>NC_069112.1:31598230-32798230 GCF_025612915.1 Magallana angulata
TAGAGTTGAGCCCAAACATCTGCTTCGTTGTCAGAAGTAACTTCATTGGGTGCTAGTCCTCCGAGACTCCTGTGTGGTGTTGAGTTATAATTTTCAACAATATCTGGAAGGATATCGATAAAACGGTAGGTTCTGTTTTTCTGAAAATATCTAAACAACCTCCCTCGTATGGTGCGTATTACTCGCTCTGCTATTGACGCCTTTGAGTTTTGATTTGCAAAAAAAAGTCGTACTCCTTTTTCTTTCAAATACTTTTGAAGCAATCGGTTTTTAAATTCTCCTCCACGATCACTTCTAATGGAATTACTTTTTACGCCTGATTCAAATACCAATTTCAATGCATTCAATACATCTTTTGCACTCTTTTGACGTAGTGCAACCACGCGTAAATATTTAGAAAGTGTGTCAATCAAAATAAGTAAGTATTTAATGTCATCATTTTCTTTCGACAGGTTTTGCACATCCATGAGATCCATGCTCCACTGAACATTTTGTCCACCAACTCTGATATTTGGGACTCTAGTCGGTCGTCGAACTTGTCGCTGTAATGTATAGGCGTCTTGTTTCTGTAACCAATTTTTAATAAAATATTTACGGAATTTAAATTCTTTGTTTCCTTTCAAAGCGGTATAAAGTTTGGAAGGTGTTGTGTAAGCTGCTGGATTAGATATGTCATAGTAATACTGTTCTAAAAACTTCTCTTTTTCCGTCATTCTTAGAATCAGTAGTCTTGTACTTGGTTTTCCAAATTACGAAATAAATCCTGCTTCCATGCATCCGTACAAACGTAAACTTTCATGTCATTCCAAAATGTACTTAGGTCTTCTTGTTCACACATGTTTTTGTTCAGTAATTCACTATAAATTTTTTCTGGATCTAGTTTAATGAAGGCTAGTTCAAAGTAGAAAATCACTTTGGTATAATTAGAGTCCATTAAACATGAATGTTCAGTTTGAGATGGGTGATCAACTTCACATCCATAACATCTCTCGACAGACAACTCACAAATGTTTTGCCACAATTGTTCAATACAGAGCTCATTATATAACTTTAAATGTTTGTTACCTCCATCCATCTTGTAAATTCACTAAAAGAGTAAGTCATCACACAAAAACTCTGAAGGTAAATATATGACACGCTTGACTACAGTTTCACTATTTTGTAGATGTTACTAGGTCAAAATATTTCTTCTGACAATAACGTCTTTTGTGCAAAAACAATCAATGATATCGTATCCGTTCTTCATTTTTTCTTCATAGTCTAACATACAATCAGATTCGTTGTTAAACCACCTAGATTCCAACAATACATAACATTTATCATCTGTTTGCATAGCAGAATAAGTTATCACTTGCCATTTATATTGAATTGTTCCGGGATCTACACTACGAATGTCGTCACCGTATGATTCCATGTTTTTAAGTGAAAAAATCTCTTATCGATAGAATGTTTTATAAAAAAAAAATCTTTGTATTTCCGTATGGATTATATTCCCTACATGGGTGGAGACTACTAGAAGCCTTTGGTATAAAAATAAGTAGTAAAATCCTGAAAGGGTTGAGTCTACAGCAAGTATTTGGATAGGTATATAAAGTCAATAACTATATAGAGTAAGCCTAGGATAAGCCTTCTGAGAGGGTGGAGTCTCCTATAAGCCTTTGGTATAAATATATAGTGAAAAAGTAAATCTATGTGTGGAGACTACCACGAGCCTTCAGTATAACTATATAGAGTAAGCGTAGAATAAATATTTATACTAAAGGCTTATGGAAGACTCCACCCTCTCGAAAGATAGAAAAAGCCTTTTGAGTGGGTGGAGTCTATTGTAAGCCTTTGGTATCGATATATAGAGAAAGCCTTTTATCTCATTAGAATAATTGGTAAGAATATAGAGTAAAATGGGCGGATCTTAAGATATATTTATACAGTGTGTTGTAGAGCACCATATATAACACTACTAATACACATTTTATATAAAACAAGAACATGTAGTAGCTGGACTTTGCGTAATCTAAGCATCCTAAAATGCACATTTTAACATTGTTTAACATGCACACATTGCTTAAGGGGATGTCCAAGTTCTGTAGTTAGTCCTTAATTAGCTCAGTTTATTTATATAAAAAAACTACATAAATTAGTTTACAGAGTTTGATCCGCTTCAATTACAGTAAAACTATTTTATCATAAAAATGTTACGCACACTTGAATAGTTGTTTTGTTTCTTAAGTCACCCTCAAATTGATGTACAGAACAGTTTTTCATAAAGTCTGCGAATACTTTCATGAACAAATAAAAAAAGATAACGATACACTTTGGCACATGCCCATGAAAAATGAATTTGATGTCCTTTTTTATATGCTATTATTTAAAATTATTAAACAAGTATCATTTTTCACTTTGGATAGAAAATATAATGCAGAGTTTATCATATTTGGTGTTTTTTTTCTCACAAAAATACTTTTATGAGAAGAACAGAAGTGTTACAATTTTTAAAATGGTGCCTACTTTAAGTCAAATTTGATTAATATATATTGTTTTATTACTTTTGTTATATCTTTAGTAGCCTTACTTATCCTGAATTTCACTATTGTTATCAGTTTTGCCAGTTTGTTTAGTACTGTTAAAATATATTCACTATGTAATTTTAAATTCAACAAAGGGAGTGAATTTTGTATTAAAAGGAGGAGGTAGGGACATGAATAACTCAGGATGAATATGTGTCATTCAGTCAATTGAAATATGCAACTGATATAAATTTAAGAAGAAATTAGTGGAAGTATGTTAAGAGGCAACCATATTTTTTTCTTTAACTTTAACTCTCAAGGCCAAATACTTGGCGCTAGACTTTAGCCGAATTGATCTCATATAAATTCGACGAAAACGTATGCCTTACTATGATATATCTAAAGATATCGAAACTTCAAAAAGTTATTTCTTAAAGAGAATTTCCTTCATTTCTAAGAGTGGAATACTTTCATGAACTCTGAGTACTTGCTTGGATTAGAAGCTGTATCGTGGAGTACTGCTCAAGTGAGTGTAGAGACATTCATATTTTTCTTCATTATTTCTAGGAAACATAATTTGTCTGTTTAAAACATACAAAAGTGACATTCATATATTAATCATCAAGGAAGCGAATTGAAGGCCGCTCTTTACAAACTTATTGATAATGCTATTTTAAACTTGAAATTATCTATCTATCTCTGGGTACTACTCACCCTCAATTCTGAGTACTCGGAGTAGGGTGCACTACTGCTTAAAAGATAGAGAACAGTGGAGTAGAATATGATTTCATTAACTGAAAAGGAAATAGTGATATTATTTCAATTTGGCATTAGTACATAGAAATATATATATATATATATATATATATATATATATATATATATATATATATATATATATATATATATATATATATATATATATATATATATATATATATATATATATCTTTTTAGTTGGATTGTATTGCAAAAGGATCTAAATTAGTCGAAGTTGAATCCCCTGAAGAAGACGCCTTCATTCGAACTCTGGCAATTAATTTGACAGGTAAGTCTGATTCGCTTGCATGCTCACAAAAGCATTTTAATGTTTAGAAATTTTTTGATATTGGCATCTTTTGGTGTTGTCTTTTAAATTACCCAAAATTACTCAATATAATTCCCTCTTTGCAGCACTCAATAAATTAAACGTTTATCATTACTGCAAATTACTGAAAATGTTAATACAGGTGACACTCGATGGCTCGAACTTCGATCTCTCGAAGTTCTTGATCTCTCGAAGTGAACTCACGGTCCCAATTCTTTTCTCTATATAACTAAGCAAATTTACTCTTAATCTCTCGAACTCCGATCTCTCGAAATTCTTGATCTCTAAGTAAAACCTGGGTCCCGTTATACATATTTCATTGTTTTTCACTCTTGATAACTAGAAGTGATTGCTGTGTACACACGCGGCCGATCAAGCGTATATTTATAGCTCCGTGTGGACCTTTCCTGGATGGTTGAGTGAACTCCTGGGGGCTAGCGTGGTAGTGTTAATTGGTTGATTACGTAAGTGACACTACCCATTGCTTCCCTCAAAGGGTAGATAAGTAATTTGTAAGTGATCTATTAATTTCAACAACTTGTGAATGTTACGGTAAATGCTCTCTATTTAAAATATTCTAACGTAATGATTAAGAAAACATAATATGCTTAAAAGTTTTTAAACGTGAAAAAATACACTTAAGTACCGCACAAGTGAGTTCTGTATTGTTTAAATTGAAGTAATGTAGCAGAAAATACGACTGAAATCATGTCAGAATATCCTTCCATGTTATAAATATAAATTTCCGGCTACTATAGTTTTAGAACCAAAATGACCGGAACAAAAATTTCCGGAATTTTTTAAACTTTCGATCTCTCGAACTCTTGATCACTCGAAGTTTAATCATGGTCCCCCGAAGTTCGAGTTATCGAGATTCACCTGTACCTTTATTAAATTAGTATCTCTGATTTTAACGTCTATTATTCGTAAACACTTATTACATTTTTAGACAATAAAAAAACTTTGTGTTTGTCGAAGCTAAAAGGGAAAAAATTGTAATTTCTGTAATAAGGATAACAAGTTAAGTGTACGCTATGGGTTAAAAAGCACAATCAATCATCATCTGTGCAATCGTAGTTCATGAATTTGCCTATCCTGGGAACCGTTAATTTACCTAATCCATGTACATTAACGCACAGATGGCACTGATATATTTGATAAAAGCAAATCGTTGTTTATTGTAATAGAAAGTGTTTGGCTGGGAGGTACAGACAAGGATGATGAAGCAAAATGGGTGTGGCATTCTACTAACCTCATCTTCTCATACAGCGCCTGGTATGGAGGACAACCGAATAACTACCAGAACCAGGACTGTCTCAGCCTTTATCGACCATACGGCCTAACTTGGTGTGACGAGAGTTGTGAAGCAAGTAATCAATACATCTGCAAAAGAGAGACATTTAGAAACACGTGACACAGTTGTATCTATTTGTTGAAAAATAGAGTTTTGCTGAGTATGTTTCCGAATTTACATTCTTATTTATTTGAAGTGTTTTTGTTACCGGTCACAACAGTTATAAATTATTTATACATTAAGGAAAAAACACCAAGTTAAAACATGCACGTGATCAAATCCTGTGAAGACCGAAGAGCCTCTCAGAAGATTTGATCACGCACCAACCAAGTTCATATACTTATGAACTTTTTATTGTTGTTTATTACTTCCACTTACATTTGAAAAAGGCAAATTAGTGGGAATTGTTAAAATTACCTAGATGACCGAGATTGTGTAGTCTACAATAACCCAACTGACAAGCGATAAGTGCGTGCTATCATCATTGTGACGTCATGATTCATCATTGTGACGTCATAAAAAGTTGAACAAAATTGAACATTTTCATTTTTACATAGATTCATGTAATGAAATATATTTGCATATGTAACTATTGCAAATAAGTTATAAACGAGCTGTGTAAGCTAGTTTTTGGGAGTTGATTTTAATCAACTCTCCTATGCAGTTACTCTGGCAAACCGAAAGTGAAACATCAGCGCTTACAAGACTAAGTTCTTGAAAATAATAGAAAAATATTCGATGTAATGTATGCTGAAGCATTGTTGTTAAAAGGAAACTTATCTATAAACACTTTGATATAGTCAAATTTTATATACTACGAACAATTCAGATATTTATGTAGTCTCATGTATTCCTACGCCAGAGTTAATATAGTCTCGTTCAACCAGACGCTCGGCTGTCTCCGTAAATCTACGACAAGCAGAGAGGGGGCTCTCTTGCTTGTCGGATATTAACGGAGACAGCCGAGCGTCTAGTTAAACGAGACTAAAGTTCGATATCAATAGTGCTTGGATTCATACAATTTTTAGAATTGTTTCGATAACTAATACATACTAGTAGTTGAAATATATCTTTAAATATTACACAACATGATTCATATGGGGTTTCTCGAAATTCTTGTTGCAAGATAAATTGAATTTAAAATAAATGATAATCGATAAAATCAATTCAATTTGATTTGCAAAACGATTACAGTTGCGTGCGTATGTAAACACACTATAACTCGTAATAAATTAGTTGTCAGAAGTATTTCATACGCTTACGGTAAAAAAACAAAATTACCATCATAGCAATATAATCAATGTGACTGCAATTTTTATACAATCAAGAAAGCGAGTACACGCTTTAGTGATTCCTTCGTTTAAAAAAAAAGCTAACATGAAACCTAACATTAAGAAAACTCCGTAACAAAGAAACAATAAATTTGTGTAATACTTATGTAGGTATATGTGTCTTTTAAATATTTAGAATGAATTGTTATGAAATAAAAGAGTTCCGTCTTGAAGTTTTGTACTGTTTTATCAATGCATTCCGAACATAGCCGGGTACAGTTGGCTATAGATATCATCTTAAGTTTGGAAAAATGATTTCAAATGTTGTTCCGATGATGCCGAACATAATCTTGCATTTTCTTATAAATGGATTCATAATATAGTTTGATATTGGTATTGTCAACAGTTCAAAAAATATACCATTTTCATGTATTTTTCCAATGCTGCTACATTTGATCTTGGATTATGGCTATTTTTTAATTACTTTCCTTTTTTCCGGCATTTGGCATTTTAATATTTTTTTAATAAAGAAGCAAATAAGTTATTCAATAAACTTGGCTAATATTTGTATGATTATACAACCATCATATAGATGTAGTTATAGTTTTGGAATAGCAATGAATCAAAGGTTTAGGTGATTAGAAACATCCTGATTATCATCCCTAAAATCTGTTAAATATGACAGAGATTTTCTTTCTGTAAAATCCTCAATTTCGTTTGTCATTGTTTTAAACTCTTTTATGAATAACAATCACATGCCTATTGTAGTTATTTTAGATATGTTTTATAATTTTGTAAAAAAAAAACCTGAAAGTATATGTTTTTGCTGTATAATTCCGTGTAAGTCAATTAAATTTGATATATCACATGACATAGAACAAATAGTTGTCAAATACACAGTTTGGTAATCAAAGACTTCTTGTTTGAAATCGACAAAAATAAATTAACATTATTCAAAATAAGCCAAAACATGGAATAAGTATACAATGACTTTCTTTCGTCTATGCAACAGTTTTGATTTCATATAATCAAAATATCTGGTGATTTAAAAGAATGTTTACTCCCATTATACTTCAAATCATTCAGAAAAAGGCATCGAGCTAGATGTTAGATGTGGATATATTCAAAAAGAGAGGGTTCATGCTCTGTGCTTTGTTAATCAGATCCTTCCAGTAAATCAACCATTCAATCTATTATTTATCACATGTGGGAATAGAAAAGTGATTCGAAATAGATATGAATTTAATTGGACGTATCAGATGTAAAATGGTTCAAAACATGTATTGATTGTTTTCAACCTATAAAAACGAGCGTTAATACAACAGTTAGGTTACATTCTTGTGAAATTCGTTCGATCAGTCACATTTCCTAAAATCTAACTTACTGCACAGTGAAATCGTTACTTTCAAAACTGTATTGAAATGAAAAACTGACTTCCCTTTGACATGTTTACTTATAAACATGTATTCGTATTTTGCGTATTTTGCATTCTTGCAAAAATATGCCATTCGGCAATGCGAACATTACAGGTAGAACAGATCTTTGACAATAAGGTCGTGATGGATAATTTTCTAGCAGAATACGGCCATTCAACGTCTGCTCTATGTTCTGTTGTTTGTCAGCAGGAGACGTGTGAGTGCTTCGGTTTCAACTCAATCACTAAAACGTGTCGAGTTCATACCTTCTGTAGACCAGATAATACATTAATTGAAGAATCAGGATGGAAATATTACAGATCTCGAGCAGGTGCGTAATGTATATTTTCTTTGTTTTCTATTTTTATTCAGATGAAAAGATTGTTTACGCATGAATATAAAGTTTTAGATAATTGTGAGTTTCATATGTGGTCAGATTTATTATCTTATTGTATTTAGTTTTGTATAATCAAAAACCGATTTTCATAAAAATATAAATACAAAAAATTCAAGGTATCATTTTGATGAAACTGGACATATTTGGCTCTATACATGTACATGTTTTGATAAATACCTTTGGTAGCAAAAAGCTAAATACTCTAACACTAGAATACATGTAATTTGCATGTTTAAGAATTAGAAATATGATTTATAGAAACCTGTTAGTGTGGTGCTCAGTTTGACACAAACAAACCCATTTTACTAAAGGCACATATAAGGGTACAAAAGGGTGAGCTAAAAGCCCAAAAAGGACAAAGCAAACAATGCAATTTGTCGTAATGTGAACTTACTAAATAACCCGCAACATCTGTAAGTGAACAGTTTTAAAACATTTTTTATTGCAAGGCATTTGTCAGAACATTTGTCAAGACGGGGCGTCATCGGCCATAAAGGGTAAAATTTATATATATATATATATATATAAATATATATATATATATATATATATATATATATATATATATATATATATATATAAATATATATATATATATATATATATATATATATATATATATATATATATATATATATATATATATATATATATATATATAGAAGCACTAGCAAACCAACAACACTCGTTATCTAAAGTGTCGGTGTTGCATATAAAGTGAACAACTTCAACATAAAGTGAAGTGCTTTTTTATATCTCACTATATATATATATATATATATATATATATATATATATATATATATATATATATATATATATATATATATATATATATATATATATTCTTAAATAAATAAAACAGAATGCGACAGTCCAAATTAAATAAATGGTTTACTGTTAGCGCTTTCAGCCATGTCGGCTCTTCAGACAGTTATACAAAATTTTGTACATAACTGCCTGAAGAGCCAGGAATGGCGAAAACGTTTGCGGTTAATAGGATCAATTTGTGATTTTATTCTGGATATTTATATTATATATATATATATATATATATATATATATATATATATATATATATATATATATATATATATATATATATATATATATATATATATATATATATATATTATATTATATGTTATATTATATATGTATATATCTATGCAATGGGTATTGTTCCGATCCTCTCAAGTTGTCGTTTAACTGTAATCCACTTGTATCTCAAGCAATCGTGTGGTGAGCGGCCTGCACTTTGGGGTCCATTCGTCATCGAAGGCAGGATTTTTGTCCTGCCTTGATGGTCGGATAATGGGAGCGGTGGCCGCTCACTGCGAGGAGAATGGGCTCCATAGGTTTTGAGTTTAATCCCCCGGCCGGGACGGAGGTGGAGCTCCAATGTGGCGAGGTTCCCTGTACTGTATGTTTATCTATATCATTCAGTATGGGCAGGTATATGTCAATTTAAGAGTTATTGCAAGAGGTAAGGAGTGTAGTGGTTGTTGACGAATTGTAAACATCTTCTAATAAGCATAAAAAATGAGACATATACGCTATATAGTCGCGTATGCGCCTGGCGAAAAAAAAATCCTGGGCCATATTTGGGGTACTTCGAAAACGTCCAAAACAAATACATAACAGCTATATGCAAGGCCCCTATATGGCGTAAACAATAGTAGCAAAATATATACATTGCTCTCAGTTTTCATAAATTTTGTTTTATATAAATGCGCTAGAAATTAACTACAATATACAGTGATCTGAAACATACTTGAAAGTCAGGCCACAAGGTTTATTTTCAATGAAAGCTTTGAATCAAATTATAATTAAATAATGATGTACAAAAAAAAAAATATGCAACATATGTTGATTTGATATGGTGGCTAATTGTTGTTAGAAAAATTAAAATGTTATTGTTTGTGTAAATGTCCAACTTATTGTACGAACAAATCAATGTTACAAACCAAAAATGTTGTTATGATTATTTTTTTAAATTCTGCAGACTGGGATACTTTCATGAACTCTGAGTACCTATTGAATGACACAGTTGTTACGTGGAGTGTGGCCCAGGTCAGTTGAAACCGTTGGTTAATTTTGTTTTTATTTATTTAGACTTGAAATCTTTTTGGTATTTTAATGCAAATGTATTATTCATTTTAAAAGGCTAGTAAAGGGGCAAAATTATTGTTTTCCTTTATAGTTTTAAAAAAATATAACTTGATTGGAAAACTACTGTAAAACTAATTTATTACTCTGATTTCTTACAAGACGAACTGTATGATCAAAGGAGGTAAATTAGCTGAAATTGAATCTCCTGAAGAAAACAATTATATCATGTCGCTTGTGATGAAGTTGACGGGTAAGTTTGCATTGCATTTCTTACAATAATAAAAGTTATTTTCATTTCTTTCGGTTGGGTAGAACATGTTCTGAAAATATCGAATATTTTTTTTCTCTTCAAAATAAAACATTGGTAAATCTTTTTTTTTTTTTATATATTGATTTTTTGAGTGAAATGATGCTTCAAACTTACTGCTATGAGAAAAGTTCAACACTAAACAAACCTAAAAATAATATAAGCATTTATCAATAACTGAAATACTTATTTTCGTAAATATTGTAATTGAGCTATCCAACAAAATCAAATGTTAGATGCAGTAAAAAAGTAGAAAAAAAGGTTTCAAAACTCAATAGGTTTATACAGTAGTTAGTTCACGATAAGTCATGCCAAAAATTATGTTGTAACCTCAATATTGACCTTCCTTTAAGAAAACGTGTGGCTGGGAGGAACAGACCAGGACAAAGAAGGATCGTGGGTGTGGCAGTCAACCAAAGAACCATTATCATACAAGGCATGGGCTACGGGTTATGGTGAACCCGATGACTACAACAACCAGGATTGTTTATGTGTATATAGACCTTACGGATTAAATTGGAGTACCTGTTGGTGTTGGATACTACTCCAGTACATTTGCGAAAGAGAACTGTTTAATTGACCGGTTCAACTTATATCGTTTTCTGCTCTATAATGCAATATAATAGTGGGTCAAAGAGTACTTGGAACATGCACACACTTTAATTACATAATAGTAAAAACGAACAGTTTATGAACAATCTGCAATGTTATTTTCACCTTTAGTATTGTTTTTCATGTCGCGTGTCAGTTTACTATGACTTACCTTTAATCCATGAAATTCGTACACAATTGAAACAAGTTAAATATGGGGTTTTACCAAAATGGATCATTACATTGATATCAACAACACACGCATTAATAACAAAGCAATTGCGTTAATCAGATTCCATATCCCTTTTACCAAATTACGATAATTCACTATTCACATTAATTATCAAAAAAAACAAACAAACAAACAAAAACAAAAAAACAATCATAGCTTCTTTAATACGTTTGCTTGTGTGTTGTTTATTATAAATCTTGCTAATCTTTTCCAGTTCTTGCTTATTTAACAATTAAAAGGGTAATAAATGTTTAAAACCCCACACATGATTTTTGAATTGTTGCGTTTGAATATTTTGTGGATTTCACACTTATGATACATTTATTCAACAAAGATATGAATGCTTTGAAAAAAGTACATAGATTCTATAAATTGCGATTTAATATTGATTTTAGGTAGAAGATGTAGAAATGAAGATAAAGCCAATAAAGTATTCTTATTAAAAAGAAGCCAAAGGCTACGTGTTGTCTTTAACTATATGATAAACAAATGCCATTAAACAAAATGAAATTATTTCACTTTAAAGACGTCAAACTGTTTTTAAGTTTATGGAAGAGTCTATGAAAATATGTTAATGCATTTCTTCAATGACATAAATGTCATTTGTGGATCAGGTATAACAGTGCGATATTTAAATCCCGACATGACAAGGTCCGGGCTTTCAGGTACCCTTTCCGTAAGACTTGTGTAAAAATATTTCTAATATTCTGGTGGGATTTTCTTCAACGACTTCCCCATGTCAACACCAACATGCACAATGTCTTAGTTTTCTTACAGATAAGCTATAAATCAAAAAATCCCATGGGAGAATGGTGGGATTTTTCATCCCAACTAAACTCCCACCAAAATCCTATGGGAGAAAAAATTCTTTAAGGGATATTTTCTCCTATGATATTTTTTCTCCCATTTTGATACAAACTGGATAAAAAAAATCCCGTTTTAAGGTATATATGGGATAAATTGTCCTGTAAAATGGTATTTTAGGATATTTTTTCCCACGGGATAAAACAAACTGTAAAGTCCGGATTGCTTGATTGTTGTGTTCAACTTATATGATGCATTTTCTTGATACTGTATGTCTGTTTAGGATGCCGGATGGTAGCTCAGTTGTCTAGGATCTGAAGAGAATCTGAATGAATAAAACAAAATTCAAGAGTTCAGCATTAAGTCGTTATTACAGATTTACAATTATCAAAAAATTGTAA
The DNA here is from genome assembly GCF_025612915.1 of Magallana angulata. NCBI lineage: Eukaryota > Metazoa > Mollusca > Bivalvia > Ostreida > Ostreidae > Magallana > Magallana angulata. The sequence continues at coordinate 31,610,646 of NC_069112.1, forward strand.
CATGCCTATAGCAAAAGTGCATTGTATGTCGTTTAAAATGTATGAAAGCAGTAAAAGCAAATCCGAGCTTTTCATCATGCTTAGCCATGAGTGTTGATTTTAATTTACGTTTCATTTAGCTAATATTCTTATATTCATGTCTTCACGAGCCTTTTCGTGTAACACAGTATCATATATTGCTTCATAGGAAAAACGGAACTCTTTTCTTTGACCGGAAATTACTAGTTAAGTGGAGCGTAAATGTTTTCTTCCTTATTTATTTATATAATTATATAACGTTATGTATGCGTCCCTGCTATTTATTCTAATATTTATTCTTAATGTCTTAATCGAATATATCTAGTTAGTTTCAGCATGAAATAGTTACCTCTCATACTGTTCGATGTTCTTAAGAAAAATAAGTAAATGCCACCTGTACTTGTCCAGATCCGCGCATGAAGTAGATAAAAAATCCTCTTCATATTTTTCGGGAAAAAAATAGACCAAGGACCTCTTCTGGCCAGCAGAATTATCACAATTTATATTGGGATCCCTATGGATGTGGATCTATCCTAGTATGTTCATTTAAACAAATAGCTTGGAATGTAATATTCATTTGAGAATGAAAAGTTTTAATGTGTAACACTCAACCAAAACAAGCTATGTCACACTTTCAAACCACCATTTTTAAATAAACACATTAATTTAAGTGTTTATGATGCTGTTAAGATCAGCCAAAACATATAGATATCAAATAGCACCCCCCTCCCCTTTTTTTTAAATCTCATCAACTTAGGCTTGAATATATCCCACCAGTTCACAAACTGCTATAGTGATGCGACTCTGACCTTTTCAGCAGATTTGGTGCAAAGATTTTAGGTAATCATTTGCTTGTATTGATTAAATATATTCAACCAAATGAACTAGCTCAAATTTATCATTAATTTCACATTAACTACCTTTTTACATATAAAACTTCAAAACAGGGATTGTGAGTGATAAATTGACCAAGCAATAATTGGATCTTTGATACCACTTTTAGACAATTATGTGCAGTTACTTATAATAGCATTGAAATTACTTATTTACTGTACCACAATATGCTGTTTCAATACACATTCAAGATTTAAGGATATGACTACACCAAAGCAAGTAAAGACACATATTATGTACATAGGTAACATTGTCAATACGATTTAATTCACAAATAATTTATAATATCATATAACATTTAATAATGTTCAAAACAAACACACATCAACCTGTTTCTCTATACTTTCACTTTTATATAAAAGAGTTGAAACAATGATGACTTTTGATGAAAAAAGAATGAAAAAACATACAAAATATAACTAAAATTGATGTCAAATTATAATGTATCTCAAACAAACCAGGAGTGTGTTGGGATCACCAATATGGGTTAAGTTCTAAGCTACAAATTATAGTTTATTTCAAAATTCTTTTTTATTCTTTTTGGAAATTTATTTTTAATATTTTTCAATGATGCATAAAAAATAAAAGTATAAAAACGTACAAATACAACAAACTATATACTATATACAGGGTTTAATTTTGCCCAGACAGAGTTGGAAATATACACAATTGGAAATTTATACCCGTTCTAATCAACACAATTATTTAAAAATTCTTTGGATTCGCCTAATCTTAAATTCGAGAGTAAAGGGCCGAAAATAAAACAGCAGCGAATATTTTTCTGTATACAGTGGTTTGAATGTTGTTTCTATCAAGAACCTCGATCAAAATCACCTTTACGCAAGTTCTATGGTTGATACAAAGACCTTGTCAGCAAGTACAATGTTTGATTAAGACACATGCGGATTGACGTTTTTCATACTTGCTAGACCATTACATGTACACTGAACTGACTACGTTTTCTTCCGTTCTTCATGATCTGGACAATAAGCAGACATAATGCATAAATAAACAAATTCTTAAAAAAATCTGAACCAGGGGGAAAAAACCAAGATAACGACAAGAGAAATAATACTGGATTTATCGTTTTCACTTTTGACCAATTTAAACACAAGTTACATTTTACAGAGTGATCAATTTTCTCCAAAAGTAAAGAACGGTTTAAGGGGTAAGTATTAAAGTCTATGTATTTTTTGTAAGTTGGTAATCCGTTCTATTACCCTCAGCGTTACCAACAAACTTGGCAACTAGTAACACTATATAAATAGTGCCTGTTTGGGAGGGTAACAGTTGAAATTGACACCCCGAGAAAACCATTGTCAACCGACGCGAAGCGGAGGTTGACAATGGTTTTCGAGGCGTGTCAATTTCAACTGTTATCCTCCCAAACAGGCACTATTTATTTTGTTATACTGAATGTCTTTTTAAAAAATTTTAAGAAAATTTTACTGCTTTTATATAGGAATAACGTGAATTCTACAGCGAACCGTACGCGCATAATTTTCGCGCATGTAACATTTTTTAATGTTACCCGTTGCCAAGTGCGTTGCTAACGCTGAGGGTAATAGTAAATATTATTAACTGCGTCTAAACCAATCAGATTTCAGTATTTAACATGAAAGTATAACAAAACAAATTGTTACATGCGCGTAAAATATCCGTGTACGGTTCACCTTTTACATTCACCTCATCTCTATAGAAAAGCAGTAAAATTTTCTTTCAAAAACAGACATTCAGAATAATAAAATACTTAGCGCCTATTTGGGAGGGTAACTGTTGAAATTGACATCCTGAGAAAACCATTGTCAACCGACGCGAAGCTGAGGCACTATTCACACTATTTGTAGGTAGCATAAGATGGGGGTGCGGGAGTTGCGGTTCTCTATTAGTCGACTGGAAGCTGTCTTCTTTTACGTCTTTTACACAGGCAATCGTATAGACATACTTGGGCACTTTACCTAAATTATATAAATTTATTTTTGCTGATTCAGGGGGTTCATATATATATAAAGTGTTATATTGATCTAATGTGTATTGATATTTGTTGTGCATTATAAATATACTGAAAACCTACACTAAATACATGTAGATCAGCAAAATTGTGATGCCTGCCGAATGAAATATATTACGTAATTAAACAATAAAACAAATCATGAATCACTGAAATTATTTATTTTTCTGTTTTATTCTTGGTTTGCTTAATTCAAACAACATGACTAGATGCCTCTATTTAAAAAAAAAAACCTTGCACTTGCTACACTGATTTTTTCAAAATCTATATTCATACAAACTAAAGAGGTACATAACAAATGCACCCAAAACAACATTTAGAGTCGCAGATATTGAGTGTAGATCTATCAACAAACAAAAGAATGTTTCAAATTAATTTAACAAAAGTTTCCTCTAAAGGACATACATGTAAGTTAAAAACAATATTCAAGATAACTTAAATGTGTGCTTAGAACTAATTCAAGTTGTACATTTAAAATTTTTAAGCTCCGGATGTGTAAAGAGGGTAAATTCCCTAATGATTTTTTCCATGTCAATAAATTAAGGTTTAATATTTTCATCTTTTCTTTGGAGTTGTGAGGTAACAAACAGCATGTATATTTTATTTATTTATTTCACTAAAGCCACTTTTTTCTGTTTTCCATGCGAATAAAGCATCCTCTCTCAATCAATACATGTATAAACAAAAGGATGCATTTTTCATTCTGTTTGAATTTATTATGCACTCTATCAACGGTGCATTGAAATCACTTGATATGGCGACGAAACTCGGATTGCTAACATCAAAACTTTAAACGTATATACCAGTACGGCTTATATATCTTTGCTCCTGTCGTCATTAGACCAAATTTTCATGTAAAAATACATTACCAAAAAATTACATGTATTCGAAATGAACACGATTAAACATCAAAGTGTGATTGCTTAAACAGAACGTGTGAATGTTTTGCATTGTAATTCTCTGATAAACATCGTTATGCTAGCCAATAAGCTATTTCACATATGTCAATGTCAGGTTTGACGTGTTTAACATGTTATGACTGTTAATAGGTCAAAAGCTTCTCTATGTTTTTATTATTAAAGAAAATAAGCATTATTTACATCCCTGGACTCCCAAGTCTATCAGTTATTAGTCGAACACAGAGTTTGGAGATGCCCCTCAATTCAATTATCGAAATTTTCGTCCCTTATTATAAACTTAACAATGTCCTGTATTGCCAATCATGTCTTGATTGATTCTGCCATCCAAAACGTTCTAAATATGCACACAAATAAATGGCAACCTTATATCTACATGTGTAAGTGTGCTCGATATGTCGTTAGTTGTTTCTGAACATAATGAACATAGTTATAAAAGTTAACTCAGTACCTAATAGTTTATCTATTTTTTTTTCTTTTTTTGGAAGAAAATCTTTTAGTGTCGAAATAATTCCAAGAAAACATATTAAGTAAGTAAATAACATACGTGTAATCAATATGATACCACATATCACACAAATCGAAATATAATTTTAAAAAAAATATCAGAGAAGCATTAAAACAACTACTGAGTTAGCACTCAGGCACGTAGCATCGGGAGAGGGGGGGGCTGACTCCCACTAAATGTTTCTTGCAACACAGATTTTTTTTTTAAATTTACAAAAAATTAAATTATCATGGGGTTGACCCCCCCCCCCTTCCCCCGTCTCCATTTATTTGGGAGTATGTAAAAACAAAATGAAATGAAAAAAGGAAATTAGGAGTGAAATTGAAGTTATAGTTAGACTACACTAACCAAACCCCCAACCCTCACTCCCCCCACGGATTATAATTTTCATGATTTTGTGAAGTTTCCATTCGTTTTTTGGCTCGTGAAGATTTTTATGGATGAGTCCCCCCCACACACACACTTTTAGAAACGATGCTACGTGCCTGGCATTTTAGATGAAATGTAAAGATAATGTGGATTTATTTGCGTGAAAACTTCAGTATAAAAATTAATTCTTATTTTAAAGCAATGTGTTATATACATCAACTGTAGCGTTCATGCAAAGTTTCATGAAAATTTACAATCTGGTTCTTTAAGGGACCAATCTCAAAATACTGGTACAATATAACAAAAATCGCAATTCTGATTTTTAATGCAGATTGAATAATTATGTGACTGTATCAAACTTTAAATCTCAAGAAAGAATGCATCAGAATATGAAAATGAAAATTAACACGAAGCAATGCATAATGTGTGTGCAAATAGTAAAATTCACAGGATGCCTAAAACTTAACATGTAATCTTCACTAATTAAATTCATAATAATGTGAGAAGTATGGACCCTTTGAATTCTGAGGTAAAAGGGCAGAGATGTTTGTGATAAAACGTACAAATTTAGAGGTTAAAGGCAATATCCAGGATTACTTTTATTATTCATCATAACACTTTTGCAATTAAATGTCTCCTCTTCACATGCTAAAAATAAAAGCAGGCGTTTAGAGTCGGTGGAATTTCTAATAATCTTAAGGCGTTTACATTTCCTTTAGAAACACGTGCACTTGGTCCTAATATTGCAGTCCTTTTTCAAAGAACAGCAACTTGTTTCTGAAATAGATGTCTAGAAATTATAACGCGACAGTTGCCAGGAAAAAGCGCATGGGGTGCGCCCCATCGGGATTCCTAACAAAACGCGAAATGTACAAATATAAACTGAATTCTCTTTTCTCACGTCATAATTTCTCCGAGTTTATTACAGATGCAAGATAAAAATTCGTTAAAACATAATTTGTGAAATAAGCAAACCAATTTCTAATTGTGAAATCAATGACCAAACAATAGGAATATCCTTTAAATAATTTCCAGTTGAATTTTTAATTTTTTACAGTCAATAATAAATCATACATTGTAGCAGAGGAAGTCAAGTGAGTGTTTTATCATTATTATTGGGTAAGTTGAAATCCCCTGAGAGAGAGAGAGAGAGAGAGAGAGAGAGAGAGAGAGAGAGAGAGAGAGAGAGAGAGAGAGAGAGTGATGGAGATGCTATTTCCATGTATAGTTATGTATTTTAATGCATTGGTAAAAAGAAGAAAAACAATTTACACAAAAATCAGCAAGTTTTATTTTTGTTTTTTCCCCTAATGGTAAAAAAAAGATTTATATTAGATCCAACATTCTTTTTTTATAATAGGTAGATATATTTGTAATAGATAGGATACAAGGAATTTTTTTTATTCGGGAACTCTGACTTCCTCCTACATCATTGACTTGCGCCTCTCGCCACCATCCGTTCCAACGAGAGTTACTAACATTACTTGTTGAGTTATCGTAATATATGGTTGTACAACATATTTTATTTGATAAATTTCGATTCATGAATGTATGTTAATTATCATCATAAATGAATAAGAAAAAAAGATATACGACAAATAGCGCTAAGGAGTGTTACTATTTTCTTAACAACAACGATACGAATGTGACAACCCACTTTGAAATATTTACGCAGTTTGGAAAATGGTTTCTTAATATGTTAAATTTAAAACTAAATCGACGCAAAACATTGTAGCGTTGTAAAATCCATATCTAAAACACCCTTTTGAACAACAAAAAAGAAAAACAATTGAATCATGTTAGTAATTAGGTTTTAAATGAAGGCGATACGACTCAGATAATACTTTTAGAAATATATGTATAAAGTATGTAAACAAGACCACCAAAAATTCTATGACACAAATAACAAGGCCTACACATCATTTTTTATTGGGTAATTAGCATTCAATTTCCGTCCGTGCATTATTAACACCAGAGTAAAACATCCTAAAAACAACATGATTTTCGAAACTCATCTCAAAGTATCACCGTGTCGCTTTTAAATTGCAATAAAGATAATTAGTATTGATCATATTTAGCTACAGTATGCAACTTCAATAATGGCAGTGTAATTAAAAGCTACTGAAAGATCCCCTAATTTCAATGTTATAGGAGTTCTACTTAATGAAATATTTAAATGCATAACGTTTATGATGTGTTAATTATCAGTAAGAATAAAACTAGTAGGCTAATTGTTCTCGAACAATAAGATGTCTTTCCACGTTATGATTTTTTTATGTTAACGTTGAGGTACAAAATACCTAATAATTTGCTAGAGTGCTCAGTAAGGTGTATAATTTGGTCAACAAGGTATGAGATTTAGTTCTGAATTATATCATGTGATTACTCAGGTATGGAAACAATAAAGTGAGCTATATTTAGTAAGCATTTACACTTTGTCGATATAATTTACGCCGTATTTTATAAGACATTGTTATTGCAGTTTGAAGACTTTGAACTAATTAAACAGTTACAGCGAAAAAAATGCCTCTGATGTATGTTGTACTAGAAATTACGAAAACCATGAACCCATCAATAATTGTTTTTAAGATATTTTTTTTAGTTTCAAGTAATTGCTTTAAAGGGGCATGGTCATGATTTTGGTTAAATTCTATTTTTATGTTTTTTATTATTTAATATGTTTTAGAAATGCATTTCTAATGATCAAATAAAATTTGAGGCTCATTCGTACAATTATAAGCAAGATACAGTGCTCACAGTTCTTTGTCATGTAAACACGGCTCGTGTCCCGTTGTTGTTTACGTAGATTCAATATACCAGTAAAACAATCTTTTTTCCAGCTTATTTGTGTATCTCTTAATTTAATTTAAGCATAGACAAACATTTCCTAACGTTTAACACATTTGTTTTAGGTTTAAAACTGGAATATCTTCTTCAACGTTCAAAATGTAAACACACGTTTTGCTTACATAGCGAAGAATTTCAAGCTATGTAACTTGCTTATAATTCAATAAATAACACTCAAGATTCGGTTACCTATTAAAAATGCCTCCCTGGAGCATTGTAAGTACTAATATTGGAAAAAAAAATGACCAAAATCGAGACCATACCCTTTAACAATTCGCTGTTTTTGTTTTTTTTTTCCACTTACTCAAACAAAACTGATGTGCTTGCCAGGTGAATATTCTTTACACAAGCTAATAAATAGAAAACATAACAATAAAAGAGCGTGTTCTAGAGGCTAGCAGTCTTTGTACAACATGAATGGGTAAAAACAATTAACACTAGAGTAACCACAAGACCTTGATGCAATATCTGGCTGACTTAATTGTATACCTTATTGCACAATCCACCAAGCTATTGAAAACTTTACAAGAATTATGTATTTCAAAATATCTGAACATTCATTAATTAACATATTTTAAAAGGACCTTGAGCTTTATGTCATTTTGTTTGGCCAAGGTTAATTTCATACATTATTAAACAACGACAGATTGGTAGTAAACTTGAACATTAATTTGTACAAATTAATGAACTGATTATTGTATTTTATGTCTATAAAACGGGAAAGTTTAATTGGAATGGACCCCTCGGCCTTCCAGATTTTTTTTCAAGAAAACCTTTTTATCTGAAATTCTGACAGTAATAAAAATAATATTTGAAATTGACCTAAATAACCAAGTTAAGAGAGATACACTAAATACATACTCACTGGTTTGAAATAACTAAAACAAAAAAGTTTATATTTTCGTCAGCTGCAACAATCAAGATTAAGGTCGCGTACATGTACATGTATATGTTAGCCATTTCAGTTTAGATTTGTTTTATTTCTGTCCGCTCCTCTAAGTATCTAACAATGGAGTTTGTTTGGTATTTCAATATAAGGAATAAGATAAGGAAAAAATCGGACATAGTATCTACAAAAAAAAAAAAAAATGGATTACATGTTAAGCCTTATATCATAATAATGTGTAAAGTGTTTATTCTCTTGCTTGCGCGGGTAATCATCTAGTATTCTAAAAATAAAATCCGTCTAGTGTTAGGTATTCAAGTTTCAAATTACATTGACGGGATGTAATATATGTTTGTCATGGATTTAACATTCGATATATGATTTTCATATAATTATTATTTATGATGATGGATATATTCAATAATCAGAAAAAAGTGGTTAGCTTGGAGGGAATGACGTCGAGATACAGTGGGTGTGGAATTCAACTCATTGAGTGTTTTCATACACCGCTTGTACAATGGAGGACCAGATAACTACTATAACCAGGATTGCCTCTGTCTTTTCTTACCACCTGACAAAAAAATGGGAAAACGATAGTTGTAATGCAAGATTGTATTACATATTTTAACGATAGATATCTTGAAACATTCGGATTTGTCTTATAGCTATACAAGACTTATTTTTTATTGTTTTTAGATCGACGTCTTAAAGTGAGACTTTTAATCGGAATGTTCGCATTATATATATATATATATATATATATATATATATATATATATATATATATATATATATATATATATATATATATATATATATGAAATTTTTCCTTTGTTCTATGATTGAGTTTGGGAAAAAAAAGCTGTTCATTTCATGCCTGATCTCTCATCGGTTTTTTTTTTTATCTTTCACACGTATCCAAACTCAATTAAAAACCCAACGTTAGAAACAAAAAGTCGCTGTAAGTAGAATCTTGTGCATTTATTCATTGATAAAAAATACTGAAAGAGGCGAACACTCATGTTCATTCCACTATATTTCACTTTACTTTTTTAAAATAGTTTTCTTTTTTTATCTGAAAATGGCCAAAAGTCAAAAGTCTATTAATCTTTTGACATTTCCTGTGAATACCAAAACGTCAATACCCATTTTTTATTCACGAGTAGCATTTGCCACGCAACAGTAAAACAGTGAAAGTTCTTTCATCATACAACTTTCCAAAAAAGTAATTAGATAATTTTCTCAATAACTGATGAATAATTGACAGTATTCATTTAATTTTTTCTATTATAACCGTTAGTTCTACATTTTTTAAAATGAAATGTTAATTGAATGTCTCTTTCACATTTTCCCCTTATCTTTCCAGCTCAAGCATTGTTGGCTTTTTTAATACAATAAACAAGGTTTAGTACAATTCAAATGCGTTGCACAGTTACCAAACGAGGAAGCTATTAAAACAAAATCATCATAGTTCCTTGATAAAATGGTTTCCAAATATTTGAAAGAAAATAGATCCCTGGGTGCAGACATATACAAAATTTAGAAAAGGATGGATAACAAAGTAATTTCTTGTGTTTCTTGCATGAGTTGACAACGTAGTTTATGTCCTTATTCACCACTTCAATCGAACATAAATCATTTAAAGAATAAAGCCAAAAAATTATCATGTAAAAGATAAGCTTGCATGCACGATTGCAACTGACTTTTACTTACAAAAAATATATAGAATGTAGCCCTCTTAACTTTCGTATACTGATTCTACAAACAAACAAAAACCCATGTAAACAAAACTGTCCAAAATGAATTAATGTTATCAATTAAGAGGAAGAGATGGTGTGGCAAAGTAGCATCTCACTTCAAATGACTTAAAGACCCCAATCTTTTTCCTTTTACAGGCCCAAGTTGCACGTAGAACGTATTTAACCTATTCACCCGAGAAACACTCAATCGATATGTAACATTGAACGCCCACTTAGCTCATTACTAATACACGAGTTTTTGATAACTGTTATAAATATACCTCTGATGGTTCGTGCAAATAATCACCCTTCATATTTTTTTTCACAAAAAACCACTTCCCTTAAATAGGTATTCAGGTTGATAAAAAAAAACCATACGATGTTCTGTTTGATTGGTGTAGTCTTTGATTAAGGAGGAAAAAAATCCATTTACTTTTCGCAAAAATAAATTGATCTGAAACTTTATTTTTTGTTCCATGTCCCAAACACATTCCATTAAACAATTACATATTAAAAATCTGCTGATATTAAATTAGGACCTGTGACACACAAGACGAGTCTTATCTCATTTGTTTCAAAAATATTTGATATGTTTAAGCATAGTAGCCGATTGTTTTGGTAAACAGTTTCTGCGAACTTGTTTGTTCCATCAGTTGACGCAGTATGTGTTAAGAAATAAATAAAAATTCAAAATATTCACTGGGATATGAACTTGGTTGGCCACATGATCAAATCCCGTGAAGCCCGAATGGCTTCTCAGAAGATTTAATCAGGTACCAACCAAGCTCAAACCCCGCGAACTTTTTAACATTGCTGTTTATTACTAATATTTACGTTTAAGAATCGAAAATTGTTCAGAATCATTCTTTTTATGTTTACAATATTGCAACCGTCAAGCGATAAACGAGTGCGTTTATCATTGTGACGTCACGGAAATGTTCATACAGTATATTTTATATATTTTATATCTATTTTTTAGGTTCATGTCAGAAAGCATACTTGCAAATGTAAATATTTTATTGTGATTGATAATAAAACGTTTTGATAGAAATCAGACTGTTTTGTTATTTTTTGTTTTTGTTTTTCGTTTTAGTATTGTTTTTACAAAACACGTAGGAAAAAATCCTTTTGAATAAAAGAGAACTTTGAACTCAAAAAGTTCCAATCGGGTAAAGTAGTATCCAATTCAATGCTGACCATTTAACAAGTCGCATAACTAGAAAAGAAATATGGTTTATAAACGATTCTTATCACGACACAGATCAAGGAAATGGTAGTCAATCCATGACCACTTTTGTGTAGGGCGTTTGATTATCTTTAATAGTAATAAATGATTATAAATATTTCTCAAACAACGAATTCAGAACAATAATCAGAAACAAGGTTGCACAGTTTAAGTGAATACATTGGTTCCCTTTTAATTTTAATGTTGACGAAAGTTTAAAATTAAGTTATTGATTGAAAAAGGTGTTTGAACTTAATTTAACAGATATATGTGATAGTCAATATTTATTTTTATTTTTTTGAGTAAATCATATTATAATATAGATTTATTAGGACATTTTAAGTATATTCAAAAGATAATAAATGTACCATGCTACAACTAATGAAAATAATTATTTAAGATAAAATTGTTATGACAATTTATTGTATACAAGTATTTTGTGTTCTCAATTTCTAGTAGTTCTGGATAATAATATGGCAGATACATGTCTTTATATATATATATATATAAATTGTAAATTGTTGTTTTAAATAGGTATGCGATTTACAGGTACATTTTTATATTATTTCATTTAAAATACATGCAAACAAATGCTCAAGTGAACATTCGTTTGTGGTCCTTTTTTTCGTCATTGTAAAATAAACCAAAAAAAAATGTTTATTCAATTCTAATTGTTATGTATCTTTAACAAGTTGATCCATTTACCTCGTTTCTATCATTTATGTAATACGATACCAATCATAAGATAAAAATGAATGGTCATCCTTGAAAATACCTGCATTCTCATGACATTTTTTTCTTGGATGATATGATGCTTATTTTCTGGTTGAGGATAAAAGGTAAAACGTACAGAATATATAAGCGTTCTGTTGTATTTCCACGCATTGCCTATTAGTGAATCAGTATGGTGCAAACACTATGTGATCAATCTATGATAAGATAAAGGATGGGCGAAACATGATTTGTCGAACACAAACATTTTAGATTACATCTGTTCATTGATAACTGGAGATTACCTATACACACCATGGAAATAAATAAATGTATTTTTTATGTGGATATTTAACCAAGGTTTTCTTTTAATTTACAGCATCAACATGTAATATTTACCATGTGTTTTCATCTTTTAAACGTACATTATCTATAACATAATCTACAAACTCTAACTCTTGTGTAATAGTTATTCTTTAACACACAATTCTTCAAAATGGCAGGTTTACATTTATAGTTCTTTTTAATTCTGAATCACTTCAAACGGACAAAAAAAAGGATTTGAGTGAGACGTATAAATAAAAATATGGAGAATACTCAATTTAATGATTTATATTGCTTTACCAAAATGTACATTAAGAATTGCAACTTAAAGCGAGAAAGAGGTCTCAGATTTCTTAGTTATGCAACAGGAGTTTATTTCATGTTTTGCTAACAATAAATAAAATCATAAGTTATCAGTATTAAATATGAACACATATGTGGAAACATAACATAGGAAACTACCTCTGTCACTTCAGGTAATAATATATGTCATGCGCTCTCCTGATATTACGTATGTTTAGTGAGTTGCAAATACCCAACACATTTTCAAGCTTTAAATTATTCAGAAATTTGCATCGGTGCAGATGTTAAAAGTTACATCAGTAGATCGGGGAAACAGGTCTTTTTTTTATTACAACTTTCTTATTAACAAATCCTCAATTCATTACTCATCGCATGTGCGTAATTTAAATATTGATTGTGATGAAAAGTAGATCGATCAATTACGAAGATTTTACATCATTCGTCCACGTAGTGATTGGTCTTACTCTTTCAACTTACAAATTAATCACATTATTGCGATTTTCGTTCTTTTCGACACCAGGTTAATTCACTGACTCTGCAATGTTCACTTTTAAACTTATATTCATATTGTGTATTTTCTGTATAGGAGTAAAAGTATGCCGTTCGGGAATTCGGACGTTAATAGTAGAAAATATCTTTAACAATAAGGTCGTGTTGGATAATCTTCTAACAGAATACGGCCATTCAACGTCTGCTCTATGTTCTATTGTTTGTCAGCAGGAGACGTGCGAGTGCTTCGGTTTCAACTCAATCACTAAAACGTGTCGAGTTCATGCCTTCTGTAGAACAGACAATACATTAATTGAAGAATCAGGATGGAAATATTACAGATCTCGAGCAGGTGCGTAATGTATATTTTCTTTGTTTTCTATTTTTATTCTGATGACAAGATTGTTTATGCATGAATATAAAGTTTTGATAATTGTGGGTTTTTATATGTGGCCAGATTTATTATCTTAATTATACCCGCACTTTCTAAAGAAAGTTTGGGTATATTGTTGTACCCTGTTCCGTCCGTCCGTCTGTCTGTCCGTCCGTCCGTCTGTCACGTTTTACTTTCTCAAACTGCTCTTACATCTTATAAACCAGTAAACTAAACTCTTGAACTTTGATTTGGGGTATCATGTTGTTTTGTAAAAAAGTTTCAAATATTCTCTGTTAGTCCTAGGGATCAAATAATTGGTAAAAAATGACGTTTTTTTCACAAAAAAAAACTTCTTCCTCGAACTCCTCCTACATTTTCAACAGTAAACAAATCATCCCTTGGAATATGTTTTAGGGTATCCTATAGATGCGCTCTAAGGTTTTGGAGTTTTCAATTTTGTCCTGGGGGTCATTTAATGGCTGAAAAATGACGTGTTTTTTTTTTAAACTGGTTTCAAAAAAGTCATTTTTTTTGGGCAGTAGCCACATGATCTTCTAGAATATGATTGGGGGTGTCATATTGAAGTGTGATCAGGTTCCAGAATATTTTTTTTATTAAGGGGATCAGTGGGCAACAAAAAATGACGTTTTTTTTTACAAAAAAGTATGGTTCCCGGAACTCCTCTTACAATTTTTGGAGTAGCTACATGTACGTCATCTCTTGCGATATAATTGGGGCTGTCCTATAGATGTGCAGTAGGGTTTCAAAATTTAAATTTCATCCAGGGAGTCAAAAAGTAGCAGAAAATTGACGTTTATCACTAAAAAGAAAAACATAGATCCAAGTGCTAATCTTATGATTTAATGGATAGACACATCATATCTTGGGATATGATAGGGACTGTTCTATAGATGTGCAGTAAGGTTTTAAAAATTCAAATTTCATCCAGGGAGTCAAAAAGTAGCAGAAAATTGACGTTTATCACTTCAAAAAAACGTAGATCCTAGAACTCCTTTCATGTTTTAATGGATAGACACATTATATTTTGGGATATGATAGGAACTGTTCCATAGATGTGCATTACAGTTTTGAAAAATTAATTTTAACCCTGAGGCCCATGACCTACATACCGTTTGATGCCCCTTGACACAAGGAACAAGAATATATATGGTTTAAGGGTGGGGATCTCAACTGTTTTGAAGATATTAAGGGACTTGCTGTTTGAGGGGGTCAGGACCACCCACAGGGCCCATGACCTACATAACATTTGATGCCCCTTGACATCAGAAACATGAATATATATGGTTTAGGGGTCATGATTATAACAGTTTTTGAGATAAATGGTAATTTAAAATTCCTGGGGGGTGGGGATGACCCCAGGGGTCAGATCTAATAAACACTATATATTGCAAGTAACAGTCAATATAAGATTATGAAAACCCTATATTATTATCTTTGTCCGTTTTCAAGTTACCATTTACAATCTCAACCGTTTTCGAGATATTCGTGCACTTCCTGTTCAAGGGGGGTCATGACCACCCCCAGGGCCCATGACCTACATACCGTTTGATGCCCCTTGACACAAGGAACAAGAATATATATAGTTTAAGGGTGGGGATCTCAACTGTTTTGAAGATATTAAGGGACTTGCTGTTTGAGGGGGTCAGGACCACCCACAGGGCCCATGACCTACATAACATCTGATGCCCCTTGACATCAGAAACATGAATATATATGGTTTAGGGGTCATGATTATAACAGTTTTTGAGATAAATGGAAATTTAAAATTCCTGGGGGTGGGGATGACTCCAGGGGTCAGATCTAATAAACCCTATATATTGCAAGTAACAGTCAGTATATGATTATGAAAACCCTATATTATTATCTTTGTCCGTTTTTAAGTTACCATTTACAATAGAGTCTACGATTCTTCCTACAAGGTTCAATGTTAGACCCCACACCGTTTTGACCCCCCTACCCCCCCTTTCGAAAAGTGGTTGTCTAACCCAAAATGAGAAAAATCAAACCAGGGTGCACAACTAGGTATGCAGGCCTATCATATCCTAGAGTGTTGTACAATTCTGTTCAGTCATCTCTGAGAAACAAGTTCAGTGCAGGAAGGAAGAAAAAGAAGAAGACGGAGAATAATAATACATGTATTAAGAAAGGTACAAAAACAATAAGTAACCAAATTTCATTCGGGACACTTAATGATCAATATTAAATAGAGATAGGATCATCAAACATCAATAATATAAAGATTATTGACAATTTCTGATTCTAAGGGGGTCAGGATGAGCCCTTAGGGTCTTGACTTACATGCCATAATGATCTGATGCGCCATGACCTAAGGAGGAATAATATCTTTGGATTAAGGTGGGGATCTCAATGGCTTTTATGATATTTGATAATTTCAGGAAGAGCACTTGGGATCATGACCTACATACCATCTGAGATGCTTTGAACAAAGAAACAATAATATATGATATGTACGATATATGATTCAATTCAAGAATCCAGATATAGATCAATCATCTATGTGTTGTAATACTTCCTATGTATATATACATGTATTAGTTTGTGTTTTGTTCTATACTATTCATGTTCATGGCTGCAGTATGGCTTAGTCTTGTTTTAAATTACATAAAAAAATTGTTAAATATATGACTTGGAAAACCCACCCCACAACAAACTAAAATATAAACTGTTCCCCCCCCCCCCCCTCTCAATTGTCGAATGATCTCTTAAAATCAAAATATAATTTGGGTGTCTAAAAACTTTTATAAACTGGTAGAGAATGTTATCCTTAAAAAAAAAATTACATTACACCTTGCATAATTGACAAATGATCTATTGAGATATGATCAAATGTCATATTTCTACCTTGGGATCAATAACTAGTATTCATTGACAAGTTAAACTTAATAACAAGAAATGATTCAAATCATAAATGTTTATACTCCATATTCAACCCCCCCCCCCCAAATCTAACCTGGTTCTAAAGATTCAGTGTTCATAATACATTCTTACATGTGTACAGTAGCAAATTTTAAATCATTTCTTGATTGCTTTTTCTCTCCTGATGCACATTAACATTTTGGAAATTGCTTAATTCAATTTTTAAGATTAATAAACAAAATGTTATATGCATGTGTATTCGCCTGTTTTGGGCAATTGTAAAGTCTCCTAAACAAAGCAGTGTCATCATTAGGCTAAGAATTACCCACATGGATCAAACACTACATATGAATAAGATAACATCCTTTATTATTTCTAGTTCTAGAATGTCAGAGTGTCTCCAAGGGGGCATAATCTATATACAATTTTACACGCAATGACTAAAAGAGCAAGAATAAATTATATAGTTTAGGGATGAGAATCTCAGTTCTCAGAAGTTAACAAAATATACAGTGTATCATCATTTCCTATTTTATAAAGGCGGGGGGAGGGGGGGGGGGGGTTAAAGACAACACCTGGGGGTCATTAATGTACTTTACACCATTTGATGCATCATAATGACATTAAAAGATATTTTGTATTTTCCTGTTTCGTGAGGTCAGAACAGCCCCATAAGGTCATGACCTACATTGTATTTGATGCATTATAATACATTAAGAAATAAATACTCCTTCCTTCCTATTATAACTCATAAAAAATGATAAGTGTCTAAACTTTCTTACATGTAATACACAAATTTAATTCGATGTTGTTTATACAGGGTCAATATGGGGTCAACTCAATAGTGCAAGTCTGACAAATGAAAAAAAAAAATGAAATTAAAATGACAGAAACTTTACAAAGGTAACGATGATAAGCTTATTTAAATATTAAAAGATGATGATACAGTATGATGTCAAAGGGAGATCACATTTAGAAAGTGAAAGTAGAACTTTTATATGCTGGCAGTACATGCTACTACATGTACTATGTTTACCCATATTGGTCATCATCATAATGATAATCCAGTTAAAACACAATAATGAATTACTTTAGCTGATCTTAACTAATCCTTTTCTGCATATGGAAAACACATACATGTATATATACACGTGAACCCATCTAATCGAAGAGCTGGGTAAAACTAGTACCCGCTAATGAGACCTGCAGACCTGTGTTGTGTACGTAACTTCAGACAAAGATCAGTTATTTGTAACATGCGTGTATTTTTATGACGGTCACCTATTCTCCAAATCCACTTGCACTATTTATTAGGGAAATAACAGCCTTAAGGTGATGCAGGACAGCTGCATATTGTGATGTATACTTCCTATTGAGATAAACAAAAAAAGTATATTAAATATCAATTAAATATTTACCCCCCCCCCCCAAATAATGTTACCTAACATTGAAGCGCAATGGTATAGAGCGTTTACATGTCTGTAAGAGCACTGGGGTCCAAGGTGTATTTTTGGTAATTGTACTATTGATATAAATGAATTTTCATCGGGGGGGGGGAGGTCTGGACCCCTCACTCCCACCCTTTCTCCAAATCTGTGCACACGATGATGTACATGTAAGCACACAGAAGCAAATCTAAAACCGGCAACTGCAAAGGGGAGGGGGCATATTTTAATTTTTGATTTTGTTTGTAATAATTATATAGACCATTATACTTTCTATGAAATGTTAAGATTATTGATTAACTGAAAATTCACTGCAAACAATTCAACCCCAAATTGCACGTAAAGTGCTGCTCATGTGTATTATCATATGGGAAGGGATCTCATCCTTCAATTATGAAAATTATAATTTTAAAATATATTACCGGAGCTTGCATGTGGCCTTCATTTTTAATTAAACTGATACAAAACAGTGTTATTTAGTGGCAAACGCTTGATGCGGGTATTACTGTCTCATGACAGCATCTAGTTGTATTTAGTTTTGTATAATCAGAAACCGATTTTCGTAAAAAAAATATAGAAAATTCAAATTATCTTTTTGATGAAATTGAACATATTTGGCTCCATACATGTACATGTTTTGATAAATAGCTTTGGTAGCAAAAATCTAAATACTCTAACAATAGAATACATGTAATTTGCATATTTAATAATTAGAAATATGATTTATAGAAACCTGGTAGTGTGGTGCTCAGTTTGACACATGCAAACTCATTTTACTAAATATTGCGGAAGGCACATATAAGGGTACAAAAGGGTGAGCTAAAAGCCCAAAAAGGACAAAGCAAACAATGCAACTTGTTGTAATGTGAACTTACTAAATAACTCGCAACATTTGTAAGTGAACAGTTTTAAAGCATTTTACAATTAATATTACAAATATGTCACATGTTATTTGTACAAGGCATTTGTCAAAACATTTGACAAGACTGGGCGTCATCGGCCATAAAGGGTAAAATAAATAAATATATATATATATATATATATATATATATATATATATATATATATATATATATATATATATATATATATATATATAAAATTTAAAAATAATAAATATCCAGAATAAAATCACAAATTGATCCTATTAACCGCAAACGTTTTCGCCATTCCTGGCTCCTGGCCATAAGTATGTTCCCAAAATGGTCGCTGTAACATTTTTTTTTTCTGTAAGGTACATTTTAAAAGGAAATAAAGCATATTTTTCTTTGATGGCCAGGTTTTAAAAATGTGCCCTATGACTCTTCGACCTTTTTTCTTCTTTTGCCGAGTTTAATTTTGGAGTTATTCCCCTTTGGTAAACAATAATCGTCTGCACAACAACATGGCGACGAACGACAAAAAACGTATGGGAAGACAGAAACAAGTCGTATTACAGATGTCAGATTTGGGGTTTATACATAAATAAAACTGGAAGGATCAACAGAATAAACACCCGAAACTGTTATGTAAAGTTTAAAAATACGGAAGACCGGAATAATGGTAAAATCGTAACTCGATCTGAAAGTTGTAAGATTAGGTAACCACGAGATGACTGAATCCCATTTCTAAGTCTCCAGAACCAACCAAAAACATGCTTTCAAAAATCAAACAGCCTGATTTACAGCAACACCAAAGCATAATGTGATGAATAAAACTGTAAGTAGACTACTTCTCATCAGTAATTGTTCGTCACTTCACAAATCGCCAATAGTTTGTTAGAAAAGGATAACCAGACTTCTATGCCCAATTAAACAGAGCAGAATAACAGCATCAACACATACTTTGGCTTACATACTGTTCAGACATTAATATCATTGAAACTATGTGAAAAATGCTAATAATACGGTTATAAAGGTCCAAAAACGAAATCCGAATTTTCCGTGAACTAGAAAAAGTTGTTGTTGACATTTCGAGTAGTCTCACTTTATATTGATTGCGAGCCTTTACATCGTTAAACGAGGAAAATTGCAAGAATATTTCATATCCTAGGATATAATACAAAGTAATATATATGTTTGCCTAGTCATTTTACTTTGTTGTTAAAAGTAGTTAGTCAAAAAACTTCAGGCGATGCCGAGATCTACGTTAACGTCTACCATTTTGGGAACATACTTATGGCCAACTACTGTAGTAACGTCAATAAGCAAAAGTTGATTGTGACGTTATGATAACGTTAAAGTAGCGGAAAGTTAGAGTCACAGAGCAAAAAGGCGCTAAAAAATAATAATCGCAAATATTACAAATGATTCAATTATATAACATGCATATAATAAATTTTTCACCGAGTGCGATTAAGTTTTGGTTTAAATAATTTAATCAAGTGGTCTTCCTTGGCTAAGGGCAATATTTCATTTTCATTTGGAAGTTTATAAAATGGGAATAGGGTAAATTTTCCCTCGCCGCATTCAGCAAATTGTTCACAGCATGGAGTATTACGAACACTCGGGTCTTTAATCTGTTGCTTGTGGACACGAACACGCGCGTTTAGTTTCCCCGTCTGTCTAATATAAAATTCTTTGCATGTTGGGCAAATAGCACAATAAATAAAATTTTCCGATTTAAAGTTCATCGACGAATTGGCGCGAATTTCCATCCCAGATTTTAGTAGAATTGTATTTCCTTCTTCTATGTAGGCACATGTACCACATCTCGGGTCGCCGCATTTTTTCACGGATGGAATATCTTCCTGCATTGTAAAGCGGGCCTTGGTCAATATGTGTTTAAGATTGGGTCCTTGTCGTCGGCTACTGATTATGTCCTCGGATTGTAATAATTTCTTCATCTTTTCTGACTGTTCTAATATAGGATAAAGTCGTTTTGCGTCTGTTAAAATATTTCTGTTCCTTGGATTGTGGGTCACAACAAAAGCAAGTTTCCCGTCGTTGTTGCGATTATTAGAAGACCGGCGAGGATTACGTAGAACATGTAATGGAATTTGTGTCGCTCTTTTTACTCCAGCGTTGATTTAATTTTTCGGGTATCTCTGTCGTTGCAGAAATATTTTTAATTCTTCCAGACGTTTAGATCGTAAGGTTTTGTCTGTGATAATTGTACAAATTCTCCGTGCTAAATTAAACGGAATATTGCGTTTTGTGTGGGAAGGGTGGCATGATTTAAAATCCAGATATTGGTGTGTGTCCGTGGGCTTACAGTATAAATCCGTTGTTATACATGACCCATTTTTATAATACGTAGATCTAAAAATGGAAGTTCCTTGTCACTCTTCTCCATCGTAAATTGTATTGACTCATTTAAAGTATTTAGTAAAGAATGAAATTTCTCTAAGTCGTCTTCCCCTTTAGACCAGAAAATAAAACAGTCGTCAAGATAGCGTTTCAAATTGGATCCTATATAGGTACGTAGTTCGGCATCAAACACTTCTGATGTTCTTTCAAAAAGTGTATTCTCTAAATACCCCATTACTAACGTAGCATATGTGGGCGCAACTTTAGTCCCCATAGCGGTACCTTTTGTTAGTAAAAAGAATTCCTCGTCAAAGTGAAAGTGGTTATTTTCCAGAAATTTATGGCCTCTAGTCCTAATGTATGTGGGATGTTAGTATAGAGACTAATAACATCGACGCTGACGAGAATTGTTTTAGGATAAACACTTTCAGGAATAAAGTTCAGAAAATCCATATCATCTCTGACATAACTAGGTAATAATTCACAAAGAGGTTTCAGTATAATGTCCAGTAAGTTACTTAGTCTTTGAGTGCTTGATGCTGGTCCAGCGACAATAGGACGAATTTTCAAGTCGGTTGGTTGAGGTATTTTAATATATTACAGAGAAATGGTGTTGAACTAATTCAAGTTTTTATCGTAAATTATCAACAAATCAGGATCGACACACAATGCTGAGAGTGGAGAAACTTATTAAAAAACATGCCGAAAACCTGACTAAAAATGAAATTGATTACTTGACAAACTTTGAGGTAAAATCCAGTAACTTCTATGGATTGCCCAAAATTCACAAATCTAAGGAAATCCAAGATATATATATATATATATATATATATATATATATATATATATATATATATATATATATATATATGCAATGTTTGTGCTTATTAGAAATGTATATATCTATGCAATGGGTATCGTTCCGATCCTCTCAAGTTGTCATTTAACTGTATTCCACCTGTATCTCAAGCAACCGTGTGGTGAGCGGCCTGCACTCTGGGGTCCATTCGTCATCGAAGGCAGGATTTTTGTCCTGCCTTGATAGTAGTGGCCGCTCACTGCGACGAGAGTGGGTTCCATAGATTTTGAGTTTAATCCCCCGGCCGGGACGGAGGTAGAGCTCTAATGTGGCAAGGTTCTCTGTGCTGTTTGTATATCTATATCTTTCACTAAGGGCAGGTATATGTTAATTTGAGAGTTATTGCAAGAGGTAAGGAGTGTAGTGGTTGTAGAAAAGTTGTAAACATCTTTTTTAGCAGCATAAAAAAATGAGACATACGCTACATAGTCGTGTATGCGTCTGGCGAAAAAAATCCCGAGGCCATATATGGGGTAGATCAAAAACGTCCAAAACAAATGCATAACGGCTATATGCAGGACCCTTATATGGCATAATCAATAGTAGCGAAATATATTCATTGCTCTCAGTTTTTATAACTGTTGTTTAATATAAACGTTCTTATTATTAACTGCATTATACAGTGCTTTGAAACATACTTGAAGGTCAGGCTACAAGGTTTATTTTCAATGAAAGTTTTCAATCAAATTATGATTAAATAATGATGTACAAAAAAATGCAACAGATGTTGATTTTGATATGGTGGCTAATTGTTGTTAGAAAAATTAAAATGTTATTGTTTGTGTAAATGTCCAACTCATTGTACGAACAAATCAATGTTTCAAACCAAAAAATGTTATTATTATTTTTTTGGAATTCTGTAGACTAGGATACTTTCATGAACTCGGAGTACCTATTGAATTACACAGTTATTACGTGGAGTGTGGCCCAGGTCAGTTGAAACCGTGTGTTAAATTTATTTATTTATTTAGACGTGAAATCTATTTGGTATTTTAATGCAAATATATTGTTTATTTTAAAATGTTAGTAAAGGGGCGAAATTATTGTTTTCCTTTAGAATTTTTAAAAAATATAACTTGGGATTGGGAAAACTACTGTGAAACTAATTTATTACTCTGATTTCTTTCAAGGCGAACTGTATGATCAAGGGGAGTAAATTAGCTGAAATTGAATCTCCTGAAGAAAACGATTATATCATGTCGCTTGTGATGAAGTTGACGGGTAAGTTTGCATAGTATTTCTTACAATGATAAAAGTAATTTTCATTTTTTTTCCGGTTTGGTAAAACATGCTCTGGAAATATCGAACTTTTTTTTTCTCTTCAAAATAAGAAAATAAGACATGGGAAAATCTGTTTTTCTTTAATTTATTGATTTCTTGAGTGAAGTGATGCTACAAACTTACTGCTATGAAAAAAGTTCAACACTTTACAAACCTAAAAATAAAATTGAAACAAAATAAGATTATAAGCATTTATCAATAACTGAAATACTTGTTTTCGTAAATATTGTATTTGAGCTATCCAACGAAATCAAATGCTAGTTGAAGTAAAAAAAGTAGAAAAAAAAGTAGAAAAACTCAGAGACAACAGGTTTATACAGTAGTTAGTTCACGAAAAGTCATGCCAAAAAGTATGTTGTAACCTCAATATTGACTTTCCTTTAAGAAAACGTGTGGCTGGGGGGAACAGACCAGGACAAAGAAGGATCGTGGGTGTGGCAGTCAACCAAAGAACCATTATCATACAAGGCATGGGCTACGGGTTATGGTGAACCCGATGACTACAACAACCAGGATTGTTTATGTGTATATAGACCTTACGGATTAAATTGGAGTACTTGTCAATGCTGGGAACTACTCCAGTACATTTGCGAAAGAGAACTTTTTAACTGACCGGTTTAACTTATATCGTTTTCTGCTCTATAATGCAATATAACAGTGGGTCAACGAGTACTTGGAACATGTACACACTTTAATTACATAATAGTAAAAACGAACAGTTTATGAACAATCTGCAATGTTATTTTCACCTTTAGTATTGTTTTTCATGTCGCGTGTCAGTTTACTATGGCTAACCTTTAATCCATGAAATTCGTACACCATTGAAACAAGTTGAATATGGGGTTTTACCAAAATGGATCATTACATTGATAACAACAACACACGCATTAATAACAAAGCAATTATGTTAATCAGATTCCATATCCTTTTTACCAAATTACGATAATTCACTAATCACATTAATTATCAAAAAAAACAACAATCCTAGCTTCTTTAATACGTTTGCTTGTGTGTTGTTTATTGTAAATCTTGCTAATCTTTTCCAGTTCTGGCTTATTTAACAATTAAAAGGGTAATAAATGTTTAAAACCCCACATATCATATGATTTTTGAATTGTTGCGTTTGAATATGTTGTGGATTTCACACTTATGATACATTTATTTAACAAAGATATGAATGCTTTGAAAAAAGTACATAGATTCTATAAATTGCGATTAAATATTGCTTTTAGGTAGAAGATATGGAAATGAAGATACAGCCAATAAAGTATTCTTATTAAAAAGAAGCCAAAGGCTACGTGTTGTCTTTAACTATATGATAAACAAATGCCATTAAACAAAATGAAATTATTTCACTTTAAAGACGTCAAACTGTTTTGAAGTTTATGGAAAAGTCTATGAAAATATGTTAATGCATTTCTTCAATGACACAAATGCCATTTGTGGATCAGGTATAACAGTGCGACATTTAAATCCGGACATGACAAGGTCCGGGCTTTCAGGTACCCTTTCCGTAAGACTTGTGTAAAAATATTTCTAATATTCTGGTGGGATTTTCTTCAACGACTTCCCCATGTCAACACCAACATGCACAATGTCTTAGTTTTCTTACAGATAAGCTATAGATCAAAAAATCCCATGGGAGAATGGTGGGATTTTTCATCCCAACTAAACTCCCACCAAAATCATATGAGAAAAAAATCGTTAAGGGATATTTTTTTCCTATGGGATTTTTTCTCCCATTTTGATACAAACTGGATAAAAAAAATCCCGTTTTAAGGTATATATGGGATAAATTGTCCTATAAAATGGTATTTTAGGATATTTTTTCCCACGGGATGAAAAAAAAACTGTAAAGTTCGGATTGCTTGATTGTTGTGTTGAACTTATATGATGCATTTTCTTGATACAGTATGTCTGTATATCATACTGGCGTGCGACCAGTTCTTGCCAAGTACCATATTGCCTTGTTATTGACATTTGATGTATTCATTAAAAAATCATGATGAGGATTCACTACCTGTGTGATTCTATACAATGTATTTGTTTTCTAATATATTTTGTCACTATACATAGTCAAATATCCTAAAGATAAAATAGTTATTCAACAAACACATATGTGAACCCTTGCATTCGCATAGCCATATACCTCTCTGTGTGAAATGCATTATTGGTGGCGGCAAAGGGTTAGGATGCCGGATGGTAGCTCAGTTGTCTAGGATCTGAACATATTCTAAATGAATAAAACAAAATTAAAGAGTTCAGCATTAACTCGTTATGTCACACTTTCAAATCACCATTTTTAAATAAACACATTAATTTAAGTGTTTATGATGCTGTTAAGATCAGCCAAAACATATAGATATCAAATAGCCCCCCACCCCCTTATTTTAAATCTCATCATCTTAGGCTTGAATATATCCTACCAGTTCACATACTGCTATAGTAATGCGACAGTGACCTTTTCAGCACATTTGGTGCAAAGATTTTAGGTAATCATTTGCTTGTATTGATTTAATATAATCAACCAAATGAACTAGCTCAAAATTATCATTAATTTCATATTAACTACCTTTTTACATGTACAACTTCAAAACAGGGATTGTGAGTGATGAATTGGCCATGCAATAATTGGAGCTTTGATACCACTTTTAGACAATTATGTGCAGTTAGTTATAATAGCATTAAAATTATTTATTTACTGTACCACAATGTGCTGTTTCAATACACTTTCAGGATTTAAGGATATGACTGCACCAAAGCAAGTAAAGACAAAGATAATGTACATATGTAACATTGTCAATACGATTTAATTCACAAATAATTTATAATATCATATAACATTAAATAATGTTCAAAACAAACACACATCACCCTGTTTCTCTATATTTTCACTTTTATATAAAAGAGTTGAAACAATGATGACTTTTGATGAACAAAGAATGAAAAAACGAACAAAATATAATTAAAATTGATGTCAAATTATAATGTATCTCAAACAAACCAGGAGTGTGTTGGGATGACCAACATGGGTTAAATTCTAAGCTACAATATATACTTGTTAAATTCCTCTTCATAAATGGCACAGTCCCGAAGGGATCAAAACTTATACACTATGGGATGTCCATTAGATTGATAAATATATAATATTAATAAATAACTATGGCTGGGGTATAGAGATTTCAACAGTTTAAAAAATATTGATAATTTCTAATTATTTGGGTTGGGGGGGGGGGTCCAGAACCATTATTTAAGGGCATGACCTTGGATGAAGATTATGTTTCCTAACTTGATGAGGGATTGTGGTGTGGATCTAAATAGTTTTTTTTTTTAAATATGTGGCTAATTCCATAGAAAATTCAATTATATTAAATTAACAATTAACATGATTAAGTTACCAAAATAAAAAACACAATATCATTATAATACAACAGCATGTTGATAGTTTATTATACACGATTTCAGCAATTCATGATATCATGCCTTTATATCCTTCTATTTGATATTCCAATGTCAAGTTCAATGCATGTCTTATAAATTACAATATTTTTCGTTATCCAGGTCCAATCAAGGTTGTATGTGGATTTATCCCGGGTTGTATTCCATACATCCTGAGGCTGCAGGCATTAGGGTGTATGGAATACAACCCAAAGTAAATCCCCGTATATAATAATTTAATGTAATAATCTATATAATAATATGACCTATCAGTCTTTTTCACATAGGTTTAAAGGGATAAATAGTGGCAAGAATACAAACAGAGTGCCATTTTCAGAAAAATTTCATAGATGATAAAAAAAATATATACGCAGTTTTTTCCCCTCTGTGTAATGGTCAGCGAATAAGTAAGATCAAAACTTGTCGTATCTACTCAAATATTAAACCCGAGACAAGCAAAAATATTAACTTGTTTTGTTAAATGAATGAAACTGTTTAAGTTTATTTCAAAATTCTTTTTGGAAATTTATTTTTAGTATTTTTCATTCAGAATGATGCATACAAAATAAAAGTATAAAAACGTACAAAAACAAAAACTATATACTATATACAGGGTTTAATTTCGCCTCATGTTCGCCCAGACAGAGTTGGAAATAGACACAGTTGGAAATTTATACCCGTTCAAATTAACACAATTATTTAAAAATTGTTTTGGATTCGCTTTATCTTAAATTCGAGAGTAAAGGGCCGAAAATAAAACGGCGGCGAATATTTTCCTGTATACAGTAGTTTAAATGATGTTTCTATCAAGAACCTCGATTAAAATCATCTTTACGCAAGTTCTATGGTTGATACAAAAAACCTTGTCAGCAAGTACAATGTCTGATTAAGACACATGCGGACTGACGTTTTTCATACTTGTTGGACCATTACTTATACACCAAACTGACTACGGTTTCTTCCGTTCTTCATGATCTTGACAATAAGCAGACACCGTGTGCAACCGGTCGGTAGGGGATGCTTACTCCTCTTAGGCACCTGATTCCATCTCTATCCTTTTAGATGTCCTTGTTACTCTGCTTTAATTTCGAATTTCGCTTTATTGATTCTTGAGATGGTTGACTGTTTGTTATTGTCATTTTTCATTCTCACATCATACTTCTTGTTTGGAACAGGCATAAAAAGGAACCAAATTTATTTCATTGTTGTTAATGAAAAATAGATGTTCAAAAAAATTGAACAACTTTATCATCATTTGGTTTTCAAGAAAAAGCAGTCAGAACACATCTTATTTGTAGAGCATACTATTCCTGATCTTAAAAGTAAATTAGTATTTTTAATCAAGCTACATGTAACAAGACAGAACAATCATCAATTTGGGAACCAGTTTATGTGTACAAACAATTG
This sequence comes from Magallana angulata, assembly GCF_025612915.1. NCBI lineage: Eukaryota > Metazoa > Mollusca > Bivalvia > Ostreida > Ostreidae > Magallana > Magallana angulata. Next base: position 31,638,818 of record NC_069112.1, read on the forward strand.
TAAAATGGTCAACAACAAGTTTACGAACTTAAAACACGTTTGTATTTTTATCATGCAAAAACATCTGTAGGATCTCAGTGTTAAGAATATCAAGTTTTGTATTTTTTTAATTTGAAATCTTAGCATAGGAAAGCAATGCTTCAGTGCTTTCAATTTCTACTTTCACATTCTGCATCAACGAGAGAGTGCTCTCTCCTCTAAGCGTGTAACCACCCAAAACGCGATTTGAGAAATACACAACTGTAGTATATTATACACAAATAAAAATGTTTGTAATTTTACTTGATCAGGTTAACAACATGGCAGTGTTGATTCAAAAGTTATTTTAATAGAACCGAATTAAACCGAGGTTTATGGTAGTCTGATAAAAACATGTTGTATTTGTAAATACTTGTTTTGTCAGCCTTAAAGTGAGTACAAAGAATTGTGGCCAGCTACAAAATATCAACAACAATTTTAATAAAAGATGCACATTAAAAAGAATACACATTAAAGATAATATATTGAGAAAATACTTAATCTCATGCCCAGTTTCTTCAATTATGATATAACAAACATGTGTATTATGCACAACATTGTTTTAAGTCAAATAAACCGGACAGGTATTTTTCATGTGATATACTTGTAGAAAATTGCTCGTCGTATATAAGTTTCTTTTCTTCTTACAGAAACAAAACAAATGACACATTCATACCTTATCGCTATCTATCAAAATAAGTTTTAATTTGCTTTTTTCATGCTATATGATGTCAATCATAAAGTTTAAAATCAATGATTTTATAGGAATTAGCGGTACCTTAATGACTTTTCTTGATGAATGATTGCTTCTACGGGCACAGTGATTCTATTTTACTCGAGGATGAAATGTAAAATGCAAATAGGTGTGACAGATTAGAATCAAACTGAATTTCTGCTTAGAGCTTAGGTGGTTTCTTGCACGTGATTCAGTACAGAACCAGCTCTATGTGGTTATTATTTATTTATATTTATTTATTTTTAAACTACAGGACAACCCATACGTCCTCTTCGGAGCATGTAAGCGTACCTCATCACATCTTAATTTCACTGTGTCCGTGCATTTGAGAGGTGTAGTAGGTATTGATTCCGGATCGTAGCAAGATGAAAGTGTTACGGTATACCATAATACGTTCGCCATTGGTTAACAAAATTAGATAACCGCTATACAATACTATATACAAACAAACCTGTGATCAGAGATAGGATAGTCACATCGTGTCTGGTCGAACAGAAACATCCATAGATTACATGCACACATAAGGAAGTAGAGTTTGTTATATCGTAGTTTGACATATTAAAATACGATTTTATTTAAAACATGCACATATCTAAGGGCAGTGTTAAATGATTAAAAATGATAAAATCAGGACCACCCCCCCCCTCCCCTCGCCAAAAAATCCCCGGCTGTTTGGGGGTAAAACTTTGACGGTTAAGTGTTGTTGTTTCTAATGTTCCTGTGATTTATCCTACGATATTGAAGTGTCGCATCAAACAAGTATGCTGTCATACCTGCGGCGGAGCACTAGTGTGTGGTCATACCTACTGATGTTCTGGTAGCATCCGTTCCTTCAGCATTTTTCATACGCCCGCCGTAATTTTTAAGTACCTCACACTATCAAGCACAACTTGTACATTTGCAGATGTCGCACAGAAACACTTGACATCGATTTGCTATTCTTTGTTGATATATCAGATATTTTGTCCACGATCACGTTTCCTTGATGTATCGCGTGCATAATATTTTTGTAAAAACGGACGTTGTGAAAACGAAAGACTTCAATGACAAAGAGGAAAAACGAACCGAAACTCTTACATGTAGTTATAAACAGTAAAAAAATAAAAGGTACTCCGTTGGAAACGGGCGATCTTAATAATAAGAAACAGTACGAAAGTAATAAGGTATTGTGTTGGAAAAGGAAGACTATAAAAGTAGAGAAAAAAGGAACTGAACGAAAATAGTAGGAAACAATAATGTAATCAAGAGATCTTTTATCTGTTATGTGTTAATACGTAATAAAAAGATTTCACTTAATAGATATATTGTTGTATGAAGAATATGTATCCTTGGACAGAACTGGAAAATAGAAGACTGCGTGATTTGAAATTGTTTACACTTTCATTAGATTTGAATGTGTTCTCTATTTTTTTTTTCCTTTGAGTGATATGTCTTCAAAACGATAACATGACTTTTGGAATACTTGTTTGCCTTCAAAATAATAATTACAATTTTGACTTAATTCAACTGATGAATGAATTACTAAAATGTCATGCATGAGTTTAAACATCAAAGCCGCCTTGTAAGTCCAACGATTAAAAAGAGAATATGCCATTTCATTGAATACTGTTTCTATGTGAGGTATTACACATCAACTTATCTTCAAAGTGAGTATATAAAATTGGTGGTCAAATTGCGTGTCAGTTGGAAATTTATTTGGAATTCATTATAACTACCTTTCTAAAATTAGTAGCATCTAAAAGCCAGGTCATAGTTAACCAGTATTGTTGAAGATAAATCATTTGTTCAATCATATTTAAAACATGCAATACCATTAGTAGCACACAATTTTTTTTAATGTATGACACTGCAATCAAATATTCTCGAAATGAAAGAGAATCCATTCGCGGCGGTCATTTTGCTCCTACGTGTATCAATAAAAGATACACTGAGTTCACCATGTTCTAGTTTAGTTATTTCCATATAATAATAATCAACTTTGCAAGCTTGGCATGGATCTCGAGAGTTTGATAATCAGAGTAGACACCTGTAAAACTATATGAGAACTACATCTTTTAAGTAAGCACGATAAAGTGCGATACAGATACATGTACATTTCAAAAAATTTGTAAATGTGTTTGAATGAAAATTGAAGATAAAAAATTTAATATTTATATGAATGGTATATACTTTATGTCCACATGTCTGTTAAACGCAGTCTTCTAAATATTATGGTATGATGTTCGAAATCACATACAAAAACTGTCAGAAAATATCCGCAAATGGAAAAAAGGTTGAAATTCCAAGCCAGGAAGAAAAATCAAATATTTTTGTATTATCTTTTGAAAAGACAGTCGATAATTTAAAAAAAGAGAAGATTAAATTGATCTTGGTATCTTACAAAAGACCATTGCATAGTAAAACATTGGTCATTAAGATTAATGAATCAATTCAAGATAATATGATAAACTGTCGATCCGCTCAATTAACTAAATATCTATGTGACACGGAAGGTCAGGTGTTGGCGATTACAAAGTTCAAATTCATTTCATTTCGGGTTTTCAGGATTTTTTGCTTATAATTGAATAACTAACGCCTGTTTAACAGATATTACTTACAGAAATACTTGTATAAAAGTAAAGCAAATCAAGTACATAATTTTTGTTAAAAATATATAGATTATTTTTTCTTTGCCAAATTTCTTTCAATTTATCCTGTTTTTGCTCATTGGTCCATGCACTTCTTCCACAACATTGATCACGTTAAGAGTTCGAAACGCATATAGTATGAAATGTACACAAATGTAAACACTCAAACAAAATCGCAATCGGATAACACTCAAAATAAATGTCCTAAACAAGAAAACAACTAGGTTTGTCAACATGTGCAATTCCGACTGAGATTTATTGACTTATAAACTGATATATGTAGGCGATGACTTACAAGGTGTGAAACCTCACGTATGAATATATAACATAACAGGGCGTAATTTTCGTAGATTTTGCGTTTTTCGCTTATTTATAGCTATGTTATTTCACCGATGTGCTGTTTCAGTAAAAAATATAACTCTCTCTAAAGTTGTTTTGTTTCAGGATTTATCTTTCTCTTCACTAGTTAGGTTCATACTACAAAAATGTGTATTGAATAAAATTTAGCAATTAAACCAACAAAAGACAAAATAAGCTATTTAGGTGAGTTTTTTTTTTCTGGGACTAGTCATTTCAGTCTTAGATATAATCGCTAGACAGCATGCAAATACAGGGAAACCTAAAACCACACCAGCAACGGAAATTAACACTATACACAATACTATGATAAAATGTTAATATCTTGAACCATATATACTGTGTCCGAGTGAGTAAGTACATGTATTACATGTATTCTATTTAACACAAACAAAAGAATTAGATCCCTTTGTTTAAATTTTTATTAAGGGAGATAACTCCGCCAAAATTATTATTGTTTAATGGAAAAAATATGAATCAAATCTGCATGATATGTTTCATATAGGCTGATTATTGAATGAAATAGAACAGAAAAATGAACATTACAGACAATATGATCATGTAAAAATGACGTTTATGACATATTCGTATTTGAGATATTGACTTAGGTCTGCTATGGAGGTAACTTAAGTTTTTTCTCAAATTGAGTAAAAAATACGACAAAGATATGTTTGCGAAATGTCAAGATTTGATTATTTTTTAATTTGAGAAAGAACTCAAATATTTGAGAAAAACTCAGACTTAAGTCTGCGATTTGACTTCAGTTTTTTTTTTTTGAAATCGGGGCCAGATTTTTGGCATTAAGGTCGTGTTGGATAATCTTCTAACAGAATACCGCCATTCAACGTCTGCTCTATGTTCTGTTGTTTGTCAACAAGAAAAGTGTGAGTGTTTCGGTCTCAACTCATTCTAAAAAGACACTACATTTACAAGATCATGATCTTTATAGCGAGCTTTATGCAACAAACTTCAATACTTCGGCGCGGTATTCATTTTCGATGCCTCTTTTCATTTTTCAGACCTATTTTCTATTTACAACTTATATGTTTATATTTGTATGATTTCTCAAGCGCACAAAATACGAATTTATATTTGATTCTTCTACTAAAGTGCAAACGAGTGGCAAATATTATTAAGAGAAAATTATGATTTACTACTTTAGGATGGGAAACTTTTATGAATTCGGAATACTTGATGGGCTTAGATGCTGTTACGTGGAATGAGGCCCAGGTGAGTTTCAAACCTTGAAACATTGTTTTCGTTTTTGTTTGTTTGTTTATTTTCTTTTTGCTTTTTGGGGGGAGAGGTGGGGGGGGGGGGGTGGTATGATTTTTTTTAAATATTAGGTACCTTTAATCATATTAGGTGATTTTACAACTTTATTTTTTTTTTATTTCTTTCTGTTTAACAAGCAACTGTTACCGTTTGAGAATGCATGTTTTAAACTTTCTTTTCAGACAAATTGCGCGATAAAGGGTGCTATATTAGTTTAGGTTTAATTTTCCTAAGAAAATACTTATATTTGAACTATGGCTGTTAAAATGACAAGTAAGCTGATGATTTTTACATTTATTCATTATGCATTGCATTAAAGATTGAAAATTCCTGAATAAAGTGAAAAATCATATAGCGTGAAAATGAGTGAGACTCCATTGGTCAATTTTTTGTGGATAAATAAGTACTTAATAACACCAGTTTTTGTAGATTCCTTAATGAGTTGGCCAATAAATTTGAATGTTATTCGAAGTATTAAAAAACGAAATCTTACAACCTTGAAACTATATAATTTTAACTTATTTCACGAATACAGTGAAATTGAAGTTAGTGCTTTCTATTTCATTTAGAAAGCGTGTGGCTGGGAGGGACTGACTGGTTGGTAGAGGGAGAATAGATATAACAGTCAAACAAATCCAAGTTCTCATACAAGGCTTGGGACAAGGCAAAGGGACAACCAAATAACTACGGCAACCAGGACTGCCTCTCTCTTTATCGACCTTACGGCTTAACCTGGTGTGATGGAGATTGTGGAAAACTGTATCAATACATCTGCGAACGAGATCTATTTACAGATTGATGAAATTGATATCATTTTTCAGTTAACAATGTTTTAATATAACGTTTTGGCAAAATGGTAGATATATTCAGTTATTGTAAAATTTAAAAGTTTTGTAAGAAAGGAATTGTGGACTTCTTGCAATGTAATATAGTATGTAATTTATTTTCTTCATAACTTTTTTAAAATATTAAACATTTCTTAAACGCTTGTTTATTGGCATTTAATGGTTCATGACGATTTTTTAGACCATATAATCAAAACACTCGTGTCCCTTCAGATCGTAAAACAGTAAATTTCAAAATATCAATGAAAAACATATCTATTCAGAATTCTGTTAACGCATATATTATCTAGATTGGGAATATTTCTGGTGGTATGTTAGCTGATATTATATTATATTTGAACCGAGATCTACTCAAGAACATCATGATAAAGCTGGAATAGCTGCTTAAATTATCCATATTTTAACCGTCTAAACGTTTGAACTCAGAACTGTTTGTCTGAAAAACAAATTAAAAATGATTTCTGCAAGTACCCTTATTCCAGCTTTATTATGTATTTTTGATATTCGTGTCTGACAGTAACGCCATCGTAAGAATATTGATCGTTTCACAGTGTTCTTTCATGACAGTAGATAGCGAAAAATCTAAATTATTAGTCGATTATTATTGCTTTGTTCATTTCAGCTCAACATCTTTCATAAGTGTTTTTTTTTACAGTATAGCTATTTTCAGAAACTTTGAGATTTTGTAGCTGGAAATTGGTAGATTATTTGTCTTATTTCTGTTTAAATATTTTTTTCCCATTTTTTCATCACTTACTAAAACAAACACGGTAAACATGACTAAGGATTTTGATAGTTTTATGTTTATTTTTGGACATAAAAGTGGGATATATGGTATTTAATACTCTGTTTTATGTGCTAGGTTGGATTTTTAAAAAAATGTCCTTAAGGAATTTAAAATTGCTATCAATGAAATCTTTAAAGTTTTCAATCACAACCCTTAGATTGGCTTCTCTTAGATCATTTTTGGGGATAATCAAAATTAATTGAACAGTCAGGTAATCACTGCCCTGCAGGATCTGAGATGAATTGTTACTTGATTCTTTTTACACATAGGGTCATCATGACCTTTCCTTGGTGCCAGGTTAACAATAGAACAGCTTTATAATGTTTTACATTTATTATCGACTTGAACAAAAACATATACAACCTTGCAGTACCGGGCAAAGCCAGTGGCCCTGTGTTGGTCACAGATGCCCGAGATCCCAACTTTTGGTACTAGACATTAAGTATCGAGAAATTTGCGAGCACATCTGCATACCCTGCTTCCGGTGATTGCTTCTGGTCAGCAGGACTTTTACACCCAAGTACTCCAGTACTAAGCCTACCCTCCTGTTACAAGAGGTGGAGGGGGCCCCATGCCTGCAGACTTGGCTACGACCCCAATCGAAAACATTTTACTAGGCTTTTTACTTAACTTTTATTACACATTGCCATAAGTTGGATACTTTGTAGACAACCTGTCTACCCAACAATGTGCCCACCAACTTGTCTGATGGCTGGGCAGGGAAACAACGAGCCAGATGTGTTCACAACCATCCAACTTATCCCTCCGGACCTGCCACAGACATCGATATCATGTTCCTCTATTATTTTACTTAAGGGGGTACTTTTCCCTTCCCTTGAATGAGGGACCACAATCCACTTTTTACGTTATTTAAGAAAGTTCTGTTGCCAAGCTCGGAGAGTTGGTTACCATCAAATCTTAACAAGTTTGGATTGGCAACGGATATGTTTGCATATGAAATTACACCCCCACCCATTTCTGTGACAAATTTTGAGATATTTTTCTTTTACGTTTCTTTTTTTCCAGTGTTCATTGGAGCTCTATGCCAATAACGGCGTGGTAGAATGTGTGACCACACCAGTTTAGTATTTGGGAGAAGAGTATTATATCGCAGGAAGCTGCACTGAATTACTTGTATGCATTTTTTGCTAGTTAAGTTCGGAGTTACCAAATAGTTCGATCTTAGATGGATTGCTAAGTAATTTGGGGGTACTTCATGTTTGATGAGCTGTAGGATTTGTGGGTTTAATTCCTGCCATTGCATCCCCTTTGTGATCTCCATAGCAGTGTGGCAGGGATGTTCAGGCTTTGCCCCCCTAGATTATGTTTGGCTGCTTCCCCTGCCCAAAAAGGAATGGATGATCCAATGATCCATATTTTTAGACCTACAATTCTTTGGGTTGGTTTGTTTTGGATTTTAAATTGACTATACACATGTCCAACTACCCCCCCCCCCCCCTGCATCGATGAGTAAATGTCTGTAGTCCTCTAGTAGGTATGGGAATGTTGTTGTGAACCAAGCTACATGATCCCTATGTATTTAACAAAAGCTACTGCCAAACTTCTGAATTTCAGAATCTGACGTGCCCAGTAATGCAAGGTATGTTGCCCTCCCAATTCGAAAGCTGTGTGTGCCCAAATGGCCTGGTGTAGGTAATATGTTTTCGATAGCGTTTTGAAGGACTGCGTTGAATTGGTATCTCGTCAATGGTTTTGCATTAAGATGAATTAGAAGACTGTGGTTAACATGGGGCCTACACTCGATAAAATTCAAGGTAGCTTTTACTGGGCACAGTGTAGCAAGTGGCTGGCTATGGATAATAAAGGAGGTATTCTTACCAACCTGGTCAGTTTTGGAGTGTGGTGTGTTTAACCTTAAATAGTGCTTGTGTGGATGTGCTGGAATGTGTTTGAGTTGTTTGCAATGGGATGAATTCTGTGTGTTTGAGTAGACTAAAATGAATTCCCCTACACGAAGTAATGCAAAGTTTGCTAATGAAAAGGCACATGGGAACAGTTTGACCTCGTAAGTAGAGCAACACACTGACTGTAGCGATGTAAGAAGCTTTCCCAAAATTGGCTGGGTTATTGGGAGGCGGTTGTCTGGATCAACTCTGTTGTTGCGCTTTATGCCTTCAAGTGCTTTGTTGATTTTGAAGGACTTGGTAAGGTCAGGAAGATGGTTTATTTTGTGGAAGTACGACAATGCACTAATGTAAAGCGACACTGAATTGGGTGACATTTTTTGGATGGGTAGGTAGGCTATAAAATATAGGAATATGTTGCTGTGCAGGGGCTAGGTTTGATGTAGGCCATAAATGTTTAAAAATGATTGGAATTTATTCAGTGTAGCCCGGTAAGCTTTGTAGATGTTTTGTAATAAGGAGCTATGAATAAGGCGTTTGGACTCAGCAATGAAATTTCCCATATCTGTTTGGGGAGCTGTGTGGGCCACATCTCAACCTCTGGAGACAGGTTGCGAAGCGTTCCCCACTGTGAACAAAAGATACTGTCAGCTAGTTTGTTCAGTTTTGTTGGGATGTGTTGGGCTTTATTTGTGATGTTATGTTGCAAAGTGAGAAGAACAAGTTTTCTGACAATGTTCATTTCCCTTGTTGACTTAGATGTCAATGTGTTAATGACTTGTACAACTCCCATGTTGTCAATATGGAAAATTATGCGGCGTTTGTTTAATAACCATGGATGCCATATAACAGGAGTGAAACATATACTGGAAATAGTTCTAAGAATGTTATGTCACGAATAACATCAGAAAAAACCCAGTGGGTAGGCCATTTTGAGTGAGCCCAGCGGCCAGCAAAAAAGATTCCGAACCCCCATTAAACCCCCTGCACTATTTTTGAATGGTTGTAGACTGTTATCTGATGACAAAATACCACAGCATATGACTGTGACCCCATTAAAGTGTTTCAAAAATTGCTGCCATACTGCAAAGTCTGCTTTCATACCTTGATTAACTCTTATCATGTGGTATGGTTTTTTGACGCCGATAGTGATATTAACTAGTCGCCTACAAAACGCTCTGCCAGGTGCTACTGTTTTGCAGGCAAAATTGAAGAGACCAATCAATGATTATAAGGCCTTTAAGGAGACTTTTTTTTACTTATCATGACTGTTTGAATGATTTGTCGGAGAGAAACTTACTTGTCTTTACCATTTTGATAGTGTCAAATTCTATTCCTATAAATGTTATTTTTGTGCTGGGCAAGAGCTTATGGTATTCCGATGGCTACATATATTTTTGAAAAGGTCGAGGGTAGATTAGCACCGATTAGAATTTGGTGATCCCGCGAAGAGTAACCATCTAAATAGTGAAGAATATGGGGGTTACGTGAGCTAGATTCGGCTGGATGGCGGGAGAAGGACGTGCTACCTAATTAATCAACTCGTACTAATTTTTTAAGTCTTTTTTCTTGTGGATTATAACGAATTCGTTCTACTATTAGTTTTAACGATATTGAAATGTGCTTCCGTCATTTACAGGCACGTAGCAACATTTTTAAAATTTACCTGTAAAAATTGAATTATCATGCAGTTGCTCTCCCCCCCCCCCCCCCACACACACACTTTTTGGGAGCATGTAAAACATTAATATGAAAATCAGGAAATTAGGATTGAAATTGAAGTTACATAGAACGCCAGTCGTCCTCCCCCCCCCCCCCCCCCCCCCCCCGGATTAGAATTTTGAAGATGTTAGAAAAATCCTATTTTTTTTATTTTTTTGCTTGTCAAGATTTTTTTAGTGAGTCTGCCCCCCCCCTCCACTTTCAAAAACAATTCTACGTGCTAATAGATGAGATTAATTTGGTATAAGGGCCAATTAATCTGCCTTAATTGCGTTAATTTACGAACAAAGTCAAATATTACATAGCTTGATCATGTCCAAATAGCGTGATTTTTGTGACAAAAAAAAAAAGTTTATCAGCTCAGAAATATTTCAAATCTAGATTATATAAAAGCAAAGCTAGGTTAGATTGTAAGCACATTGTCTGTAGACATCTATGCAACGTATATTACATCTTAATAAGATATCTATTAAAAAGTACCAGTCTGTGAATATTTACCAAATAAACCACAAACGATAAAGCATGAAAATCTTAGCGACAAAAGTTCTTAAAAATATTCAAGTTATAATGTACCATTTATATCAATCAAAACCAAGCTCGTTATGTTTTCCTATAAAATAATAGCATTAAAATCTATCGGTGTACCATTCCATGTAATCAAAAAATACGAAGAATATTGCAATGATTTTTTTTCAAATTTTAAACTGGAAAATGTTTTACAAAATAGGTAAACTTATATATATATATATATATATATATATATATATATATATATATATATATATATATATATATATATATATATATATATATATATATATAAAACATAATGAACCATAACGTGTAAAAACAATCCAAATTGATGTTGGGGATTCCAATGAAAAAATTATCCGAATTAAAATTTAAACCCTGTATCTTTTATCGTATAAAATATTCAATTCATATTCATATTCCTTGTAAATCAATCAAAATTGGTGCTTGGGAATTTTTCTGCATTTTAAGTACAACACAGTAGATTTTATTGAATAAAATATATATTCCATAATGTGCCATTCCGTGTAAATCAATCAAAATTGGTGCAGCAAATTGGAACGAAAGCATTCACTGAATTTTAAATAACACACAGTATGTTTTACTGTATCATTCCGTGAAAGTCAATTAAATTTGGTGCAGGGATTTTAAATTATTCCTCTATTTCTTTATTGGAAGACTGCGTTAACTGATGAAAAGATTTGCATTCAAATACTTAGTGTGGTAATCAAAGACTTCCTGTTTGAAATCGACACAAAATAAATAAATTAACATTTTTGAAAAAAAGCAATCATCCAAATTATGAAATAAGTAAACAATGACCTTCTTTCGGCATTAGTAACAGTTTGTATTTCATTAAATCAAAATATATGGTGATTTAAAAGAATGTTTACTCCTATTATACTTCAGATCATTCAGAAAATGCCATCGAGGTAGATGTTAGATGTGGATATATTCAAAAAAAGGCGGTTCATGCTCTGTGTTCTGTTAATCTGATCGTTCCAGTAAATCAACCATTTAATGTATTATTTAACACAAGTTGGAATAAAAAAGTGATTCGAAATAGAAATTAAGATATGAATTTAATGGACATATCAAATGTAAAATGGTTCAAAACATGTATTGATTGTTTTCAATCGTTTAAAAACGAACGTTGATACAACAGTTAGGTTACATTCTTCTGAAGTTCGTTCGATCAGCCACATTACCTAAAAAACTAGCTGACTGCACAGTGAAATGTTTACTTTCAAAACTGTATTCGTATTTTGCGTATTCTGCATTCTTGTACAAATATGCCGTTCGGCACTGCGAACATTACAGGTAGAACAGATCTTTTACAATAAGTTCGTGTTGGATAATCTTCTAACAGAATACGGCCATGCATCGTCTGCTCTATGTTCTGTTGTTTGTCAACAAGAAAAGTGCGAGTGTTTCGGTTTCAACTCAGCCACTCAAATGTGTCGAGTCCATACCTTTTGTAGACCAGCTAATACATTGGCTGAAGAATCGGGATGGAAATATTACAGATCTCGATCAGGTGCGAAATACGTTTCTTTTCCTTGTCATTGTTTTTCACAGAATGATACTTTTAAACATTGTTCGTGCATGGCTCTTGAATAGACGCTTATAAATACGTTCACAGTTGTTGATTTACAGTTTTTGATTTTGCGTTTTTCTACCTAACCAATGAGGTTTCCTTAATAGAGGTTCATTTAAGTCTTGGTGACAATTAAAATGAAGTGCATCGTTAAATGCCTTACGGATATACTAATAGATAAGCAAACATTGCTTAACTAAATTAAACTGACGCTTACTAAATGTTAGTTATTTTCATAGATGTCAAATATCTAAAACCTACATGTTCAATTATACTTTCTTATAAATGTATGAACTTAAAGGATATCGAAATCGTTCAGTTCTATGTGAACTCTTTTACGACGTCGCAGTGATTACTGCATGCTTACTTATCGTTCCAATGCAGCAATATTGTATACACCAAACACCGTAAATAGGGCGTATTATCAATAATTCTGAACAAACAATTCACCTTTATTCAAACAAAAATTTAAAAAATAATCAGCAATGTTTAAAGTACACCGGTATGAACTTAGTTTGTATAGTACTGCAGCCATGACAGTTGACAAAATAAGCATATCCTATATCCTGCAATAAGCTCTATTCTATCCTATCCTGTCCTATCGTATTTTATACAATACAACCAGTATATAGGAATCAAAGTTAAATTAAACAATTTTATCAACGAACTATCAACCAATGAAATAATCAAAATGGCATATCCGCTCTGTTTTCACACCCGTTCTCAGCTCTCTGCTTCTGGCTCTGTTTTCTCATATTCTCTCTCGCCCCTCAATACCTGTCCGACACCTAAAACCAATGTGCATCTCCGTTAGGGCATACAGCTGCATAGTTTGGGCGCCTGTTAATGCATTGGGCTCCTCTGTTAGGGGCTGGTGCACCATTTTCAGCTGTGAAGACACGTAATCTATCTAGGGCATCCCATATTAGGGACTAATTAGGCTCCAAGATTAGGGCTCTAATTAAGCTTCATGGTTAGGACTGTAACAATTATATTTCTATCAGAACAAACTAGTAAATCAACGGCATATTTGCAAAATAATAACAATTAAAATAACAATTATGATGATAAATGACAGATAAATGCGTCGAGTGATCGGAGATCGAAGCCATTATACGAAAAGTGAAAAATACACACAAATTACATACGTTTCTTGTTAAGGTTTGTCTTTTTCTATGTCTAATCGTACGTCGATTGATTTTTTTCTGTTTTTAAACTGTTGAAATATTTCAACAAAGCAATAAAAATGTATTTATGTTGTAATTTCACGCTGTATTGAGAAACCTAAGCTTTTCATAACAACGCTATTTCCGATTTGACAAAATAATAACGTTAATCAAATTTTTAATAGTGTTGGGTATGTATCATATCAATAGTTAATCTATTTTTTTAACTTGTAATATTAAGTACAATTGATTTTACAAGTTAATTTTTACATTAAATTTCCTTTCACTAAATCACTCTGATATTTAATCTCGAATATGATTGGCTACAAGATGCAGGGCAGGATGGGATAGGATAGAATTTGACTAAGGTATTTGTATCATGCATCGGACATCCTGAATCCTGTTCTACCCTTGTCAATTTTCATAATGGTATATTTAACAGTTAGAATGAATATTTGATGCAATTACCAAAATAATATAGTAACTGAAAAGTGGTCTTCGATCATGAAAGGGAAGTAGGAATGTAAATTAGCGATTTTTTTCCTCAAAATTTAGCATCAATACCTACCTAAAACAACAATAATGATTTTTTTAAAAATATTACCAAACAGAAATATACAAAAACATTTATGTTTCACGGTATTTTATGCATACGTGGATATTATCGTGTTCGACAAGTCATGTCATTATTATTATGTCAGAAATAATTTTTGAAAGTATTCTCAAAGGCAATAATTTTATTTAACTAGTATGGTTAATAAGGAGCTGTTACTAAACTTAAGCCAAAAAGCTCTGTTTGTAGTTTTTGATAAATTTGATGGCAAAACATGCATTGATATTTCTATATCGCAATTACAAGGAAAACGTTTTAAAAGGAAATTTCCTTGTTTTCAAGAATGGATTACTTTCATGAATTCTGAGTACTTGCTGGGATTAAAAGCACAAACATGGAATAATTCTCAGGTGAGTGCAGATGTATAGAGTGTTTTATTCATTACTTTCGGTAAACATAATTCTGGTGATTAAAACATGTGAATATCTAATCCGTTATTTGGTTAAGTTATTTTAAAGGTGTTTTTTTTCAAAGTTATTGAAATTGCCTTTTTCAAAAAAATTGAAAATGGCATTACTTTAAAAAATTCCCATTTTTCAGTTAAATTGCTCTGTAAAGGGGGCTAAACTTGTTGAAATAGAATCGCCTGAAGAAGACACCTATATTCGTACCCTTGCAAATAACTTGACAGGTATGTATGTTACGCTAGTATGCATTTTATAATTACAAAAACGTTTACTTGTTTAGGACTTCAATGTTACTCAAATTCTAAATGCAGTTTAAAAAGAATAGCGTAGTAATGAATGTAAACTATTATTAAAAACATCGAAACAAACTGCATGTTGGTTAATTTTTACTCATTTAAGACCAATTTTCTTTTATTGTATAGATAAGTTGATGAGTTTACTCATAAAATAAAAAAAAAAAATTGGAGTAAACAGAACTATTTAAAATTAATTTACCATAACATTTTGCAATTTCTTAAAAAAGCGATTTTTCAGTAATAGTTGCGTCCACATACACTGTAGAATTCAAAATATTGATTTCCGTTTAAGAAAGCGTTTGGCTGGGAGGCACCGATCTGGCTGAAGAGGGAAAATGGGTGTGGCAGTCCACCAGCACACTGTTCTCATTCAGTGCCTGGCCTACAAGACAACCGAATAACCTCGACAACAATCAGCACTGTCTGAGCCTTTATCTACCAAACGGCCTAACCTGGAACGATAGAGAATGTAGTTTACAGTATCAATATATCTGCGAAAGAGAGTTATTTACTTACTGATAGAAAAGAAATCATTTACCAGTTGATGATGTTGGTTTTTGAAGGTTGTACCAAAAACAAAAACAATAAATTTATGAGGTACGTCTTAAAATGTAATGTTTGGTCAGAAATAGGTTTCAGAAACCAAAAACTGTGTATATTTATTTTTTTGTTACCATTTATAACTAATGCACATTTTTAAAGCTTGCTTTATGGTATTTAATATTGCATGTGTTTTGAACATTTAACTAACCGTTTCGTATTAAATCAACTCATGTTTATCTTGTGAATATATTTCCTTATAATGATAGAAATAAAAGTAACTAAATATCAAAGGATTTTAGAGCGCTATTGATTGTTCTTGAAATTTTAGCACCATCATTGATCTTGTAAATTAAAAACAAACTTAAATGTTTTATTCTACTGTCTGACATATCTATATCAAATCGGATTGTGACTGGTTTACAAATTACCGCGTAGCATTGGACAACTTAAATTTGTCTTGATTACTCTGCATTAAAGCTTGACATTTTGCCAATACAGTCGTGAAGGATAATAAAAAAAAAACCCAGAATACACGAAATTATCGTGAAGCTTTTGAACATTTTTTGTGTGTCAAGAGGAATAATGTTTCTTATATGTTAGTTGACTAGGTTCACTGTGCAATGTTTACTAATTAACAATATTTTGCATTCTCTGCATAAAAATGAACTTATGTTCCAGCGTTGGGGAGTTTCAGGATAAACAGATATTGAACGTTGGGATTTGTATTCCTGAAAGTGTTTAAGTGGATTGCAGCTACACTATTTAATTGGACAACAATGCCCAGTATTCTGTCTAAAATGTTTAAAAATATATGTAAATAAATATAAAACTTTTTTTTCTTTCTAAATTACCGCTATTTTTTTTTTATTAAAAACGTTGCGTTTCTTTTCCAGGCCTTGTAGACGTCGTTGTTAACTGTAGGTTGTTTCTCATAGGTTTCTGTCCAGGTCTACTCCAAGTCCGATACGCTAGTCTATAAACCTCAATTACCTGTTATGTAGTTGTAAAAAATTCAATAGTGTAATCTTTTCCTAATTAGATTTTAATGCCAATCAAATAAAACAAAACGGTCACGTCATTTGATGCGGTCAGTGTCCGACCAGTTAGCATATCGTCATTCTATTTTCATCCATGAGAGTGTTTCATGTACCACGAGAAATGTTTAGATACACCCACCACAATCACTGGTCACAAATCCAATATATTGATTTTGGATATTTTGTTTTGTATGTTATTGGGCATATTTTATTTTTGAAGTGCCATCTTTTTGCTGGTTCTGTATATATTTTCTGTATACTTTTATAACAAAATAGTTGGGTTTTTTTAATATAAGGGGATCAGCATATTGATCACTTTTTTAACATTTTGCAATTTTCTTAACAGTTTTTTTTTTGTCTTATTGCCTACGATGTTGTTTATATTTTTTGTATTTTCGTCAGTGTCAATTAATGATATATTTCCTCACTCACCTTTATTTATCATTTCTCAGATAGCAAAATCAGAGGGCGAGTTTGATTGAACGACACAAGTGACTCGGGTTGTCAGAGTTGTCAATTACACATGCATTTCACGACACTAGTGTTGAACCCGTGTTACAAAATTTACTCCTGCTTTTAGTGAGAGCACAAGAGTTTCAAGGTGACGGAAAACGAAAATCAATTGCGAGTTTGACATATAAAAAATTTGAATTTTGGGGTATATTGATATTATATAACACTCAAAGAGTAGAAATTACTAAAACTTTTATAAAACTAGTATTTATCCAGATTTCAAGTAGAGTTAGAGATAAACGGTGAAAAAATAAAACATTTATTTAGCTGATGCTGGATTGGTAGAAATGTTAAACTACACAGGGAAATTGCGACAATGATTTTTCTTCGTTTTTGTTTAAATTATTTCTTAGTTACTCATCAAAAATTTCATGATTGAGATTTTTTAGGGTTTTTTTTTTCATTTCAAAATAATTTTCAGATTGCGATCGGGTGAGGGAATCATATTAGTTCTGAGTAACAGGGACATTTTAAATCAGATTTTTACAAGATAAATGTTTTAAAGAAAAGAGATTAAACTTGTAATAGTAAGTACTCCAAAATTATGTAAATTTATGTAAATCTAAGACAGTTAGCCTTGGGTCAGCTGAGAGGAAAAAACTTATTCGCAATTTTTAACACAAGAGCAACAATGGTCGTTTTAATCACATTCATAGAATCCATCCTTTGCGCATGCACCAACTTTACCCTAGAGTTACTAGAGTCAGTTCAATCAAAAGGGCCCAGAGCTGCATTGAGGATGGACACCATGAGAAAACATAATTGATATTGTTGGTGATATGTGTCTTTTATATGTTTTGTGATAGAATAAAAGAGTATACGTTTGAAGTTTTTCATTTAGTTCTAAACGCATTCAAATATAGTCGGGTATTGTTTGGATTGAATATTATTCACAATTTGAAGGAAAGAAAAACACTTATTTGTTCTGATGTTGTCATATCTCAACCTGCGTTGCGGCTTCTTATTTTCTAATACTCTTCATTTTTTCGGATCTTGACATTTTGAAAGAACTTTGTGCGGGATAAAATGTTTTTATGCCCCAAAATTAAAAGTTATAAATAGATCTTTAGAAAGTAGATTAAAGTATATCTAGTTCAGTTATATAAAGATAAATTATCTAAATCCATGATTTTCATAATGGTTTACTTATATAAACCTTTTACATGGTATTTTTGTAACAGAATTTCCGATTCTTGGAAACAAAAACAAAAAAGGGTTCATTTGTGTTTCATGTGGGCATGAAAGTAGCTAGCATTCCAGAAAAATAGCATTAGGACCCGACAGTCCAAATCAAAAAGATAGTGTAATGTTTTGCAATTTAAACTATGCAAGTACTATATGTAATAGTTGTAGAGTGTTTCGGCAGTTATGAGCCTCATCAGGGGTCTGCAAGAATAGCGAATGTTTTTTTTAAGTGAGACCTGATTATCTCGTCGCTAATGTTTGTGTGCTTGCTGAAAGCTATAACAGGTCGAGCATCAAAAAATGATTTGCATTAAGAATTCCTAAGTATAATATCCCAATACTTCAAATTTCTTTTTTTTGGCAAAGATTGAATTTTGTAACCAATACCGTAAGATTACGTAGGGCTTGCGTTGGAGTCTTTTTGAGGATGAATTTTGTTCGATTTGTGTTTGTTGTTTCTTTGATAATTGGGTCGATTTCTTTGGGAGAGTAACCCCGCTTTGACAGATGCGCCCTTAAATCATTAAGTGTAGCTTTCAAAATTGAAGGGTCGGTAGTATTTCGGGCGTGTCTAATGCATTCTCCTTTAATGAAACATTTAAACACAGATGGGCTATGAGCGCTATGTCTGTGTAGGTATTGAAAGTTGTTTGTAGGTTTGATAAATGACTTGATGTCAAGCTTGTTAAAGGTTTGAAATCTGGGGCCTTTGTAAACTGTAGTATCAAGAAAATTCACAGAAGATAGTGAGACTTCAAACGTAAATTGAAGATGCTTGTGACAATGATTGCCAATTTAAAAAAAAATCATCTATTTCCTATATGGTACCATTGAATATAATAAAGCCATCATCCCGATATTTTCCATGGAACGAAATTTTGCGTTTTTCTTGCAGATCCCGACGAGGCTCATAACTGCCGAAACACTCTACAACTATTACTACTTGTATATTTTAAATTGCAATTTGCTTTTTTGCAAAACATTACACTATCTTTTTGGTTTGTAGTGTCGGGCCCTAATATAAATCCCTTACAAGTCTGGTTGATTGCTGTCGCTAATTTTCACACAGAGGCCATATCTATGTTCAGAGAAAAAAACCATATTAACCTTCATATATTTTGTGCTATTTGTATAACGCCTGCTTGCACCATTAATAGTTCACCTATTGCTTTGACACTAAGAGTCTTAAACAATATCATCTGAGAGCAAGTTTCTGTCTCATTGCTTCAATATAGTTCATGACTTTTGATTCACTTTTATGTTTTTGTTTTATATTTTTCATCCACGTGCATTGTTTATCCCCTTATGATCAACAATTGAAACTAAGACGGGTTCTCATATGTACCTCTAATATTACGACATAGCGTATATTAGACAGTTTGTACATTATTAAGAACCAATTACTACAATTCATAACCCATTAATCACCCACTGGGTTTGACTAACGCGATCGCACACAGCAGCCTCCACATGACCATAATTAATCAATAAATTGGGCTGTCAGTTCTCACTGCGTTACATTACCATTATCCTCTAATCTACCATCACACATTGGGAATTAGACGAATTCCTACCTAACCCACACACTAATTGTTGTTATTGTACACACGCAGTTCCTCTATTTAAATGGCTCGACGATTAAATAGACGGAGTAAACAAAACAAAACCGTGAAACACACGTGTAATTATTTACAGGCTTATCAAGCTCATTGTAAAAAATCTACGGCCATTGGAGAAAAGCTTGTGTTAAACCTATCACGACACACGCTATCCAACGACGAGCTCTCACCTGTGAGCAAAGGCTTAAAATTCATTCCTACGCCAAAAAACAACAATGCTAAGCGTTTACTTCTCAAAGACTTTGACGATTTTGCAAGAAAACTCAGATGCAAATTCCACTTTGATACCGGGGACAACTCGCCGATAAACCCCTTTAAAACAAAGTCTGGCTTTATGCCGCCATTGGCTTGCCGAGAACTCGAGTATTACAGAGATAAAACAAAACTTGAACTTTCCTCAATGGATTTTGTAAACACGAGATCAAATATCTCTAAATCTGAGAGAGAGGCTATTTTATCGCTTAAAAATAACGACATCGTTATCAAAAAAGCGGACAAAAGTAATACCATTGTCATTATGAACAGAGATGAGTATGTCTCAAAAGCACATCGACAACTGTTATCCAAACACTATATGCAAGTACCTGAACCGAACATGCTCAAGCTGCATAATGATATTCAAAATATATTTTTGGAAATGCATATTAACGGGTCACTAGACAAAGAAACTTACAAGTTTCTGAATGACAATAAACCGTTACTAAAATGTGGTCATCTTTATCTTCTGCCAAAAACACACATAATTCCTAAACACGTTTAAAACCCTTTAAGGAACGGTCAATGCAGCATCAGAAAATTACCACCTGGTAGACCAATTATCCTGCAATGCAACACGTCGACAAGGAAAATAGGACTGTACTGTGTTCACTTTCTCGTCAATATCGTACAAAAACAAACAACGTATATCAAAGACACTGCGGGCTTTATTAAAAAAATGAAAACCTCACGCCGCCACCTAACGCATTATTAATTACTTATGACGTGACAAGCATGTTTACCAACATGGAACATTGATGGTTTTATTAAAACTTATTAAATAAACTTTAAAATTTTACAAAAGTTATGATCCTTAGGCCATTATAACCCCTATAAGGAGTCAAAAAGTGGCCTGCGGACCACATGTGTCATTATACAGATGAAATATTGTAACATTATTTTAAAACTTTTTGAGAAAACGAACAAGGCGTGATTTTCGTTTGTCTGATAATTATTTAAGATTTTTCTATAAATTTTGGAATACTTGTACGTGTAAACATGTATGTGTTTTTTTTTCTATTACAATTTATCGATATTTATGAACAGCAAATGCTAAACTATTCAAGTTTTCTGATATTTGTTGATTTCTAAAAGGATATAAGGACCTTACAAATATTATCAATGCTACAGCCGTGATTTGATGTTAACGCAAGTCGTTGTTGTTGATAAAATGAACAAATCAGTTGTTGGGCTCTTGTAATATATTTTTTTTCAATGTATAGAATTTATGGTGATACATAACATTAATTATAACAGAAATAAACATAAAAAATACACACTCACACAGCTAAGATTCACATATATATTCTAAGATGTCTGAATATGTTAATATGATTTTAAATAATTATTTCAACTTATGCAACTGCGGTAAATGAACATACCGAAATGACAGTAATTTAATATCACTATTATAAAAAAATGATATATGGAAATGGAGATAGACTCTTCCTTTCTATCGGTTGTCTGGAGGTGAAGTGTATTTGTTTAAGAATTTGGCGCCAAACATGCAGACTTAAGTGTAAAACCACTTATTCACTACTATTTCTAAAACGACTTGATATAGATTTATCGGACACGGGAATAAATCATATAAGTTTGTTCGCAATTTACAAGATCAATGATGGTGCTAAAATTTCAACAACAATCAATATAGAAATTAAATTAGTTTATATTCTATCATAATCAGTAAATATAATCACCAAATAAATCAAAATTGATTTGATACCAAAGGGCTAGTTAAATGGTCTAAAAAAAAGTATGCAACATTAAATACCATACAACAAGCGTTAACAATGTGTATTAGTAATAACCAGTAGCAAAGAAAATCAAATATATACAGTTTTGGAATCTGAAACCGATTTCTTACCAAACTTTTTATTTAAAGACGTACCTCATAATTATTTTTGTTTGGAACAACCTTAAAATTACAACACGACCAACTGGTAAATGATGTCAATTCTATCAGTTTGTAAATATCTCTCTTTCGCAGATGTAGTAATTACTTTCTGCACAACTCCCGTCGCCCCAAGCTAGGCCGTACATGTTTGGTCGATAAAGACAGAGACAGTCCTGGTTCTGGTAGTTATTCGGTTGTCCACTATACCAGGCGTTGTAGGAGAAGATGGTGCCGGTAGACTGACACACCCATTTTCCTTCTTCAGCAACATCGGTGCCTCCCAACCAAACGTTTTCTTAAACAAAGCATCAAAACTTTGAATTCTACAGTGTTTGTTGACGAACTATTACTGGAAAAAGTAAAAGCCATTTCCTCTTTTAAGTTGTAAAGTTTTAGGGCCAATTAACTTAAATATTTCTTTTTTGCACCTCTACAAACATTTAGTGTTATGAATTAACTCATCAATTTAAATATATTCAAAGAAAAATTGGTCTTCAATGAGTAATGATTAACCAACGTGAATTTTTTTTATATAAAAGTGTTTCATTCATTTTAAACGCTATAGTCTTTTTACTGCATTCGGGAAAAGAGTTATATTAAAGTCTTAAACATGTGAATACTTTTTTAGTTTTAAAATACATACTAGCGTAACATACGTACCTGTCAAATTATTTGCAAGGGTACGAATGTAGACATCCTCTTCAGGCGATTCAATTTCAACTAGTTTAGATCCCTTTACAGAGCAATCCAACTAAAAAATGTCATTATTTGTTTTAAGTAATGCCATTTTCAAGTTTGAAACAAGGCAATTTCAATAACGTCGAAAAGCACCCGTTAAATAACTCGCCCAGATAAAGAAATTATAGATTTCACATTCACATGTTTGAAACACCAGATTTCTTCTTCCCCGATGTAAAGAAATAAAGAAAATTCAATACTTCTTCACTCACTTGAGCATTATTCCACGTTACTGCTTCTATCTCCAGCAAATACTCAGAGTTCATGAAAGAATTCCATTCTTGAAAACAAAGAAATGGCTTTAAATATTTTTTTTTCTATATGCGATATAGATGTATCATAGTATTGCAGGAATTGCCGTCCAATATATTTAAAAACTCGAAGAAAGCTATTTGGATAAACGTTCGAAAGAATTTTTCATTAACAATAATAATTATATACAAAAGTTATCGCCTATTAAGATACTTTTAGCAATCATTTCTGAAATAATAATTACGTGTCTTGTTGAACACAATTATATTCATGTACACATTAAATACATTGAAATATAAATGTTTTCGTATATTTCTGTTTAGTAACTTTTTTTAGAATTCATCAAAGTTGTTTTAGGTACGTACAATGTAGTTATGCAAAATTTTGAAGAACAAAATAGCTAATTTATGTCCATACTAACCCTTCAAAATAAAAGATCAACATTTACTTCCTAAATTGAATTTATAATTGCATCAAAGATACGTAGTAATTGTAAAAAATACTATCATGAAAGTTGACAAGTTGACAAGGATAGAACAAGATTCAGTATGTCCAATGCAGAATGCAAATACCTAAGTCCAATTCTATCCTATCCCATCCTGTACTGCATATTGTAGCTAATTGTATTTGAAATTAAATATCAGAGTGATTTTATGAAAGGAAATTTAATGTAAAAATAAATTTTAAACATCATTTCAAATCAGAATGATTATTTATATGCTACATTTGCTACACAATGAATAATATTGATATGCGTTCGTTTTGTCAATTCGGAAATAAATAAAGCGTGTTTGTTAAATATTAACAACACATCGTGGAATTATTACATAAATGCATTTTTATTGTTTTGTTGAATGATTTCAACCGTTAATAACAGAAAAGGTTAATCGACAATCGATTAGACATTTAATAAGACAAACATAAACACGAAACGTACGTTTTCTGTATGTACTTTTTACGTTTGGTAAAACGGCTGCGATATCAAATCATACGACGCATTGCTCTGCCAAATTATAAACTGAACATATTAAATAAAAAAATAAGCTAACTTTAATACGTTTTTATATTTTATCAGTAACTCTAAATGGTATACAACAAATGCAATAGTATTATGATTCATCAAGTAATTATAATATACGAATCGGGTTTACATTTATCGCCGAATGAACCAGCTGATTACCGATAATGTCCCTTGGTAATTATATGATAAGGGAAAGAGTAAGATCAAAAATGTTTGTTAAATATATTTATAGTAGTCTTTATCTGCTTTTAAATCAATATGATTGTTATGATTTTGCAAATATGCTGGTGTTTTATTAGTTTGTTTTGATAGAAATATATTTGTTATAGTCATATAAAGGTCCTAATCCTGGTGTTTAATTAGTGCCATTATATTAGATGTTCTAGATAGATTGTGTGTCTTGACACCCGACAATGGTGAAACAGGCCCTAACACAGGAGCCTAATGACTTAACAGGGGCCGTAGCTAGGGACCCTAATGCCATAACGGAGAGGCCTTTTGGTGTTAGGTGTCGGGCAGGTGTTAAGCGGGCGATAGAATATGAAAAAAAACAGAAAGCAGAGAGCGGGTGCGATAGCCGTGCGGATTGATATTAGATGCAATTTTAGTTCTTTCCTTAATACATTTGTTAGAAGACTTGTGTTCGTCTTTCATACATTTATAAAGACCTACAGGTTTTAGATACGACAAAGAATCTACAATATTTTGTGACGCTGAAACTAAGAACTCGCTAAGCACTGACTCTAGGTTCCCTTAAGAAGACAACCTTACATTATAATATATCCGACTACTTGTTTGTTCACGTAATTGTATACACTCTGCAAACGACTTAATATAATCAATGCACTGGAAAGTAAGCTACCTCCGTTTAAAGATATTCTTTTTATGTACTTATATACTAGTTTGGTTATTACACATTTTTAAGTAATTTCACATTAATTATTACACATGTTTGTGTAATTTCACTTTTATTCCTAAAAATTGGTTGTATAGGATAGAATAAGATGGGAAATGATAAGATATAGCTAATTGCAGGATAGGAAGCAGAATCTAGGATATGATTTTTTTGTCAACTTTTATGACAGAAGCACTATACAAACTAAGTTCATACTGGTGTACTTTTTAACATTGCTGTTAAGGCACGTAGCATCCTTTTTGAAAGTGGGCGCCAGACTCAAAATTATGACAAGCAAAAAAAAAACCATAAATAACAAACAAACAAAATCGTTACTATTCAAAATGTTCAAAATCCTAATCCGTGGTAGAGAGGGAGAGGGGGGAGGGACTGGCGAAGTATACTTAAGTATACAAGGTACACTCCTGTACTTTTTTTCATTCCAATTTGTATATGCTCCGAAAAAAGGGGGGGGGCAACTCCATGATATTTCAATTTCTTATACATGTATGCGAATTTAAGAAAATGTGTTGCTGCAAAAAAGGGGGTGGCTATGTGCTATGCTATGTGCGTGCTTTTAACTACTTCAATTTACATTTGAGAAAGGCGAATCGTTCGTGCAAAACTATTGACAATGCGTCCCATTTACGATGTGTTACGTATATAGTATGGATACCTTCGAACGATTAGCGCGTGCAGTAATCAATGCGACGTCATAAGAAAGTTCACACAGAATTGAACGTTCTCGCTATCCTATAAGTTCATACATGTATAAGAAAGCATATTTGAAAATGTAGATGTTAGATCTTTGACATCGATAGAAATAACTAACATTTAGTATGCGTTAATTTAAGTTCATTTAGCAATGATTGTTAATCTATTGGTATATGCGTAGACATTCAACGATGCATTTTTTTCATTTTTGCCAAGACTTAAATGAACATATTTTTAATATTCTTTTTATGCATTGGTTAAGTACACAAAAGCACATACAAAAATTGTATATCTGCTGTGAACAGTATAACTGTCTATTCAAGATTCATACAAGAACAATGGTTTACAAATCTTATTCAGTGAGAAATAAATACAAGAAAAATGTATTTCGCACCTGATCGAGATCTGTAATATTTCCATCCCGATTCTTCAACCAATGTATTATTTGGTCTACAAAAGGCATGGACTCGACACATTTGAGTAACTGAGTTGAAACCGAAACACTTGCAACTTTCTTGCTGACACACAACGGAACATAGAGCAGAAGAAGAATGTCGGTATTCTGCTAGAAGATTATCCAACACGACTTTATTGTAAAATATCTGTTCTACCTGTAATGTTCGCATTGCCGAACAACATATTCTCACGATAATGCAGAATATGCAAAATACGAACACAAGTTTTAAAGTAAACAGTTCGCTATGCAGTACAATGTGACTGATCGAACGAACGTCACAAGAATATAACCTAACTATTGTACCAACGATCGGTTTAAAAGATTAAAAAATAGTCAATACATGTTCTGGGCCATTTTGCATTTAATAAGTATATTTTATTCATATCCTTATTTCTATGAAATCCCCTGCACCGATTTTGATTGATTTACCCCAAAATGGTTCATTAAGAAAGGAATATATCACTCAGTTAAACATACTTTGTTTTGATTAGACGTCAGAGACTTCTTTTGTTGCATTTCCTTGCACCAATTTTGATTGACTTACGTAAAACGGCACATTATTAAATTAAAGTTCAAAGAATTCTTTCATTGGAATTATCAGCGTCAATATTGATTGACTTGCACAAAGTAGTACATTACCTTTTAAATATTTTATAGGGAAATTTATAATATATTATATATATATATATATATATATATATATATATATATATATATATATATATATATATATATATATATATATATATATATATATATATATATATATATATATATATATATATTTCATTACACATTTACAAGAAAGAAAGCCAGAAAAATAACTGCAATATTCCGCATCGCTTTTAGTTACATGGCGTGGTACGCAGGTGCATTAAGAGACCTGTATTTTATGAGGAAAACAGTTTTTGAGGTTTTGATTGATATCAACGGTACATTATAACATAAATCTTTTAAACGACCTCTCTCGCTGAAATCTTCATACTTTATCGTTTGTAAATGATTTTGATATATGTTCACAAACTGGTACTTTTAAATTGATATTTCATAAAGATTATATAAATCAGGTAGATGTTGACAGGCTATGTGTGCATAAAATCAACTCAGCTTTGCCACTATGTCACCCGTAATATTGTCAGGAGTTCTTAAACATTCATAACATAATTCCATCAACCATTTAAAATTGTAAATGTCTGTTCTTTAGATTCCAAGAATGAAGAGTACATCCACGTTTTATATTTATAACAGTTTGTAATACATGTATTACATTTTGCGTTGAACTCAATGAGAATATTTTAAAATGAAATGTAACAGTTAATCATATACATTCAAAAATTCTCAATATGTATAATAACAAAACCAAATGATATTCCAGTGACCAATACCTTACCAATGCTGGTACTTCGCCAAAATATTTTATTATCTATACCAAAATCGACACAGCTTCAATGGGTGCATCCTTAAAAGCAACCCATTCATGAAAAACTTTGTAATTTTTCAATGGCATTTAAAAACACTCGAGGTCAATTTACCATCTATATACGTGAATATATTACCAACAACCTGACATTTTTTTATGAATGTATTCTGTTTACTAATCAATAAATATTATATAATTTAATGTTCACCGTCAACTCACCTTGATCATTTGCCTTGGATAATTGCACATAACACATTATATAAATAGTGCCTGTTTGGGAGGGGAACAGTTGAAATTGACACCCCGAGAAAACCATTGTCAACCGACGCGAAGCGGAGGTTGACAATGGTTTTCGAGGGATGTCGATTTCAACTGTTCCCCTCCCAAACAGGCACTATTTATTTTGTTATACTGAATGTCTTAATTTTTAAGAAAATTGTACTGCTTTTATATAGGAAAAACGTGAGTTCTACAGCGAACGGTACGCGCATAATTTTCGCATATGTAACAATTTTTAATGTTACCCGTTGCTAAGTGTGTTGCTAACGCTGAGGGTAATAGAACGGATTATGAACTCCGTCTTAACCATTCAGATTTCAGTATTTAACATGAAAGTATAACAAAACAAAATATGCTGGTTTAAGTCAAGTTACTGTACTACACTTTAGCTACGGTACTACACTTACTATTTTTAATATAACTGTTTAAGTGGGTGATGATTTAAAATAACTAATATCGACATTATTGTAAAATTGTTATGTGGCCACAAGGACGCATTTTAAGTGAGATCAACTGAATTTACAAAAGAGTAATATCAACTTCACAAGCTTAGTCTATATCATTTTTGCCTCCACATACAATATCAATTGATATTGGTCTAAATTTTTTAATAGTATCTAGGTGGTAACTGGCCCTCGAGCATTGTTATGATACTAGAAAAAGTAGAAAGTTCTATATGATTCGAAAATTATTGTCTTAACTTTATAGATAGGGGTAATATAAGGAGGCAAACATCTAAACTGAGTCCTACTTGGTATAGATAATAAAACATCGTGGTACGGTATCAGTATCTAGAACATCTTCATAACTGGTGTATCATTCGTTGTAATCTTGGTACATGTACATTTCAGCAGGTTTTGAGTAATCATAAGTAATTGTGTCAAGATTTTCGTAGAGATCAACGCAAAATGTAAATATGTCTTGAATGTGTATTCTTATTAAACGGAGTCTCAAGAACAATTTCGATATTTGAAATGATTTCTAAAAGAATTATAATTTCTAGATCGTGTTTACATTAATCGTTGAACGAATCGACCGATAACCAATAATTTCAATCGGTTCTTATGTGATAATGATAATAATTTAATAAAATTTGTGTTTAAACAATATACAATAAATATATCAAAATTATTTATTTGTTTTAATACATAAATCTTATAAAAACTAAAATCTAATTGCTTACCTGTTTGTTTCGTTATTGTATACAATCGGCGTACGATTTATTTTACTTTTTGCACAAGTAAATAAGTTATACTGTTTTAAGAATTTTCGGTTGTATGATTTAGTTGGTAAGTTTGAGTACTGCATTAGTTGATAAAATCATTTCTTTCTCAAATTTCGTTTTATTCAACTTTAATTCTTATATTTGAATGGTATGGGATAGGATAGGATTGGATAGAGTTTTTTGGGGGTTTTGTGATATTTTTTTTTTTTTTTTTTTTTTTTTTGGTTTTTTTTTTTTGCAAGATAGGATGCAGGATTCAGGATATAAGATGGGATGGGATTATTTTGTCAACTTTCAAGATAGCAGCACTGTATTTATCAGATAAATATACAATCATTTTACTGTTGACGCCTTTTTAACCTAGACTGGCAAAATTTCCAGCTACATGTATCTTTTTTATTGAGACCTTTTTTGTAAGAATAAATCATACTATTCTTGAATTGATCAAGGTATAGATCATTTGGATTTAAAAATTGTAAGTTAATATCTTAACGTATTTCTAATCAAGGAAATCATACTATATAATTGTCCCGAATTTTTCAGACTCATTCAGGTTTTTTGAAAGTATGAAATCAGAACTCTTTGTATCTAGAAACATTTTACATAACTGATTTAAAAAAAAAAAAACTTTAAAAAATCAAGCTTAACCATTATGTATTTTAAATGTGCACATCTGACATAAATGTCATTAATAGGATTTTCATTCAGTGGAGAGGGTACTTTTAATTACTTGACAATCAAATAGCAAAAATTTGCATTAAAAAGTCGATTTATTTGTTTGTATTTTAGCACAGCTCTACAAGAGTTTTCCGGCTGAGTTCTTGCTTGACAATAGATCAAAAGATAGCTAGGAGTTTGCACTAATAAATCGACATGTTTTGTTCTATTTTTATTTTTTAATTTTTTTTATTGTTCTTTAAATGCTTGGAGACAACCACAATATACGTAGCTATTGATTTGGAATTTTTTCGAATCAATTTGAATTGAGATAAATGGTATTCATTATTCTGTTTAATATGTGAGGTTTGATTTTTGTGTCCCTAAAGAATAGAAAATTGCTATAAACTTCGTTTTTAAAGTTTTATGTATTCAACTTAATACACCTATTTGACTATTTGATTGACTTCTCTCAGATAATTTTATGGGTAGTTAAAATTACGTGGGTTCAAACAAAATACCAAAATGTGGCTCTTAAAATGAATCTTGGTTTTGATTTTTGAACAACAAAGAGAATGTTTTTTTTAAAATCGTTTTCATTACTACAGCTGAGGTATGAAAGCAATTCACATCAGGTATGCTTAGCTGCCATACGTACCTACCTATGCGTAATGTTTATCACTGCTATTTAGCCGAACTGATTCTGTAAGCAATGACAACGATATAGCTACGGTTTACCGGAGGTTGACAGAAAGACAGTTAAATTCGTTTTCTGCACAAAATTAGAGCTCCAATTAAATAGAGAACGTAATATGTATAGGAAATCAGTTGAACAGTTTGAGTCTGATATTTTGTATACTTGGTATTCTTGTTCTTTGTAACATGCTCATTACTTTGAATTTGCAATGTAAAGTTGCTCAGGAGCGGATTACATTTTTAGTCCCCTAACGGTTTTCACCGGAGGGGACTATAGCTTTCCTCTGCGTCCGTCAGTACGTCTCTCTGTCCGTCTCTCCGACTGTCCGTCCGTCCGTCCGTCCGTCTGTCTGTCCCACTTCAGTTTTCCACACTTTTTTCTTTATGCGTTTGAGGAATAATATGAGATTTGCTGAACAGCTTCAAAATGTCAAACTACATATCAAGTTTACACTTTTGTAGCGTCTGGTTGACATATTTTCGAGACAATTATTTTTTTAATATTCCAATTTTTTAATGTTCGGGTTCGTTATCGGGGTCGGTTTGTATCAAATAAACGAGGAAAGTATGTTGTCAGTAATTATATCGTACATTTCTTGGACCATTTCTTTTATTGATTGTTTCTAACAAACAAATAAGTTCTGTAAAATAGTGTCAAGCATTGTGTTTTAAATTTTATCGACAGGGTTTTATGTATTATTACAATCGGGTTCGTTATCGGGTTGGTCTGTTGAGACGGTAAGAAATGATATTCTGCATAACAGTGCATTGTTTTCACAAATTTCTACAAACCGGTAGGGGACGTCTATTGCTTATGCAATACTCTCAGAATGCTTGTTTTTCTAATAGTCCTTAATTAGAGATCCCGTTATCAAGCTAAGATCGTGTACAACAGTTCATGTTACATGCAGTATCTGACATTTCCAACGATTTAATATATTAACGATTTAAATGTATTCAAATAAATTCTATCTATTGATACTTTAATAATTCCAATAATTCAATATTAATGACCAAACGTGTCTATTTAGTTTGTTGTTATACCATGTTATAAAAACGTTTTCAAGACAGTTCAAATAAATAGGGATATCTGTACTCTGAATACTTTGATTTAATTTTCATAAAGATGTTTATTCCTAAAGCAGTAATTAAGGTAACAATCATTTCTATGAGTACAGTCTGTAAATTAGT
The DNA here is from genome assembly GCF_025612915.1 of Magallana angulata. Taxonomy (NCBI): domain Eukaryota; kingdom Metazoa; phylum Mollusca; class Bivalvia; order Ostreida; family Ostreidae; genus Magallana; species Magallana angulata. The sequence goes on from NC_069112.1 coordinate 31,670,254, forward strand.
AGATCTGATATTGACTGATGTACACATTAATAGAAAAAAAAATCAGGATACACTTAATTTGTCACAAAAGAACTTGTTCTTTGATCATTTATAAATATTCAACTTTGTCATTTACTCTTAAATAAAAACGACTACCGCTATTAAATCTAAGACCTGGCGATTCCACGTATTATTCATGTCAAATGTAAAAAAAAATCAAGAAATTATTCCATTTAATTTTAAAAGAAATGCAATCATTTTTTTGAAATATGAATTCAAATCATGATTGTGCATATTTCATTTTACCGTTTTCTTAAATACAGTGCTCAAAAAAGCGCTATGCATCTTTTAAAATTACTGTGGATCATCCAGTATACCTTCATAAGCTTTATTTCATTCCACACAAATGTTAACTCATATAAACTAAGCTAAACTGTTTATCGATTCACCGTTCATAAAGCTAAAACTGACAAATTTTCACTTGTTTAAATTGATTAGTTTTAAAATGTATTCCAATATAAAAGACAACAATATACCAGCAAGTATTAATATATTGTGATCATTTGATATCTTATAACAATAAAACTTTATAGTTAACTAAATCTGAAATGTAAAAGTAAATTTGACTAGCAAACAATCTCTAACTACAATATCTAAAATAATATTATCTATACTATATATACACGATACATAGTACATACAAAGTAGAAATTTGCATCAGTTGTTTTGTTCCGATCTTTTTTAGTCAATGGTTAAATCATTGGACAACTGACCTGCAGATCTTCAGTTCCAACACAGCAGGAACTCTTGTTTTCACACAAGCACAAAATAACATGTTTCTGTTACATATGTATTCAGGTTATTAAACTTGTTAAATACTGATTTTGAATAGTTTTACAATCTTTCTACAAAATACCAAGTGACTTCTTATTTCTAAAGAGCATAAAGCTGAATAAAAAAAATGTAAAACTTACAATTACGTATCCTAAAAAAAAAATTATGCTTAAATTTCTTTATTTTTTAAAGATTATTCTTTAAATTTTGGAATACGTGTACACATGTATGTGTTTCTTTCTATTACATTATATCGATATTTATGAATAGCAAATGCTAAATTATTCAAATTATCTGATAGTTCTTGATTTCAAAAAAGGATATAAGGACCTTACAAATATTATCAATGCTACAGCCGCAATTCGATGTTAACGCAAATCGTAGTTGTTGATAAAATGAACAACTCAGCTGTTGGGTTCTTGTTATATATAGTTTTCAATGTATAGAATTTTTATGGTGATCTGTAACAACAATTATTACAGAAATGAACATAATAAAATACACACTTATACAGCTTAGATTCACACATTAAATATATTCAAAGATGTTTGAATATGATTAATTTATGTCTTAGATAAGTCATTATTTCAACAAATAACTTAGGCAACTGTGGTAAATGGATTTACCGAAACGACGGATATTTTATATCACTATTATTATAATAGATAATATATGGAGAAGGATATACAATCTTCTTTTCTCTCGGCTGTCTGGGGGTGAATATTAGTTTAAGGATTTGGCGCCAAGAATGCGCACTTACATGTAAAACTTGTAAACCACTCATTCACTACTATTTCTAAAATATCAACCAATCATACAACTCTCAGATGACCCAAACACCTTTCACCTTTCACACTCCAGACTCAACCAATGAACGTAAAACACCATAAAAATGAATGAGATGAGGAAACGTTATAAATTCCGGTGATCTGTAATTCACTATGTTTATACATGATGATGGAAATGATTTATTAATTAATACATTATGTATTAACATATTGAAATAAATATTGTATCCATGAATATATTACCCTGTGGAATCAATTTCAAGTAATTTTGCTTTCATTCTAAAGTTCAGTAATACAATCCCTTATTTTTGGCAGATGGTATACACGGTTTAATTAATTTAAGCTTCAAAGTGTTTGCGTATATACAATCATCGGAGCGGTCAAGGTTCCAGTAGCTATAGTTTAAAGGTTAATTATCTTTATGGTCAAGTAGTCGGAAGGTTCAAACGTTCGTCAGTTCATAAGAATTAAGGTTTGTACAATGTATACCGTATAACGGGTAATTTTTACTGCTGTGATATTTTACGAATTTGTCTTAAAATAGGGCGATTTGATTTTTTACGTGTAATTTTTTACGAATTGGACATGTCCGTAAAAATTAAAATCATCTGTGGTAAAAAAAAAGGGGGGGGAGATTTCATCGTGACTTTGTTACAGTAAACACACATCCAATACAGAAAATCGTTTTTCTGTTAGCTTCGTATTACCATCATATTTATTGACTGAGTGATTGAAATCTAGCTACTAACGTGGCATTATAAGTAGTTTAAAAAAATACTCAAGACTGAATAGAAAGATCTGAACTGTTATCACCACGTGACCAAAAACGCTCAAATATACCTACATGTACAGCCGTCAGGGACTGAGCTGGAGGTCATGAACATTACTCTCATACGTACGATACGTGCGGTGTTTTTTACTTCTGTGAAAATTTACGCGTTTAATTTTTACGGATTTATAAAACTCGTAAAAATTAGTAAAAATTAGCAGCTCGTAAAAAATACCCGTTATACGGTATATAAATTATAAAGATTCAGTGGTCAGAAAATTAAAAAAGTGTGAATTCCTGAAGTTTTCAACTACATCAACATATACTGACGCGAAAGTATCATTCCACTGAGCTCATAGTTCAAAGACCTTCTATGCAATCCTTATGCTTCACTATATAAAGTACAAATTTATATTGGTAAAGGGGAAGAAGTTTTAGAAATCGCATTTGAAAACAAAAACAAAAACATGGAATTGAAATATGTATCAATTATTGGAAAGTGTATCGTTACTGGTCCAATTTCCATTCATACATTTACTTTCCTTAGGAAATACTTGTTCATTAGTTGCAAGTGGATCTTTGTACGTTAAAACATGAGTTTATTGAACTTGATTTTGTTTAAACTTAAAGTAGATGCGGTATTAAGATGCAGAAGTGGACGCTGCTTTTATTTGTTTCAATACCAAGCTTTCATTAGAAAAAAAAAGAATCACAAAATCAAAAGAAATCATGTAAAATTGTCAACTTCTGGAAGTCACGTAATCAAATCGTGTGCAGTCTTCCAATATACAGGAATTTTTTTTTTACTTAGAATTCAACGAATTTTTTCATTGCAGTCATATACATCATTTGATGCATTTGAATAATTTTGATTGATTTACGGGGGTTATTACATTTAAAATTAATATTTCATAAAGAAAACACATTATTGTTTTTGTTTTACTTAGATGTTAGGGAATTCTGTCATTGCAATTCCCGGCAACAGTTTTGATTGATAAAAATATTGATTAAAAATGAATATTTTATACAGAAAACATTCAGTGAATTTTGCAATTACCTTCTTCGATTTAAATTAGTTTACACGGAGTGGTGTATTTGTAAATTATGAAATGAATATTTTATTCCTCACATATTGTCTTTTACTTAAAAAGCAGAGATTTGTTAATTGCAAGCTCATTGTTTGGTTTTCATTGTTGAACACGGACTGAAAACGGAGCGGTGCATTATGAAATGAATATTATAAACGACTTTGAAAACCATCGTTTAAATCAAATCATTGTGATTTATAATGATTAATTTTTTTCACGGAATGGTGCATTTTTAAATTGAAATTTAACATATATAATTACAAGCAATTTATGTGTACGAACAAACGTAGCTGTGCTATTCAGTTTTCCCGACTATTGTCTGACATTCAAGCCATCATTCAGTTGGATGGATACACAGGCACATCCTGTCATCATGACGTAATTTTAACATAGACATTTGATATAAATGTATCAACAATAACGAACACAAAAAGAATGAAACGGATACGAAAAAGACTGACGACAATCGTAGATCATATGGAAATGTATGTGCTTTAGTCTCCAAGAGAGAAATACACATCTAAGACATATTTATAACATTTTGCAATGTTACATTTTGTTTTGATCTCAATTCATTTATGTACTATCCACAGTACCGTATGAGTTAGCTTTTATTATAGAATGATCACATTACTGGGCACTGTACTGTACCTACTATTAAGAAAGGCACAAGTGCGTAACTAACTTATATAAAACAATTAGTTTTGTAATTTTCATCGGTTGTAAGGAAATCACGTGACATATTTTCTCCCTTGACAATGGTTCTTTACAGTCAACGGATCTTGATCGTCTGCATTGGATTCTTTGGAAATATGTTAGTCTGAATTTACTGACTGTGGCTAGAAGGACCCATGTCGAGTCATATAGACCGAAGACTCAAGAATGTGATATCGACCTTACACATACAGTGAAACGGGGATGAAAGTGGGCGTATCAAACCAGTTCTCGTGCTAACACTCTCATAGATCAAAACAGAATGACGCCATGCTACATGTAAGTGGTCAGATACAGACTGCATCAAAACACTTGGCCGCATTGTTTTATTTGATCAGCGTTTAAATTAAGTTAAGGGGAAAATTACACCATGACAATTTTTTTCACAATTTGAAAAAAAACCCTGGTCGCTGGGAGGTTTTTAAACTAGTTTATCGTTCTAACAATAGACATATATAGTTACAACTGAGGAGAGATTACATACTATTGCCAATGACATTTTTAATCAAATATGTAATTGAAAAATCGTAGTAATATAGAAAAAAACGTTTTAGAATATATATTATCATATATTTCTTAACATTTAAGGCAGAACACTGGTCAGTGCTGTCCAATTATTTAGTGCACCTAGTTTACCTGTTCAATAAACTTATATGAAACACGTGATGAATCAAACGAATGCCACAAGAATGCTATCCAATCCATTCATCATCTAAAATGTAAAGATAGATCGATACACCTGTATGTGTTATAACATAATTTAAAATTTGATCAATCTACTTTTTAATTATAATTAATTTAGAAAATCACTCATTAAATCGTATTTGTAATATATGCTGCATCGTGCGTTAATCTTTTTAAAATAATTACCAAACTTAGTGTGTTTGTCACTTTTTTCTCTTTTGTATTAACAACTTACACCGTGGTATTCATCTGAATGATTTATAACTTTTCATTGACCTAGACATTGTTGTGATGGTTAGGAACACCCGTCAATGTTAATGTAGTTAAATATTGCAAAATGAGAATATTCTCATTTTGCAATATTTAACCAAGGAATATGATTTTAAACAAATGTTGGAATGGTGGAAGTTATAAAAACTCCAAAGGAATTAAATATCGTTAACTAATTACGCTGTTAGGTAATAATTTTTGGAAAGAATTTTTTTTTAAATGATGCAAATTAATGCAAAATAATCAAACATTTTTTAAAAAGTTCAATGTTGCGCTGTATTCGGTAAACCAGTGAAAGTCCGACGTGATGTTGATTCGTCGGACACAAGAATAAATCATACGTTTGTTCCCAGTTTACAAGATCAATGATGGTGCTAAAATTTCAAGAAAAATCAATAGAGGAATTGAATCATTTTTTTATTTGATAAATTTAATTTTATCATAATCAGTATATATAATCACCAAATAAATCAAAGTTGATTTGATAAGAAACGGCTTGTTCAATGGTCTAAAAAAATGATGCACATTAAATACCATTAAAAAGCGTTAAAAATGTGTATTAGTTATAAATAGTTACTAAGAAATTCAAATATATACAGTTTTGGGAACCTGAAACCGATTTCTGACTAAACTGTTTAAGACGTACCTCATAATTATTTTTTTTTAGGAACAAATTCCTTAAAATTACAACATGACCAACTGGTAAATATTGTCAATTCTATCAGTTTGTAAATAACTCTCTTTCGCAGATGTATTGATAACTTGCTGCACAACTCTCGTCACACCAAGTTAGGCCGTATGGTCGATAAAGGCAGAGGCAATCCTGGTTCTGGTAGTTATTTGGTTGTCCTCCATTCCAGGCGCTGTAGGAGAAGATGGTGCCAGTAGACTGCCACACCCATTTTCCCTCTTCAGCAACATCGGTGCCTCCCAACCAAACGGTTTCTTAAAACAGAAATCAAAACTTTGAATTCTACATTGTTCGTGGACGCAACTATTACTGGAAAAAGTAAAAATCATTTTCTTTTTAAAGTTGTAAAATTTTAGGGCCAATTAATGTTCAATATTTCTTTTTGCACCTCCACAAACATTGAGTTTTATGCATTAACTCATCAATTCAAATATACTCAATCAAAGAAACATTGGTCTTCAATGACTAATGATTAACCAACGTCAAAGTTTTTGTCAATCTTTTTTTTTTTATAAAAGTGTTCATTCATTTTTAACGCTATAGTTTTTTGACTGCATTCGGGAAAAGAGTTATATTAAAGTCTTAAACATATGACTACTTTTTTAGTTTTAAAATGCATACTAGCATAACATACGTACCTGTCAAATTATTTGCAAGGGTACGAATGTAGACGTCTTCTTCAGGCGATTCTATTTCAACTAGTTTAGCTCCCCTTACAGAGCGATCCAACTGAAAAATGTGATTATTTTTTTAAGTAATGCCATTTTGAAGTTTGAAACAAGGCAATTTCAATAACGTCAAAAAGCACCCTTTAAATAACTCGCCCAGATAAAGAAATCATGGATTTCACATTCACGTGTTTTAAACACAAGATTTCTACTTCCCCGATGTAATGAAATAAAGAAAATTCAATACTTCTTCACTCACTTGAGCATTATTCCACGTTGCTGCTTCTAACCCCAGCAAGTACTCAGAATTCATGAAAGAATTCCATTCTTGAAAACAAAGAAATGTCTTTAAATATCTTTTCTTTCTATAGATATATAGATATATCATATTTTGCAGGAATTGCCGTCCAATATATTTAAAATTTCGAAGAGAGCTATACGGATAAACCTTAGAAAGAATTCTTTAATAACAATAATAGTAACATAAGTTTTCGCCTATTGAGATCCTTGAAACAATCATTTCTGAAATAAGAATTGTGTCTTGTTGAACACGATTATATTCATGTATACATAAGATACCTTGAAAAAATATAAATGTTTCCGTATATTTCTGTTTAGTAACTATTTTTAGAAATCATCATAGTTGTTTTAGGTACATAGTTATGCAAAATTTTGAAGAAAAAAAATAGCTAATTTATGTCCATACTAACCCTTCAAAATAAAAGATCAACATTTACTTCCTAAATTGAATTTGATTGCATCAAAGATACATAGTAACTGTAAAAAATACTATCATGAAAGTTGAAAAGTTGACACGGATAGAGCAAGATTCAGTATGTCCGATGCATAATGCAAATACCTAAGTCAAATGCTATCCTATCCCATTCTGTCTTGCATCCTGTAGCCAATCGTATTTGAGATTAAATATCAGAGTGATTTTATGAAAGGAAATATAATGTAAAAATAAAATAGAAACATCATTTCAAATCAGAATGATTATTTATATGCTACATTTGCTACACTATGAAGTTTTGTCAATTCGAAATACATAAAGCGTTGCTGTTAAATCTAAGAGTTAACAACAGATCGTGGAATTACTACATAAATGCATTTTTATTGCTTTGTTCAACGATTTCAACAGTTAATAACAGAAAAGATTAATCGACAATCGATTAGACATTTAATAAGACAAACATAAACACGAAACGTACGTTTTCTGTATGTACTTTTTACGTTCAGTATAACGACTACGATATCAAATCATACGACGCATTTCTCTGCCAAATTATAAACTGAACATATCTAATAAAAAAATAAGCTAATTTGAATACGTTTTTATATTTTATCGATAACTCCAAATGGTATACAACAAATGCAATAGTATTATGATTCATCAAGTAATTATAATATGCGAATCGGGTTTACATTTATCGCCGAATGAATCAGCTGATTACCGATAATGTCCCTTTGAAATTATATGATAAGGAAAAAAGTAAGATCAAAAATGTTTGTTAAATTTATTTACAGTAGTCCTTTATCTGCTTTTTAATCATTGTAATTGTTATGATTTTGCAAATATGCTGGTGTTTTATTAGTTTGTTTTGATAGAAATAGATTTGTTTTAGTCTTATAAAGGTCCTAATCCTGGAGTTTAATTAGTGCCCTTATATTAGATGTCCTAGATGGATTTGTGTTTTGACACCTAGATGGTGATCTATGCCCTAACAAAGGATCCTAATACCTTAACACGGGCCATAGCTAGGTATCCTAATGCCCTTACGGAGAGGCCCTTTGGTGTTAGGTGTTGGGCAGGTGTAATGGGGGAGATAGAATACGAGAGAACAGAGAGACAGAAGCAGAGAGCCATGGGGCGGAGAGCAGAGAACGATTGCGAAAGCAGAGCGAATTGATATTGTATGCAGTTTTAGTTCTTTCTTTTAATACATTTGTTACCAAACTTGTGTTCGTCTTCGATGCATTTATCAAGTAAGTGGGCGTCAGACTTATCCAAAAAATCGTGACAAGCAAAAAAAAAAATTTTTCTAAAAAGTTACTTGCCAAAATGTTCAAAATCCTAATCCGTGTTGGAGGGGGAGGGGCTGGCGAAGTATACTAAGGTATACAAAGGACTAAATTTCCTTATTTTTATTCCAAATTTTCCACATTCTCCAAAAAAGTGGGGAGGGGGTGGGGCAACTCCATGATATTTCAATTTCTTATACGTCTATGCAATTTAAAAATAAAATTTGCTGCAAGAAAAAGTTGGGAGACGGGCAGCCCTAAGTGCCTGCTATTTACTACTTTAATTTACATTAGAGAAAGGCGAATCGATAGTGCAAAACAGTTGACAATGCGTCCCATTTACGATGTTTTATGTTTATAGTATGGATACCTTCGAACGATTAGCGCGTGCAGTAATCAATGCGACGTCATAAGAAAGTTCACACAGAATTGAACGTTCTCGCCCGTTCTATAAGTTCATACATGTATAAGAAAGCATATTTGAAAATGTAGATGTCAGATCTTTGACATCTATAGAAATAACTAACATTTAGTAAGCGTCAATTTTAGTCAATTTAGCAATGTTTCTTAATCTATTGGTATATGCGTAGACATTCAACGATGCACTTTAAATAATTTTCGCCAAGACTTAAATAAACCTATATTTAGCGTTTTTTATGCATTGGTTAAGTAGACAAAGTCACATACAAAAATTGTATACCATCTACTGTGAACAGTAGTGCTGTTAATTCAATAGCCATACAAGAACAATGTTTTACAAGTCTTATTCAGTTAGAAATAAATATAAGAAAAAATGTATTTCGCACCTGCTCGAGATCTGTAATATTTCCATCCTGATTCTTCAACCAATGTATTATCTGGTCTACAAAATGCATGGTCTCGACACATTTGAGTTATTGAGTTGAAACCGAAACACTTGCAACTTTCTTGCTGACAAATAACAGAACATAGAGCAGACGATGAATGGCCGTATTCTGTTAGAAGATTATCCAACACGACTTTATTGTAAAAGATCTGTTCTACCTGAAATGTTTGCATTGCCGAACGGCATATTTTCACGATAATGCAGAGTATACAAAATACGAATACATGTTTTAAAGTAAACATTTCACTGTGCAGTCAGTTAGTTTTTAGGTAATGTGACTGATAACACGAACGTCACAAGAATATTACCTAACTGTTGTATCTACGATCGTTTTAAAAGACTGAAAAATAACCAATACATGTTCTGAGTTATTTTGCATTTAATAAGTATATTTAATTCATATCCTTATTTCTATGCAATCCCCTGCACCGATTTTGATTGATTTACCCGAAATGACTCATTAAGAAAGGAATATATTACTCAAGGAAACATAGTGTGTTTTAACCTAGCCGTTAGAGACTTCTTTTGTTGCAGTTCATTACATCAATATTGATTGATTGTAAAACGGCACATTATGAGATGAATATTTCATACAGAAAAACACTTTGTAATTAAATTAAAGTTCAACAAATTCTTTCATTGGAATTCTCAGCGTCAACATTGATTGACCAGAGTAGTACATTATTTTTCATATATTTTATAGGGAAATTTATAATATATGATACATATTTCATTACACATTTACAAGAACGAAAACCAGAAAAATAATTGCAATATTCCGCATCGCTTTTAGTTACATGGCATGGTACGCCGGTGCATTAAGATACCTGTATTTTATAAGGAAAACATAATTTGAGCTCGGTTTTGATTGATATTAATGGTACATTTTAACAAAAATCTTTTAAACGACCTCTTTCGCTGAAATCCCCATACTTTATCGTTTGTAAATATTTTTGATATATGTTCACTAACTCGTACTTTTAAATTGATATTTCATAAAGATAATATAAATTAGGTAGATGTTAACAGGCTATGTGTGCATAAAATCAACTTAGCTTTGCAACTATGTCACCCCTAATGTTGTGAAGAGTTCTTAAACATTTATAATACATTTAAAATTTTAAATGTCTGGTTTTTTAGATTCCAAGAATGAAGAGTACATCCACGTTTCATATTTACGACAGTTTGTAATATTACATTTTGCGTTGATCTCAACCAGAATATTTTAAAACAAAATGTAACACTTAATCATGATCATTCAAAAATTGTCAATATGTATATAACAAAAACAAAAAATATTCCAATAACCAGTATGTTACCAATACTGGTACTTTGCCAGAATTTGTTATTATCTATACCAAAATCGACACAGTTTCAATGGTTGCCTCCTTATAAGCATACCAGTCATGAAAAACTTCGTAATTTTTCATTGGCATTTAAAAACACTCAAGGTCCATTTACAATCTATATACGTGAAAATACTGCCAACAACCTGACATTTTCTATGAATATATTCTGTTTACTAATCAATGAATATTATATAATATTAATCTTCACCGTCAACTGACTTTAATCATTTGCCTTGGATAATTGCACATAACACATAACAAAATATGCTGGTCTAAGTTAAGCTACTGTACTACACTTTAGCTACGGTACTACACTTACTATTTTTAATATGACTGTTTAAGTGGGTGATTATTTAATATTACTGATATCAATATTATTGTACAATTGTTATGTGGCCCCAAGGACGCATTTTAAGTGAGATCAACTGAATTTACAAAAGAGTAATATCAACCTCACAAGCTTAGTCGATATCATTTTTGCCTCCACATACAATACGAATATAAATTGATATTGGTCTAAATTTCTTAATAGTATCTAGATGGTAACTAGCCCTCGACTATTGTTATGACACTAGAAAAAGTAGAAAGTTCTATATGATTCGCAAATTAGTGGCTTAACTTTATAGACAGGGGTAATATAAGGAGGCAAACATTTAAACTGAGTCCTACTTGGTATAGATAATAAAACATCGTGGTACGGTATCAGTATCTAGAACATCTTCATTACTGGTGTATCATTCGTTGTAATCTTGATACATGTACATTTCAGCAGGTTTTGAGTAATCATAAGTAATTGTGTCAAGATTTTCGTAGAGATCAACGCAAAATGTAAATATGTCTTGAATGTGTATTCTTATTAAACGGAGTCTAAAGCACAATTTCAATATTTGAAATGATTTCTAAAAGAATTATAATTTTTAGATCGTGTTTACATTTATCACTGAACGAATCGACCGATAACCAATAATTTCAATCGGTTATTATGTGATAATGATAATAATTTAATAAAATGTGTGTTTAAATGATATACAATAAATATATCAAAATTATTTATTTGTTTTAATACATAAATCTTATAAAAACTAAAATCTAATTGCTTACCTGTTTGTGTTTGTTTAGTTATTGTATACAATCGGCGTACGATTTATTTTACTTTTTGCACAAGTAAATAAGTTATACTGTTTTAAGAATTTTCGGCTATATGATTTAGTTGGTTATTTTGAGTACTACATTAGTTGATAAAATTATTTATTTCTCAAATTTCTTTTTATTGAAATTTAATTCCTATATTGTAATGGTATGAGAAAGGATAGGATTGGATAGAGTTTTTTTTGGGTTTTTTTTTTTTTTTTTTTTTTTTTTTTTTTTTTTTTTTGGTTTTTTTGCAAGATATGATGCAGGATTCAGGATATAAGATGGGATGGGATTATGTTGTCAACTTTCACGATAGCAGCACTGTATTAATCAGATCAATATACAATCATATACTGTTAACGCCTTTATAACCTAGACTGGAAAATTTTCCAGTTACATGTATCTTTTTAATTGAGACCTTTTTTGTAACAATAAATCATACTATTCTTGAATTGATCAAGCTATAGATCATTTGGATTTAAAAATTGTAAGTTAATATCTAAACGTATTTCTAATCAACGAAATCATACTATATAATTGGCCCGAATTTTCCAGACTCATTCAGGTTTTTTGAAAGTATGAAATCAGAACTATTTGTATCTAGAAACATTTTGCATAACTGATTAAAAAACGCTTTAGAAAAACAAGCGTAACCATTATGTATTTTAAATGTGCGCATCTGACAAAAATGTCACTAATAGAATTGTCGTTCAGTGGAGAGGGTGCTTTTAATTACTTGACAATTAAATAGCAAAAATTTGCATTAAAAAGTCGATTTATTTGTTTGTATTTTAGCACAGCTCTATAAGAGTTTTCCGGCTGGGTTCTTGCTTGACAATAGACCAGTAGATAGCTAAGAGTTTGCACTAATAAATCGACATGTTTTGTTCTATTTTTTTTAATTGTTCTTTAAATGCTTGGAGACAACCACAATATACGTAGCTTTTGATTTGGAATTTTTACGAATCAATTTGATTTGAGAAAAATGGTATTCAATATTTTGTTTATTATGTGAAGTTTAATTTGTGTGTCCCTAAAAAAGGTGCATTATGTATTCAACTTAATGCACCTATTTAACTATTTTATTGACTTCTCTCAGATAATTTTATGCGTAATTAAAATAACGTGGGTTCAAACAAAATACCAAAATGTGTCTCTTAAAATGAATCTTGGTTTTGATTTTTAAACAACAAAGAGAATGTTTTTTTTAAATCGTTTTCATTACTACAGCTGAGGTATGAAAGTAATTCACATCGGATATGCTTAGCTGCCATACGTACCTACCTTTGCGTAGTTTATATCACTGCTATTTAGCCAAACTGATTCAGTAAACAATGACAACGATTGGACCATTTCTTTTATTGTTTCTAACAAAAAATACGTTCTGTTAAATAGTGTCAAGCATTGTGTTGTAAATTTAATCGACAGGGTTTTATGTATTATTACAATCGGGTTCGTTATCGGGTTGGTCTGTTGAGACGGTAAGAAATGATATTCTGCATACAGTGCATTGCTTTTACAAATTTCTACAAACCGGTAGGGGACGTGTATTGCTTATGCAATACTCTCAGAATGCTTGTTTTTCTAATAGCCCTTAATTAGAGAACCTGTTATCAAGCTAAGATCTTGTACAACAGTTAATGTTACATGCAGCATCTTACAATTCCAACGATTTAATATATTAACGATTTAAATGTATTCAAATAAATTCTATCTATTGATACTTTTATTAATTCCAATAATTCAATATTAATGACCCAACGTGTCTATTTAGTTTGTTGTTATACCATGTTATGAAAACATTTTCAAGACACTTCAAATACTGTGGTTTCATTAATAGTCAAGGGTATCAATTTTCATGGATAAAGTGGAAATCACAGTTTCAAGAATACGTAAATTCGTGGCCAATGACCCTATCAATACAACATTTTAATAGAAATTGCACTTCAATGAACATTAAATTTCGTGGATCAACTTATCAACCAAATCTACGAAAATTGGTATTCAACGAATATTGATGAAACCAAAGTAAATAGGGATATCTGTTCTCTGAATACTTTGATTTAATTTTCATAAATATGTTTATTCCTAAAGCAGTAATTAAGGTAACAATCATTTCAATGAGTACAGTCAGTAAATAAGTAGACCTGATATTGACTGATGTACACAGTAATAAAAAACAAAATCAGGATAAACTTAATTTGTCACAAAAGAACTTGTTCTTTGATCATTTTCAAATATTCAACTTTGTCATTTACTCTGAAATAAAAACGTCTACCGTTATTAAATCTAAGACTTGGCTATTCCACGTATTATTCATGTCAAATGTAAAAAACAAATTCAAGAAATTATTCCATTTAATTTTAAACAAAATGCTATCATTTTTTTAAAATATGAATTCAAATCATGATTGTGCATATTTCATTTTACCGTTTTCTTAAAAACAATGCTCAAAAAAGCGCTATGCATCTTTTTAAATTACTGTGGATCATCCAGTATACCTTCATAAGCTTTGTTTAATTCAACACAAATATCAACTCATATAAACTAAGTTAACTGTTTATCAATTCATCGTTCATAAAGCTAAAACTGACAAATGTTCACTTGTTTAAATTGAATAGTTTTAAAATGTATTCCAATATAAAAGACAACTGTTTACCATATACCATCAAGCATTAATGTATTGTGATCATTATGATATCTTATAACAATAAAACTTTATAGCTAACTAAATCTGAAAGTAAAAGTAAATTTGACCAGCAAACAATATCTAACTACAATATCTAAAATAATATTATCTATTTTCTGTTATCATAAGTTGTTTTATTTATCATTAATGAACTTGTTTTTTACACTGTTGTTGAATACAAGTGGAATATATTCTTATGATATTAAAGGAAGTGAGCATGAAGAAATTAATTGTTGCTTTATAAATCGTTAAAGTCTTTTGAGACTTACATATGATGTCTGTAACCTTTTTGTTTATTTCTATCATGAGATTTTATCCAATGAACACTTTCAGTGAAAGGTTTATGGAGGTAATCCATTTTCCCCAGCATGCATATGTTCTCTTACGTAGATAAGCCACACAGTCAATGTTAGAACTGGGCCAGTGTTTTATACAGGGTTCATAAAAGTTACGAAGAAAAATAATGCCTGTTTGTGCAGCAACATTTTGCACTGTCATTAGAGGACAAGAATTAAGTATATTTCTATAACTGAACCTTTAAGGCTTAGGTAGTAACTACACACGATTTGTGCAAAAAATGAATAGATAAATTGTGAAATATGAGATCATGGCATTCCAGATGTTTGTACGGAGATGTGGTAGCCAGTTTTTATTTATATAAAATGCTCTTTTGTAGATTTCACATGAATGTAAAAATGTAATTTCAATTTCTTTGTGGGGTTTTTACCGTTACTTTTTTAATTTATGTATAGCTCTAGAAACCTTCCTCTCTGAGTTTTTTTTTTATCTTAGTTAAGATCTTGATGATACGTATGACAGTTCCGTTTATGCTGTCAGAAGGATAACAAAACTGATTAAGTCACATTTTTAGTCATTTATGTAGCACACATCATTTTCAATCTCATACCAACAAATTAAGAAAGTCCCGAGGGCAAGAAAACTTTGGTCACAATGACACTGACCCAGGGACATTCCATCCTGCATACATGTAACATTAACAAGTGGTTGGAATGCATCTTTCTGAGATCCAAAATCGTTCTCCATAAACCCTGTTTCAAAATGACAACTTTGTACATCCATTTCAAGTTTTTCTTTTAGATGCTTCGAGATAACTGAGCGGGGAGGTAATGATTTTAACAATATGGCAGCGCTCATGGAAGGCAAGAATTAGTTATTCTAAGTGGTATATCTGACTAAGGAAAGCAGTTTCTAAATGATTTTCAGATATCATTATATACATCAAACTGACAAATTAAAGCTCTTGAAAATGTTTAGATGTTCACCTCCTTTAGCAAAGTTTTTTTAAATTGTGAAATATATTTGACATAGGTTGAGATGTGGGATTGGGTAAATAAAAGCTGAACTGTCACAGGTCCCGAACTCATAACATGTATGGTACTTTGATCACCGACATGGTACTTGGACCTTTTGTTGGATTTTAATATGCTTAGACTATCAAAACTAAAACATTTCATTTTGAATTTACACCTGTAGCAGGCTCTAAGCAAGAGATTTTAAATTCAAGATAAAGTAGTTTAAATAGACATAATTTTTATTGACACCGCTGGTTTTCTGTGCCTCACGTAATCAAATCGTATGCAGTATTCCAATATACAGGAATTTTTTTTTTACTTAGAATTCCGCGATTTTTTTCATTACAGTCACCTACACCATTTGATGCATTTGAATAATTTTGATTGATTTACGGGTGTTATTACATTTAAAATTAATATTTCATAAAGAAAACACATTGTTGTTTTTGTTTTACTTAGATGTTAGGGAATTCTGTCATTGCAATTCCCGGCAACAGTTTTGATTGATAAACATATTGATTAAAAATGAATATTTTATACAGAAAACATTCAGTGAATTTTGCAATTACTTTCTTCGATTTAAATTAGTTTACAGGGAATGGTGCATTTGTACATTATGAAAGAATATTTTATACAAAACGTATTGTCTTTTACTTAAAATGCAGAGATTTGTTGATTGCAAGCTCATTGTTTGGTTTTCATTGTTGAACACGGCTTGAAAACGGAACGATGCATTATGAAATGAATTTTAAAAACGACTTTGAAAACCATCGTTTAAATCAAATCATTGTGATTTATAATGATTATTTTTTTTTCACAGAATGGTGCATTTTTAAATTGAAATTTTACATATATAATTACAGGCAATTTATGCGTACAAACAAACGTAGCTGTGCTATTCAGTTTTCTCGACTATTGTCTGACATTCAAGCTATCATTCAGTTGGTTGGATACACAGGCACATCCTGTCATCATGACGTAATTTGAACATAGACATTTAACATAAATGCATCAACAATAACGAACCCAAAAAGAATGAATCGGATACGAAAAATAATGACGACAATCGAAGATCATATGGAAATGTATGTGCTTTAGTCTCCAAGAAAGAAATACACATCTAAGACATATTTATAACATTTTGCTATGTTACATTTTTTTTTCTCAACAAACATAATTTAACACAAAATGTAAGTATTACTAATAATTACTCAGTCTACTCAAAACCTACCAAAATGTATTATGATAACAACGAATAACACACCAGTAATGAAGATCTCTCCGATACTGGAATTGTACCACAATATTTTATTATGTATACCAAGTAAGACACAGTTTAAATGTTTGCTTCCTTACATGTATATCACATCTTTCTATAAAGCTATAATTCTAATTTGCGAGTCATATAGGAATTTTGTAATTTTTTCTAGTTCCAATTGACAGCACTCGAGGGCCAGTTATACCTATATACTATTAAGTGAAAATATTCCAAACATTGATTATATATATAACTTTAAGTATTAATATTTTAAAACTGTTTTAATATTATATGCATTAATGTACTATCTACAGTTCATATGAGTTAGCTATTATTATAGCATTGATCACAATCCTGGGCACTGTAATGTACCTACTATTAATAAAGGCACAAGTGCGTAACTAACTTATATAAAACAATTAGTTTTGTAATTTTCATTGGTTGTAAAAAAAATCACGAGACATATTTTCTCCCTTGACAATACTTCTTTACCGTCAGTTGACCTTGATCGTCTGCCTTTGATACTTCGGAAATCTGTTTGTCTGAATTTATTGACTGTCAAAGCAGAAGATGGACATCATTGTACAATAAATATGTGGCTATAAGGACCCATGTCGAGTCACCTCGACCAAAGACTCAAGAATGTGATATTGACCTCACACACACACACAGTCAAACGGAGATGGAAGTGGGTGTATCAAACCATTTCTCGTGCTAACACTCTCACAGATCAAAACAGAATGACCCTATGCTACATGTTACTGGTCAAATACAGTGCACATCATAACATGTGGCCGCGTGTTTTTATTTGATTGGTGTTTAAATCAAGTTAAGGGAAAAGTTACATCATGGTTGTTTTTTTACAATTAAACAAAAACAGGTTACTGGGAGGTTTTTAACAATGACTATAGTTACAACTGAGGGGAGATTACCTAACATTGCCAACGACCTCTACAAGGTCTGGGATATAACGCAACAAACGCAACATTTTAAATCAAATATATAATTGAAAATAATGATAATAAAGAAAAAAAGAGTTTAAGTATATATATTAACATTTATATGGCCAGTGTTCTCCGATTTATAAGTAAACATTCCACAGTGAACCTGGTCAATTAACTTATATGAAACACGTGATGAATTAAACGAATGCCACAAGAATGCTATCCAATTAATTCATCATCTAAAATGTAAAGGTAGATCGATAAGTGTAATAAAATATTTTATTCGGTCAATATTAATGTGGATAAAAGTTGATTATAATAAAAACACATTCGCCTTTCAGATGTTTTCATTTTGCAATATTTAACCAAAGAATATGATTTTAAACAGTTTTTGGAACGAAAAATAAAAAATAATCATGCAAATTAATGCAAAAAAATCAAACATTTTAAAATAGTTCAATGTTGCGCCGAAATGTGTAAACCAGTCCGACTTGATATAGATTCGTCGGACACAAGAGTAAATCATATAAGTTTGTTCGCAATTTACAAGATCAATGATGGTGCTAAAATTTCAAGAACAATCAATAGAGGAATTGAATCATTTTATATTTGATAAATTTAATTTTATCATAATCAGTAAATATAATCACCAAATAAATCAAATTAAGTTGATTTGATACAAAACGGCTAGTTAAATGGTCTGAAAAAATATGCAATATTAAATGCCATAAAAAGCGTTTCAAATGTGTACTAGTTATAAATACATGTAGTAACAAAGAAAATCAAATATATACAGTTTTTGGAATCTGAAACCGATTTCTGACCAAACTTTTCATGTCAAAACATACCTCATAATTATTGTTGTGTTTTTTTCGGAACAACCTTATAATTACAACATGACAATTTGGTAAATAATGTCAATTCTATCAGTTTGTATATAACTCTCTTTCGCAGATGTATTGATAACTTGCTGCACAACTCTCGTCACACCAAGTTAGGCCGTATGGTCGATAAAGGCAGAGGCAATCCTGGTTATAGTAGTTATTCGGTTGTCCTCCATACCAGGCGCTGTAGGAGAAGATGGTGCCGGTAGACTGCCACACTCATTTTCCCTCTTCAGCAACATCGGTGCCTCCCAACCAAACGGTTTCTTAAAACAAAAATCAAAACTTTGAATTCTACAGTGTTTGTGGATGCAGCTATTACTGGAAAAAGTATTTTCCTTTTTTAAGTTGTAAAATTTTAGTGCCAAATAATGTTATTTATTTCTTTTTGCACCTCCACAAACATTTAGTTTTATGAATTAACTCATCAATTTAAATATATTCAATCAAAGAAAAATTGGTCTTCAATGAGGAATGATTAACCAACGTGATATTTTTTTTATAACAGTGTTTCATTCATTTTAAACGCTATAGTTTTTTTACTGCATTCGGGAAAAGAGTTATATTAAGGTATCTCACTCATCATGTTTTGATTTCATTGCGCAGATGATCATTATATTTAAAATGAATATGATTTTATTTATTTAATCATCACAGATAGATTATTATTTCATAATTACACAACATTCATAAAGAAAATCCATTTGAATTCAAGAAACAAACAAGTTTTTTGGGGAACTATTTCTTCGTGCGGAAGGTTTTTTTAGACGAAAATGACAGAGACAAGCAATTTTATGAATTTTCAATATACTTTTCTTTTTATTATACTTTAATCATTATTCACATTTCTAACATTTGATAGGTTTGAAACATATTTTATAGGTTCTGTGTGACATGTACAAAATCAAATCTTGAGAATGTGATAGCAGTTTAGCATAAAAGCATGCATATATATATAGAACATGTCTGATTTTTTTTAATTTTACCTTTGAAGCCCTATATCTAAATTTTGATATCACTGACCCCCATGTTATATTATGTCAAAATGATACTGAATACATATTTAAGCAAACTGGATTAATCTTATAAAATTCTTGATATTCAAAAAGTTTTTATTTCAAATCCAATTGTAACTATTAAAGAAATTGTCTATTTTAAGTGCAAAAAGGTCACACAAAAATTTATGCAGCTTTGTACAATTTTTTTCGTAATCCCTCTATTCAGTGTGACCATTGTGCATAATTAAAACAATATTTGAAGAAATAAGCTTGCTTAATCAAAAATACTGACAACAAATCCTAATCAGGATGAAATTGCATTTTAGGTGAAAAAAGGTCAAATTAAATTTATCTTTGTATTTTTTGAGTTTGTTTTGTCTACAGATTTCAATGATATACTTCTCAAGAAAATCTTGATACAACAACATTGAGGAGTGGGATACCTTAAAGTCTTAAACATGTGAATACTTTTTTAGTTTTAAAATGCATACTAGCGTAACATACGTACCTGTCAAATTATTTGCAAGGGTACGAATGTAGACATCCTCTTCAGGCGATTCAATTTCAACTAGTTTAGCACCCTTTACAGAGCAATCCAACTGAAAAATGTCATTATTTTTTTAAGTAATGCCATTTTCAAGATTGAAACAAGGCAATTTCAATAACGTCGAAAAGCACCCTTTAAATAACTCACCCAGATAAAGAAATTATGGATTTCACATTCACATATTTTAAACACAAGATTTCTACTTCCCCAATGTAATGAAATAAAGAAAATTATATACTTCTACACTCACTTGAGCATTATTCCACGTTGCTGCTTTTAACCCCAGCAAGTACTCAGAAGTCATGAAAGAATTCCATTCTTGAAAACAAAGAAATGTCTTTAAATATGTTTTTCTTTCTATATGCGATATAGATATATCATATTATTGCACGAATTACCGTCTAATATATTTAAAAACTCAAAAAGAGCTATTTGGATAAACTTTAAAAAGAATTCTTTATTAACAATAATAGTTTCAAACTTTATCGCCTATTAAGATACTTTTAACAATCATTTCTGAAATAATGATTACGTGTCTTGTCGAACAAAATAATATTCATGTATTCATACAATTTTTCGTATATTTCTGTTTAGTAACTTTTTAAAGATTTCATCAAAGTAGTTTTAGATACGTAGTTATGCTAAATTTTGAAGAAAAAAGATAGCTAATTTATGTCCATACTAACCCTTCAAAATAAAGCTAGGGACCCTAATGCCCTAACGGAGAGGCCTTTTGGTATTAAGTGTCCGACATGTGTAAAGCAGGAGAGAAAGCTACCTCCGTTTAAAGATATTCTTTTTATGTACTTATATACTAGTTTGATTATTACACATGTTTGTGTATTTCACATTGATTATTACACTTTTTTGTGTAATTTCACTTTTATTCCTAACGATTGGTTGTACAGGATAAAAAAAGATGGGATATGATAAGATATAGCTAATTGCAGGATAAGATGCAGGATCTAGTATATGATTGTTTTGTCGACTTTTATGAAAGAAGCCCTATACAAACTAAGTTCATACCGGTGTACTTTTTAATATTGCTGTTCAGGCACGTAGCGTCGTTTTTGAAAGTGGGCACAAGACTCAAAATCGTGACAAGCAAAAAAATAACATAAATAAAAAAACCCAAAAAATTGTTCCTTTTTAAAATGTTTAAAATCCTAATCCTTGGTGGAAGGGGAGAGGGGAGGGCTGTCAAGGTATACTTAAGTATACAAGGTACACTCCTGTACTCTTTTGATTTCAATTTTTTACATGATCAGAAAAAGGGGGGGGGGGGGGCAACTCCATGATATTTCAATTTCTTTTACTTGTATGTGAATTTAAGAAAATTTGTTACTGCAAAAAGGGGGGTGGCTATGTGCTATGCTATGTGCGTGCTTTTAACTACTTCAATTTACATTTGAGAAAGGCGAATCGTTCGTGCAAAACTATTGACAATGCGTCCCATTTACGATGTGTTACGTATATAGTATGGATACCTTCGAACGATTAGCGCGTGCAGTAATCAATGCGACGTCATAAGAAAGTTCACACAGAATTGAACGTTCTCGCTATCCTATAAGTTCATACATGTATATGTAATGGTTAAAATTATACGTGGTATTTGCGCGAATCGCGTACTGCATATTTTACCTGTGTTTATTCTATTTATAGAGTTTCTGTTCAGCGCAAATTCTTTTTTTAGAGATTATATTTCTTTAAACTTATTAAAAATATCTTTTAAACATTTATCTAGTTGTTTTCGATTCTATTATGATAATCAGCAAAGTGAGACTAATTTGTGAAATTATTTATTTACTTATTATAATATTTGAGATTTAAACTAGTCTAACAAGTTTATACGGAGTCTCACTTCGCTGACGCCCTTGAGAGTGTTTAGGTGTGAAACGGGTGAAACGTGTGAGTGATACTAGTACCTTACATTATTTACGGTAAGAGAGTTATTTTCATGTTTGGAATAACTATTCATTTGTATTATATTCAATACACAGTAATTTAAGCATCATTTATGTGAGAATAATAAAATTGTTTTATATGCAGACTGTTTAGAGAAATGTATAGCGATTTGAGATAACTTCTAATAAGTCTGTAGTATTTTTAGATTTAAGCATAAATATATATAGTGGTTTTTTTATTATATACAGTCATACCTGTTGCAAGTGAGTGCGCTAGTCTACTAATTGACTGTGTGTGGCACCGCCGCCATATATTGGAGGTTCGTTGATGTCATATTTTGAAGTAAATGCAAATTGTGTATTATTAATTTTTTAGTGTTTCTGTGTGTGTCTATTTGTAATATGAGTTATTTTGTTTATATAGTAGCTCATTGCCAATAAATTTGATATTTAATTGAAATAAAGAACTTGAACAGAATAAGCGATTTTATTCTATTACATATAAGCAAGCATATTTGAAAATGTAGATGTTAGATCTTTGACATCGATAGAAATAACTAACATTTAGTATGCGTTAATTTAAGTTCATTTAGCAATGATTGTTAATCTATTGGTATATGCGTAGACATTCAACGATGCATTTTTTTTTTCATTTTTGCCAAGACTTAAATGAACCTTTATTTAATATTCTTCTTATGCATTGGTTAAGTAGACAAAAGCACATACAAGAATTGTATATCTACTGTGAACTGTATATCTGTCTATTCAAGATTAATACAGGAACAATGGTTTACAAGTCTTATTCAGTAAGAAATAAATACAAGAAAAAATGTATTTCGCACCTGCTCGAGATCTGTAATATTTCCATCCTGATTCTTCAACCAATGTATTATCTGGTCTACAAAAGGCGTGGACTCGACACATTTGAGTAACTGAGCTGAAACCGAAACACTGGCAACTTTCTTGCTGACACACAACGGAACATAGAGCAGAAGAAGAATGTCGGTATTCTGCTAGAAGATTATCCAACACGACTTTATCGTAAAAGATCTGTTCTACCTGTTATGTTTGCATTGCCGAACAACATATTTTCACGATAATGCAGACTATGCAAAATACGAACAAAAGTTTTAAAGTAAACATTTCGCTATGCAGTGCAATGTGACTGATCGAACGAACGTCATAAGAATATAACCTAACTACTGTATCAACGATCGTTTTAAAAGATTAAAAAATAGTCAATACATGTTCTGGGTCATTTTGCATTTAATAAGTATATTTTATTCATATCCATATTTCTATGAAATTCCCTGCACCGATTTGGATTGATTTACCCGAAATGGTTCAATAAGAAAGGAATATATCACTCAGTTAAACATACTTTGTTTTGATTAGACGTCAGAAGCTTCTTTTGTTGCAGTTCCCTGCACCAATTTTGATTGACTTACGTAAAACGGAACATTATTAAATTAAAGTTCAAAGAATTCTTTCATTGGAATTATCAGCGTCAATATTGATTGACCTGCACAAAGTAGTACATTACCTTTCAAATATTTTATAGGGAAATTTATAATATATGATATATATATATATATATATATATATATATATATATATATATATATATATATATATATATATATATATATATATATATATATATATATATATATATATATATATATATATTTCATTACACATTTACAAGGAAGAAAGCCAGAAAAATAACTGCAATATTCCGCATCGCCTTTAGTTACATGGCATGGTACGCAGGTGCATTAAGATACCTGTATTTTATGAGGAAAACAGTTTTTGAGGTTTTGATTGATATTAACGGTACATTATAACATAAATCTTTTAAACGACCTCTCTCGCTGAAATCTCCATACTTAATCGTTTGTAAATGATTTTGATATATGTTCACAAACCGATACTTTTAAATTGATATTTTATAAAGATTATATAAATTAGGTAGATGTTAACAGGCTATGTGTGCATAAAATCAACTTAGCTTTGCTACTATGTCACCCCTAACACTCGAGGTCCATTTACAATCTACATACGTGAAAATATTGCCAACAACCTGACATTTTTTATGAATGTATTCTGTTTACTAATCAATGAATATAACATGATATTAATCTTCACCGTCAACTGACTTTGATCATTTGCCTTGGATAATTTCACATAACACAATACAAAATATACTGGTCTAAGTTAAGCTACTGTACTACACTTTTGCTACGGTACTACACTTACTATTTTTAATATGACTGTTCAAGTGGGTGATTATTCAAAATTACTAGTATCGACATTATTGTACAATTGTCATGTGGCCACAAGGACGCATTTTAAGTGAGATCAACTGAATTTACAAAAGAGTAATATCAACCTCACAAGCTTAGTCTATATCAATTTTGCCTCCACATACAATATAAATTGATATTGGTCTAAATTTCTTAATAGTATCTAGATGGTAACTAGCCCTCGAGCATTGTTATGACACTAGAAAAGGTAGAAAGTTCTATATGATTCGCAAATTATTGTCTTAACTTTATAGACAGGGGTAATATAAGGAGGCAAACATCTAAACTGAGTCTTACTTGGTATAAATGATAAAACATCGTGGTACGGTATCAGTATCTAGAACATCTTCATTATTGGTGTATCATTCGTTGTAATCTTGGTACATGTACATTTCAGCAGGTTTTGAGTAATCATAAGTAATTGTGTCAAGATTTTCGTAGAGATCAACGCAAAATGTAAATATCTCTTGAATGTGTATTCTTATTAAACGGAGTCTAAAGCACAATTTCGATATTTGAAATGATTTCTAAAAGAATTATAAGTTCTAGATCGTGTTTACATTTATCGTTGAACGAATCGACCGATAACCAATAATTTCAAACTGTTCTTATGTGATAATGATAATAATTTAATAAAATTTGTGTTTAAACAATATACATTAAATATATCAAAACTATTTATTTGTTTTAATACATCAATCTTATCAAAACTAAAATCTAATTGCTTACCTGTTTGTTTCGTTATTGTATACAATCGGCGTACGATTTATTTTACTTTTTGCACAAGTAAATAAGTTATACTGTTTTAAGAATTTTCGGTTGTATGATTTAGTTGGTAAGTTTGAGTACTGCATTAGTTGATAAAATCATTTATTTCTCAAATTTCGTTTTATTCAACTTTAATTCTTATATTTGAATGGTATGGGATAGGATAGGATTGGATAGAGTTTTTTGGGGGGGGGGGTTTGTGAATTTTTTTTTTTTTTTTTGGTTTTTTTTTTTTTGCAAGATAGGATGCAGGATTCAGGATATAAGATGGGATGGGATTATTTTGTCAACTTTCAAGATAGCAGCACTGTATTAATCAGACAAATATACAATCATTATACTGTTGACGCCTTTTTAACCTAGACTAGACAACTTTCCAGCTACATGTATCTTTTTTATTGAGACCTTTTTTGTAAGAATAAATCATACTATTCTTGAATTGATCAAGCTGTAGATCATTTGGATTTAAAAATTGTAAGTTAATATCTGAACGGATTTCTAATCAAGGATATCATACTATATAATTGGCCCGAATTTTCCAGACTCATTCAGGTTTTTTGAAAGTATGAAATCAGAACTCTTTGTATCTAGAAAAATTTTGCATAACTTATTAAAGACACGCTTTAAAATATCAAGCGTAACCATTATGTATTTTAAATGTGCGCATCTGACATAAATGTCATTAATAGGATTTTCATTTAGTGGAGAGGGTGCTTTTAATTACTTGACAATTTTGCATTAAAAAGTCCATTTATTTGTTTGTATTTTAGCACAGCTCTACAAGAGTTGTCCGGTTGAGTTCTTGCTTGACAATAGATCAATAGATAGCTAAGAGTTTGCACTAATAAATCGACATGCTTTGTTCTATTTTTATTTTTTTTTAATTGTTCTTTAAATGCTTGGAGACAACCACAATATACGTAGCTATTGATTTGGAATTTTTACGAATCAATTCGAATTGAGAAAAATGGTATTCAATTATCTGTTTAATATGTGAGGTTTGATTTTTGTGTCCCTCAAGAGTAGAAAATTGCTATAAACTTCGTTTTTAAAGTTTTATGTATTCAACTTAATACACCTATTTAACTATTTGATTGACTTCTCTCAGATAATTTTATGCGTAATTAAAATAACGTGGGTTCAAACAAAATACTAAAATGTGGCTCTTAAAATGAATCTTGGTTTTGATTTTTAAACAGCAAAGAGAATTTTTTTTTAAATCGTTTTCATAACTTCAGCTGAGGTATTAAAGCAATTCACAGATATCCTTAGCTGCCATACGTACCTACCTATGCGTAGTTTATATCACTGCTATTTAGCCGAACTGATTCTGTAAGCAATGACAACGATATAGCTACGGTTTACCGGAGGTTGACAGAAAAACAGTTAAATTCGTTTTCTGCTCAAAATTTGGGCTCCAATTAAATAGAGAACGTAGTATGCATAGGAAATCAGTTGAACAGTTTGAGTCTGATATTTTGTATACTTGGTATTTTTGTTCTTTGTAACATGCTCAATACTTTGAATTTGCAATGTAAAGTTGCTCAGCAGCGGATTACATTTTTAGTCCCTTACCGGTTTTTACCGGAGGGGACTATAGCTTTCCTCGGCGTCCGTCAGTTCGTATGTTTGTCCGTCTGTCCGTCCGTCCGTCCGTCTGTCTGTCCCACTTCAGTTTTCCACACTTTTATCTTTATGCGTTTGAGGAATAATATGAAATTTGCTGAACAGCTTCAAAATATCAAACTACAGATTTTGTAGCGTCTGGTTGACATATTTTCGAAAAAACTGATTTTTTATATTCCAATTGTTGAATGTTTGGGTTCGTTTTCGGGCTCCATGTGTATCAAATAAACGAGGAAAGTGTGTTTTCAGTAATAATATCGTGCATTTCTTGGACCATTTTTTTATTGTTTCTAACAAACAAATAAGTTCTGTAAAATAGTGTCAAGCATTGTGTTGTAAATTTAATCGACAGTCTGTCCGTCTGTCTGTCCGTCTGTCTGTCCCACGTCAGTTTTCCACACTTTTTTCTTTATGCGTTTGAGAAATAATATGAAATTTGCTGAACAGCTTCAAAATGTCAAACTACAGATCAAGTTTACACTTTTGTAGCGTCTGGTTGACATATTTTTGAGAAAATTATTTTTTTTTATTCCAATTTTTTAATGTTCGGGTTCGTTATACGAGGAAAGTATGTTGTCAGTAATAATATCGTACATTTCTTTGACCATTTCTTTTATTGTTTCTAACAAACAAATAAGTTCTGTAAAATAGTGTCAATTATTGTGTTGTAAATTTAATCGACAGGGTTTTATGTATTATTACAATCGGGTTCGTTATCGGGTTGGTCTGTTGAGACGGTAAGAAATGATATTTTGCATACAGTGCATTGTTTTCACAACTTTCTACAAACCGGTACGGGACGTGTATTGCTTATGCAATATGCAATTCTCTCAGAATGCTTGTTTTTCTAATAGCCCTTAATTAGAGATTCTGTTATCAAGCTAAGATTGTGTACAACAGTTAATGTTACATGCAGTATCTTACATTTCCAACGATTTAATATATATACGATTCAAATTAAATTCTATCTATTGATACTTTTATTAATTCCAATAATTCAATATTAATGACCCAGCGTGTCTATTTAGTTTGTTGTTTTACCATGTTATGAAAACGTTTTCAAAGACACTTCAAACACTTCATTAATATTCAAGGGTATCAATTTTCGTGGATAAAGTGAAAATCACAGTTTCAAGGATTCGTAAATTCGTGGCCAATGACCCTATCAATACAAAATTTTAATAGAAATTGCACTTCAATGAACATTAAAGCTGCTTGGTCCGATTTTATATCAAATTTTATGCACGCTTTTAAACGATGGCTATGCTTAGTAAATGTATAATCATAGACATTTCAGTAGTTTTACCCATCAATTATGCCAAATTTCAATGAAGAGAAATACGTACAAAATTTGCTAACAAAACAAACGACATTAAAAGGTACCGCGTTATTTCGCCTTATGTTGAATTTCACCCCTGACGACGAGACGGTTAATGTTGTATTACGACATTGACATCGCTTTAAATAAAGGTCGAAATGATCAGACAAATTACAAATAAACATGTGTACGTTTTGTTCGCTAATATTTCCAAAGTCTGCTTTCTTTACAATCGATGCATAGCATGCGGGTTGAATAACCCCAATCATTCGGGGGACGAAACCAAGCGGTTTCCTTTTCTAAACATTCCCGTGATGCATTTTGGTTTGTTTTTTCGTTTGCCCGAAGAGAAATTATTTTTATTTACTTTGAATATTTCTTACTTTGAAAGGAGACTGATTCTGCTGGTGTAAATAGGAGAAAGTCCATAACTTTCTAAGATAAATGATTTGCATGGAAAAAAATTTGATACTGTAATTACAAAAAAATCGGACCAAGCAGCTTTAAATTCGTGGATCAACTTATCAACGAAATCCACGAAAATTGTATTCAACGAATATTGATGAAACCAAAGTAAATAGGGATATCTGTACTCTGAATACTTTGATTTAATTTTCATTAAGATGTTTATTCCTAAAGCAGTAATACAGGTAACAATCATTTCTATGGGTACAGTCTGTAAATAAGTAGACCTGCTATTGACTGATTTTGTGACAAATTAAGGTTATCCGAATTTTGTATTTTAAACTTGTTCTTTGATCATTTTCAAATATTCAACTTTGTCATTTACTCTGAAATAAAAACGTCTACCGTTATTGAATCTAAGACTTGGCTATTCCACGTATTATTCATGTCAAATGTAAAAACAAATTCAAGAAATTATTCCATTTAATTTTAAATGAAGCACTGGATGAAATATCTGGTTTCAGCGCTGCGGAAACCCTTTGGAAACTCTGCGGAAACTTAAGGTTACTTTAAGTTTCCGACAGGTTTCAGCACGGAAACTTCAAGTTTCATTAAGTTTCCGCAGTGCTGAAACTTAGGCTGTCCATGAATCCAAATGGTTTCCGCAACGGAAACTTACTGAAACTTGAAGTTTCTGCATAGTTTCAATCTCCATATACCCTTGGGATACATATTGTTTACAAATGGTTTCCGCGACGGAAACTTACTGAAACTTGAAGTTTCTGCATAGTTTCAACCTCCATATACAATTGGGAAACATATTGTTTACAAAGGGTTTCCGCAACTGAAACTTACTGAAACTTTTTATATTTTTGCTTTCACAAAAGCTGAGCAAGGTTTGTACTTTATGTAAAAACAAAACAATTTCAAACAGTTCCAAATTTATTTTGTTCAAAAATCTGAAATTGTTTCCAATAATAAATAAAATACAGCCAAGATACAATAATGGAGAAACATCCATATGGCAATTCCCTTATTAGGGACTTTTATTTAAACAATGATAAAATTGCACAAGAAAAAAAACTCCCAAAGAAATCTTTACATTTGTATTTTTTTTCATCTCGATTAAATGCCTATCAAATCTCCCTTTAAAAATGCAACAAAGATCTTACTTTTTTAAAAATATGAATGCAATTTACAAAATAACTGCACATACATGAATAAACAAAGAAAACTTCACTGTTACATGAACATGATACACTTGTCTCAATTTGTTTTGAACTACAATGAATATGTACACCATAAAATATTTTTGAAAAGTCTAAAGTATCCATCTTTTAAAAAAAAAAAATACACTACAAGATAGTAGTTGACTATAGAGGTATGACCCAGATTTGATTTGAATATGTCAATAAATTCCAAAATGAGGTCAAAGTGACCCACTTACAAGTTGGGATAAACCTTTCCTTTGTTAGTAATATAATCTAATGTTTTACAATAGAACAGGATTTGATATCATTTTTTTGATAATCCATTAAGTCCAAAGTGAACTTTTCATTTCCACCCATGATGTACCAACTGATCAGGTTTTAATATCATAAGCCTGTCAGTATTTAATAGATGACCCAGAGGGAGATATTAAAAGCTTGTTGGCCAATAAAAAGCTAACAATGGAGCAGTCTGTCAAATCATGTGCAAAAATATGATGTACAATTTAAATTAATTATGCTGATTGCAACACACTTCATTCCTGATGAATATTCTTCTTTACACACGGTTTACCTTCCTACATTTCACTACTTTACCTACATTAATATTTTTAAATCCAAGACATGAAGTAAAATATACATTGTTTATATATGACAAGTATTACTACATGTACATGTACTTGCTTTTTGTAGCATGAATGTATAAAATACAAATTATCACACAGATCATTCACCTTACAATTCTCATCAATACCAGCATTTTACTTATGATATAAAAACTATTCCAATTATATATTAGTTACATAACACAGATTAAAATAAAACCCACGTGGAAACAACTTTCCAGCCAAGTAATTTTGTTATATAAAAATTGTAATACATGGGGTATATGTTGTCTTTATATATTTTCATATACGACATAATTGAATATTGTTTGGTGTATTTTATCATTTCTATGACCCATGTATTCATCTCCTAATGCAGTGTTTTTACATTTAAGATTGGTTTCTTAATTTTTCATATATTGCTGCAAATAAAAACTAAGTTATCAATAAATGTTAAAACAAAGAAAATGGAAAAAAAAAGTAGTTAACACTTATCAACTTGGAGGTGTGAGGATATATGTTACATGGAGTCTAATATTTTATGCAATATTTGCAAATATAACAAATTATTTAAGAAAATGAAAGTTAATATCTGCAAGGTCTAATCAATCATTTAATAAGTCAAAACCATGTGATTTTCTAAGATTCTAGCTTACAGACAGACATTGTAATATACTGGTATTTGATCATATAAAAAAAGTACTTTTATCATGCGCGGATCTAGAGGGGGGGTCGGGGGGGTCCCGACCCCCCCTGGAAAATGAAAATTTATTAAATTTACATAGTAAAATTATCGCGAAAATATGCCTCGGACCCCTCCTGGCAAACACAATTATCCTTCGGACCCCCCCTGGAAAAAATTTCTGGATCCGCGCATGTTTATAGTTTATAGGTTTTTTGAAATGAGAATACTTTACAGTTAAAAAGTCTTGTTCTGCAGAGGTTTAGTCGGGTCGTAAAGATGTGTCCATTCGAATCAATAAGGAGTGTCCTTGGCTGTTGTTGATGTAACCCGAGTCGTAGTTTATGGAAGTAGGCCTTTTTGGGGGACTTTCGGGCATTGCCCAGACCAGTGAAGCACTCATATGATCACATCATGGCTACAGCAGACTTAGTAGTTCTGGACAGTGTTAGCATTAAAATTCTTCTTCTTGCGATGAACTTGTTCCTTTCACTGGGCTGTACTTTATGTCTGTTCTATTTATCTTAAACATGAATAATAAAGTTTCATTTAGATTTTTAAACAATAAACATAAGTCATTCAGCCTAACATGTAATAAAAGCATTCTGAATAAAATTCTGAATACAGAAGCTACTATGCAGTTGCCAGTTGCTGTTTAAACTATGTCATATATTGACTACAGTAGTATCTGGTCTAAAATGTTTCATTTTATGTTTGAAGCTATGTTATTTTCATTTTGATTCAATTATTGTTTGTTGAACAATGGAAAAACTTATCAACAATGAGTGTGTTTCACCCCCCCCCCCCCCCCCCATCAACCTCCTTTTCAAGAACTTAGACCTGGATTTCCCAAAAATTACTACAGTAAATTATGAACATCCAACACATGTATAAGTTAATGGTGAAAATAATCAATTCCAAAGCAATACCTTGCGTTCACATCGTCCAGCTGGTCAAAACATTCACCCGAATCACCGAACAGAGGATACAACTAATCACCGGAAACATTGACTTTGTATGCTGTCAATGCTGAAAAAGAAAAACGTGGAAGATTTCATTTTCCGGATTTAATTAATATTTTTTTTTTCGTTACATTTAGAGTTTCTAAATTGTATAATATGCGAAAGATTCATTGGTCGTCTTGTTTACCAACCAAGCATTCATATATTAGGGACGTTTATATAATCATATATGTGTATACCCTGGATAACCTTCATTATCATGCATATAAAGTTGGTTAATGGTTTACTTGGTCAAAACGTATATTTAAAAGAGATACGGTAATAAAAATTAAAACGCCGAACCAAGTTTGAAAAAATGACGCCATCTTGATTTGATGGCGCGAGATCTCGTTTACAAATGAGAGATAAATTAGAGCCTTGAAAATGTTATTGGGAGTATCTATATTGTGAATTAAGTTACCTTGACATGAGTTCTTCGTTCCTGCATTATTTCCTTGTTGTAGAGGCTATTAATGCTTCTCAATTCTCCATTTTACAACAGCACCTTCTTGTCCATTTTAACCTTCGCTCGGAATCATAAAGTGCGCCAATACTGACCAATCAGAACCCGCTAAATCTTGGAAAAGTGCATCTTGGGATAGTTTAAAATGAATAATGTTTAATCAAAATTATCATTTTTTACCGAATAGTATACTTTTAACATGTATATTTATTAGCTCACCTGAGCCAAAGGCTCAAGTGAGCTTTTCTGATCACAATTTGTCCGTTGTCTGTCGTTGTCGTCGTTGTCGTCGTTGTCGTTGTTAACTTTTCACATTTTCATCTTCTTCTCAAGAACCACTGGACAGATTTCAACCAAATATGGCACAAAGCACCACTAGGTGAAGGAGATTCAAGTTTGTTCAAATGAAGTGCCACGCCCTTTTTAAAGGGGAGATAATTGAGAATTATTAAAAATTTGTTGGTATTTTTCAAAAATCTTCTTCTCAAAAACTATTCAGCCGGAAAAGCTTAAACTTGTGTGGAGGCATCCTCAGGGAGTGTAGATTCACGTTTGTTCAAATCATGGTCCCCGGGGGTAGGGAGGGGCCACAAGAGGGGGATCAAGTTTTACATAGGAATATATAGAGAACATCTTTAAAAATCTTCTTCTCAAAAACTATCAGGCCAGAAAAGCTCAAATTAAAATGGAAGCATGCTCAGGAAATGCAGATTTAAGTTTGTTCAAATCATGGTCCCCGGGGGTAGGATGGGGCCACAATTGGGGGATCAAGTTTTACATAGGAATATAAAGAGAAAATCTTTAAAAATCTTCTTCTCAAAAACTATCAGGCCAGAAAAGCTCAAATTTAAATGGAAGCATCCTCAGGAAGTGTAGATTCAAAGTTGTTCAAATCATCGTCCCCTGGGGTAGGGTGGGGCCACAATTGGGGGATCAAGTTTTACATAGGAATATAAAGAGAAAATCTTTAAAAATCTTCTTCTCAAAAACTATCAGGCCAGAAAAGCTCAAATTTAAATGGAAGCATCCTCAGGAAGTGTAGATTCAAAGTTGTTCAAATCATCGTCCCCGGGGGTAGGGTGGGGCCACAATTGGGGGATCAAGTTTTACATAGGAATATAAAGAGAAAATCTTTAAAAATCTTCTTCTCAAAAACTATCAGGCCAGAAAAGCTCAAATTTAAATGGAAGCATCCTCAGGAAGTGTAGATTCAAAGTTGTTCAAATCATCGTCCCCGGGGGTAGGGTGGGGCCACAATTGGGGGATCAAGTTTTACATAGGAATATAAAGAGAAAATCTTTAAAAATCTTATTCTCAAAAACTACTAGGCCAGGAAAGCTCAACTTTGAGTGAAAGCATTCGCAGGTAGTGTAGATTCAAGTTTGTTTAAATCATGGTCCCCGGGGGTAGGGTGGGGCCACAATAGGGGGATCATGTTTTAAATAGGAATATAAAGAGAAAATCTTTAAAAATCCTCTTCTCAAAAACCATTTGGCCAGAAAAGCTCAAATTAAAATGGAAGCATCCTCAGGTAGTGTAGATTTAAGTCTGTTCAAATCATGATCCCCAGGGGAAGGGTGGGGCCACAATTGGGGGATCAGGTTTTACATAGGAATTTATATAGAGAAAATCTTTAAAAATCTTATTCTCAAAATCTATTAGGCCAGATAAGCTCAAATTAAAATGGAAGCATCCTCAGGTAGTGTAGATTCACGTTTCTTCAAATCATAGTCCCCGGGGGTAGGGTGGGGCCACAATTGGGGGATCAATTTTTACATAGGAGTATATAGAGAAAATCTTTTAAAAAATTTCTTTTAATAACTATTTGGCCAAGAAATCTCAAATTTGCGTGTAACCATCCTCAGATAATGTAGATTCAAGTTTGTTCAAATCATGGTCCCTGGGGGTAGGGTGGGGCCACAATGGGGGATACATTTTTATATATAGAGAAAATCTTTAAAAGTCTTCTTCTCAAAAGTATTAGGCCAGGAAAGCCCAAATTTGAGTGGAGGCATCCCCAGATCATATAGATTCAAGTTTGTTTAAATAATAGTCCAGGGGTAGGATGAGGCCACAATGGGGATGAAAGTTTACTTAGGAATATATTGTGAAAATCTTTCAAAATCTTCTTTTTAAAGACTATTTGGCCAGAAAAGCTTAAACTTGTGTAGAGGCATCCTCGGGTAGTGTAAATTCAAGTTTGCAAAATCACTAGTGGTAGGGTGGGACCGTGATGGCGGTTTGAATTTTTACATAGGAATATATAGAGAAAATCTTTAAAAATATTCTGGGAAAGTTTTTGGTCCAAAACTCAGTACTTAGTGTGAAAGCACAGGTTATGAGATTAAAGGTAGATTTAAGTTTAATGAAACCATGATTCCCTAGAGAATAGTGGGGCCACGGAATGGGGGGGGGGTATATAGGAATAGAGAAAAATCTTAGAGGTACAACAACAAAAGGGGCTTGGTATTTACCAAAAAAATAAGAGGTAGATAAAAATTGGCAGATTTTCAATTTTTTTTTAGCAAGATCAACTGTACTCAGTTGTCAAGATATTTTGATACTGTAATGCTAATTTGATCAGAATTAAGGCAATTGTTGCTCAGGTGAGCGATGTGGCCCCTGGGCCTCTTGTTTTAAATAAGAACTGTCGGAGTCAGTATTTCCTGGTTAAATACGACAAAGTATTGGCGAATTGTATTTGTAACACGTGATTAACCAAAAAAAAAATGGCCGACCGTTTGTTTACAAATGTTTCATGAAATTAAACAAGTTTTAATGAGAGATATGTATCAGATTTTGTCTTTAACTATATTTTATTTACATGTTCTGATGATTTTGCCAAACTAAATTTGATATAGAGCCATATATAGTTTACTGACAAGTTAGTCTTGACTTGTCCAATTTTCACCGCGATTCTAAGCACGGTCATATTCTTATTCAAAATATAGAGGTGTGAAAATATTATGTTCATCACAGAGCAGGTTCTGCATGAACACACAGAAATCACAAATATAATTAGATGCCGATCAATTTACGGGGTCCGGTTAACAGCGTTCACCCGTACGGTGAATTTACAACTACGATGAATTGATGGCAATTATTTTACAGTTACACATGTGCACTGATTGGTCATGCAATGAACAGTACGTTAAGAATACTTATGAAATTAAAATACAAACGCGTTAAACAAGCCGGGAAGTAAGACGTACACGTCGGACTGATATATAAACAAAATATAATTTTAATTATTTGGTATACTTTCTACATCAAATGTATACGAATGTGTAATCAAATTTTAAAAATGGGAATAAAATCGCGTGCACCACATGGCTAGTGCTGGATTTTAAACTGATTTTGTAATACAACGTATAACTTCAGTAAAATTATAAATAATGCTTATTATATTTTATAACAGAAACATGTGCATGTTTCATAAACATGTATCAATATCTGTGTTTACAGTACAGAAAGTAAATACAAAGTTTAGAAATGCACGAATCACATAGGCGTCGAACCGGGGGGTAGGGGGGGCTAGGGGGGGGCTTAGTGCAAAGTTAGACTTAACCAACAGGCATATAGCCCCCCCCCCCCTTTTTCTTGCCGGAAATGTAATTGTTCCTAAATTAACCTTTAAAGATGGAGAAAATGGAGTAATAGGCATACTAGCCCCCCCCCCTCTCCGACACGGATTAGGAATTTCATGATTTTGAAGAAAAAAAAATGGGTAGGGAAATTTATTTTCGGGAGTATATAGTATAGGTATCCCCCCCCCCCCCCCCACGGATTAGGATTTTCATGATTTTGGGAATTAGGGTTTTTTAGGGTTTTGCCTCAATATTTCTGAGGATTAGTCTAGCCCCCCCCCCCCACACCTTCAATTTGCTTCCGACGCCAGTGAATCATGGTACAGTCATACATGCAGTAAAGTCTGAAATGCATGTAAATAATTAAACAATTATTATATTAGACTCAAACTCCTAGTGGGTTTTACTTGTTATTAGCTGCAGATCTGTAGCTCTCTGGTTGAAAAAATTCGGATAGACAAACCAGAGAGTTTGTCTATCCGAATTTTTTCAACCAGAGAGCTACAGATCTGCAGCTAACTTATTATTATCAACTGTAGAATTTTAAAAAAAAAATTCCTGTGTAGATGTGTTGGCGTGGTATTAAAAAAGAAATGAATTAGCTCTAAACTTCAGGTTGTACGAATATTTGGTACGATTTGTAAAAATTTACAACGACTTTACCTTAATTTGTTTGCTTAATTAGTTACTGTACCTCAAGGTTCATTCAAATGATAACTAAATGATTTAAGAAGGAGTCTTACAAAATAGGTATATTAATGTATTTTACTAAATAATTATAATTTACTTATCAGTTTTACTAACTCAGGTACACACAAATTGAAAAAAAATTCCCGCCGGGCTCCAGTTATAAACTCACGCTTCGTACTGTGTATATGTTATGTAACAGTCTTTTGTTCACTCCTGACAGAAAAAACCCTGCAATCCACACAGAATATACAGGAAAATCACAGAGGAGGTCACCTGGACAAAGAATGTATACACATGTATACACGTGCCCGAGTAACTAAGATTAATGATTTCATCATATGCATTAAACAAGATCAGATATAAGATTTTCTTTTCAAATTCAATTAATTACTTAGTAAGGTTCTTAATCGCCTTATTTGCCACATTTGAAGATAGTTACATGTATACATATAGTTTCAGTCACGCTGAAACCTTACTATACATTTTAGTATGTACGGATTCATTATCATTAAACTTAAACCTGTTGAAAATAAATGATATCACTATTAAACTCAAATCAATTTTAGTAATAGTTTCAGCAATGCGTAAACCATTTGGAATCTTAACTTAAAGTTTCAGCATACTGAAACCTAGCGGAAATGTTCTGAAACTGATTGATATTTCCATAATAATTTACACAACTTTTCACATGATTCAAATTTAGTTTCCGCATTGCGGAAACCACCAGGAATCTTAACTTAAAGTTTCAGCATGCTGAAACCTAGCGGAAATGTTCTGAAACTGATTGATATTTCCATAATAATTTACACAACTATTCACACGATTCAAATTTAGTTTCTGCATTGCGGAAACCACCAGGAATCTTAACTTAAAGTTTCAGCATGCTGAAACCTAGCGGAAATGTTCTGAAACTGATTGATATTTCCATAATAATTTACACAACTATTCACACGATTCAAATTTAGTTTCTGCATTGCGGAAACCATCAGGAATCTTAGACTAAAGTTTCTGCCGACTGAAACCTAACGGATACTTGCTGAATCGATATAATGGTTTCCGCATTGCGGAAACTATACATGAAACTTCAACTTCAAGTTTCAGCAAGGTTTCCATATAGTTTCAGTTTTGCTGAAACTTGATTTTTCATCCAGTGAAGTGCTGTCATTTTTTTAAAATATGAATTCAAATCATGATTGTGCATATTTCATTTTACCGTTTTCTTAAATACAATGCTCAATAAAGCGCTATGCATCTTTTAAATTACTGTGGATCATCCAGTATACCTTCATAAGCTTTATTTCATTCAACACAAATGTTAACTCATATAAACTAAGCTAAATTGCATATCGATTCACCCTTCTTAAAACTAAAACTGACAAATTTCCACTTGTTTAAATTGAATAGTTTTAAAATGTATTCCAATATAAAAGACAACTTTTACCATATACTGTTATCATAAGTTGTTTTATTTATCATATATGAACTTGTTTTTTACACTGTTGTTGAATACAAGTAGAATACATTCTTATGATGTTAAAGGAAGTGAACATGAAGAAATTAATTGTTGCTTAATAAATTGTAAAAGTCTTTTGAAACTTGAGATGATGTCTGTAACCTTTTTGTTTATTTCTATCATGATATTTTATCCAATAAACACTCTCAGTGAAAGGTTTATGGAGGTAATCCATTTTCCCCAGCATGTATATGTTATCTGACGTAGATAAGCCACACATTCAATGTTAGAACTGGGCCAGTGTTTTATACAGGGTTGACAAAAGTTACGAAGAAAAATTATGCCTGTATGTGCAGCAAACGTTTGTACTGTCATTAGAGGACAAGAATTTAGAATATTTCTATACCTGAACCTTCAAGGCTTAGGTAGCTAACTACACATGATTTGAGCAAAAAATGAATAGATAATTTGTGAAATATGAGACCTTGGCATTCCAGATGTTTGTACGGAGATGTGGTAGCCAGTATTTATTCATATAAAATGCTCTTTTGTAGATTTCAAATGAATGTAAAAATGTAATTTCATTTTCTTTGTGGGGTTTTTACTGTTACTTTTTTATTTATGTATAGCTCTAGAAACCTTCCTCTCTGAGTTTTTTTTTTATCTTAGTTAAGATCTTAATCTTATTCTGTCAGAAGGATAACAAAACTGATTAAGTCTCATTTTTATAATCAGGAATCTGAGCAATGCACCTTGTGTGCTCATTTATGTAGCTATCATAACGGAAATTCTACAGAAATTTGTTAAAGGACATGCGGTAAACAGATAACGTATGTTTATCTAGGTTCATTGAGAAATGTGTTATTAACTCCAGTGATGAGCCTGTCGATGCCGGGTCAGAAATCTAAATAAAACGCTGGTTGGAATGCATCTTTCTGAGATCCAAAATCATTCTCCATAAACCCTGTTTCAAAATTTACATCCATTTTAAGTTTTTCTCTTAGATGCTTAGAGATAACTGAGCGGGGAAGTAATGATTTTAACAATATGGCAGCGCTCATTGAAGGCAAGAATTAGTTATTCTCAGTGGTATATCTGACTGAGGAAAGCTGTTTCTAAATGATTTTCAGATATCATTATATACATCAAACAGACAAATTTGAGCTCTTGAAAATTATTTCATGTTCACCTCCTTTAGCAGAGTTTTTTTATATAAATTGTGAAATATATTTGACATTGGTTGAAATGTGGGATTGGGTAAATAAAAGCTGAACTGTCACAGGTCTCGAACTTATTACATGTATGCTACTTTGATCACCGACATGGTATTTGGACCTTTTGTTGGATTTTGATATGCTTAAACTATCAAAACTTAAACATTTCATTTTGAATTTACACCTGTGGCAGGCCCTAAGCAAGAAAATTTAAATTCAAGATAAAGTAGTTTAAATAGACATAATTTTTATTGACATCGCTGGTTTTCTGTACCTCGCTTAATAACTACAGGATAAAGCTCTTGAAATGAAAGGTTACCGAAATGTAACTAAATCTCTCTCTCTCTCTCTCTCTCTCTCTCTCCTGCCAATCATTACTATATTTAGATTTTATTATATCTATACATGTGTATAACGAATTTCGGAATATATCGATATATAAAATGAACACAGACATGTCACTAAAAAAATTGAAATATTTACATCGTTTTTCATTTCATTTTATTTAAAAGTAAGATCATTATTCATTGTTCACATGAATATAAAGGTTTTATCTCAGATTGTCACAAAAAAGACAAAACTCTGGAGTACTGACCATATTTTTTATTTGTGGCGCTTTTGGCCGCGGGGATAATTGCGGGGGCTACCGACGGGCTGCCCCCAGATATGAAATAACAAATAGCAGATAAATGACGGCCCAAATATGGCAAATCACGCACTGGGCAAATGCAAATGCGTGAACGTCATAGATAGCAATTAAGATAATTATGCAAACTATGCAAAAATTATGAAATAATGAAAGATAATTAAGTCAATATAAAGGTAAATATGTCCAAGTTGAATGTTGTGCAAACAAATAATTAAGGGCACTCCTCCATTTGCGTTGAGGTGCGACGATATACGCTCAACAGGAAGCACCCACATCACCGCGACGAGGTTGATGATGACAGGAATGATCCAATCCATCGCACAAAATAAAATTAAAACCAACAGCAGTATACGCTCTAAGTATCGGGGAAGGGTGGGCGGGCTTTTGAGTTTGAATTTTTTTAGAATATCTGAGAGCTAAATTTTTTCGACCTTACCATGCGAAGGCAGTTTCTAGAAAGAAAGATAGGGATGATTTTATTTAAGAAACCAACTTGTATGAATTTACTATTCCCGGATAAAGTGAACATTTTTCCGGAATTAGATATACAAATATGCGACGAATTGATATAAACTTGCATATTTGAAACGTAGCTCTTATATGCGGTAATATTTCTAATTTAAGAAGTATTTTATTCAAGTTTATAGATACATTGAAATGGATTCAACAGCAGGCATATTGCCTATGTATGTTCTCTTCTGTAGTCATATTCAATACATTATTGATTTAAAAGAAACATTAAGTAGCTGCGTCAATTTTAAAAAACTTAACTCATGCCGGAAAACAAATACTTCATTTAAGAAACAAGATACAATTTGTGTCAACAATCAAGCAATAAATAACATAAAACGTTTTCATCAAATGTTTTCTCTTTTCCTGCCTTGTCGAAAATATTTTCTTACTCAAATACATCTGTGTGATTATAGTAAATATTTATCAATGTACCCCTTTTCAAATATATCACTTTAGTTGAGAATCGATCCAAACACTCTTCGTTTGTTAATGAGAGGCTGCTCTCTTAAATATAAGATTCTGTCACCAGTTCGAACAGTATCTTATTGCATAACAAACCTAAAAATGCGATATTTATTTTTATCTGTAGCTTTAAAACAAGATTTTTTTTTTTATTAAACTTCATTTTCCAAAAAGGTATTCCTGGTCTTTTTTTTCATTCTTTTTTTTGTATCTGCTTTGGATGAAAATTTTTGTCTCCGTTTCACATAGGGTGATATATCGTACCTCAGGTCTACATAATCAATTATGCTTTCAACTCAACATTTATATAGTTCTAATAAATGTATAATTCAACAGTGGAAGTGTTAAATGACTTTGTTTAATAGTTAGTAAAACAAAATAAGTTCAACGTCCAACAAGACCTTTCTTTTTATCATGTTGTGTTTAGTACTACTTTAATTTACTAAATTTTATTATGGTACTGTTTCATTACACCACACGATTTTTAATTGTTTACATAGTACATACAAAGTAAAAATTTGCATCAGTTGTTTAGTTCCGATCTTTTTAGTCAGTGGTTAAATTATTGGACAACTGACCCGCAAATCTTCAGTTTCAACACAGCAGGAACTCTTGTTTTCACACAAGCACAAAATAACATGTTTCTGGTTACATGTGGTTATAAAATTGGTTAAATACTGATTTTGAATAGATTTACAATCTTTCTACAAAATACCAAGTGTCCTAAAATTTCTCAAGAGCATAAAGCTGAATAAAAAATGTAAAACTTACAATTACGTATCCTACAAAAAAAAATTATGCTTAAATTTCTTTATTTTTTAAAGATTCTTCTTTAAGTTTTGGAATACGTGTACACATGTATGTGTTTCTTTTTATTACATTATATCGATATTTCTGAATAGCAAATGCTAAATTATTCAAATTATCTGATAGTTCTTGATTTCAAAAAAGGATATAAGGACCTTACAAATATTATCAATGCTAAAGCCGCAATTCGATGTTAACGCAAATCGTAGTTGTTGATAAAATGAACAACTCAGCTGTTGGGTGAATGTTATATATAGTTTTCAATGTATAGAAATTTTGGTGATCTGTAACAACAATTATTACAGAAATGAACATAATAAAATACACACTTATACAGCTAAGATTCACACATTAAATATATTCAAAGATGTCTGAATATGATTAATTTATGTTTTAAATAAGTCATTATTTCAACAGATAACTTAGGCAACTGTGGTAAATGAATTTACCGAAACGACAGATATTTTATATCACTATTATTAAAATAGATAGTATATGGAGAAGGATATACAATCTTCTTTTCTCTCGGCTGTCTGGGGGTAAATATTAGTTTAAGGATTTGGCGCCAAGCATGCGCACTTACATGTAAAACTTGTAAAACCACTCCTTCACTACTATTTCTAAAATATCAACCAATCTTACAACTCTCAGATGACCCAAACACCTTTGACCTTTCACACTCCAGACTCAACCAATGAACGTAAAACACCATAATTATGAGTGGAATGTGGAAACGTTATAAATTCTGGTGATCTGTAATTCACTATGTTTATACATGATGATGAAAATGATATATTGATTAATACATTATGTATTAGCATATTAAAATAAATATTGTATCCACAAATATATTACCCTGTGGAATCAATTTTAAGTAATTTTGCTTTCATTCTAAAGTTAAGTAATACAATCCCTTATTTTTGGCAGATGGTATACACGGTT
This sequence comes from Magallana angulata, assembly GCF_025612915.1. Taxonomy (NCBI): domain Eukaryota; kingdom Metazoa; phylum Mollusca; class Bivalvia; order Ostreida; family Ostreidae; genus Magallana; species Magallana angulata. The sequence continues at coordinate 31,713,345 of NC_069112.1, forward strand.
TAATAAATTTAAGCTTCAAAGTGTTTGCGTATATACGATCATCGGAGGGGTCACGGTTCCAGTAGCTATAGTTTAAAGGTTAATTATCTTTATGGTCAAGTAGTCGGAAGGATCAAACGTTCGTCAGTTTCATAAGTGTTAAGGTTTGTACAATGTATATATAAATTATAAAGGTTCAGTGGTCAGAAAATTAAAATAGTGTGAATTCCTGAAGTTTTGAGCCACATCAACATATACTGACGCGAAAGGATCATTTTATGTAATTACAAAGTACTATATTTAGTTTTGTGTTGGTAAATTTCCGTGAATTGTTATTTGTTAGCTTAGTTTGACCCCTGCTATGCAGACTCTTATCATTTTGCCCATATTCAGTGAAAATATTACTTTGTGAAAATTAGTGACATCAATCAACCAGACTTGTAAGGGATTTATTAGGACCCGACACTCCAAACCACAAAGATAGTGTAATGTTTTGCAAAAAAGCAAATTGCAATTTAAAATATGCAAGTACTAATAGTTGTAGAGTGTTTCGGCAGTTATGAGCCTCATCAGGGGTCTGCAAGAATAGCTGATGTTTATTTTAAGTGAGACCTGATTATCTCGTCGCTAATGTTTTTGTGCTTGCTGAAAGCTATAATAGGTCGAGCATCAAAAGAAGATTTGCATTCAGAATTCCTAAGTACAATATCCCAATACTTTAAAATTCGCTTTTTGAGTCCTTTAAGGCAAGGATTGAATTTATTAACCAATACCGTAGGGTTACGTAGTGCTTGCTTTGGAGTCTTATTGAGGATGAGTTTTGTTCGATTTGTGTTTGTTGTTTCTTTGATAATTGGGTCGATTTCTTGGGGAGAGTAGCCCCGCTTTGACAGATGCGCCTTAAAATCATTGAGTGTAGCATTCAAAATTGTAGGGTCGGTAGAATTTCGTGCATGTCTAATGCATTCTCCTTTAATGAAACCTTTAAACACAGATGGTCTATGAGCGCTCTGTCTGTGTAGATATTGAAAGTTGTTTGTAGGTTTGATAAATGACTTGATGTCAAGCTTGTTAAAGGTTTGAAATCTGGGGCCTTTGTAAACTGTAGTATCAAGAAAACTCACAGAAGATGGTGAGACTTCAAACGTAAATTGAAGATGCTTGTGACAATGATTGCCAATTTGAAAAAAATCCTCTATTTCCTCTGTGGTGCCATTGAATATAATAAAGCCATCATCCCGATATCTTCCATGGAACAAAATTTTGTTTGCATGACGAAATTGTGTAACAATATGCTGTGTGATTTGATACATTCTAATGTCACAAATTTCTGGACTTGGAATTGCACCCATGCTTGCTCCAATGATTTGCTTGTAGAATTTTCCGTCAAATTCAAAGTAATTGTTTTCTAAAACGCATTTCAATAATAGCGTTAGCTCCTTGGGTGTGGGATAAGGAATGTCTGATTTAATTTTATAAGCCTGCGTGTAAGCCTCGTGCTCCGATGAAAGAAGTTCATTGAATTCCATGTTTGTGTACATGCTTGTCACGTCATAAGTAATTAATAATGCGTTAGGTGGCGGCGTGAGGCTTTCAATTTTGTTGATAAAGTCCGCAGTATCTTTAATATACGTTGATTGTTTTTGTACGATAGGGACGAGAAAGTGATCGCAGTACTGTCCTATTTTCCTTGTCGGCGTGTTGCATTGCGCGATAATTGGTCTACCAGGTGGTAATTTTCTGATGCTGCAATGACCGTCATTAAAGCGTTGTAAATGTGTTCAGGAATTTTGTGGGTTTTTTGTAGAAGATAAAGATGACCACATTTTAATGACGGTTTATTGTCAAAGTGGAATCTGCATCTGAGTTTTCTTGCAAATTCGTCAAAGTCTTTGAGAAGTAAACGCTTAGCGTTGTTATTTTTTGGCGTAGGAATGAATTTTAAGCCTTTGCTCAAAAGTGAGAGCTCGTCTTTGGATAGCGTGTGTCGTGATAGGTTTAACACGAGCTTGTCTCCTATGGCCGTAGATTTTTGACAGTGAGCCGGATAAGCCCGTAAATAATTACACGTGCGTTTCACGGTTTTGTTCTGTTTACTCCGTCTATTTAATCGTCGAGCCATTTAAATAGAGGAGCTGCGTGTGTACAATAACAACAATTAGTGTGTAGGTTAGGTAGGAATCCGTCTAATTACCAATGTGTGTTGGTAGATTAGAGGATACTGGTAATGTAACGCAGTGAGAACTGATAGCCCAATTTATATATTAATGGTAATTTTCTGATGCTGCAATGACCGTTCATTAAAGCGTTGTAAATGTGTTCAGGAATTTTGTGGGTTTTTGGTAGAAGATAAAGATGACCACATTTTAATGACGGTTTATTGTCATTCAGAAACTTTTCTTTGTCTAGTGACCCATTTATATGCATTTCCGAAAGTATATTTTGAATATCATTATGCAGCTTGAGCATGTTCGGTTCAGGTACTTGCATATAGTGTTTGGATAACAGTTGTCGATGTGCTTCTGAGACATACTGATCTCTGTTCATAATGACAATGGTATTACTTTTATCTGCTTTTTTTTATAACGATGTCGTTGTTATTTGTAAGCGATAAAATAGCCGCTCTCTCAGATTTAGAGATATTCGATCTCGTGTTTACAATTTCCATTGAGGAAAGTTCAAGTTTTGTTTTATCTATGTAATCCTCGAGTTCTCGGCAAGCCAACGGCGGCATATACCCAGACTTTGTTTTAAAGCGTTGAATCGGCGAGTTGTCCCCGGTATCAAAGTGGAATCTGCATCTGAGTTTTCTTGCAAATTCGTCAAAGTCTTTGAGAAGTAAACGCTTAGCGTTGTTATTTTTTGGCGTAGGAATGAATTTTAAGCCTTTGCTCAAAAGTGAGAGCTCGTCTTTGGATAGCGTGTGTCGTGATAGGTTTAACACGAGCTTGTCTCCTATGGCCGTAGATTTTTGACAGTAAGCCGGATAAGCCCGTAAATAATTACACGTGCGTTTCACGGTTTTGTTTTGTTTACTCCGTCTATTTAATCGTCGAGCCATTTAAATAGAGGAGCTGCGTGTGTACAATAACAACAATTAGTGTGTAGGTTAGGTAGGAATCCGTCTAATTACCAATGTGTGTTGGTAGATTAGAGGATACTGGTAATGTAACGCAGTGAGAACTGATAGCCCAATTTATAGATTAATTGCGGTCACGTGGAGGCTGCTGTGTGCGATCGCGTTAGTCAAACCCAGTGGGTGCTTAATGGGTTATGAATTGTAGTAATTCGTTCTTAATAAAGCACCTACCGTCTAATATACGCTATGTCGTAATATTAGAGGTAAAAATGAGAACCTGTCTTAGTTTCAATTGTTGATCCTGAGTGGATTAACAATGCAAGTGGATGAAAAAGATAAAACAGAAACATAAAAGTGAATCAAAAGTCATGAACTATATTGAAGCAATGAGACAGAAACTTGGTCTCAAATGATATGGTTTAATACTTAGGCTCTTAGTGCCAAAGCAATAGGTGCACTATTAATGGTGCAAGAAGGCGTTATACAAATAGCACAGAATATATGAAGTAAATATGGTTTGTTTCTCTGAACATAGCTATGTCCTCTGTATCGGTAATGTCCCACATTCCTTTGTTGTTTGGAATGACTTTTGTGGTTTGTGGACGTGTACGATGCGTGGCCCGGTCTTGTAGGTTGATTATATAACGAGAGAAGTTTTTGACGATGTTCTTGTTGTTCAGTCGTGTGCTTGGCCGTTATGGCTGTGATGGCATCGTCTAACTTTCTTTTTTCAGTGGCAAAGGTATAGCCGTCGGTTTCAGCTTGCAGACTTTTTAAATGTTCTGCCCTTAATTTGTTACTTTCACTTTCTTTTTCACTGATCAAGCGCTCTAGGTAGCTTAGGATAGAGTTTCCGAACGCCGAGGTAGTTTCTTTTTGTAATCCATGGAGAAAAGTGCCAAAGTTGTCGTTATCCTCTCTAGTTTGTCTCAGAAGCACATCGACAACTGTTATCCAAACACTATATGCAAGTACCTGAACCGAACATGCTCAAGCTGCATAATGATATTCAAAATATACTTTCGGAAATGCATATAAATGGGTCACTAGACAAAGAAACTTACAAGTTTCTGAATGACAATAAACCGTCATTAAAATGTGGTCATCTTTATCTTCTACCAAAAACCCACAAAATTCCTGAACACATTTACATCGCTTTAATGAACGGTCATTGCAGCATCAGAAAATTACCACCTGGTAGACCAATTATCGCGCAATGCAACACGCCGACAAGGAAAATAGGACAGTACTGCGATCACTTTCTCGTCCCTATCGTACAAAAACAATCAACGTATATTAAAGATACTGCGGACTTTATCAACAAAATTGAAAGCCTCACGCCGCCACCTAACGCATTATTAATTACTTATGACGTGACAAGCATGTACACAAACATGGAATTCAATGAACTTCTTTCATCGGTGCACGAGGCTTACACGCAGGCTAATAAAATTAAATCAGACATTCCTTATCCCACACCCAAGGAGCTAACGCTATTATTGAAATGCGTTTTAGAAAACAATTACTTTGAATTTGACGGAAACTTCTACAAGCAAATCATTGGAGCAAGCATGGGTGCAATTCCAAGTCCAGAAATTTGTGACATTAGAATGTATCAAATCACACAGCATATTGTTGCACAATTTCGTCATGCAAACAAAATTTTGTTCCATGGAAGATATCGGGATGATGGCTTTATTATTTTCAATGGCACCACAGAGGAAATAGAAGATTTTTTTCAAATTGGCAATCATTGTCACAAGCATCTTCAATTTACGTTTGAAGTCTCAGCATCTTCTGTGAATTTTCTTGATACTACAGTTTACAAAGGCCCCAGATTTCAAACCTTTAACAAGCTTGACATCAAGTCATTTATCAAACCTACAAACAACTTTCAATATCTACACAGACAGAGCACTCATAGCCCATCTGTGTTTAAAGGTTTCATTAAAGGAGAATGCATTAGACATGCACGAAATTCTACCGACCCTAAAATTTTGAATGCTACACTCAATGATTTTAAGGCGCATCTGTCAAAGCGGGGCTACTCTCCCCAAGAAATCGACCCAATTATCAAAGAAACAACAAACACAAATCGAACAAAACTCATCCTCAATAAGACTCCAAAGCAAGCACTACGTAACCCTACGGTATTGGTTAATAAATTCAATCCTTGCCTTAAAGGACTCAAAAAGCGAATTTTAAAGTATTGGGATATTGTACTTAGGAATTCTGAATGCAAATCTTCTTTTGATGCTCGACCTATTATAGCTTTCAGCAAACACAAAAACATTAGCGACGAGATAATCAGGTCTCACTTAAAATAAACATCAGCTATTCTTGCAGACCCCTGATGAGGCTCATAACTGCCGAAACACTCTACAACTATTAGTACTTGCATATTTTAAATTGCAATTTGCTTTTTTGCAAAACATTACACTATCTTTGTGGTTTGGAGTGTCGGGTCCTAATAAATCCCTTACAAGTCTGGTTGATTGATGTCGCTAATTTTCACACTTTCATAAAGAAAACACATTATTGTTTTTGTTTTACTTAGATGTTAGGGAATTCTGTCATTGCAATTCCCGTCAATAGTTTTGATTGATAAACATTTCGATTAAAAATGAATATTTTATACAGAAAACATTCAGTGAATTTTGCAATTACCTTCTCCGATTTAAATTATTTTACACGGAATTGTGTATTTGTACATTATGAAATGAATACTTTATACATAACGTATTGTCTTTTACTTAAAATGCAGAGATTTGTTTATTGCAAGCTCATTGTTTGGTTTTCATTGTTGAACACGGACTGAAAACGGACAGTGCATTATGAAATGAATATTTCAAACGACTTTGAAAACCATCGTTAAAATCAATATCTTCCATCGATTGTGATTTATAATGATTATTTTTTTTTCACAGAATGGTGCATTTTAAAATTGAAATTTTACATATATAATTACAGGCATTTTATGCGTACAAACAAACGTAGCAGTGCTATTCAGTTTTCCCGACTATTGTCTGACATTCAAGTTATCATTTACTTGGATGGATACACAGGCACATCCTGCCATCATGACGTAATTTTAACAGAGACATTTAACATAAAGGCATCAACAATAACGAACCCAAAAAGAATGAATCGGATACGAAAAATAATGATGACAATCGTAGATCATATGGAAATGTATGTGCTTTAGTCTCCAAGAAAGAAATACACAACTAAGACATATTTATAACATTTTGCAATGAAACATTTTGTTTCACAAATGTAAGTATTACTAATAATTACTCAGTCTACTCAAAACCTACCAAAATGTATTATGATAACAACGAATAATACACCAGTAATGAATATCTTTCAAATACTGGAACCGTACCATAGTATTTAATTATGTATACCAAGTAAGACACAATTTAAATGTTTGCTTCCTTATATCACATCTTTCTATCAAGTTATAATACTAATTTGCGAGTCATATAGGAATTTTGTAATTGTTCCAAGTTCCAATAAACAACACTCGGGGGCCAGTTATCACCTTTATACTATAAGTGAAAATATTGCAAACATTGATCATATATGTAACTTTAAGTATTAATATTTAAAAATTGTTTTAATATTATATTTATTTATGTACTATCTACAATACCGTATGAGTTAGCTATTATTATAGCATTGATCACATTACTGGGCACTGTCCTGTACCTACTATTAAGAAACGCACAAGTGCGTAACTAACTTATATACAACAATTAGTTTTGTAATTTTCATTGGTTGTAAGAAAACCACGTGACATATTTCGTCTCTTGACAATGATTTTTTACCGTCAACTGACCTTGATTGTCTGCCTTGGATGCTTTGAAATATGTTTGCCTGTGTTAAGTGACTGTCTAAATAGAAGATGAACATCATTGTACAATAAATAACTCGCTATAGGGACCTATGTCGAGTGATATCGACCGAAGTATCAAGAATGTGATATCGACCTCACACATACAGTGAAACGGGGATGGAAGTGAGAATATAAAACCATTTCTCGTGTAACAATCTCATAGATCAAAACAGAATGACCCCATGCTACATGTAACTGGTCAAATACAGACCGCATAAAAATATGTGGCTGCATTGTTCTATTTGATTGGGGTTTAAATTGAGTTGAGGGAAAAAATATACCATGAAATTGTTTTTACTATTTAATAAATAACAGGTCACTGGGAGGTTTTTAAACTAGTTTTTCGGTCTACCAATAAACATAGATAGTTACAACTGAGGGGAGAACATTAATATTGATAATAATACCTAATATTGCCAGTATTGTCTACATGATCTGGGAAAGAAACGCAACAAACGCAACGTCTTATATCAAAAATATATAATTTAAAGATAGTGGTAATATAGAAAGAAGTTTTAGTATAATGTTATAGCCAATTTAACATTATATACATTTTTCCGGATTGAGTTTGAATTTTAGAATATTCCGGATTTCCGGATTTGGTTTTGTTATTAGGATTTTTCGCGGGGAACGAGCAGTTTAGATATTTTCCTAGTCCCTGTGCTGAACACCATTTACATTTACCATGTTTACTATGTTTGTTTCTACGAGAGAAAACTTCTAAGTTGGTAAGTTAACATGAAATCTGCTTGTGTATTGTTTTGTGCAGAAAGTTATGTATAAACGATAGGTATAAATGTGTAAACAAAAGTGTTCAACTGTGAAGATGTATTTTTAGTAACATGTTAGAATGTTGGCACAAGGGATATATCTAGAATGTTATATAAATTTAAAGCAATAAGTATCATCGTAGCATGTTTCTATTGTATGATATATCGGAATTTAAGGTTTCATTGTTTAGATGCGATGTTTTGTGCACTCTACCATAGGCGTACATATATATTTATTTTTGAATTGTGTAATTTGCTAGTAGTACGAGTTTCGTTATATTTGCTAATTTACTAGAGCATATATATAAGTGAAAGTATTGTTTACAAGAACAGGGGCATATAAATATTTACTAGAGTGATATTTGTCATATGCTGAGTGTGTTTTGTTTGTTTATTCATAGCATCAAAACTTATGTATGTATTATTCTTTGTTTTTCCAGTTAATCACATCTAGTCACATCACGTGTCATTACATCAAGTCACGTCATCATGTCGTAAATCATCATTCTAGTTATACAATGACTGAATAAAGATGTGCATTAGCAACAAGTTGACTCTTCCTTGATGGTAGTCAGTACAACATTAACAACTTAGAAGATCTTGTCCCTAAAGAAGCTGTACTTTGTCATGGCGGATGGTGCTACAGGAGAGACAAGACCTAGAACTCATACCGAGAAAGGTTTAGAATATCATCTTGATCGTAAGTCTAAGTATCGTCGGGGATGTGAAAATAAACTGGTGTCTTTGAGTGAGGATATCGAAGAATTATTGACAACATCAACAGATGTGAATGAAGTCAAAGAACTGTACAAGAATTGGCTGAAAGTTTACGATGAACTTTTATTTACACATGAAAGTCTTCAGGGCTTATTGAAACTTTCGACCGGAAGTGGAGAAAGTGATGACAAAGAATTTCAGGACAGGAATTCCCGATTTCATAAAGTGAAAGATTCTGTAGAACAGTGGTTTGCGAAACATTCAATGCAACCTACTCCAAAGAAAATACCATCTGATGTGAAATCGAGACTGTCGAGCGCATCGAAAACTTCAAGTCAAATTTCACTCGAGAAATTAAAAGAAAGTCAACGAAAAGCAGAACTGTTGGCCAAAGCATCAGCTTTAGATGAACAACGAAAATTAGAAGCGGCTAAACTGGAGCTGAAAATGAAAGAAGAAGATTTGAAGATTAAAACTGAACTTCAGATAGGTGATGCACGATCCAAATTATTGGAAGAATTAGAGAAAGTGAACTCCGTGACCAAGAACTAGAAAACTCCCTCATCAATGAAAATATAGACAGAATTGTAACTTTTGATCTTGATCGTGAGAATGAGTTCACATGTGACAATTCTACTCCGCGCATTCCTCATCGATCTGTGCAACGTTTAGTTAGACCAGAATTGTCAACACCCATATGTGAACCAAGCAGTGAAATACAGACTGTCGCTCGTGAATTGAACAAACCAAAAGCTGATCTACAGAAGTTTGATGGAAACCCTATGAATTACACAAGATTTCTCAGACAATTCAATGCCAGAATTTGTTCTAATACGGAATCATACGAAGAACGGTTGAACTATCTATTACAGTTTACTGTTGGTGAAGCACAAAGAATCGTGTCTGGTTATTCATATCTGGATGCTGAACATGGCTACAAAGCAGCACTGGAAGAGTTGAAGGATCGTTATGGAGACCCTGACATTATAGCGCAAGCGTATGTAAAAAAGCTCTCGATTGGCCTCCAGTAAAACCGGACAATGCAAAAACTTTAGATCAGTTTGCTATATTTTTGCGTGAGTGTCAATATGCTGTTGAAAACATTGATACTGGTCGTGTACTGGAATATTCAGAAAATTTGAAACTGTTAGTGAAGAAATTACCATTTTACCTTCACGACAAATGGCGAAGCTGTGTATATGAACTGAAAGAGAAAAGAAGCCAAAAAAGCAACAGATCCTATATACGGAAGAGAAATTATGAGCAGTTCAGCCAACAAACGTTTTCAAGACCAGAAGAAATCAGAAGCACATAAAAACTTTGCTGTGAAAACCAACACAAGATCTTTCTATGATAACAGTGCTACACAGATGAAACCAGTTTTCAAACATTGTACATTCTGTAATGGAGCCCATTCATTGGACATGTGTTTGAGCATTACTATTCTACCTCTTAAAGACAGATATGCATTCTTGAAAACGAATGGACTGTGTTTTGCATGCTTGAGATATGGACATGTGAAAACTTGTAAGAAGTATCATCCATCCATTCTTCACGTTGATCCTCGACAGAATGAAGGAACAAATGGAGGTTCCACTTCAAGAGAACATACTGACAGTGAGAACCCTTTGTTCGCTATGTCATCTACAGTTCATATGGGGGCTGGAAAACAAGCACTACCTATTGTGCCGGTCAGAGTCAAGTCAAAGTTCAGTGACAAATACCTGGAAACATATGCTTTCCTTGACTCAGGAAGCAATGCAACATTCTGTTTGGAGGACATTGCAAGATTGTTAAAACTGGAGGGAAGGAAGATGAACCTCAACCTTACGACAATGGGCCAACAGCATACTCAGACTTCTCATGTGATTTCCGGGTTAGAAATATCCGACATCAATGGTGTGTATGTGTTGGAACTTCCTCAGGTCTACACACAACCTACTTACCTGCATCGAGGAAAGATGTGATTTCTCCAGAGTATATTGAGAACTATCCATATCTCAGCGATATTGAACTTCCCAGGATTGACAGTGATGTTGGAATTCTGATTGGAGTCAATGTGCCTAGGGCAATGGAGCCTTGGGATGTTATACCCAGTGTTGATAATGGACCGTTCGCTGTAAAAACTTTGCTAGGCTGGGTGATAAATTGACCACTCGAAATTCATGCGACTTCGAATGATACATATGTGTCCGTTAATCGTGTAGATGCAAAACTAATGAACAACTTGGAGGAACAGATTCGCAATCAGTTTAATCATGACTTTAATGAAAGAACTATTGATGACAAGTGTGAACCCTCAAAGGAAGACAGAAGATTCATAGAATGTGTGTCAAATTCTATTCATTTTGAAGACGGACATTACGTTATAAGCCTTCCGTTTAAGTCAGAAAACGTGTGTTTACCTAACAACAGGAAACAAGTTGAACAAAGACTGTCTTCACTTCAGAAACGATTCAGTCGTGATGAAAACTTCCACAAAGAATACTGTGTATTCATGAACAAGATTCTTGAAGAAGGATATGCTGTCAAAGTTCCAGATGAGAAAGTTATTCAAGATGACGGACAAGTGTGGTACCTACCTCATCATGGAGTATACCATCCTAAGAAAAGAAAGTTGAGAGTTGTGTTCGATTGTGCAGCTCGATATCAGGGAACTTCATTGAACGAACAACTGTTACAAGGACCGAATCTCACAAATACTCTGATTGGTACACTCTTAAGATTCAGACAAGATGAGATAGTGATCATGGGAGACATCGATAGCATGTTTTATCAAGTGAAAGTACCACAGGAGGATGCAAGTTTCCTTGGATTCCTATGGTGGGAGGATGGAAATCCTAGAAAACGCATAATTGAGTACCAAATGGTAGTACATTTATTTGGTGCAACATCATCGCCAAGTTGTGCAAATTATGCTTTGAGGAAAACAGCGCACGATTACAAAGGACTTTACAACACTGAAGTCATCAACACTGTCCTTAAAAACTTTTATGTAGATGACTGTTTGAAATCAGTGAAAACCGTAACTGAAGCATCTTCTCTGTTGTGTGATTTGCAAGATCTTCTTATGAGAGGAGGATTTCATATTATTAAATGGATTAGTAATAGCCGAGAAGTTATGACCTATATTCCAGTCTCAAGGAGAGCAAAGGAAGTCAAAGACTTGGATTTGGAAAATGATACCCTTCCCATCAATAGAGCCCTGGGAGTTCAGTGGTGTGTTGAAAATGATGTTTTTTTGTTTCAAGATGGACATTAAAGATCAACCCTTAACGAGAAGAGGTATCTTATCCATGGTGAGCAGTGTGTTTGACCCACTGGGATTTTTGGCCCCGTTCACTCTAAAAGCAAAGTGTTTACTACAAGAACTTTGTAAACTTCAGCTAGGATGGGATGCGAAGATACCAGGACATCTCGCACTACAGTGGAACGAATGGCTACAAGATCTAGAGAGACTTTCTGACTTTAAAGTGTCAAGATGTTATAAACCTGTTGGATTCGGAGAAATAAAGTCCATACAGCTACATCACTTCGCAGATGCCAGTGAACGTGGATATGGAACTGTATCCTATTTAAGACAGGAGAACTTTGATGGTGCAGTTCATTGCTCATTCGTTATTGGCAAGTCACAAGTCGCTCCATTAAAACAGACGACAATTCCTCGACTAGAATTGACAGCGGCTACAGTAGCAGTTCGCACAGATAAGATGTTGAAATCCGAGTTAGATGTACCTATAGATGAAACTGTGTTTTGGACAGACAGCATGGCAGTTATTCGGTATATAAGAAATACCTCATCTAAATTTCACACTTTCGTCGCAAATAGACTTGCAGTGATTCACGAAGGTTCCTTACCTGATGAATGGCGATACATCAATACCAAACAAAACCCTGCTGATCTTGCATCACGAGGCATGTCCGCTATTAACATTCTTCAAGGAAAACATTGGCTAACAGCACCTGAAGTCTTGTTAGCAAAAAATGATAGTTGGACTGAAAAACCAATGGAACTTTCTGATGAGATACCTGTTGACGATCCAGAGGTCAAAAAAGTCACAGTGAGGGCAGTTATTCATACACGTGAATCCTGTGATAATCATGTTGATAGTGTTGAAAGACTCTTGAACTATCATTCCTCATGGTACAAGTTAAAGAAAAGTGTGGCATGGATTCTCAAAATAAAGAAAAAACTGTTTCTCAGAACTCGACGCAATACACAATTAATAAATCAAGCAGCTGAGACATATTTATCAGCTGAGGACTTGCAGGAAGCTGAAGTTGCTATTTTGAAATTCATTCAAAGAAAATCATTTGCATCAGAAATCGAAGAGCTGAAGAAAGGACATCCTGTGAAACTTAGTAGCAATGTCAGAAAATTAGACCCTATTCTTGATGATGGACTCATTCATGTTGGTGGTCAATTGCACAGAGCAAGTATGCCATTAGAAACCAAGCATCCAATCATCTTACCTAAGGATCACCACGTGTCAAATCTGATATTGAGACAGATCCATTGTGAACTGAAACATAGTGGTAGAAATCATATGCTTTCAATGTTAAGACAAAAATACTGGTTAATACATGCGCCTTCTTCTATCAGGAAGTTGATTTCAAAGTGTATAGTATGTCGCCGCCAAAGAGCTAGAGTTGGAGAACAGAAAATGGCTCAATTACCAGAGGATCGTTTAATACCTGATGAACCACCATTCACTAGAGTTGGCGTGGACTATTTTGGTCCTTTTGAAGTGAAATTGAAGAGAAGTCACGTCAAACGTTATGGTGTTATCTTTACTTGTCTTGCCAGTCGTGCTGTGCATTTAGAAGTTGCGTTTTCTTTGACTACAGATTCCTACATCAACGCTTTACGTCGTTTCATTGCACGCAGAGGTCATGTGAAGAAAATTCGCTCGGACAATGGGACAAACTTTGTTGGGGCTGATCGTGAACTTAGAAACTCGATAAACGACTGGAATGTGTCACAGATTCATGAAACAATGCTACAGAAAAACATAGATTGGCAGTTCAACCCCCCAGCAGGATCCCATCATGGAGGTGTCTGGGAGAGAATCATCAGGACCATAAGAAAAGTGATGAACAGTGTTCTTCGAGAACAGATCCTAGATGATGAAGGACTCAATACACTTATGTGTGAAATAGAGGCCATTCTCAATGAAAGACCAATAACCAAGAATTCCGATCATCACAACGACCTAGAGGCTTTGACACCAAATCATCTCTTGTTAATGAGACAACAGCCAAATTTACCGTCAGGTGTGTTTACGAAATCCGACAACTACTGCATACGTCGTTGGAGGCAGGTTCAATATATGGCCAACCTCTTCTGAAACCAATGGGTGAAAGAATACCTACCATTACTGCAAGAGCGTCAAAAGTGGCACGAAGTGAAGAGGAACCTGAACATCGGTGATGTGGTTTTAGTGGTGGATTCGAACTCTCCTCGTTATTCCTGGCCCATGGGTGTGGTTTTAGAGACTGTTCCCGATCGTTTTGGACTGGTGCAACAAGTTAAAGTAAAGACAGCAACGAACACTTTGATGCGTCCAATAGATAAACTGTGTCTTATTTTGGAAATGGACGAACCTTCTGTGTGATGTGTTATCAAACTTTCATTGTGCTTTTTCATATTTGTTGCTTATCTAAGGCAACCTATGACATTTTATTGACACGAGCAGTTTAGATTTTTTCCTAGTCCCTGTGCTGAACACCATTTACATTTACCATGTTTACTATGTTTGTTTCTACGAGAGAAAACTTCTAAGTTGGTAAGTTAACATGAAATCTGCTTGTGTATTGTTTTGTGCAGAAAGTTATGTATAAACGATAGGTATAAATGTGTAAACAAAAGTGTTCAACTGTGAAGATGTATTTTTAGTAACATGTTAGAATGTTGGCACAAGGGATATATCTAGAATGTTATATAAATTTAAAGCAATAAGTATCATCGTAGCATGTTTCTATTGTATGATATATCGGAATTTAAGGTTTCATTGTTTAGATGTGATGTTTTGTGCACTCTACCATAGGCGTACATATATATTTATTTTTGAATTGTGTAATTTGCTAGTAGTACGAGTTTCGTTATATTTGCTAATTTACTAGAGCATATATATAAGTGAAAGTATTGTTTACAAGAACAGGGGCATATATATTTACTAGAGTGATATTTGTCATATGCTGAGTGTGTTTTGTTTGTTTATTCATAGCATCAAAACTTATGTATGTTTTCTTTGTTTTTCCAGTTAATCACATCTAGTCACATCACGTGTCATTACATCAAGTCACGTCATCATGTCGTAAATCATCATTCTAGTTATACAATGACTGAATAAAGATGTGCATTAGCAACAAGTTGACTCTTCCTTGATGGTAGTCAGTACAATAATTTATATATTAACATATATTTGTAAACATTTTTTAGAAAGAACACTGGTCAGTGTTGTTCAATTATTTAGTGTAGCTGCCATCCACTAAAAATGCTTTAAAGAAACAAATTTTCAAGATCTGTTTTTCCTGATACTCTCGGATTGCTGGAGCATAAGTTCACCTTTATGCAGAGAAAGCAGAATATGAATGTAGTTTTACAAGTAAACATTGCACAGTGAACCTGGTCAATTAACTTATATGAAACACGCGATGAATCAAACGAATGCCACAAGAATGTTATCCAATTGAATCATCATCTAAAATGTAAAGGTAGATCGATGAATGAAATGAAATCTTTTAACATTTAATCAATCTAGTTTTTCATCATAATTTGTATTCAAAATCACTCATTAACTCGTACTTGTAATATATGATGCATCGTGCGATAACTGTTTGGAAATAATTTCCAAAGGTGATATCTCAACTTGGTGTTTGTCCAAAATTTCTCTTTTATATAAACAATTTACCCCATTTTATTCATCTGAATGAATTATAACTTTTCATTCACTTAGACATTGTTGTAATGGTTAGGAACACCCGTCGTTATTAATGTAGATAAACGTTCATTATAATGAACATATTTTCGCATTTGAGAATATTCTTTTTTGCAATATTTAACCAAAGAATATGATTTTAAACAGATGTCAGAAAGGTGGATATGACAAAAGCCCCAAAGGAATTAAATATCGTTGACTAATTATGCTTTTAGGTAACAATATTTTGGAAAGTATTTTTTTTTAAACTATTCAAATGAATGCAAAATAATCAAAGCATTTTTAAATAGTTCAATGTTTCACCGTAATCTGTAAACCAGTCACAGTCCGACTTGATATAGATTCGTCGGACACAAAAATAAATCATATAAGTCTGTTTGCAATTTACAAGATCAACGATGTTGCTAAAATTTCAAAAACAATCAATAAAGCAATTGAATTATTTTTTTATTTGAAAAATTTAATTTTATTATAATCAGTAAATATAATCTCCAAATAAATCAAAGTTGATTTGATACGAAACGGCTAGTTATATGGTCTTAAAAAAATTATGCAACATTAGATACCATAAGACAGGCGTCAAAAAATTGTATTAGTGATAAATAGTAACTAAGAAAATCAAATATATACAGTTTTGGAATTTTTTTTTTTTTTTGAAAAACCTTAAAATTAGAACATGACCAACTGGTAAATGATGTCAATTCTATCAGTTTGTAAATAACTCTCTTTCGCAGATGTATTGATAACTTGCTGCACAACTATCGTCCCACCAAGTTAGGGCGTGTGATCGATAGAGACAGAGACAGTCTTGGTTATTGTAGTTATTCGGTTGTCCACTATACCAGGCGCTGTAGGAAAAGATGGTACCTTTAGAATGCCATACCCATTTTCCCTCTTCAGCAACATCAGTGCCTCCCAACCAAGCGGGTTCTTAAACAAAAAATCAAATTTTGAATTCTACAGTGTTTGTTGACGAACTATTACTTGAAAGAGTAAAAACCTTTTTCTGTTTTAAGTGTAAAATTTTAGGGCCAATTAATTTAGATAATTCTTTTTGCACCTTCAGGAACATTTAATTTCATGAATAAACTCATCAACTTATGTCTATTCAATTAAAGAAAAATGGAGTAATTATTTACCAACGTGGAGTTTCTTTTCGATATTTTTGTTATGTTTCTGATTTTGTTTTGTTTTTGTTTTTTTTTTTTTGTTTTTTTGTTTTTTTAATTAGATAATAGCTATAGTGTTCATTCATTTTAAATGCTATAGTTTTTTTCAACTGCATTTGGGAAAAGAGTAAAATTAAAGTCTTAAACAAGTAAACACTTTTGTTATTTAAAAATGCATACTAGCGTAACATACGTACTTGTCAAATTATTTGCAAGAGAATGAATGTATGCGTTTTCTTCAGGCGATTCTATCTCAACGAGTTTAGCGCCCTTTACAGAGCAATCCAACTGAAAAATGTAAATAATTTTTTTTAAGAAATGTCATTTTCAAGTTTGAAACAAGACATTTTAAATAACTTCGACAAAAGCACCCTTTTAATTAACTCGCTCCGATAACGAAATTATGGATTTCACATTCACATGTTTGAAACACCAGATCTCTATGTCCCCGATGTAATGAAATAAAGAAAATTCAATACTTCTATACTTACTTGAGCGTTATTCCACGTTGTTGCTTTTAAACCCAGCAAGTACTCCGAATTCATGAAAGAATTCCATTCTTAAAAACAAAGAATTGTCTTTAAATATTTTATAAAAATTTGGATAAACTTTAAGGAAGAACTCTTTATTAACAATAATAGTGACAAAAGTTATCGCCTGTTAAGATAATTTTAACAATCATTTCTGGTATAATAACAATTACATGTCTTGTTGAAAACGATAATATTCATGTATACATATCATACCTTGAAATTTAAATGTTTTTGTATATTTTTGTTTGGCAACTTTTTTTAGAATTCATCATAGTTGTTTTAGGTACGTATTTATTCTAACTTTTGGAGAAAAAAAGAGCTGATTTATGTCCCTACTAACTCTTCAAAATAAAAGATCAACTTTTACTTCCTGAATTGAATTTGTAATTGCATTAAAGACACATTGTAACTGTAAAAATTACAATCATAAATTTGACAAGTTGACAAGGATAGAACAGGATTCAGTATGTCCTATGCATAATGCAAATACCTTAGTCAAATTCTATCCTATCCCATCCTGTACTGCATCCTGAAGCCACTCATATTCGAGATTAAATATCAGAGTGATTTGGTGAAAAGAAATTTATTGTAAAAAAATTGAATCATCAATTGTATATGTAATACCTAATTAAACAAATCAGAATGATTATCTATACGCTACGTTTGCGACACTATGGAGAAAATTGATTTACGTTATCTTTTTGTCAATTCGGAAATACATATAGCGTTGCTATTAAAATCTTACAGTCAACAATACATCGTGGAATTACTAAATAAATACATTGCTTTCTTGAACGATTTCAACAGTCAAAAAACAGAAAAAAGTTAATTGACGATCGACTAGACATTTAATAAGACAAAAATAAACATGAAAGGTACGTTTTTGTGTGTAATTTTTAAGTTTTGTATAACGGCTGCGATATCCAATCATACGACGCATTTCCCTCCCCAATTATAAATTTAGCATATTAAATAAAAATAAGCTTACTTGAATACGTATGGTCTATATTTTAACAATAACTGTAAATGATATACAACAAGTGCGATAATATTAATGATTCATCAAGTAATTATGATATACCAATCTGGTTTACATTTATCGCCGAACGAATCAGCCGATTACCGATAAAGTACCTTGTTAATTATATAATAAGGAAAAGGGTTGGATCAAAATATTTGTTAAAATAATATATAGTAGTCTTCTATCTGCTTTTTAATCATTGCAATTGTTATTATTTTGCAATATGCTGGTGTTTTATTAGTTTGTTCTGATAGAATTAGATTTGTTATAGTCATATGAAGGTCCTAATCCTGGAGCCTAATTAGTATCCTTGGATGCCCTAGATAGATTATGTGTCTTGACACCTTTCAATGGTGCATCAGGCCCTAACACAGGAGCCTAATGCCTTAACAGGGGCCGTAGCTAGGGACCCTAATGCCCTAACGGAGAGGCCTTTTGGTATTTAGTGTCCGGCAGGTGTTAAGCGGGAGCT
Organism: Magallana angulata; assembly: GCF_025612915.1. Lineage (NCBI taxonomy): Eukaryota > Metazoa > Mollusca > Bivalvia > Ostreida > Ostreidae > Magallana > Magallana angulata. The sequence goes on from NC_069112.1 coordinate 31,731,924, forward strand.
AGAATATGAGAAAACAGAGAGCAAAGAGCGGAGAACAGAGAGCGGGTGCGAAAGCAGAGAGGGTTGAAATTGGATGCAGTTATAGTACTTGTTACCAAACTTGTGTTAGTTTCGATACATTTATAAAGATCTACTGGTTTAAGAAACAAAACAGAATCCACAATATTTTGTGACACTGAAACAAGGAGATTGCAGGATAGGATGCAGAATATAAGATCTTTTTATGATAGAAGCACCATACAAACTAAGTTCGTATCAGTGTAATTTTTAACATTGCTGTTCAGGCACGTAGCATCGATTTTTGAATTGGGCGCCAGACTCATCCAAAAACTCGTGACAAGCAAAAATATAAATAAAAAAGCAAAAAACAAAAAAAACAACAACACAAAGTAACTTTGAAAATTGTTCAAAAATTTAATCCCGTGTAGAGGGAGAGGGAAGAGGGGCTGGCAAAGTATACTTAAGTATACAAAGTACTAATTTTCTTATTTTTATTTCAATGTTTTACATACTCCGAAAAAAAGGAGGGGGAATTTCATCATATTCCAATTTCTTATACATGTATGTGATTTGTTGCTGCAGGAAAAAGTGGGAGAGGGCGCTGCCCCCCTCCCGTTGATATGTGCTTGCTGTTTACCACTTTGATTTACATTTGAGAAAGGCGTGCAAAACTATTTGCAATACGTCCTATTTACGATGTTTTGCGTATGTTATATTGCTACAAAGGGGGGGGGGGGGGGCAACTCCATGATATTTCAATTTCTAATACATGTATGTGAATTTAAGAAAATTTGTTGCTGCAAAAAGGGGGTGGCTATGTGCTATGCTATGTGCGTGCTTTTAACTACTTCAATTTACATTTGAGAAAGGCGAATTGTTCGTGCAAAACTATTGACAATGCGTCCCATTTACGATGTTTCATGTATATAGTATGGATACCTTCGAACGATTAGCGCGTGCAGTAATCAATGCGACGTCATAAGAAAGTTCACACAAAATTGAACGTTCTCGCTATCTTTTAATGCATGCACATGAAAGTATATTTGAAATTGTTATACTTTCATGTTAGATACTGAAATCTGATTGGTTAAGACGCAGTTAATAATATTTACTATTACCCTCAGCGTTAGCAACGCACTTGGCAACGGGTAACATTAAAAAATGTTACATGCGCGAAAATTATGCGCGTACGGTTCGCTGTAGAATTCACGTTATTCCTATATAAAAGCAGTAAAATTTTCTTAAAAATTTTGAAATAGACATTCAGTATAACAAAATAAATAGTGCCTGTTTGGGAGGATAACAGTTGAAATTGACACCCCTCGAAAACCATTGTCAACCTCCGCTTCGCGTCGGTTGACAATGGTTTTCTCGGGGTGTCAATTTCAACTGTTACCCTCCCAAACAGGCACTATTTATATAATGTAGATGTTAGATTTTTGACATCGATAGAAATAACTAACATTTAGTAGGCGTCAATTTAGATTAATTTAGCAATGTTTGTTCATATATTGGTATTTGCATAGACATTCAACGATGCATTTTATTTCATTTTCGCCAAGACTTAAATAAATCTATATTTAGCATTGGTTAAGCAGACAAAGTCACATACAAAAATCGTTTATATTCTGTAAACAGTTTAACTGTCTATTCAAGAGCCATACAGGAACAATGTTTTACAAGTTTCATTCAGTGAGAAATAAATACAAGAAAAAATGTATTTCGAACCTGCTCGAGATCTGTAATATTTCCATCCTGATTCTTCAACCAATGTATTATCTGGTTTACAAAAGGCATGGATCCGACAAATTTGAGTTATTGAGTTGAAACCAAAACACTTGCAACTTTCTTGTTGACAAATATCAGAACATTGAGCAGAAGACGAATGGCGGTATTCTGCAAGAAGATTATCCAACACGACCTTATTGTAAAAGATCTGTTCTACCTGAAATGTTTGCATTGCCGAACGGCATATTTTCACGATATTGCAGAGTATGCAAAGTACGAATACAGATTTAAAAGTGAACATTTCGCTATGCAGTACAATGTGACTGATCGCATGAACATCACAAGAATATAATTTAATTCTGGTTGTAACACGGCATTTGATTGGATAGAAAAATTAAGTTAAATTTGTATAACCTGGTTTGCACGTCACAAGACACGTCACAATGCACTAACGTCAAAAACGTACTAATCCGCTTGACGTTACGTTTGAATTTTGAACAGATAAATATCATTTTTAAAAGTAAACGGACTCAATTTGTACAGAAAATTAAATTATAAGGAATGAACTCAATATCTACCCAAGTTATACGAGTATAACCTGGGTTGGAGCAATTTACGCTTTTTTATAATCCGCTTCGCGGATTATAAAGCGTAAATTGCCCCAACCCAGGTTATACTCGTATAACTTGGGTAGACATTGAGTTCATTTCTTAAGTAACCTAACTGTTGTATCAACCATCGTTTTTAAAGACTGAAAAATAATCAATACATGTTCTGAGTAATTTTGCATTCAATAAGTAAACTCCGTTTCCAACGAAAGACCTTCTTGTTTTCGTTTTGTTTCTTTTTCTTTGCTATTTTTCTATAATTTAATTATGGTTGTAACGCGGCATTTGATTGGATAGAAAAATTTAGTTAAATTTGTATAACCTGGTTTGCACGTCACAAGACACGTCACAATGCACCAACGTACTAATTCACTTGACGTTACGTTTGAATTTTGAACAGATTTATATCATTTTTAAAAGTAAAACGGACTCAATTTGTACAGCAAATTCCAGAAAATTAAATTATAAGGAATGAACTCAATATTTACCCAAGTTATACTCGTATAACCTGGGTTGGAGCAATTTACGCTTTTTTATAATCCGCTTCGCGGATTATAAAGCGTAAATTGCCCCAACCCAGGTTATACGAGTATAACTTGGGTAGACATTGAGTTCATTTCTTAATTTTCTCCAGCAAATTTTGTACACGCGATTTCACAAAAAAGACTCAACTGATTTTCATTAAACTTTTAGATATGATAGATACTGGTATAAACCTTTTACGTATTTTTTTTTTATGTTGATGACGTCATTTCCGTTTTTGAGATATTGACGTTTTAGCGATTTTCAGAGGGTCAGCTTGTCCTGGGATCTTCTCCTTAACGATTGAAGATATTAAATTCAAACTTTCAGGGATTGTAGTCAAACGATTGTTGTTGTGTTTTTAGGCATTCATTTTTGTCATACTCAAACAGCGCTGAGATCGCCTGGACCAGAAAATTGAGATTTAAAAAAGTCGTTATTTTTACTGTTTTTCTTTGTTTATCTCTTTTCTGAAAAATATTTTGCTAAAACATGTTAGGTAAAATCTGTTTAGAATAAAATATCCTGTTTAAAATGAAATAGCCTTTCATTTGATATCAAGAAAAAGGGGCTGGCCCCTCAAATTAGGGAACCAAAGGACTCTAAAATCTTTCATATGTAGCCCTTTACTGAGGGATATTTTGTGAAAGGTTATAGAAGCAAATATGTTAATTTTACAATTATGTATCCAAGCAATGTAATGATTTTATCATGTGTTACGTAATTAGGGGTTTTAGGGACCAAAAGTTCAAAATTTTGATCTCCCATATCTCAGAAAGGAAAAATATTTTGAAATGCACTTTAGAAAAAAAAAGATGCCCAAAATGATATACTTTACAACATGCAACCTTCAAAATTTGGTTCAGCGGCCCCAATAAGGTATAAGGGACCGGTTGCTAAAACGTTTTTTCTCAGATATCTCAAGAATGGTGACGACTTTCTAAACACTTGTTGAACAAAATGTCTTAAGAATTAAATAAAAAATAAATAACCTTTCATTTGATAGCAAGAAGAAGGGGCTGGTCTCTAAAACTAAAGACCAAGAGGGGTCTAAATGTTTTCAAACAAAGCTCTTACAAATGAAACAAAATAGTATCTGACTCTTAACATGTAGACCCTGTTCTTCTATTCTAAATCATGTTTAGTTGTTAAATAGCAAAATCAAGATCAAACATATACATCTCAAATTCTATAACCAGACGGAAGACTTCCTCGTTGCTAGGAACGAGATCGTGTCTAGTTCATATTCATATGTTTGCCTTATACTAGTAATACCTCCTGGTTGAATCCCCTAGGCCGCACATCAGGATCAACGTGTCGTTCGTCAGCTATTTCAAATATTCATTGGGACCGTTTTACATGTACCATCAATAAAATTTATCATGAGGTCAAAATGAAATACATGATTGTTCTCCGTCGCCTGACAACCCCTCAATGTAACTGATAGCAGCTTTTCCTGCATAGTTAACCAACCCCCCCCCCCCCCCCCCAAATGAAAACTGGCTGTAATCTCTCCATTTTCCCAGAGGGAAAAAACTACTTTAAATAGTAGGCTTTCTTTTTTCTATTTCTATTTTTTAGAAAAATATTTATAGAAAGCCAGTCGGATTTAAATCTCAATTTTTTACCGCCTATTGTTGCATGTAGCTATAATACATCGTTAAAGTGTTTGTGTTTTAGATTTATCATTCCATATAGGCAAAATTATTACTTGAAAAACATAGAATTTGACTGTATTATGTTAAATGTACAAGGTATGATATGTTATGCAGTCATGAATAAATAATAAATCGACATGTTTTGTTTTATTTTTATTTTTTTTATTTTTTATTTTTTTTTTAATTGTTCTTTAAATACTTGAAGACAACCACAATATACGTAGCTATTGATTTGGAATTTTTACGAATCAATTTGAATTGAGAAAAATGATATTCAATATTATGTTTACACAGCTAAATGTGCCACATACGTTTCACATATGTTTGAACTTAACACATGTACAACATACGTTAAACTTACGTAACACACACGTGAAGTCAGACCGTACGTTACACATATGTAGAGAAACGCATGGTTAACATACGTGTGATAACATACGTTCAAAATCACATATGCTTAACATACGTTAGATTTTACATATGTTAAACGAATGTGAACCATATGTTTTACATATGTAGATTTCAACCACATGTTACACATATGTTAATAAACACATCGTAAACATGCATGAGTTCTAAAAACCATATGTTACACGTGCGTTAATAATATATGTTTTACATATGTGTGAAGGCATGCACAATATACGTAGCTATTGATTTGGAATTTTTACGATTCAATTTGGATAGAGAAAAATGGTTTTCAATATTATGTTGATAGGACCCCCCCCCCCCCCCCCCGGAAAATGAAAGTTAATGAAATTTACATAGTAAAATTATTGCAAATATGCCTCGGGACCCACAATTGTCCTTCGGAACCCCCCCCCCCCCCCCCCGGAAAGAATTTTCTGAATCTGTGCATGATCTGCATGTACATGTCTGATGTTGCTTTATCACTCATGTCTCTGAAATGAATGCATGTGAACATGTGTGGAGAAAAGCCTTGCTACTGTGCATGTTTATTGGTTTAAACTTTATATGTAGTTATGCATAAATAAAGTTGTTTCATTGACAGAAGCCTCTTCTTAAAATTAATTTGACAACGAATCCGGAATTAATAAGAAATCGGTTTAAGTTTTGTCAATGATAAAATATACGTCACATTTTTACGTCACGGAGGCAGCAGATCGAACTGCAGGATAAATTTAGCAGAGGTAATGATTGTCAAGCATTCGTTTTTATTTACTTGCATTTGAAAATTATATCGTACAATTACCGATGGCAAAAGAGTAAACTGTAGCACGGAGCTGTAACTGTAACTCTCCGGGAAAATTCGGGTTGAATAAATGACGATAACAATGATGTTTCCCCAGAGAGCTACAACTAAGCAGCTATTTGGTTTAGTTAATTTAGAAGAATCAATACTAATTAAAACACATAAAATATATGTCGATCTTGGATAAGACACATTTGAAAACTGAAATATTGAAAGTAGAGAAAAACTAGAGCAAAGCCTATGCAAAGTAACGAGTAGGTCTTCCATTGCAACTACTTAAGTGAAATGATTACTGAATTGCCTCTATTAAGTTGTATTCTTATTGCATGGTAATTGAAACATTTTGTAGGCATGCATTGGCTGCTTGACATATCCCTGGAAGAGGACATCAACTAGCTAACACCGTCAATGACAGATGTCTCTTTCAATTGATAAAATCATAATGTAAGTACACATTCCGGTGCATTTTACAATTTAAACATTTTTTAAAGGGTCATCAACAATGCTGGGAAATTTTTCCGTACAAACCCAACCTAATAAATAACTCAAAGGTTTGGATTTCTATGATATACTTCACAAAAAGTAGAAGTCACTGGGTGTTCAGGATAATTAATGATAATCTGTTGCATGACACCTACATTTGTATTTCTTAGTACATTTGTATTTCTTAGAAAGTAAGTGTAAAATTTTGATATATCTATATATCTAATGCATGCATTATATTTTATAGCAAATGGATATTTCAAAGACTTGTTTTGATGTAGCCTGAAGATTTTGTAATGAATGATCCAGGATCCAAACGTTCTTCGCGGAGTTCAAAGACAGTTGCAATGTGGTTGCTAATTTAGTGACCGATAAAGGTAATTCAATTTAGAGAAGGATTAATACAGGCATGTATCCAGTCACCCCCCAACCCCATACCCCCCCCCCCCCCCCCCCCCCCATTTTTTTTTATTTTTGTTGCAGCAAAGATTTTTCTTTAATTTTCATATAAAAAGTGAATTATCAAGGAGTTGACCCCCCCCCCCCCCCCATGCACGCACACACACTTTTCTTGGGACTGTGAAACTATGTGTAAGGTACTTTAGAATATCATTTCACCTAAATGATTCAAACTTATTTGCATAAAAAAATATTTACCTGTATACGTTGTTTTCCGCTTACATGTATAAATTATATTTTTTATCATGTATTTAAAAACTCTAATGATTGTATGTACTTAAGTTTGTATTAATATTTTAGAAAGAAGTTCAAACAAGCATTGTGATGGGAAACTATTAAAAAGGAAGAAGTTGGAGGTGGACAAAAATTAGGATGAATAGAGGTAAAAATTTATTTTGTCAAATCAATACTTGTGATTGACCTTTTATTTTGCCCTCTCTCTCTCTCTCTCTCTCTCTCTCTCTCTCTCTCTCTCTGAGAGCTTGCAAATAAAAGAAAATATCATTCACAATTGTAAACTTTCTTCATGTTATATTTGTAATACAATCTAAATGGATCCTGTATTTCTTCAACAATATTGTTGAATAAAAAAGCAACTGAGGCATTTTGTAGAGGACGAGTACACTTATGGGCCCCGGTGAAAAGTGAAAAAATGAAGAATCAAATTAAGCATATTTTTTCCCCTAACATTATCTATTGATATCTATTCCATAAGAATTAACAAGTTTTAGCGCTGAATTTATTGTATATAAAAAGCACGAAGCTTTAAAACATAGTAGGGGTCAGCAGACATTCGTGATTTTGTATAGTAAATCGAGGACAGGCATTCATTTTAAAGCCTTTGTTTACTGTCAGCCTAACCGAGTACAAACTTGTGGAAAAGACAAAATACGCGTTATACATTTAGTAAACTCCTGTGAAAGTAATAAGTTTGTACTCGGTTAGGCTGGTACCTAAAAAATGAAAGAACGTATGAAAATTTCAAGGTTTTTCCTATAGCAAGCGAAAGCTATTACCTGCGTGACCCATGTTTGAACTCACGCATGGAATAAATTATTTCAAACAATCACGTGGTTTCTATACAGGTAAACGTTTGTCAAATGTGCTCACTGTAAAACATTGACACGTTTTAGATCGCTTTCCTTCATCTTTGTATGGTCAGGAATGTTTGTTTGGTGACTATGGTAATATGCAACTTCAAAGCTTCATTCGATCTTTTTCAGACGTAAAATAATGCATAAAGTATAATTCAGCAAACGCGCCAATCGATCCACCTACAGAGCAATGTTGCTTTAAATGTCTCCTCCCTCTGATTTAAATAGACACTATTCAAGTAGGTTCGGTTTGATTTTTCCGGATTTTGATTATTTATAGGCATTTAAAAATCCTCAGTTTTTTAAATTGTATTCTAATTTTGGTAAATTTAAGTGTGCATATAAATCAGAAGTATCCATGAGTGTTTAACTATTACGAGAAAAAAGCAATTTGTTGATATTTTCTGCATATAAACGGCACTGAAAAAGGGCCCATTCTCTATAGCTTAAGGACATGTGAACCTGACATGAAACTAATTGAATAATTGAAAAAATTGTTTAAACAGACTCTAATCCATTTGTTTTTGTCAAAAAAGACATTTTAAGCATATGTTCGTGAGTTCGTTTCCATGACAACGACCTTCAAACTTACCCATGTTCAAAAAATTAGAACGAGACAAAAAACCTTAAATGCAAATTTAAAATGTCATAAAAGACATATTTACAATTAACTAGAAAACTTTTCTCACCAAAATATTAAAAAGGTTAATAAAATACTCTATTTATCTGTAAATGGATTATAAGAATTCCTTTTATTAAATCCGCTATTTAAGTTTGAATTTCCTCTGACCACTAAAAAAGTGACATTTTTTGACGTGACCCGAGCTAGAAAAATTGCAAAAAATACAATTTCCTATAATTACACTCTTATTTTTTTTTATGTACTTTTGAAGAAATGATAAATAGAAAAAAATTAGTAATAAATAATTGGCATGTTCGTGAATTAGAAAAAAAGATAATAACGTCTGAATTTCCTCTGACCTCTATTGAAATAGATGCTACAAACCCTACATGCTGTTAAAAAAAGACGTATAATTCAGTTTTAAATGGCGATTTCTTTCAACTAGTTATACTGTGAACCTGCATAAGTTCTTGTCGAACAAAATTAAAGGAGTTGTGTTGTAAATACTACAACTAATTGAATTAAAAAGGCTGAAAATCCGAATTTTCTCTGATCTGACTTTTACAAAAAATCACTCTGCGCGCTTCATGAAAGTCAACACTGCCATAAATGGTAGTATTTCTAAAAACTAATCATATAAAGAGAAAATGATTCTTTAATTTAACAATTTTTTCACTTCCTAAAGAGTTTATTTTAATGGTAATTAACAGAGTGTCATAGTTGTGCATCTGATATAATCAAGAAACTCTAGTCTCTGTACACAAAAAAGAAAAACATGCATGAAAACTTTAATACACACAATCTTTATTAAGCCTTTGTTGAAAGATTTCAAATACAATCAAACCAAATAAATCACAGGTTTCATAAAAATCATATACTGATTGTAATTAATTTGAATTTCCTCTATCAATCTTTAAAAGTTTTGTCTGATTTGTAAGGTATTGCATTAAAATGGGTGTCGGAAAATAGGAGAATCTTTCAAATGATTACAGGTATAAAATGATATTTGATACTTAATCATGATAATTCTTTAAATCATATTATCTGAATGGACTAAACAACACTGCAGATTCTGAAATGATTTATGATTTGTCCTTATGTATATACATGATTGTATGCAATCCTATAATTCCTTTGAACTTTGAACCCCTCCTTGGTCCCCATATTGGTCTTGATGCTATTTATAATGTATGATTGAGACTTTATCAGAATGATTATGCAGGGTAATATATTACAATGGTTCAGCCTCAATTTGAACTAAAATATAGAAAATGTGGAAGGCCACACCAATTAAATTTCTTTTTTATCGGATCCTGCATGCTCGTGTTTAAATAAAACTTTACAAATCATATCATTATGGACCGCCTCAAAATTTTGGCTACAAAAAACAATAATCTTATTATTTTATCGCTAGCCCGCTTGTATCTTAATGTCCGACAAGCAAGAAATTATATTGGTGTGGCCTAACTAGGATATGTATATTTTTTTCATGCAAAAATGATAAAAATATAGATAAGGATAAGTTATAACAAAAATATTCTTATTCACAAAAATCATTTCAAAAATATTTAAAATAAAAATTTTACTCAACCATACATTCATAACTCATTCAAAAACTCTGTGATTTAAGAGGACTGATATTTTCTGTGAGGCTTGTTGTATATAAGTGTGATAATGATGATCTCAACTTGATCTACATCAGTAACCTCATCAGGGTTATAAAATAAAACAGACTTCATACAGATAAATGGATGGACAGACAGACACTAATAGACAGAAATGATGATTTTATATACTATGCAATCATCAAATTAAACATAATTATAAACATAAGACATATATTTTAAAAACCAGTTTCTCCACATGAACAGTATATAGCCATTACAAACTTCATTACTGCACTTGGTCAGTATAAACACCTTTTGAATTGATATCTATCAACTGTATTTCTTATAGCATATGCATTATCATAATATATATTCTTTTACAATACTAATTCTTAATTGTATGCATTATATGTCCAAATTATTCATGACTTTTGGAGTTTCAGAAATGGTTTTCAAATCCAAGTAAATGTAATAAATCATAAATGGTAGATTATCACTGGTTTGGTCTAGTTTCATATTTCAGGATATGTTGTGCTACTTATTAATTGTGTTAATATTATATCATAAATGTTGAAATAAATATTGTCATCCTTAAATTACCAAATAAATGATCCAGGGCATCAATCGGGAAAGGCTTTATCAGGATGAATATAACAGAGACAATAATCTGATTATCAGCTCTTCTCTTCATCACTCATGGTTTCAGTTCTTTACATTAGTCTTATATTTTTCCGCATTGTGTCTTGTATTAGGAATGACCTCGTTAACACATACCAGTGATGTTCTCATCTCTTGGAGGTTTGAAAAGTCTGTATTAAAAAAAACCCAAAAAACCTGATATTACTGGTACTATAACTTATAACATATAAGAAGGACTTACCGGTATATGAAAGGATGATTTTAAGAATCTACATGTAGAAAAATATATAAAATTCATATAGGCATATCATGAAAGTGTATGTAACATAGACAGACAGAACCTTATATAAATGGATTATTCTATTTAAAAATTTGATATCAGGTGAAAGTTGTCAACATTTTATTCTAATCTTGAAAATTTAAATTAATGTTACTTAACTTGACAATTTCATATCTTATATAACTGTGTGTATTTAGAAATCTTGCGTTTTAATGATTTGAAAATAATGGGAAAAAAATAAGAATTTGTAACAATAATGAACCCAGCACATGAAATCTAAATGTGATGTGAGCAATTCTATCAACCGATAAACCATGATATACTAATTTTTCTTTCAACTATACTTTGATTTTTACAGTTCAATAAAGGTGAATATCAGTCAGCTGTTCAAATGTTTTCACAGTACAGAGAATCAACATTATCAGTTATTGATAGTGAATAAAAGATTAATTCTTCATGTTATGAACTATACTACGTACGACCAATTCTCGCCGAGTACCATTTCTCGCCAGTACATTGTGACGTCATTTTTTGTATATAATTTTATGTGTTGATAAAATGACGTCACAATGACTGGCGAGAAATGGTACTCGGCGAGAATTGGTCGCACGCCAGTATGTGCTAAAAAAATCATCAATACAAACATATAACCTATTCCTTACAAATATACTGTTCAAGCTAATGTGAATGAAAGTGTTAGACTAAAAATATTTTGTGAGTAAATGTTGGTAAATAAGCTTGTCATATGCTAGAGTAAACTCAGGGCCCTCTATGCGGTCAACCTTACCATTTATCATCAGATGGTTAATTTCATTTAAGAAAATTCGAACTAAAATTGTGATTATTTTAATTACAAACACTGACTGAATTAACAATGAATAATTTTTATGTTTGAACAAATTAGGATTATTGTGTAGCTATTCTGCATATAGGCTAGGCGATATTGTTTTCACGTGGATAATATACGAGCATAATAATCTGTAACGTTAACATAATACAATATAGCACATGTCATGATAAGACACCTACCATGCTTACTGCTTGCAAATGGCAGGTTTAGATCACAGGGAACTGGTGTATGGTCTCGTCCTTTTTTCCATTCCCTTTTTATGACACCCGACATCAGTTTGTGTTCGCAATATTCTTCATACACTAATAATATCCATCAGTTTTTGTCATTCCGACTTGTTGTTTACATCGAGATTTGGGAAATTACCGGAAATCGGCGCAAGTATGTCGTAAACTTTAAGTTTGTAAATGATTAAAAAAGTAAAACCTTTTGATGTAAATGTTGATATAAATTATATTTTATGCAAATTCATAAACTTACACATTTTATATCACTGTTTTAAACCTTAAATTAAGCAAATAAACCGTCGATGTGAAATACGATTGCTTGTCGCCAGACGACAGTTCGCGTTGCGCAATGAACTTGTTTTCGTCAGGTTCACATATCCTTAAGTGCACTTGTTCTTTTACTTTATCATAAAATGAAATTTAATGTTAAATTCTTTGTTTTTTTTTCAGAAACTATTAAAGCACAGAAGAATGACAACAACATAAATCTAAATGTAATCATTCAAGGAATTAAATTCATTTTTAATTTCGAAACTGTCTTTTTTCTGTAACTCTAATTTTAGATTAACAAGTACATGTAGCTGGAAATGCAAAATGAATGTTTCCAAAGATCCACTGAAGTTACTGAGTAATCAATTAAAGTGATTCAAGCAGCAAGATGAAGTATATCAAGAATGAACTGAAATATTAAAAATATTCAAGTAATTCAATTTTAAGCAATTTACATGTGATACGTATGTAGTTCATGTGAAAAACGTACGTTGGATCCACATACGTAAAACGTATGGAATGTATCACGTTTGTTTAACACACGTGTAACATACGTTTCACATATGTTCATTAACATACGTTAAACACACGTGGTACTTAAATCACGTTAAACGTACGTGAGGTTACATACGTATCATACATGTTTAATGTATGTGAAACGTATGTGGCACATTTTGTTGTGTAATATGTGAGGTTTGATTTTTGTGTCCCTGAAGGAATAGAAAATTGCTGTAAACTCCGTTTTTAATGTTCTATGTATTCAACTTAGGACAATTATTTGACTATTTGATTGACTTCTCTCAGATAATTTTATGGGTAATTAAAATTACGTGGGTTCAAAGAAAATACTAAAATGTGGCTCTTAAAATGTATCTCCATTATCTTTTTAAACAACAAAGAGAATGCTGTATTTGAAATCGTTTTCATTACTACAGATGAGTTATGAAAGCAATTCACATCAGATATGCTTAGCTGCCATACGTACCTACTTATGCGTAGTTTATATCACTGCTATTTAGCCGAACTGATTCTGTAAGCAATGACAACGATATAGCTACGGTTTACCGGAGGTTGACAGAAAAACAGTTAAAGTAGATCCAGTGTTCTGTGACGTCACACTTTTTTGTAAAACTTTGAATTCTTTAAAAATTGTGCAAGATAGTTTTATTTATTTTATGTGAATATAATCACATGGATGTAATTAGAATTATTGGTAGGTTAAAGATATTTTCGCACTTAATTTTATACTAAATTTCCAAATTTTTATATATTTTATCTATGCAAAGGGGAAATAACTCTTTTTCTGACTTTTCTCTCAGTTGTATGTTTAAATGCTATAGTTTTTCTTATTCCAAAGATTAATTTTAAAATATTTTTGTAATTTTAGTTTTCTGATAAAGTTGACATTAAATTTAAACAAGAAAAACAAATTTCTGCCAACAAGATTTTACTTTTAACAGAAAAAAATACATTTTTCTAATGCTAAAATACGCTTTAGTTTATGTTTATCTGGCATCTCAAAAAGTGTGATGACATGTATATTTTTTCTAACAATTGATGACAGTTAAGTCTATTAAGTCGAAATCAGTTCGGTTTTTCAACTTTCCTCAGAGAATTTTACGAGTATGGAGCTACCTTAAATTCGTTTAATGCACACATCTGTAGCTCCAATTTAATAGAGAACGTACTATGTATAGGACATCAGTTGAACAGTTCGAGTCTGATATTTTGTAAACTTGGTATTCTTGTTCTTTGTAACATGCTCATTACTTTGAATTTGCAATGTAAAGTTGCTCGGCAGCGGATTACATTTTTAGTCCCCTACCGGTTTTCATCGGGGGGGGGGGGGGACTATAGCTTTCCTCTGCGTCCGTCAGTCCGTCTGTCTGTCCGTCTCTCCGTCTGTCCGTCCGTCTGTCTGTCCCACTTCAGTTTTCCACACTTATTTTCTTTATGCGTTTGAGGAATAATATGAGATTTGCTGAACAGCTTCAAAATGTCAAACTACAGATCAAGTTTACACTTCTGTAGCGTCTGGTTGACATATTTTCGAGAAAATTATTTTTTTAATATTCCAATTTTTTAATTATTGTTCGTTATCGGGGTCGGTGTGTATCAAATAAACGAGGAAAGTATGTTGTCAGTAATAATATCGTACATTTCTTGGACCATTTCTTTTATTGTTTCTAACAAACAAATAAGTTCTGTAAAATAGTGTCAAGCATTGTGTTTTAAATTTTATCGACAGGGTTTTATGTATTATTACAATCGGGTCCGTTATCGGGTTGGTCTGTTGAGACGGTAAGAAATGATATTCTGCATAACAGTGCATTGTTTTCACAAATTTCTACAAACCGGTAGGGGACGTCTATTGCTTATGCAATACTCTCAGAATGCTTGTTTTTCTAATAGCCCTTAATTAGAGATCCCGTTATCAAGCTAAGATCGTGCACAACAGTTAATGTTACATGCAGTATCTTACATTTCCAACGATTTAATATATTAACGATTCAAATGCATTCAAATAAATGCTATCTATTGATACTTTTATTAATTCCAATATTTCAATATTAATGACCCAACGTGTCTATTTAGTTTGTTGTTATACCATGTTATGAAAACGTTTTCAAGACACTTCAAATAAATAGGGATATCTGTACTCTGAATACTTTGATTTAATTTTCATAAAGATGTTTATTCCTAAAGCAGTAATTAAGGTAACAATCATTTCTATGAGTACAGTCTGTAAATGAGTAGACCTGATATTGACTGATGCACACATTAATAACACACAAAATCAGGATAAACTTAATTTGTCACAAAAGAACTTGTTCTTTGATCATTTTCAAATATTCAACTTTGTCATTCACTTTGAAATAAAAACGTCTACCGCTATTAAATCTAAGACCTGGCGATTCCACGAATTATTCATGTAGTCAGTGTTTACATAAATAAAATGCTCTTTGTAAATTTCAAATGAATGTAAAAATGTTAATTTCATTTCTTTTGTGGGGTTTTCTTACCGTTACTTTTTATTTATGTTAAGCTCTAGAAACCATCCTCTCTGATGTTTTTTTTTTATCTTAGTTTAGATCTTGATGATACGTATGACAGTTCCATTTATGCTGTCAGATGGATAACAAAACTAATTACGTAACATTTTTGAAATCAGGATGCTGAGTAATGCACCTTGTGTGCTCATTAATGTAGCACACATCATTTTCAATCCCATACCAACAAATTAAGAAATTCCCGAATGCAAGAAAAAATTGGTCACAATGACACTGACCCGGGGACATTCCATTCTGCTTACATGTAACATTAACAAGTGGTTGGAATGTATCTTTCTGAGATCCAAAATCGTTCTCCATCAACCCTGTTTCAAAATGACAACTCTTTACATCCATTTCCAGTTTCTCTCTTAGATGCTTAGAGATAACTGAGCGGGGAGGTAATGGTTTTAACAATATGGCAGCGCGCATGGATTATCATAAGTGGTATATCTTACTGAGGAAAGCTGTTTCTAAATGGTTTCCCGATATCATTATATACATCAAACAGAGCCCTTTAAAAATTGTTCCATGTTCACCTCCTTTAGCAAAGTTTTTTTTTTAAATTGTGAAATATATTTGACATAGGTTGAAATGTGGGATTGGGTAAATAAAAGCTGAACTGTCACAGGTCCCGAACTTATGACATGTATGTTATTTTGATCATCGACATGGTATTTGGACCTTTTGTTGGATTTTAATATGCTTAAACTATCAAAACTTAAACATTTAATTTTGAATTTACACCTGCAGCAGGCTCTAAGCAAGAGATTTTAAATTCAAGATAAAGTAGGTTAAAAAGACATAATTTTTATTGACACCGCTGGTTTTCTGTGCCTCACTTTATAACTACAGGATGAAGCTCTTGAAATGAAAGGTTACCGAAATGTAACTAAATTTCTCTCTCTCTCTCTCTCTCTCTCTCTCTCTCTCTCTCTCTCTCTCTCGTCTGCCAATCATAACTATATTTAGATTTTATTATATCTATACATGTGTATAACGAATTTCGGAGCATATCAATATATATATAATTAACACAGACACGTCAATGAAAATAATTGAAATATTTACACCGATTTTCATTTCATTTTATTTAAAAGTAAGATCATTATTCATTGTTCACATGAATATAAAGGTTTTATCTCAGATTGTCATAAAAAACAAAACTCAGGAGTACTGACCATTTTTTTTATTTGTGGCGCTTATGGCCGCGGTGATAATTGCGGGGGCTACCGACGGGCTGCACCCAGATAAATGACGGCCCAAATATGGCAAATCACGCACTGGGTAAACGCAAATGCATGAACGTCATAGATAGCAATTAAGATAATTATGAAAACTATGCAAAAGTTATGAAATAATTAAAGATAATAAAGCAATTAAGATAATTATGCAAACTATGCAAAAGTTATGAAATAATTAAAGATATCAATATATATCATATTAAAGGTAAATATGTCCAAGTTGAATGTTAATAATTAAAGGCACTCCTTCATTTGCGTTGAAGTGCGACGATATACGCTGAACAGGGAGCACTCACATCACCTCGACGAGGTTGATGGTGACAGGAATCATCCAATCCATCGCTACAAAATAAAATTAAACCCAACAGCAGTATACGCTCTAAATATCGGGGAGGGAGGGGTGGGCTTTTGAATTGAAATTTTTTAGAATTTGTGAGAGCTAATTTTTTTCGACTTTACCATGCGAAGGAAATTTCTAGAAAGAAAGATGCGGATGATTTTACAGAAACCAACTTGTATGAATAAACTATTCCCGGATAAAGTGAATGGACCATATTTTGCCGGAATTTAATATAAAAATATGCGACGACTTGACATAAACTCGCATATTTGAGACATAGCTCAGATATGCGGTAATATTTCTAATTTAAGAAGTATTTTATTCAAGTATATAGATACATTTAAATGAATTCAACAGCAGGCATATTGCCTATGTATGTTCTCTTCTGTAGTTATATTCAATACATTATTGATTTAAAAGAAACATTAGGAAGCTGTGTCAATTAAAAAGAATGAACCCATGTCGGAAAACAAATATCTAATTTAAGAAACAGGATATAATTTGTGTCAACAATCAAGCATTAAATAACATAAAACTTTTTCTTCAAATGTTTTCTCTTTCCCTCCATATTTTCTTACTTAAATACACCTTAACGATAATACTAATCATTTATCAATGTACCCTTTTCAAGTATCTCACTTTAGTTGAGAATCCATGCAAACATTCTTCGTTTGTTAATGAGAGGCAGCTCTCCTAAAAATAAAATGCTGTAACCAGTGCGAACAGTATATCATTGCATAACCAATAAAATGCGATGGACATTATGTTTCAATTTCTTTACTTTTTCCAGTATGCCACCCGGCGTCACAGTTGCGTTTTACTCTAATTGCATTACACATTTCTTAAATATACACAAGAACAACTTATTTTCATGAAACCAACAATAATTTTCATTTTTATGATTATTTAATGCATGTTTTAAATGGATTATTTTATGACAATAGTTTATATCAATTGAAAATCAAATCGTAAAGTGTCAATGTCGTAAAATGTCGTAAAAAATCGAGGACATAACAAAAAAGACAATAAATTTCTGCATTGCAAACATCAAAACGAATATTTTATGTTATCCATTTCTTAATTTGACGTTCATATTTTCTTCTTTTTTTAAGTTACTGTTGTTCAAAAACTTCTGTAAAATAAATAAGCAATTTAAAAATGTGTCTGAAAATGAGTCCACTTGAGGATAATGTGGTTCAAATATTAACGAAAAAAAGAAAGAAAAACAAATTATGTGTTCTGTTAATGAGGATCTTAAACATCACTTTAGCATTGCTGTATTGTGTATCGCAGCAATAGTAAACATTCTGCGACGAATAATTTCTTTGATCACTGTAAGAATTATTGAAAAAAAAATTGGAGTGTTTTAATGAATTTTTTTTGTGGTTATTTCAAAATCATTTAAAACATGGCAATAAAGAGAATAATTTAGGGTCATCTAGTTCGTGAACTCGACACCTGAAATCTTCTGTAAACCTGTTGGGTCCACTCTAATTTGATCGCAAAATGAATATTGAAACTCTGCTGTTATGTCTCATTGTCTGTATGGCAGGTTCAGTAAGAAGCTCAAGAAATCAAATGTTCTTTGCAGAAAAAATGTTGGAAAACAAAGCTGTCATGAGTAATTTAATAACGAAACTCCATAACATATCGCCAACTCAGTGTTCGTATATTTGTCTACAGCAGAAATGCGAGTGTTTTGGGTTCGAATCCAATACTAAAACATGCCGTATTCACGCGTTCTGTAGACTATATAGCACGTCTGTTGATGAAGCTGGATGGAAATACTATCGAACAGGTCAGTGCTGTAATTTTTCGTTTGTGCAAATACTTTATTTCGCCGTATTTTTTCATTATAGCAAATGTAATTTTACATGATATTTTAAAATAGATATTATAATAGTCGCAAAAAAACATACATGTAGCAGCAATGCTTTTTCAAAAAGAGGCTTTGTTTCATTTTTTTTCTTTTGGAGTAGTATGATTCTATCACATATTTTTTCCAACTTCAAAAAAGTAATATTTTACAAAAACAGCCAACCTTTACAAGTAACAATAATGGATTAGACTTGTAGTCGCAAAATCAATTCATGAAAGTATCAGTTCCTTAGACATTCTCCAGATTTAAAAAAAAAAAGAATTCTAAAAATCAGTGTGTAATTGTAGAAATTAAATGCTTAAGATATTATGCCGGAGATGACAACCGTCTATGATGTACTAGAAAATGAAACTTTAAAAGGTAATTTAAAGGATTTTAGCTTCAAATAAGGCAATATATACGTCTTTTGGAATAATTTTCAAAAATATTAAAGGTTTTTAAAAGAACCTGCAAGGCAGTTTATCTACGTAGAAGTAAAATGATTGAATAAAACCGTCAAGAAAATTAAAAAAAAAAACCCATTATGCATATTTTGTTTTAAGCTAAGGCGTTCATCGTAGATACATTCACAACATTTTATTAAAGAGAGACATCTGCAATCATACGACGCTGATCGGTTTAAAATTCTTTGATATATGTAGACGTTGTTCGCACCTGTGATCGACTGGTAGAACATTTTAAATTATAAAGAATAGAATATCAACTAGATACAATCTTGTTACGAGTAACGAGTAGGTCTTCCTTGTGATTTCTGTTTTAAATGATACCATGAATATATGATACAGTTTCAGAATTACCCCCTACTTTCAGATAAGGTATAAAAATTCCTTATAACCACAGGATGAATATCTGCCATTCAGTCAACTGGCGGGTGACTGAAAGGTAACTGAAATGTGAATGAATGGCATATTTGTGCCATTCACTCACCTTTCCAGACCATTCAGTTATCATTCAGTTGACTTAATGGCAGAGCTTCATGCTGTGAACGTCATAATTGACTTATAATTATACTTAGATTATACTGTGAAAAGTCGCTATTTTTTTTTATTTTTTTTTTTTTTTTGATAAAATTAAATTGGAAATAAGTAAATTATATAATTTTATCATTATCATTCAAATATAAAATCATAAATTTTAACACAATTAATAAAATATTCGACACTCGTGGATTGAATCCGGATCGCCTTGTCACAAGTCCACCACACTAACGACTAAGCTACGTGGACTTTCGCATCATTCTCTAGAATGCGTGGATCGATTTTAAAAACAGATTTCATATTACGAATTTTGAGAGCGTCTCTATCGAGTAAAAGCATAAAAAATTTAAAGTCAAAAAATTTGAAAAATCACCATTTGTCATTTCCTTCCGGTGACGACCGGAAGTGACGGCGAATGATACGCGAAGAGCACTGCGGCCGTAAACTATCTACCATCTCTGAAACTTTTGAAGTTCTATATTCAATATTGTTGGAAAAAAAATCGTCAACACGCTTAATCATAACATTTCTAATATTACGGTAGTGGAAGTGACGATCAAAAAAATCTCGTGTAATTTTCCATTGTTAAATCGTATCAAAATATATAGCATATAAATAATTTGATTTGGCCTTGTTTAATGCAATTAAAATATTTACAAAATGAAATATTAGCTTAAATGTTCGTGTGTATAGATTGTATGTAAGTATTCTTCTTCTGTTTTTACTTTGTTTAAATGCTTAACTGTGATATTTTCGTGAATAGGGTCAATATATAAAATTCTAGTATAACAAAGATACTTGTCTCGTCATTGTAGTTGAAGGTAACTGACGATGACCTTTAAATATATCGAATTTACCTTCATCGAAAAAAAGTTTTTTTGCAAATACAGCAATATCAATGAAGTGAAGAATGGTATCCTATATTTGTCAATATTGAATATAAATTCCTAATTTGATTTTTGTATTGATATTCTAATTAATGCGTGTTATAATTAAAACTAAATGTCCTCTTTATGAGTTTCTAGCATTTACCAAAGATATAAAACCCGGACTGATGTTGTGCAAAACCAATATTTTTTTTTTTAGAATGGGCTACTTTCATGAGCTCAGAATATTGGTTGGGGCTTAAAGAGGCAACATGGAGTGACGCTGCAGTAAGTCAAAATTGGAGAAAAAAGTTAAACATCAAGTTTTTATCATTTTTTTTCACAAATAACAATATATTATCCCTTGATTCGAGAACCAAGGACCGTTTTAGTATTTTCATTTACATGTTAAACACATAGTTTTCATGAAAATCCACTTTTTGGATAAAACATTCGTAGAATTTTTCAGATTGATTGTTTGTCAAAAGGCGCTAAACTAGTTGAAATTGAATCATCTGCTGAGGATAATTTCATCCTTACTCTTGCCATGGAGCTTACACGTAAGTTCGGCTAAAATTAATAGCATAAAATTATCAATGAAAGAAATGTATAGCAATGTTAAAAAATTCACCTAGATATGCACTTGGTTTGTCACGTGATCAAACTCTGTGAAGCCCGAAGTACATCTCAGAGGATTCATGTAAGGAAACATACTTGCAAATGTAAATATTTCAAAACAGTTCTTAAACTGTATATATTATTTCTTATTCTTCACAACATTATATTTATATATATCGGACAAACATCTATAAACACATGCATCCGTGAATTGTTAATTGACCATTAACAAATCTTTAATGTATGTAGTTGCTCCTTTGTGATTGTTTGGGCGCTTTTTCTGTAGTGCGTCAAAGAAATAAAAAGATGCACTACAATGTGAGAAAAAATCATCCCGTTTAAAAATCATGTTGGGAATATTTCAATATTCCTTTTTCAATTACACTGTCAGGAAACGTTTGGCTGGGAGGCACTGACATGACTGTAGAGGGGAAATGGGTGTGGCAATCTACCGGCACCTTGTTCTCATACAGCGCCTGGGACATGGCTAGAGGACAACCGAATAACTACGCGAACCAGGATTGTCTCAGCCTTTATCGACCATACGGCCTAACTTGGTGTGACGAGAGTTGTGGGGCAAGTTATCAATACATCTGCGAAAGAGAGATAATTACAACTGTGTGAAAAAATCTTATTTTAATATCTAATCAAAATTATGGCTCAGATATTTTTTTCCGGGTTCTGTAGGCATGTATTTTGTTTTACCTTTGAGTTTATTGCAATAAAGAACATATCAAAAGATCATCTTCTGTATGTGTAGAAATGTATCTTTTATCTCATATTTGCAAAATAAACATTAAAAATGTAGTATAATGTACTAATACATTTAAAGAGAGTTATTGTTTAAAACTGTTTATCAGTAACTTTTAGTATGAAATATGGCACTGGGCTTTAATTTTTTCTTCGTGCATTTTATTACATTTGCTAACAAACATGTATTAATTGTAAAAGAAAGTTGTCTGAATGCAATAAAAAGTTCTATTATAATTGTCTTTTTTTTAATATGATTCACGACAAAAAGTAAAACCGCGTTATTTCATCTAACCGTGAAAACCCGATAGTTCTTGTGCATACAACTTGGTAATTAGTTGTGAAATCTATTAGCCGTCAACATTTCTGGTGTAACGCGAGTGCTTACGCTACATTCAAAGTCCGATAATTCAAATTTCTGAATCTACATAGCCGCCCCCCCCCCCCCCCCCCCCCTCTAAATAATTCATAAGTCATCTCTTGGTTTCTACTTTCTTTTCTGAAATCGGGATATAAAACATGAACCGTTCTTACAGCCAGTAAATAATTATATGATAGTTGTTTAGCGAGTTAACAATAAGTATCTTTCTCGTAGGTGGTAATTAGGAGGTTATTACGTTGAATGAATCTATACATTTGATTTATTTGAAAGTAACTCATCTAAAAAAAATGGTGTTACTGTCAACAATAACAAAAAAGAGTTTGTCACGGCCTTCCAAACAAACAAAGCAGATGTTTTTTTTTTTACGATTAAACTAATTTACAATACAAACACGCAATAATAATTTAAGATTTGATAAATGCGTGCCAAACACATACTTCGGTAAATATTTTTGAGGGGCTCGGTCACGATATTTGTCAAGAATTATTTTCCCCTATTTTTAATGTTTACAATGTTCCAGTAAGGCATGTAGAGAACTATGTGTAGTATGGTCAAATATCTGCCCCGATTTTAAACAATTTTTAAATAGTATCGTATAAAAAAAAACTTCACAAATCATTGTATGAGGATGCCTGTAACTTTAATCTTGATTTTAGTCATCATTGCTCATTCGCTGTTTATCTATGACGTCATCTAAATGACCTAATTCCCGCAAATTGCAAACAAATGAAATTATTCTAATTTTTGCTCTATATTTTGCATTCGGAGGTATAGAGCGCATGTCTGCTCAAGCGCAATTTTAACATATGTTTTTCTTCAGATAGTTATACACAATATACTAAAAAATGGTACTTTATTAAGACTGTGCGCGATGTTTCCCAATCGAAAAACCACCGGAAAACACACATATTTTTTCTTTTTTTTCCATTTTTATAATCTTGACTGATATCACTCTAGCTCAAAATGTAACAATTTTAGAAGTACGAAGGTTGTTAGAAAATCTCAGACAAATTCGATTGTGAGCGGACACTTTGCATGATATCAACGATTATTTTTCAGATTAAATCTTGACGTATTTTCTTAGAAAAAATATAATGATTTAATTTTTAAATGCGCCATAAAATATGTATCTCAATTACTGTAATAAGATATGCTTCAGGAAGCATATCAGGGTTTTTTTCATATTTTGTACGCATTTTTCGTATTAAAAAATAATAATAGACCATATCTCATGTAACATCACAATAACATCTAAAGGTCATTTTATGTAAGTTGCAAATAAATTAAACAAATTCTGACCGTTTTATCGCTGAATATGGACGGACAACGCTTGACAAATGAGTCAAAAACGCTAACGTCAATGGACTATTTGAGCATTGTGCCGTCATGAAATTTTGTGTGTACGGAGAAAAATGTTCAATGAAGATCAAAGGTTCTTATATGCTGCCATTTGTGTAGCACCAAGGTTTCCAGTTGGAATTACAGAAGTTTATAGATGGAAGAATTTATATTTTGAGCTCTTGCAGCAAACCAAAAATTCATGTGTTTTAATGTTTGAAAGAACTATATATTATATGAGTTGAATTTTGCCCCCATAATTCGCCATTTTTAAAGTGTTTCGGGAATATTAAAATGTTAGGTTATTTTTTCGAGGAGTTGATATAAAATATATTGTTCACCTATTTATTTGATTTATTTGCACTCACTTGCAGTATATGACGTCAGAAGTGACGGTTTTTCTATAATTCAATCAAAATCAGTCAAAAATTGACATTTTTCCTACCTGTAAACGAATGGGATATATAGAGCGCATGCTTGAACAAGGAAAATTTTTTGTCAGTTATTAATTAGTCTTGGCTAGCTACATCTCTGATTAAAATATGTTGTTTGTTCAAGCGTGCGCTCTAGGTTTTTTGAAAGAAAAACTGCTTGAAAACAAGCTGTATTATGCTAAAAATGCAAAAATGGCGGGAAAAGACTGTCTTCATGATACCATATTTCTTAATTGTTGGCACTTGAATCAAAATGAACATAACGCGGGGGTGTTAAGGGAGCATATGGAATCTGAGTTACATGTAATTCCGTGAAATCGCAAATCTTAGTTATTATGTACATATTCAAATATATAAGCAACGAAACGTAGACCAAAAACAAATAGAAAATACTGAAGACAATTTTTGCCAGAAATTAGTTTCTATTACGTAGATTTACACATTGATGACGTCATGACTAAAAGTTAAATGTCGTGTGAATTTGATCGGAAAGCATTGTAAACATATTCAAAATATAACTAATCTAAGAACTCTAATAAAGTATTGTGGTGTGATTTATTGAGAATTGAACATAAGGATACTGGGGGAGATGTTAGTTTTATAAATCATTCGCTAAAAGGTATGTATATTTGCTTTTATTTCTCGGCCAGGCTTTCCTCTGTCGTTGTTTACGATATAAAAATCCGACTAGAACAACACTACCCCGTGTATATTGAACTTGAAATTTTATACGTATCGTTAGTTTGATCAATGCTTAAATTGAAAAGTGCTGCTAGAATCCCATGGTGTGTGTTGTTTTAATGCATTTTGCCGTTTTCCGTGCAAACTTTATAAAAGTTGGGAAGGTTTTACGAGAACCGGATGAATAACTTTTTAATAAGGAAAAACATAGGATTCTAGCAGCAGTTTTGATTAAACTGAGATGTTTTGGCTTCATTTGGTATGTTTATTTTATTTTGGAAACCGCGGGGTAGTATTGTTCTATCTCATTTTATGTTTAGGAATATACGTAAGCTATTTATAGTTGTCACGTGATAATGCACCAATGTGGCAGTGATGTACTACCCGATTTTATTGCACTGACATCTATTTTAAAGGATAATATTAAGTTTTTGATCTTATTTAAAATAATTATTTAATTTCACGATTTTGAATACAACAGTCAAAATAAGACGGCATATTGCCCATATGCTTCCTTAACACCCCCGCGAATGTATAAACATCACATATATATCTGTACAAAGAAAACAAAGATTTACAGATGTTCATTTTAGGGGGCCATTTTAGGCCCTTATCATATATAGTCCTTTGCACTCGTGTACACCCATTATTTTTTTTTTTACTTTTGAATAACACTTTATGAATAAAGAGAATATATGCATACATTTAGTGGAAAAGTTCGTGATTGTATGCTTTATTTACGGGTTAATGTATTTGACACGTGTTTATCAGATATATATATATTCTAGAAAAAAATGATATTTCAGGTATTTCAATTATTTTCACATAAAAATGAATATAAATAGCTTACCTTACATTTTAGCCCCAAACAATAGTAGGGATTTAATTTCAACCACTTTTCCGCCGTTTGTCAAACAATTCATCTAAAAGTTGCAATTGCTACGAACTTTTTTTTTATATATAAATTGGATTTCTATGAAAACTGAATATCAATTTCAATTAAAGCCTCAACCAATAATCTAACCTCATGAAAGTAGTCCATTCTAGTAAATACGTATTTTTTCTATAGTTATACAGCACTTTTTTCAATCAGCTAATTTTATTAAATCCATTTTATGACTTACAATTTAAAAAAAGGTTGATAGCAACGACGCTCCATAAAAAATATCTACTTCCGGGTTCCAGGGTTTTCCTCCTTAGGTACGAAGTATTTCTTTTTTGTTAGTCTGTATACATTTTAAAATCGTCACAAAACATCCTTGCTACGTAAAAAGAGTTAGATTTATTCGAAACGTTTAATATTTCTTTGTTTGAAATTTCATCGACTGATTTTTACAATATGCAGTTTGATTGAATGTATGGGTTTTTATTTTACTTTCGTTTTTAGTATATGACTGTGTACCCGGTATAAGTATTTTTTTTTTAAACACATTATCTATGTATAGTTCATCTTACACATTTAGTATGTTAGAATCAATTAAATTGAATTTTGAAATATTAAATGAATTGGGGCCTACTATGTTTTACTTTTTTTCATTGGAAATGTGCTTAAACAACATTACGGACACTTGTTTGGGAAATAAAGTTAGCTTATATCGTTTTTAATGATATCGATGCAAATGTTTGGGAAATAAAGTTGGCTTTTATCGTTTTCAATGATATCAATGCAAATGTTTGGGAAATAAAGTTGACTTATGTCGTTTTCAATGATATCGATGCAAATTATTTTCTTACCAAGTTATTTAAATCATACCATGATTTTTGTTATTGCACCGTAAAAACCTTTATAAAACATTTATTTAGATGACCTTCTGTTTTTAGTTTTTATCGATTTCTCTTTTTTTTTCAACTGACAACATGTTGATGTTATTTTGTAATGTTTAAAGCACTTTCTTGCAAGAGAAATAATTTGTTAGTTCAATATATTTAAAATTCAGTATAACAAATACATTATGCGATATTTTATGCCATTTTTGTGTATGTTTCTTGATAGTAACATTTCATAAAATACAAATTAAGTTTTAATAGAGGACGAAAATTAAATAAAATAAGACAGTAGTTCATAATATTTACAAACGTAAAGGTTTTCATTCAAAAAATTGTTTTCAAAGCATTATATTTTTATTAAGTACAGATAAAATGGCACATAGTACACGCGAAGATTGGCAGGCGGGAAAGAGTGTCACTGAATGCAACAAGTACATGTTTTTAAACCAACTGTATTGTGACGTCACATTCAGAGTAGGCATCGAAGAGATCAAGGCTCACAAATATGTTCTAGCCAGTAGAAGTAATGTGTTTGAAGCCATGCTATTTGGACCTCTGTCGGAAACCAGTGACGTCATACCTATACCAGATATTGAGCCTGGAATATTTAATGCAATGCTGAGGTCTGAATAAATTAAGATATCTTTACGTTTTGATAATATCAAATGGATTTAATTTTCTTAGTTATTAAAGTATTTGTTTATCACTCCGTTAGATATTTTTATTTTAAGTTTAATATGTATCAAACTGAAGAATATGTTCTTTCTGTTCAACGTTGTTGACAAAATATCAAAATTGGTTAAATATGTTTTTATCATTTTTCAGATTTCTATATTTTGAAGAAGCGGAAATCAACGAAGACTCAGTAACCGGTATTCTCTCTGTTGCGGACATGTATGGCATCACTGAACTAGTAAACAAATGTCAGACTTTCCTTGAAACCCAGATAACAGAGGACAGCATTAATTACATTTTAGAGCTTGCTTCGTTATATAACATGCATGAACTATTTCAGAAATGCCAGAATGTAATATACGAGTCAATGTTTGTTTCGAGAAAGGCTTTTGAATCTCAAAGTTTTCTACGCCTCAACAAACACTGTTTGTGTGAATTGGTTAAATCTGATAGACTGCCTTTGGATGAAAAAACGATATTTGACTCATTGCTACGTTGGGCAAACGCAAGATGTAGTACCGAAAAAGAGAAAGTTGATCCTTTGGAATTGCGTCAGATATTAGGAGATCTTTTGTTTCACATACGATTTCCTGTAATGTCATTTGCGTCATTTAACAAAGACATAGTTCCAATGAAGGTATTGTCTGACGACGAAATAAATGAGATCTCTGGTCTTATTAATGGACGTAGCATAAAAACTTCCCGTTTTAAAAAGAAAGAAAGAAACATTGTTATGAAAATATGCCGAATTCTCGATAAAAGTGCACCATTGGGTGAATGGATTATAAATGGAGGAGAGGATGCTATTGATTTTGAAGCAAACAAGGCATTCCAGCTACACGGAATTTTACTGTTCGGTAGTTCAGGTTCTTATACATACGTTGTAGAAGTTCGAATCTCATCTATATCAGACGGTAACCGCTCTTTGTTACACATTCCTCAAATTACAGTTACAGGGAAGGATCAAATATTTGAAGTAAAATTTGACAAACCATGCCAAATTAATCCAAAGGGGAGATATCAAATTTCTGTTAGAATGAAAGGCCCGACAAGTTTTTGTGGCGATTTTTGTGAATCTTGCACTGATGGTGATTTTATAATTCGATTCTTCAATAGTTCATACACAGGAAATGGGACATGTCCATCCTTCGGACAAATACCTGGACTCTTGTGTTTTATTCCTAAATGACAAATTAAAAAAAATGTTCGTGCAGTTTGAATGCAATCATTTTTTTCTGGTACACCTGTTAATCATTTTCAAATACAAGTTTGAAGTTTTTATATTCCGCATTGAGAGGTTACGATTGTTAATTAAAATGCCCTTAAAACATAATGGTAGACAAGGGCACCGAGAATCACAGTACAGTTAATGTGGTCAATAAAAATATCGGAGAATTTTTGTTATAAAAACACGCATACTTTAGTTCAAGGGGCATGTCCTTTTTTAAAATTAACAAGCATTCTGACAGTCTTACATAAGCGATACACGTCCCCTACCGGTTTGTATTATTATATGAAAGCTTCGAAGCATACATCTATTTCAAAACTATCATAAACGAGATGTTATGCAGAATATAATTTCTTACCGTCTTCTGTACCCCGAATTAACATACCATCTCGATAACTAACCCAAAACCCCAGTCGATTAAATTAACAACACAATCCTTGAAACTTTTTAACAGAACTTATTTGTTTGTTAGACACAATAAAAGGAATGGTAAAAGTAATGCACAATATCATTACTGACTACATGCTTTCCTCGTTTATTCAAAACACACCGAACCCGATAACGAACCCGAACATCTCGAAAATATGTCAACCAGACGTTACAAAAGTGTAAACTTGATCAGTAGTTTGACATTTTGAAGCTGTTCAGCAAATTTTATATTATTCCTCAAACGCATAAAGAAAAAAGAGTGGAAAACTGAAGAGGGACAGACAGACGGACGGACTGACGGACGCAGAGGAAAGCTATAGTCTCCTCCCGTGAAACCGGTAGGGGACTAAAAATTGTCAGTAATATGTATATTTAGTATAAAATAAATGCAATAAGAAAATGTCTGCTCTAGAACTGCGTAAAATAAATGCAAAAAGAAATCTTCTCATTTAGAACAGAAAATAAGAAATAATATCTTTTAAAACAATAAATGGGTCATATCAAAATGATTTTAACATATTCTTAAGTAGCCGGTTGAATTTATTGTCTTACGAATTAGTCAGATATTAAATTTCTTGATAATTTGTTTAATTACCGTGTATTGTTCAAACTTGCAGGGTAATTCTATATGAGAGTACGTACACACTTGCATGGTAAAAAAAAATAAAAATAAAAAATGGAGAGAAAACTGGTTCATCTTTTATCAAGTTTGATAATAGCTAAGAAGGTTTTTACATAGAAACCGATATAAATTAAAAAAAAAAAATGCGAGACATGCACGCATACCATTAAGATATTATCTCTTTACCGACATTATTGCGAAATGAAATGTATACTTCTAGTCGTATATTATAATTAAAATCATGTGCTATATATATTTTTTAAAAAAATTTTACACCTAATCGGTTTTGTCAGTAAATCTAAACATATATAAAAGCAAAATAAGTTAAATCCTTAATTCTCCTTGACATGAAGGCGCATAAGGCTGGTGCTTATCCCCGGTTTCCGTGGTGCTAAGCGGATGAAAGTCATCGAATACCCATGGATGGGGCACCAGTCCATCGCAGGTTAACATCCAGTCGGTACCAAATTTTAACTGGTAGTGTTTCTTGTTTCCGTGCGAAACACACAACATCAAGTGACCACAGCGGGGTTTCAACCAGCAACTTTTTGGTGAGTGGCCTAACGCCCATGACCACTGAGCCATGGGCTCCACTAGACATACATTACTTTGTAAATGAGATTAATAAATATAATTATGTAAGCACTTAAGTAGCGATTTTAATGAGGTTCATAAGTTATGTGCCTATCAATTTTCCATTGGACTATTTTTGTGAAGCAACGTAGAATTTAAAATTGAAAATTTGTGCTGGTTACGGGCCACCGTACCAAAGAACTGCAAACATCCGGGATTGACCTATATACTGGGTTTGTTTACGTTTTATTCTATTCCATTACTTACACATCGTCAAAACGTGTTTTCTATTTTCATGTTGAATTTAGTATACTCGCGTAACTAATTGTATTTTTTCTCATTTTTTGGCAACTGACATTCAATGCTTTAAATTTTAATACTTGTAATGTTATGTAGGGAATGATCGCATCATGTCATCAATGGTAAACAATGGTAAAGTTGTTTGAGAAACATCTTGTTCAGCTGTTCTTCAAATATATTTTATTCTTACCATTGCATGAATACTTGGAGTGGTTTAAATTTTAAATCTCGATTTATGTGGTACATCTATACCGTAATATTTAAACTTTCGTTTTAAATTTTCGAAAAAGACGCTACGGGCACCTATTCGGGGCATATTTTGTGTTCTCGTTTAAATACCTTGATTGACAACGCATGCACTTTCTGGGACCGACCATCGGTTCTAGCTTTATTTTTTTCCCTATTTTACTACAGTTATTGCCGAGACCAAAAAGCATGCCACAGCCATTATTCTCCAACATAACACGAACGTCATCGATTAATTAATTATCAGATCATAAATACATATATTAGTTTCGCACTGAGCATGAACGTAAAAAATTAAACCATGCCATGCCTTAGTTCCTGTCAAAAGAATGTGTATTGTTTCAAACGTTTCTTTCCAAAAGCTCTATGCACCTGCTTTAAGAACCTCGATCCTTATGACCTTTGCACTGCGGGTTTTTACATACACAATAACGTGTAGCACACTTATTAATTATTGAATTATTATGATGATTCTTAAATATGTTATAAATGAGGTTAGAGTATTTAATATCCATCAAAAAAATATATGCACGCCGTCTGTATTTTATTCAAACCGACAGCCGGTGATGGATAAACATGTAAACTATTATACTAACATCCCAAAAGTTAGCAACTTCTCTTCTTTTCGCTATATTTCAGGGACAT
This sequence comes from Magallana angulata, assembly GCF_025612915.1. Lineage (NCBI taxonomy): Eukaryota > Metazoa > Mollusca > Bivalvia > Ostreida > Ostreidae > Magallana > Magallana angulata. The sequence continues at coordinate 31,763,228 of NC_069112.1, forward strand.
GTCGCATGTTTTTCAATTTTCGGATTTTTTAAAATAAAATAATTCTATACTCATTATATTAAAAATAAAGTTAAAAATCGTTTTTATAAAATTATCTGGCTAATTCATGAGTTTGAAAGCGATGAAATTAAAATGTCGCGATATGCATATTTTCTCTCGATATCTACACTTCATTATGTGTGACGCCATATGCGACCTCGAGCAAGAAGGTGCTGTTAGCCATCTTTGTAATTGGATTAGATTTAAACGACAATTAAACGATCGCGAATTATCACTTATTTAATTGCCGATAACGGGACATGATGGGGAATAGGGAATCATTATTTGAGTATTATGAGGTGATAATTTTGGTCGGGTCGTGATCAAATCCAATAAAGGCCTAAGGGCTTTATGATAGATTTGATCACGCTCCGACCGAAATTATAACATCATAATATTCAAAGAATGATTCCTTATTACTTATATTTATAAAATTTTAAGCCATCGGACGATTACGATTAAATATTTAAATATAAATACGCAAACCCCACTGGAGCCTCAATTTGGCGCCAATTGAAATTATTGGTTATATAGTACAAAATCGATACGTAGTGTTATCACAGGCAAAGACACTATAAAATGTAAATATATTTACTTAGTTAACCGTTCTGGTTACACGAAACAGCTGTCTAATTGACATAGATCGTATATCTGTAATAGAAACGGTGAGTGGAAAATCGGAGCTGTTAGTAAAATAAATTTAAAGTTTTTGTCATCGTGACTATTGCAGAATAATCTTTTTGATTTCGAAATGTTTTAAACATATAATGTAAAAGCCTTCGCTAACGCCTTGGCTTTTATACTTCAAGACAACATTTCTCGATGTAGGAGATTTTTCTGCAACAATGACAAACAATCGTGCTTTGTTCTTTTATTTTTTTCAACAAACGGTTTGTCATGCTTTAGATAACAATTCTGGTTGTTCCTTTGTGTGAAAAATTAAAAAAAAAATGACAATAACCAACTGTCAACGATCTCAAAAATCCATAATTTTAATAATGCCTATTTCTTTTCATATGTTCGATTCACCATTTTTTATAATACAAAGACCCACTAGAAGTCGCATACATCAAACGCAGTTTTAATGGATAAATTTAAGCAAGTTGTACATGTTCTTAAATTATATTGACATTTTAAATTGAACATTGATACGCCGATTTTGTTTTGTTTGTTTGTTTTTCTTTTTGTTTGTTTGTGGGGTTTTTTTGTGTTTTTTTTTTTTTGGGGGGGGGGGGCGGGTAATAGATTGAATGCGGCTGCATTATAAGCTTGTAATGTTTACACTTAATATTTGTTTGAATTTGTATTTTCTTTATAGGATGGATCATCATGAAGTAATCAAACTAAATGGCGGGTGTGTCGCATGGAGATTGGCGTGCTGAGAAGAGTGTTGTTGAGTGCAATAGATATATGCTATCTAAAGAACTGTATTGTGACGTCATATTCAAAGTCGGCGATACATTGATCAAAGCACACAAGTGCATCCTTGCAAGTAGAAGTTCTGTGTTTGAAGCCATGTTATTTGGACATCTTCCGGAAACTGGTGACGTCATATGTATAGATGATGAATTTATAGATGCCAGTTTATTTAAAGCCCTCTTAGGGTAGGTATGACATAATCCACTATGAATAATATAACAAAAGTAAACAGAGTTCGGATTAAAATTTTACTTTGGAATATATTTATTCTTTAAAGAATTGTGATCCATTTTTTGTATCAATAATATCTATGTCATTAACAGAATCTTGAGTATTTTTTAAACAAGATAATTCGTTCATTGAAGAATGGGATAATTTCATAATTTAAAAAAAAGGGGGGGGGGGGGGGGGGGCTTTATTTGAGAATAAAAAAAAAAATCATATTATTTATGACTTGCATTTATTTCTAAGCTGATAATTAGTAAAATATACAATTGGAAATGTAACAAATGTCATGCATGCATTACTGTTACAGTGAAATTTATTAATTCTAAGTATCATTATTAAACATTCAAGATAAACTCTGAAAAAAATAATTGTTGACATGTTCACAAAATGGATTAATTTTTGTATTGAAATAAATATGTATAATATTAACGCAGCTTTTTAAGCAAAACAATCTGCATTGAGGATATTAAGTTAGAAAATACAAAGAAAAGTAGAATATTATGATAAAAAAAAATTAATAAACCATGTTTTACAGAGTCTGCATTATTTGTTATTCTTCTCTAGGTTTATTTATTGCGGAGAGGCGGAAATCAACGAGAATACAGTTGTTGAGACTTTGTATGTGGCGGACAAGTACTGTGTTACCGAACTCGTTAAACACTGCCACGCTTTTCTCGAGGCCAATATTTCCGAAAGCACACTATTTGTAATTATACAAAGTGCTGAGCTATTTAACAATTCAAAGTTACTTTCAATGTGTGTGAACTTCATTACTGAGTCGAAGTCGATTTCAAGAAAGATATTTGAGTCCCCAAGTCTGTTTTCAATGAGCAGAGAGTTCTTGACTTGTTTGATTAAATCTGATGGATTATTTTTAAAAGAAAAGACGATCTATGACAAAGTGATGCTTTGGGCGGAACATGGGTGTGAAAAGGAGGGGAAAGACAAAAACGACCCAGCAGAAATTCGTCGGAAATTAGGTGACCTTCTGTTTCAGATACGATTTCCATTATTTTCCTTAGAGACATTTTGGAGGGACATAGCACCGAAGGAAATTTTGTCTGCCGAAGAAAAAATGGAGATATCGAGGCTCAATGTCGGGGAAAACTTACCAAATTCGAAGTTTAACCGGAATAAACGAGGAAATCTTGCAGATATCTTGCGAGTGAAGGAAACAAGTAAAACATGTGATTGGGCTGCAAATGGACAGGAGGACTGCATTGATTTTGAAGTTGATAAAACGGTCGAGCTATGCGGTATTCTCTTGTACGGTAGTTCAAAAACTCCTTACACGTATGTTGTTGAGGTCCGAATTTCTTCTGTAACTAGTAACAACTGTTTATTACATGTACCTCCAATGACGCTAGAAGACAGTAAACCGATATTTCCCATAAAATTCCACAAGCCATGCGAAATTCGCGCCAACGAGAGATACAAAATTTGCGTGAAAATGAAAGGTCCGAAAAGTTTCAGTGGAGACTTCTATGACCACGTCAAACATAGTGATATTTCAATTCAGTTTTTTGGCAGCTCCTACACAGGAAATGGAACATGTCCAGAGTATGGGCAAATACCGGGACTTCTGTGTGCCGTAAACGTTATAAATCCGTGAATTGCAAAATAATTTAATTTGAAATAAACTATTTAATTTATTATTACAGATGAACATATCAAAATAAAAATTGAGACAGACTTACCTTATAAGGAAGCTAATTATTTTGTGTGTGCCATGGAAGTTATGAATCTTTGAATTGCCATTAATTTATGGAATATTTAATTATATATTCACATGTCCATTATGCAAGTATACATATATATAAAATACCGACATATCGTAATAGGTAGCTAAAAAGAGTGTTTGCCAAAAATATTATGAATGCCTGGGTTTCCTGTGTGAATTTTAATAATCTGTTTATTTGCTTAGTATAGTTGTACATATCAAAACAATTTGATACATACATATTATACATGTTTAAGTAAGCTGACCATTGTTGGCCAAACCGATGTGTTGAATTTACTTAACATCTAAATGTAAAAAAAAAAAAAGAAGGGAAAGGGGGCCACTGTCGGAATAATTTAATTTTGATCTTTCAGATAACCGATATGCAAAATGGCATTCGGTTGATCTAATTTTTCCTTCTTATTTTGATGTATTTGAATTGAAAGGACTTTATATGGTTTGAGCCTCAAATGGCCCCCTTAAATGAACATTGTCATTTTACTGTAATTCCTTGTTTTATTTGTGCAAATATACATTTGAATTTTTTTCATAATTTTCATTTTGATTTTTGTGGCCACAATTCAAAAATATGACATCATAAAGTTAACCTTTTCCCACCATCTTCTTATTTTCAGCATAAAACTGCTTCTTTTGAAGCAGTTTTTCTTTCAGGAAACATTGAGCGACTGCTTGAACAAACAAAATATTTTCACCAAAAATGTATCTCTCCAATACTTTTTAGTGACAAAAAGTTCGTTCTTGTTCAAAGAGTCGCTCTATATTTCCCTTTAGAAAAAAGATAAGAAAAATGTCCATTTTTGACTGATTTTGAATGAATTATAAAAAATACGTCACTTCTGACGTCATATGCTGCCAGTGGGTGCATATAAATCAAATAAATTGGTTAAAAATATATTTCATGTCATCTCTTTTATAAAATAACACAACAACTTAATGTACCTGAATCATTTTAAAAATAGCGAATTATGGGGCCAAATTTGACTAATATCATATATAGTTCTTTATTTATTTATTTTTTATTTATTTATTCATCAGCTTCAGTCGATCACAGCTATGCGTCCTTATGAGGCATCCGACAAACTTTACTACTTGCGAACACATTACATTCAGCACTGTTTTTGTAAATGTTTGATTAATAGTCTTATAACTAAGGAACATTATTTTGATGTATTTGAATGGAGATTTATTTATACAGTTAAATAATGATTTTCATCATGTTTTGTTTTTCCATGTATGCTCAAAGCTGCTTGGTCCGATTTTACATCAAATTTTGTGTTAAACCATAGTTATGCTAAGTAGGTGTATAATAACATACATTGCAGTAGTTTTTACCGTCACTTAATCATATTTCAATGAAAAAAAATAATGTACTTCTTTATACAAAACAAACGACCTAAAACGGGTATTGCGTTTTTTCGCCTCATTCATATTCGTCCTTTATGTCGAGGCGGGAATTTTTTATTACGACTTTAACATCGCTTTTAATACGGGTTAAGTTCTCGCAAATCAAAAATAAACCTGCGTTCATTTTGTTCACTATTATTTCTGAAGTCTTTTTTTTTTTTTACAATTGATGCATAACATGCAGCTTGATTAAACCCAAACATCCGGGGGACGAAACCAAACGGTTCCCTTTCCTAAACATTCCCATGATGCATTTTGATTTTTGTGTCTTTTTTCTCTTTTTTTTTATCCCATGAAGAAACTTTTTTTCTTTACTTTAAATAATTCTCTCTTTGAAAGGAGACCGATTCTGCTTGACTAAATAGGCGAAAGTTTATAAGTTTTTAAGAAAATTGTTTTTTATGGAAAATTATTTGATACTGTAATAGCTAAAACCATCGGGCTATGCAGCTTGAAGAATTTCGCTCGGAAGTACACGTTGCCTACTAAACGTAAACTTAAATCGTTCCATTCTATTCGGAAAGTATCAAAACGGAATTTAATGGTTCAGCTATGTCTTTGTTTTATTCAAAAATTGACAAAATAAATTTAAAAAACTGTAGTTTACATTTGCTTCAAGTATCTGCCTCTCTTTAAACAATTTAAGCGATGTTTTTGTATGATTCAGTGATCATTTCCAACGTATCGTATTGATAATTCTGCCATTCACAAATCAAAATCGACATGTTCTTTAAGTGGCTCTAAATTATTTGGTAAAATGTATTATACAAGACTAGTTTTGTATTCTCAACCAATGACAAATCACTTTGCTCATGAATAATATGTGGGAATTTTATCATCTATTCACACTATGTTAAAAGCATTTAAGTATTCAAAATTTTATTTCTTTCTAGAAGTCTGCTGATTTCTAATTGAATTGCATTATTTATTTGCATTCACAAGTAGGCAACACTTTTAAAGCCTGAAGTTTGAGTAAAACCATTATTAAGAACAAATCATTTTTAAGAACCATCAGGACCAATTCAACCAATTCTGTGATATGTATTTTATGAGAAACATCTTCTCATTTTCATTTTTCTTTATGTATGGAGTGCATTTGGAAGGTACTTTTTCTCGACAATATAAAGCTGAGCAGGTGTTTGTCAATAAGCAGGTGCTTGACAATTTACTATCAGAGGTCAACTGTCCTACAATTATAATGTGCACTGTTCTCTGTAGACAGTTGGACTGCGGATGTTTCGGATTCAAGCCCATGGTCCACAAATGTCGCGTCCATACCTTTTGTAGACTTGAGAGTACACTTGTTAACGATACAGGGTGGGAGTACTACCGAACTTGTAAGTAATTATTAATAATTTATTAAGGTGAATGTACCATCGTGGCAATTTTATTTTATAATAGTCGTTTCATTTAAAAGAAAATATATATTCAAATTTTAAAGCTAAAATATTTAAGGTCTTCTATTTTAACTAATCACGCTTTAACTAAACATCCATGTCTTAAACTTTAAGGTAGATGGAATGGTTAAACTGTTGATAATTCATACTCTTAAATAAATATATTTCAAGTAAATTGCGGGTATTTGAATAGACCATTGCCTATGTTAGGTTATCCAAAATAGATGTGAACCATTTACTTAATTTCAAGTCAGCTGAAACGACTGGAAAAGTTATTGTATTTAATTCAAACATATTTTATGAATACTAAAATGAATAAGGTAACAAATATAGCCTTTATAACATGTTCCCATGTGATTGTATTGGCAGATACAAGTATGAGCCATGTAGTCCTTTTTTTACCTATCTTAAGAAGACTTAATTGTCAACAAAACTAACCATCAGATCGATTTTGAATTTTAAGCTTTATTTTGTGAAGCTATAAACTATAATTTAATTTTTAAAAATCCATATATTTTATTTTTGAAATTGTGGAATTTCCCTAAATTTTTATATAGAGCTCTTCTTGAGTCTTCTAAATAGGAGACAGATATAGTCTAGGTCTAAAAATGGCCAGGTCCATTTAGCCCTCTTAAACCTTTGACTGGTTGTTCTTGGCATACAACACCTGGTTGGTAGAAATGTGCCATATGGTACCATATCTGTTACCTTTTAGCCACTCTGTGGCTAAATGAATTACAATTTCATGTAATGTAATATGTAATAAAAGTATCAGGGAAAAAAATGAACAAAACGTGTAACTTATTCTGTTTTGATGAAATCATATATCATCGCTACATTGCAGTATTTTTGTACACTGTCGATGATTTCTGCTTTTTTTTCTCGATGTTGCTTTGTGATGTTTAAGATATTTTGTAAACAACTATGTTGTCAAGAAAACATAGTTATTATCTCGGAAAGTGCGAAGAAAACCAAGAGGACGGTGTGTGGTCGATACATTCTTATGCAATTTGTCGAGTTTTGATACGGTAAGGTCAAGATTGATTTTCCCGTTTAGATACTATTAAATGTGTTCTTCTTATAAGAAAGTCAAGATAAAATGTCCGATTGGATCTCGATCTGATCCCAACATCGCGACAATTCTCGATTTAGGACGCTTGTGAACGTGCAGATACGTTTCTAGAAGTTAAGATGCGTTCATCAACATGATAAGCTACAATAGGGCAAGATAATGCCGGCAATAGCTTTTCACGATAAAATTAGAAGATGAAGATGATCCTGATATAAGTCACGGTGGATCCCGATAGTATATATCTATATTGTTGACCGTAATGACACATCGCAGTGCTGCGATATAATATCGTCTCCTCCAAGATTGGCCCAGATCATCACGATTGGGTATTGATGGGAACGGTTAAATGCGATATATTGAACCGATGCAATGCGGCGATGTGATAGGTTGATAATTTATGATTATATTGATAGAGGTATCCAATTCAGCTACCATTGGACTCACTGAAAGGTAGAAGTCCATGTGTTTGTTCTAACACAGTTGTTCAACAAGTGTGTGAATACTCACCAGGTTTCCTCATTTACTGAAATAGTGTGTTGCTTAAATACATAATACAAATTTTAAATGGTATCTTTTGGGGGAATTTGAAAAGAAACATTCTGCATCGATATACTAGTACTCATTTGCACGTATCATCTACAAGCAAATACATGTATATATATTCTTTGGTTGATATTTGTTTGCATCAAAGACTTTTGATTCATTTAAAGAAATAGTTTATAAATGCGTTGCTGATGGAAAAATCGACAAAGAGTTTAACGATTGAAGACGTGAAAAAAGAATACGTGATTTCATAAAGCCATTCAAGAGAATTTTAATGGTCACATTAAGACGATATCATTCCAGGCATATTTCAAACAGAGCAAACAACTTATCAATAATTACTCTACTATATTGCTATTTATTTCCCAAATGGATTATAAAGATGTTGGTTGATGTTTTACCAAAAACGCAGTAACCTATATTTTAAATGGTAAGAACAATTCATATATATTGTATATTGAAAGTAGCGGAGAGGGGAAAGAAGGATTATCTTGCGAATGATGAGTATTTTTTTTTTGAAAACCGATAGTTTTAAATATCCATACGCTGTAGCCAACATTTTATTTTGCGCATTATGTTGTTTAAACAGCTTAAAAAGTATTCTCAGACTGATGAATAAAATATGATATCATTTATCAACGCAAATCATTGTAAAGTTAAAAATGTATATCAAAATTGCCAACTTTACTACATCTTAAGTTCTTTTATTTTAAAAAAAAAGTTATGTGTGGTTTGTTTGTTGTTTTATTAACTTTTTTATTATTTGATCCAAATTATTTCAAAGTATACCTCGCGTGATAACTAAGACATACCCTACAAAAAACGAAAATTTGTATTTGGATCGTCTTCGCGAATATTTCTCGCCGTAAACCAGTCGTCGTTGTCGAATGATTGTTATAACAAGACCAGTTTAGATAAGGCTTGGTCGCGAACATTAGTCGTCGCGAACCAGTTTATCGGAAGTAAATTGCAAAAAAGTTGTTGCAAATAAAATTTGGTTTGCAGTAACTAGACGTAGGGCAGAATGGGTGTACAGGACACAGGCTCATAGCAAGTTCATTATATTTCAAATGTATTTAAACCTTAAAAACCTTTATATCAATAACGGTAAGGCTTTTAGCATGTAAAAATTCTTATCTCAATTCGGATCGAGATTGCACTAAAAATATCATAAGAACTATTATTAGATGACTTTGCAAACCGTATATATCATTGTGTTTCCACTGCATCTTCATTCAAAATTAACGATTTGAATGTTCAACTATGATTAAACAAACGGCTTTCAGAAATGGTTAATCAATCTTTTCAATTGTTCTTTAAATTTCACTTAACCAATTGTACGGATTTAAATTGTTTAGATAATGATTATACGCACATGACGATTGAATTACTATTTTTTGCATTACAGTTTTTCTTTTATCTTCATGCGTTTTGTTATCTTAAAGATTATAAGCTTAATTTAAAATATAAATACATACTATCCAATATTTAAAACTATTTTAAATATCTGCTGAATTTTTTGTAAGATTTCAGTTTAAAGTCTCAAACTGCTTGACACATTCAAGACTATTAATTTAATGTCGTGTTATAATTTGTAGCGTGGATAGAATTCATGAATTCACAGTACTGGGTTGGTAAGGATCTTGCAACATGGCATGGAGCAGAAGTGAGTGATTCATTTGCTTACATGTACCCTTTTTGTGTCTTCAAGCAAAAACAAAATACACTTTTTGCATGAGTTTCCAGACAACTGCTTTTACACGTACATTTACGTTTTCACTTGTTTTCAATTTGTGAAACTTTTTTTTTCATTTTTTTTTCATTAAAACATTTCAAAATAAAAAAAATTTAATAAACAAATACAAACGTATAAGTTTTTTTTTTTTTGGGGGGGGGGGTGTCTTCTAATGTTTAATCTATATTCACTGAATAATTTTAGAGCGACATAAATACTTTATTTTTTCAGTTCTCTCAGTCTTTGCTATCTAATGAAACGTAATATGATGTTTAGTAAGTTATATGAAGATCATCGTATAGGTTTTTTCCAGTTAATATGCAGCAACATCGGTGCCAACTTAGTAGAAATTGAATCAACGGAAGAAGATGATTTCATTCAAAGCCTCGTTTTCAATTTGACAGGTAAAACAGATCTAGTATTCTTTTTCTCTCACTTTTCCAATGATATGTTGTTTTCATAAAAATCCATGTGCATCAATTGTCGTCACATTTATGATAATAGTAATCAATTAAAATACAAAATTGTGGGGTTTTTTCGATTAATCTTGATTTTGTGAATGATTTCGGCAATCATATCCGCGATAATTGGTGCTTCGTAAATAATTACGAAGCCACGACATTGTGTTTGTTATTTATTTGCCGCCTAAGCGAAGTTAGAATATTTTGACAAAGCCATATTAGAGGGAGGATGGAGTTTTAATTATACTGTTGAATCATTAGAATTCGTAGCTAAAATTTCGTGGTATTTATGAGTTTGGTTGTACATCCTCGACAAAAACAAATATTGAAAGAAGAAGTCGTGTTACTGAAAACTGACGAAATCAAATCCTCAAGAAAAAGCAAAAAAATCTACAATACACGAAAATTAGTTCGTGCGAATTTAAATTATTCCAAAGTACATGATTTTGTAAGATATAGGTCTTGTTCGATTTATTTTAAAATAGAGAGCGTCTGGTTGGGTGCGACGGACATCGCCGAGGAGGGCACATGGTTGTCAGCGGAGAAAAACACGACGCTCACGTACGAGAATTGGTATCCAGGGCAACCAAACAATAATGATGGTAACCAGAACTGCCTTAGTCTGTACGAGCCGTTTAATCATACATGGTGTGATGAGGACTGCAGTGAGCTGTACCAGTACATCTGTGAGAGGAAGGCGTTTTGAGACTTCGATTAAATGACCTCCTACATAAAATTCAAAGGGCTGATCACGGTTTCTCATCGTTTTTTTCGTTTTTTGGGGGGGTTTTTTTTTTTGGGGGGGGGGGGGGGGTTTTGTTTGTTTGGTTTTTTTTTGGGGGGGGGGGGGTTAAGTTTTGTTTTTTTTGTTTTTTTTTTTTTTTGGGAGGGGGGGGGGCGTGTTTTCATTTTGTTTTGTTTTGGGGTTTTTTCCGTGGGGGTGGATTTTTTTTAGGTTTTGTTTTCTTTGTTATTGTCGTTTGAAAAAATGTTTAATTTTCTTTCAAATTTTCTTTCAAATTTAAAATTGATGGGTTTGCTTACAATTTCCCTCTAAATTCATGTTATGTACTGTATTGTATTTACTTTATAATTTATTTATATGCATGCTCGAGTCTGGAAATCTTTTACCGGGAGGGAGAGAGATATTGGAGTTTGCCGAAGTGGGAGGGTGTTCCGAGGCATTTTTGGTATTTTTATATGTCAATTTAAAAACTTTAAGAATTTTCCATGAAGGCGGTCTTGACCACCCACTCCCGAAGATTTGCGCGTCATATAAATTTATTTTTATGAATCGTTGAATATTTATAAAAGAGTGATTCCCTCGGCACTTGGGTCAAGGAAAATTTAAATGATTTAGTTTTATCTTATATTTTATTTGATGAATAATCAGTAGCTTTCAAACATTGTTTTTTCTTAGTGTTATACTTCACATACAATGTATTCGTTTAAATAAATGATGGAAAAACCGTTTTATGTGTCTATGTAAGGAAACAACGTACTTTCTATGCATATCAAAGCAAAAAAAGTGACTTTGAAAAGAGGATTGGCAGTTATTTGCTTAAGTTTATTTTGCTCTAAGGAGCAATATCATAGTCACAGTTGAATACTCAGTCCGCGACCCAAAGTACAATTTTTCAGAGATTTAAAGTTGTCACAATAAATAATCAATCTACTTATTGAAGTTGCTTTAAACACTGTGCCGGATAATAATGCCAGTGCCAAGGTAGATACCAAATTAACTTATTTTGTTTTTAGTGTGTTTCACCTGACAGGCGAGATGTTTTCCTTTAAAAATAAATATCACATAGAAAAATAATAATTTTCATATATGATCTAATTTTTCATTATAAAATATTGAAAATCATATATACATGTAGGATTTTTTAAAAATCCTACAGGAATTATATTTTCCAAAGGTGAATATTATTTCCTGCAGGAATTTGATTCAGACAGGTAGGTTTTCCGAAAAGAAATTAAGCTATTCTATCGGATTTAAATACCCTAAAGGAATTATGTTTTAATTTTATCAGAATTTAAATTTCTGTTGAAATTTTAATTATAATTCTAAATATCCTACAAGAAGAATGATTTTTCTATGGGAAAATATATTTTCTTGTAGGAATTATTCTTAAATGGTTACTAAATGTCTCACCTGACAAGTGAGATAAACTAATAACAAAGGTGGTCATAATCTCTTCAGGTATCTCACTCCTGACGTTTTGATTTCATTGCGCAGATGTTCATTATAAAGGAATATGATTTTATTAATTTAGACCTCACATAAAGATCATCATGACAGAAAGAAGCAATATGAATTTTCAATATACTTTTCTTTTTATTATACTTTATTCATTATTAAGGTCTTCCGTTGGAAACGGAAGACCTTTCTATTATTGTGCGGGTTAAGATTTTTCTTATTTTTCTTTTTTTTTTTTGTTTCCTAGACGCGAACTTTGAGGCTTCATATCTTGCTCATTTCTGAACGGTTTTTGCTCAAATTTGCAGGGCTAATGTACTTTACAAAACACTATCTTAAGCAATTCATAAAATTTAGAATTCCCTTTTCGTTAAAGAGTTATTCCCCTTTTAAAATTTTTTAGGGCCTTTTGTTTCCAGACAAAGGCTCCGAGACTATGATAGCAGGGAATGGGAATCCAACGAATTTGAATAGCAGAGACATTGTAGTGGTGCACATCGGTTTTTGTTTTTCGATTACTTTCCTTATTTAGAAAAAGGTAGGGGGTCAAAAAACAGGATTCAAAAAATTGCAAAAATTTAGACATATTTTCCTTTATATCTTTTAAACGAAAAATAATTTGTTAAAACATGTAGAATAAAAGTTGTGCAGAATACCAAGGGCTTTTATTTGACACCAATAAAAAAGGGCTGGACCCTTAAATTAAGGGCCAATAGCCCCTAAAAGTGTTTGCTTTATAACTCAAAAACGGTTAGAATTTTGATATGGTTGTCGCTGGAAAAGTTGTTTGTTGGGATCTCATAAAGGTCGTAACAATATTATTTTGTAAGTGATTTGTGTAGTATGAGTGTAAAAAGCTTTACATGTTGACATGTACCTGTTTTCATTTGACAAGTAAACGAAAGTCTTTGTGCGTACAACTGGCATAAAGTTGCCGCAGAAAGTATGCTGGTTTATACAGGAGGCAATAGTTTATTAGAATATTTTTTTGTTGTTGGAGTACATGCCTTTTTTTAGGAGTTTAAGTCATTGTTGCTAAGTTCTTATAGTGCACAATCATTAAAAACGGCAATTGGAAAACAAAACATTCTTTTTCTTTTCTAGTAAACCACAAAATATGGAATTAAAAAACTCTATGCATTACATTTTATTTATGAACTCCATGCATTTAAAATCTACCTTGAATCAGAGCTGTGTGTATGTGTACCATTACGTAAGTTCTCCCTCGCCCGCGGCCGAGAATATCGGTCACCATGCTCGCGGCTGGACTACCTAGCGGTCAGCGGTTATCTAATACACGAGAGCTGTGTCTCTCATATACATGTATGAGTTTATTTAGCCGCGAACTCAAGAATTGGTTTCGTTTTGATTACACATAATTTTTTATGGATTAAACGATTGGGTGTCAATTAAGAAATCGTTCAGTTAATTAATAAAGGCAATGTCATTCTCAATCTAAAGCAATAATAGACACAGATCAATTATGGGTTTTAAGTTTAAAATAAATAACTTCTATTTGATAGAGTATGTTCATTATACTGCAAACTTTTCAAATCTTCCTGGGTTCTGAGCTGTGCCTGTCTGTGCGTTGTACATGTACCTTTACGTAATATATCCTTCGCCCACGGCCGATGAGATCAGCCACGGCTGCACTACCTAGCGGTAATTAAGCGGTTATTTAATAGACAAGATTCTCACACCGCGACGCACACTTACATGCATATGAACGTGTTTGAGTTAATATAGCCGTAAAAACGGGAATTCCATCTTGTATTTATTCAATTGAACATTTGAGTGTAAATGAATATTTGAGTGTAAATGAATATTAATGAGCGATATTACTCCAAATCGTACACATCGTAAGACATAAATTAATGGTTAGTTAAATTTGTTAATGTAAAATATGTTTTACGGTGCTACCGTTCTGCCGAGCGCAGCAAGAATTACACACATCTTGCATCATTGTCAACTTATAGTTTTATTTAGGTATCAACGAACGTCAAAGAATTTTTGAGAGAGTATTGCTCTACAATAAGTATGCAAATGTACTAATTTTAATGGTTATGATACATACAGCGCAACCCCCTACCCCGAGAGAGAGAGAGAGAGAGAGAGAGAGAGAGAGAGAGAGAGAGAGAGAGAGAGAGAGAGCGGTTCCTGTTTGTTGGTGTGTAATTTCCCACTTTTAAATTTGATTGTCTGACTATATGCAATATCTACATAATTTTTTTAACTGTTTATTTTATTTTTTCATTTTATTCCTTTTTATTTAGTTCAAAATGTCATATTGTTTATTTCCTCCCTACTCATATACGTACATGCACAATAAGCTTAAAAATGGATCGATATGACAGTAAATATGGCTCTTACTAGTATATACACATAAAATCTCTATATTAAAAAAAATTAAAAACAAATCATATGTCAATGAGGCAGGTATCGCAGTCTATACTGAAATAGCCAGTACACTCATTACAGATGTTTGATCCACCTCTAAATTTATCGCGGGAAATATAGCGCGAGTGCACTGTGACGTCATCCATTACTTTGGTCGTCTTTGTTTACGTTTCTTGACTCAATACGGAGGTATGGAAGCATGTAACAAATCGTTTGAGCCTCGCCAAAGCATATGCGGTACTCAAAACGTGTCTTCAAACTTCAAGTCACCGTAAATTACGAGTTAAAAGTTGGCCATTTTTGGCATAGCACCACGGGTGAAAACATTAGAGAGCATTATGGGACGTAGACAAAAAATTTTGTTTGATGAACTGTAGGTTTAGCTCGTTCTTTTTCCCGCGCACACTGGTTCTTAGAGCTCGCTTCGCTCGCCGGCGCTGCGCGCCGACGAGCTGCGCTCGCTAATATTTAAACACTGTACAAATAATGTTTTAAATCACCCCCCCCCCCCCACACACAAATAGTAAAGCTTTAAATGGTGATCGTCCCTCGCACATGGCTGAGGAGAACCGGCGCGAGTGGACAAGTAATCCGCGGTCGGTTCGTGTTCTTCTACATGTACCTTATCACGCGTTCATGTTTCATATTTTGCACGGACACAACTACATTTTATTATGTTTTCAACTAGTATATTCGTTTAGGATGAAAAGAAAGATGAAAAGATAAATTCATTAAACTTGTACAGTTGATTAAGCATTGATTTATAGATAGCGTACAAGGTAGTTTAAAAATCAAATTATAATCAAAGTTCCATGTAACATGTTTGCGGTAGGTGCTAGCACGATAAAAAAAAAATGTCCTGAATTGAGGCATTCGATGATTTTTTTAAAAAAAATTTTCACATGAATTTTAAACAACTTTAGATTAGATTCTATCGGTCACATATTAATCCCTTCTGTAGTTTTTCTACATGGTCGTTCGTTTCTTTGTAGAAGCGAACTCATTGCTGCCCCCCCCCCCCCCTCCCGTCCCGCTGACAGGAGTTCGCGCTGGATTTTTTTAATTGTCAAGATCTATCGAAAATCATTTTTGGTGCCTTCTTTTCATGTGTAACATTTTGTTTCACTTTCCTACCCGTTTGTTTATTCGGTCAGTCTGTGTAAATTCAATCGCCACGTGCGACCGAGAATCTTGTGTCGCTTCAGCGCACACAGCTCTGAACATATATAGCCCCAGGTCATCAATTGTTATATAATTGAGTAACAGTTGACATTGTGCTTTTACATAAAATAATAAATAATAAAATCATCCAGAAAAAAAGTTACCGTAACTCAATAGTCAATACCAAAAATAAAATCCGTATGATTGCAAACTGAAATCGGTTTTTCAGTATTCGGCGGGATTTGATTTTTCTGCTATCATTAGTATTTTTATTGGTTTCAGAGATTACGATGTAAAAACACAAACAGTAAATACACCTGATATTATTTACATTGATAATTTTTAAAAAATATTTAAAATTAAATTAGTCACATTCGTAAGATAAAAATGTTCTACGAACAACCGATTATTTTTTCCTATGTCGTATCATTCGTAAATAAGTATGTTCTGTACATATATATACATGTACCTCAGAAAAAAATCAAATGATTACACAAAAAAGAAAGTTGTAATTAGTATTTCGGAATTTTTTTCTGAAAGTAATTTCACATTGTATTGAAAAGAACAAGAAATAAAAATGATTTAATTTTTTGACTCAATATTCGTATATATTACCGGCGCTTCGTACATGTGTAACGGCGTACAGTGTATAGATTATTATAATCTGTTCGAATTAAATACCATGCGTAAAGATTCCCATAATAATTACTAGTAATTGCATGACGGTGTACATTGTAGGCAAATCCCTGTGTGTTAATTACTTCTAAGACTCTTTGTTTTCCGTTAACAGTGGTTTGAATAATTTTCAGATAATTAATAAATTTTTTGTAATTTAAATTGTATGCTTCATCAAATACTGATTCCGATTACCTTGAAGTCATTAATTTTCCATTGGCTATTGACAAAAAAAAAGAGCCGCTTGACAATCCAATGAAAACAAATACACAGAGTTTGATTGACAGGTTCAGCCAGGTGCAGAAGACACCCGATGTCCGAGGTTATGTGTCCTGCTTGTACACAGTCAAATGGTCTCAGTAAGAGTTATCGATGTAAATAAATAAAAAAAATATATATGCTTATAAAAACATGATCGTTTAAGTTACAGCGAAGTACATTGAAGCGTTTTTATGGGTTTACTCCAGAAAAGTTTATACCTAATGTTTTGACTGACCTTTGTCCAATCAGATCGTAGCTGGGCGGAGTTAAGACATTGCCGCTCGTGACTTGAATGAGAGAAAGAAAAGAGAGAGAGATTATAAGTGGTGCCGATAAAGGAATAATCATTAGTTATAAACTTGCAAACAAATTAATTAAAGTCTGTATATAAAAATTACATGTATATCCTATATTGTATAACTTTAAAGCGTTTTAAAAACGATTGTGAAAATTTCTTCGGCCGCGCGCCGTCGACAACATGCACATGGATAAGAATGACGTAGCTTATATCCAACTAAATTTCCGAGCATGGAGTCCGAGAATACGGACATTAAATATTTTGAAATGCGAACGAATGATCACTTATGAACATGATGAATTTAGATGTAGTGTAAAGGAAAGGCAACGAAGGCGGATGCTTAGTGGAAAAGTAAAACGTCTAAGGTAAAGAATGTTTCACACTGAGTAACCATGAAGAAAGTTTTTATACAAAGTAAATTTACAACCTATGTTTAATTCCAGAAAGATTCGTCAAACTTTGATTTGATTATTAACGGTAACACTTGTAATAAAAACAGTTTCTTAAATATTCGTACAGTCTTCGATGTTTGACATTACCTTATCCTATTACTGATGTATATCTAGATATCGTTGTTCCCTGGTTAAAGAATTTCAAAACACTTGAAAGTTTCATAAATTTATAAGATATACTATACTATGTCCCGAGTTTTTTCTTCCACCACTTTTTGCTTGATATATTCAATATATGATTCAATAATAGTAAATACCTTAGTGCTCAAACTACGTTCATCCACTTACATGTATATGAAAAATGTCCAGATTATGTGTTGAAACGCCCCCTCTACCGCTTCAGGTTTCAATACACATCCCAATATTGAAAGTCTAAAGGGATTTTGCATTGCATCAGCCATTGATAAGCCCGGATGATAACGTTAAAAAATTGCGCGAGGTATCCCGATTAATTCGGAATGAAGAAAAGATGTAAACATTTCCCATTATAAATATCCGTAAGAAAATTGTTTTCGTTCCTGTGAAATTTTATGAGTGAAAATTGTTCAATAAAGATATCTTGATATATTCCCTTTCATCAATTTCAGTTGTGTTTCTTTCACAGGTATGTGTATTTTTATTAAAAATCATCAAAAATTGATAGAAACAATAACTTGGGACATACTATAGACCGTGATTTTTCACTTTATACGATAACTATTGTTGATAGATAGTTCACTCATCTGCGTCATCTATAATTTACTCCATTAACCAGTTAACTCTCTCTCTCTCTCTCTCTCTCTCTCTCTCGCTCTCTCTCTCAAATTAAGTCACGACCAGTATTGTCTCAACTCCGCCTTCTACAATCTGAATGGACAAAAGTCAGTCAAAACACTACGTAACAACTTTTCTGGAGGAAATGCCTATTAAAAGCTTCATCATTTCTTGTAGAATTTTTTTCATTAAAATATCTACATGTACAAAAGAGTTTTGCCAATCACAAACAGTTTAAAGTAATGTAAAACACGGGCGCCATTTTGAAACAATTAAATTGTCAGAGAGTTCCAAATGAAATCTGATGAATGTTTCACGCGGTTCTAGCACGCTTTGCCCGAAACAATTTACACGCTTTGCCCGAAACAGTAAACGGTTTACACGAAACGCTTCACAATCACACGAAACGCTAAACGGTCTACACGAAACGTTTGTCGCACGTAAGTCGCACGTTTTTGGTGTAGTAGTACGTTTCAGGGTCTGTAAATTTTGTCATCACGCAACAATTCTAAACTTGCACATAGTTTTAAAAAATTTAGAAATATCTTTAAATAAAGAAGTTATCTTACAGAAAAGGTTACGTGTTTTGTAGGCGGGTTCGGTTTTTAAATCAAAGTACTGATGTACTGACGGGAGTTGATTTTATCGAATATTATTTATTTTAAAATCAACGATATGCTAGTTTGCTTGGCAAGTAGTTTGTAATCTGCATTTAAATTATGCACATTTTTATAATATGATTTCTCTGACTTTTCCGACAAGAATTTCGAGAAAACCTCTAATGAATCATGTTGTGTTATATTTTGAAATAGAATTGATTTCATCAAACTGTGTTTTGGTATTCCAAATATTTCAAAAATTGTATGGATCCAACCAATAATGAACTCTAGTCTCGTTCAACCAGATCTTCGGCTGTCTCCGTTAATCTCCGACAAGTAAGAGATACCAGGTCACGTGATAGCTTGATGATGCGACCTCTAAATATAGACTGACTCTCTACTTGCCGGAGATGTAAGGAGACAGCCGATGGTTGAACGAAACTATATATTGAACTCTGGCGTAGGAATACACACGACTACAAAAAACTTCTAATTGTTCGTACCATTAAAAATCTGACTATTTCCAAGGTATTTATAAATAAGTTTCCTTTAAAAAATGCTTCAGCGTATATAACATCGAATTTATCGATTATTTTCAAGAACGAAGTCTTGTCAGCGGCGATGATTTGTGCTTAGGTGGAAACACAGTTTCAGTTTCGGTTTGCTAGAGTAACTGCATAGGAGAGATGATTAAAATCAACTCACCAAAAACACAATTCCTGACATGAATCATGAGTACATGTAACAATGCTTGCTACCCTCTGAAAATTTAACTCCCCATTAAACATCTCATTTTTAAAAAAATGTTTGAAACGATTACATAAACTGTGTTCGACAGATAGTTTTCCTTAAACATTTTCTTTCTTTCTTTTTCAAAACACGTTTTATATACAGGCTTTCAATCACAACACATTTTTATAACAAAAGCAGAACTGAAAGTTTAGTCATTATAATTTATTGACACCATATCACATACATTTTCAACTCGCAGCAACAACGGAAGACCTACTCGTGGCTTTGCCACGAGCTCTGCTCTAGTTTATATGTTTAACATTTGATTGGTTTGTGACATGTTCTATAGGTACTGAGTGCCTTGTACAAATCTAAATTTTGAGCGAGTGATAGACGTTTAGCATAAAAACATGCAAATATATTCAGAAATTTTTTAAGCCAAATTTTGCGAGAATTTTACCTTTGAAGCCATATATATATATAATTTGACATCGCTGACCCCCATGTGTTATTTCGTCAAAATGATACTGAATACATATGTAGGCAAACTGGATTAATCTTATAAAAATCTTGATATTCAAAATGTTTTTATTTCCAATCAAATTGTAACTATTATAGAAATTGTCTATTTTAAATGCGAAAATGTCACACAAAAACTTATGCAGCTTCGAACAAATATTTTCGTAATCCCTCTATTTAGTGTGATCATGTGCATAATTAAAAACACTATTTCAAGAAAAAAGTTTGCTTAATCAAAAATACTGACAACAAATCCTAATCAGGCTGAAATCGCATTTTAGGTGCTAAAAGGCCATAACTCAGAGGGAGGAACAATAAACTCCCATTATCTTTATATTTTTTAAGCGTGATTTGTCTTAAGATTTCAATGAAAATGAAAATTTAGGGGTGGGATATCTTGAGACAATAGTTTATTATATGGCAATTTGAATTCTTCGATACATGCAGCTTAGACGGGTGCAAAAATGCCACCTTGGCACTGGCATAATTATTCAGCATAGTGTTATTTACATCATAAAATCGCATGGATGCCTATATCTTTCTTAGAGTTAGTTTCACATCAATTACATACACAACTGTTAAGTAGAACTCTATAAAGATGTACACGGATCCCGTAATTGACGTCTTCAATAAACTCATTTGACCCCCCCCCCCCCAAAAAAAAAACCCAAAACAAAACAAAACAAAAAACAAAAACAAACAACATTTCAGTTTTAGAGCCTCATCTGGCGATAAATAAACTTAAACGCATTCTGTTTGTCATTAGCAAGGTAGCTGAATTCTCCCGCCACTATTGGGGTAGGTTGACGTGCTGCACGGTATCTACATGTATCAGAAAAGTGAGTTTCCCTTATGTAGCGGTCATGTTGGCGTGTTGTTACATGACATGTTGGCCTTTGTGGTGAGTTTTTAACAATTTCTGTTGCATTGAACTTCCGGTCAAGCCTTAGAATGATTTTGCAGTGTCTGTAAAAAATATATAACTCAAATCTGTGATGGAAATTATGAATTAGGAAAATCTGTTTTATGGTATAGGACTTCATTTTTAAAGGTTAAAAGTAAATATAGCAAATATAGTGAAAGGAAACAAACCAAATGTGCACCGAGCTCTGCTTGAACCACGTCAATTGATCTTGAACGTTCTTGGGCAGACACGCGCAGCTTTTTTTTTTTTTAAATTCTGTTGATGTTTTTTACAGTCAGTTAAAGATAGGGAATCGATCCACTTGAGTCCTTTTGAAAAACATATCCGAGAAACATATAGAGCACGCTTTTCAACGAAAACGGCCATGGTCGAGAAATTACTTACTTGATTAAAACTGTTTTGACATGAAGGGTTGAGGATTTTAAACAGCGGTCGATATTGGCAAAGACTTAAAAACTTAAGTTAAAGTTTTTTGTAATAATAAAAAATAAAAGTGGGGCGTTAGAAATTGTTGCCGGTATATGTAGTGAGAGTTTCATGTAAATTTTTAACTAATAGTTTCATAACTAAGGACATCATTTTCATGTATTTCAATTGAGATCTATATAAACAGTTACATAATGATTTAAATCACGTTTTGATTTTTTTATATATGCTGAAGGATTTCGTGTGGAAGTACACTTTACCTACTTAATGTAATCTTAGTTTGTTCCTTACTATTTCGGAAAGCCACAAAACTTTGTTTATGGTCCAGCTATGTCTTTGCTTTATTAAAAATTAACAAAATAAATAAAAGTTGTATCATAGACAGTTTACATATGTTACCTGCTTTTCTTTAATTTTTTTTGTATGATTCATGAATCGTTCAAAACATCTTATTTATATTTCTGTCATTCATAAAGCAGGGTCGATATGTTCTTTGTAAGTGGTTTTGATTTTTTGGGATAAAAAGTATTATGCAAGTTTTGTAATCGCAGCCAATGACAAATGACTTTGTTAATAAATAATGTATGGGAGTTTTACCTTTCTCTATACACCATTTTTAGAATTCTTTTGATTTCTAATTGAATTGCATTATTCATTTGCATTCACATATAGGATAAGCATGTCACTAAGCAACACTTATAAGGCATTTAGTTTCAGTACAAACCTAATTAAGAGCAAACAATTTTAAGAACCGCCAGGACCAATTCAAACAATTCTGAGCCATGTATTTTATGAGAAACATCTTCTCACTTTTATTTTTCTGTATGTATGGAGTGCATTTGGAAGAGACCTTTTTTCGACAATATAAAGCTGAGCAGGAGTTTGTCAATAAGCAGGTGCTTGACAATGTACTATCAGAGGTCAACTGTCCCTCAATTATAAGGTGCACTGGTCTCTGTTGCCAGGTGGACTGCGGATGTTTCGGATTCAGCTCCATGGTTAACAAATGTCGCGTCCATGCCTTTTGTAGACTTGAGAGTACACTTGTTGACGATGCAGGGTGGGAGTACTACCGAACATGTACGTAACAATTTATTTAGGGAAATGTAAGAATATCAGCTTCGTGGATACAATAGTGTAAACAAAACCAGGTCATATTTTGGGTTTTTTTTAATTAAAATAAATGGTCAAGATTTTTTTTGGTATGAATATTTAATTTCAATTGTATGAAATGTGATCTGTTTTCTGATATGCCATCAAAAATCGTTTGAAATTATCTATATAAACGCGTTACAAATCATTTTTTTTGTAATCGACACTAATTGTTGTTCTTTGACAAAACCATTTCTTTTTAACTCGTTATCAATGATGCTAGTAAAAAATAAGTTTGTAAAAAGATAATGAGTTATGTTTCAATATATTCAATTCAATATAAACCATAAGTAGCAGTTGATATTTTAAGTGCACTTTAAACTTTAAATACTAGCTAATGTTTTGGAGCAGTTAGCTTTTGAATCTGAGGAAATGTGGGTTCTATATCTCCACGTTTATTAAAACATTTGATCTCTTTTTTATGGAATACATGTACAGACATTTTTCAAATAATATTTAAAATCAATTTGTTCATGTTGATGTTTTTCGTTTTATAATATTGATACGTATGTAATAGATATAATTATAGATACCCCTTTTTCCATGTACAGTCAGTATCAGCCCTCGATCATTATTATCTCTCGGGCCTTCGGCCCTCGGGCTTATATTGGAATTTTTGGCTGATACTGGCTGTGATATGGGAAATGGTATGAGTTATTCTCTATATATTCTTTGGTTGATATTTGTGTGCATCAAAGAATTTTAAATCATAAAAAAGAAACAGTTTATGAATGCGTTGCTGATGGAAAAATTGACAATAGATTCTAACGATTGATGGCCTGAACATAGAATACGTGATTTCATTAGGCCTTCTTAAAGAATTTTAATTGTCACATCAAGCGGATATCATTCCATGCACATTTCAAAACGATCAAACAACTTATTTATTATTTACTTTACTCCAATGTTATTTTTTTCCCAAGTGGGTTATAAAGATGTTGGTTGAGTTTTTACCAAAAACGCAGTAACCTATATTTTAAATGGTAAGAACAGTAGTGTTTATTGTTATGAATGAAGCGGGCAAATGGGGATTGTCTTGCGAATAATGAAAACATGTTTTGGGAAACCAATAGTTTTAAATATTTATACTCATTAGCGTCAACAATTTGCCTTTTTTTTGTTAAGACACTTAAAAAATATTCCCAGACCGATGGATACAAATGAAATAATTTATAAACGCAAACCACTGTAAAGTTATCAATATTAATCAAAATTGGCGACTATACTACTCCCTCTTTAGATCTTTTATTTTAAAAAAATATGAGTCTTGGGTTGTTTCTTCGATGTTTGATAAGCATTTTGATTTATCTAAAACTAATTTAAAGTTCATCTCGCTATCTAAATAAAACGCACGTGCACCCCACAAAACACACAAAAATTTGTGTTTGCATACCAAGTACTGTAAACCAACTTTAATTTGCATGCGAAAGATTTTCGCGAGGTTCGCGAGGGCCTCGTCGTCGCGAATATTTCTTGCCGCGAACTAGTCGCGAAAACGGGTCTTGATAAGCTTTGGTCGTGAAAACTAGTAGCTGCAAACTAGTTTTTTTGGAAGTAGTTGGGGTCTTGATAAGCTTTGGTCGTGAACAATAGTCGCCGCGAACCAGTAGTTGGCGAAATAAAGTTGTCGCGAATAAAATGTAGTTTGCAGTAACGACATAGGACAGAGTGGGTGTACAGGACACTGGCTGACAGCAAAGTCACACGATTTCAAATGTATTTAATTCTTTAATAAAAAAAACTACTATATCAATATCTGTAAGACTTTCAGTGTGTAAAATTTCTTGTCTCAAAATTAATCGAGATTACACTAAAAAACTTCAGGAGAACTACTATCAAATGACTTTGCACAGCATATATATCGCCGTGTTACTGACGCAAAGAAGATGAACATCATCAACATCCAAAATAAACGATTTAAATGTCTAATTATGATTTAAAAAAGGGCTTTCAAAAATGGTTAATCAAGCTTTTTATTGTTGTTTACATTTTACTCAGTCAGTTAAAAGAATAACATTTGCTTAAATGGTTATTATATGCATATAACGATCGAGTCATTAATTCATTTTACATTACGATTTTTTTGTTTCTATCTGCATCCGTACTGTTGTCTTAAATAGTCTTTAGGCGAAAGTTAAAATGAAAAAACGACACTTACTAAACTATTTAAAATATCTGCTGAATTTTTTTTTTGGAAAGCAGTTTAAAGTCACAAATTGCTTAGTACATACACTTTAAGTTATTTTCAAATTCGTGTTATAATCAATCTGATTAAAATAAGATCTTTGATCCGCTCTGACAAATTCGATGTCGCTTCTTTGTGTAGCGACATCGAATTTGTCAGAGCGGATCAAAGATCTTATTTTAATCAGATTGGTGTTATAATTTGTAGCGTGGATAGACTTCATGAATTCACAGTACTGGGTTGGTAAGGATCTTGTAACGTGGCACGGAGCAGAAGTGAGTGATTCATTTGTTTACATGTACGCTTATTCTTCTTTGTGTCTTCAAACAAAAAACAAAACACCAGTTTTTGCATGACTTCCCAGACACCTGCTATTACACGTACGTCAAAGTTACCACGTGATTTTAATTTGTGAAACTGTTTTTTATTTCTTTTCGAAAACACCGATAGAATAAACTTTAAATGTATTCTACAACATTTCAAATTAAAATCTATTATTATTACGAATACATACGAAGACGTTTTTTCTTGTGTTTCTTTAAAAGTTTAATCTATATATACTCTGAATGATTTCAGAGCGACATAAATACTTTAATTTTTCGGTTCTCTCTGTCTAAGCAATCCTAAAAAACGTAACAGGATATGTAGTAAGTTATTTGAATTCGTATTTTGTTGGGGTTTTATTCCAGGTAATATGCAGAAACATCGGCGCCAACTTAGCAGAGATTGAATCACCGGAAGAAGATAATTTCATTCATAGCCTCGTTTCCCATTTGAAAGGTAAAACATACTTTGTATTTCTGTTTCTCTCACTTTTAGCATGATACGTTGGTTTCATAAACATTTCCGTACATCAATAGTCGTCACAGCTACGATAATACATAATCCAATAATTACTGCACTACAAATACAGAATGTTGAATCTTCGATTAATTTTGATTTTGTGAATGAAATCGGCATCTATATCCCCGATAATTTGTGCTTCGTGAAGCATTACGAAGCCATGATATTATGTTTGTCATTTTCAAATAATTTAATTCTGGTTGTAACGCGATTTCTGATTGGCTAGAAAATTGTTTTATATCGAATAAAGAATGTGGCCTACGTCACAGTTAAACTAACGTCAAAAACGTATTAATCCCCATAACGTTACGTTTGACGTTTGTACAATATTATGTCATTTTAAAGGGCAAATGACTATTTTTATCATTTTATCTACAACTTGTTACAAAAATTAAATTATATACAAGAAATTCAATACAGTGGGGCCTCAGATATCCGGACGCCAGATAACAGGACCCTTCAGTTACGGACGATTTTATTTGGGAACATTTTTTTTAATACGTTATTTTGTCTCATTTATCCGGAATTCCGCGTTCCGGATCCAGACGGTCTGTTTTTACCACAAAACACTGATTTACTACTAATCTTGCTTCATTTAACCGGACAGTAAAATTTGATGATACCCTACTCAGTACATAAGATTACCCCTGTCAATTAAGTTTCACACCTTTTTTACGCGCTAGACTCTCATAAGTAGCTTGTATAAACACACTGACTTCCAAAATCACTTTCAAAAATTGGAAAATTGCGAACAACAGTGTATCACACACATATCACACTTGGACACAAAGAATTTAGCTAGATTCGGTTGTAATTATTGTCCGGTTAATATTTCATGACAAAATAATAAAATAAAGCAGAGTTCTTTATATCTAAAAGCGTTCATATCAAAAGACAACTCTAGCATGTGTTGCTAAATGGTATGAAAGGCAAAAAAAACTAGTATCAACACTGGGAGCCATCGTATACAAATACATTATCATTCATGACAACAATAGACACATTTCAGATGTCCGGATACTTCACCTATCCGGACGATTGGACTTGGGAACGAAAGCGTCCGGATAACTGAGGCTCCACTGTATTTGTTAGTTTTTTACGATATAAAATGGTTTGGGGCAGCTTCGCGGTATATAAAACGTAAACTGCCTAAAAACCATTTCATATCGTATAAAACTAATAAATATTGAATGCATTCCTTAAATATAGAAGACATCTGGTTGGGTGCGACGGACATCGCCGAGGAAGGCACGTGGTTGTCGGCGGAGAAAAACACGACGCTCACATATGTGAATTGGTATCCAGGGCAACCGAACAACTACGGCGGTAACCAGAATTGCCTCTGTCTTTACGAACCTTACCCGTATGATCACGCGTGGTGTGACGACGTGTGCAGTATGCTGCACCAGTTTGTGTGTGAGAGGAAGGCGTTTTGAGACTATTACTTCGTATATGGATGGTATGGGATAGGATAGGATAGGATACGATATGATAGGATAGAGCTATTTTGCAGGATATGATGCAGGATACAGGATAAAGGATATGATAGGATTGTTTTGTCAACTTTCACGATAGCAGAACTGTACTTCGTTTAGAAGATGCAAATAAATAAAGAATTAATGAAAAATATAACTTTCATAAAATTTAATTTTTCATGGAGGCTGTCTGCAACCTCCCCCACCCCTCCACCCCCCAACCCCCGCACACACACACACACAGACACGCACCTGCGAGTGATAGATATTTGAATATATGAATGGTTTTAAATCAAAATAGGAGAGTTTTCCTCGAAAATTGGGTCATCTACAATAAATGATTTGGTTTTACTGTGGAATCAATAAATTTCAGGGGGGTTCAATTTTTGCTGAGTTCGTGGGTATCTGTCAGCCAAATCAACATCCTCTGCGAAATAATTAATTAGTGTAATAAAGTCATATCTTCTTTAGTAAGTATTAAAAATTACACAAAATTACGTCCCCATGAACCTATAAAATTTCAACAATCCCCAAAAATTAGCCACCACGAATTTTATTGAGTCCATATTAATTTTTTTTATGAATCAGCAGTAGCTATCAAACATTGTTTTTTCCAAGTGTTATATTTCACATGTTCTTTATTTAATAAATCTCTGGTATCTTTGTTAACTTTTTTTTCTCGTACAAATGAACAACAATGTTCGCCATATGTCTCAATATCCAACGCTTAATTCATATCGTTTAACACATAAAAAAACCCAATGGATTAGTAATAAATATATCAGCGAGTAAAAAAGCAATGTGCTTTGTATAAGACTTTCATAATGATAATAATAAAATGACACCATTTACAAAGGAAAATATAGCAATCAGTATGATAATTCAATTTGAGGTCAAATTGAACACAATATCTTGTAATCCTACGATTATAAAAAGAAAACTAGACACGATCTCGTTGCGAGCAACGAGGAGGTCTTCCGTGCGATTTTTTGAAGGTTATATGACCTTGACTTTGATATTTGACCCTTTATCTCCTTATTGGGACAACAGCAAAAAAATTGATGGTTGAATTTTGTTAGGAACATCATTCTCAGCATTCTATACTGATTTTCAAAATGATGCTTTTTAAAATATTTGTTCTGTTTGAGGTATGTTATCAAAGTTTTGTACTTCTGGCCCCTTAAAACCCATTAAAAACCCCTTAAATACGGAACACATGATAAAATAATTATA
This sequence comes from Magallana angulata, assembly GCF_025612915.1. Taxonomy (NCBI): domain Eukaryota; kingdom Metazoa; phylum Mollusca; class Bivalvia; order Ostreida; family Ostreidae; genus Magallana; species Magallana angulata. The sequence continues at coordinate 31,791,553 of NC_069112.1, forward strand.
ATATATTGTTAAATAAATGTGAGATGAACATTATTGCTTCCTTAACATATAACAAAATATTTTTCAGTAAAGTGCTATGGAAGAAAGACTTTAGAGCCCTTTTTGCCCCTAAATTGAACAGCCAGCCCCTTTTTCTTGTTATCATACGAAAGTTCTTTTGATATTAATCATATTTTGTTCAACAAGTGTTTAGAAATTCTTTGCCGTGTTTGAGCTATCTGGGATAGGACGTTTTAGGGGCCGACCCCTAATCTCCTTATTGGGGCCAGATAACGAAAATTTTATGATTGAATATTGTTTAAAACATCATTCTAAGCATCTTTTATTCTATATCGCTTTTCAAAATATTTGTCCTTTTTTAGATATATTCGATCGAAGTTTTGGACTTTTGGCCCCTTAAAACCCCTAATTACGTAACGCATAATAAATTTTTTATACTGTATAGTTTTATTAGTGAAAGATGAACATTTTTGCTTCTTAAACATATTACAAAATATTTCTCATTAAAGTGCTATGGAAGAAAGACTTTAGAGCCCTTTTGGCCCCTAAATTGGAGGGCCAGCCCCTTTTTCTTGACATCAAACGAAAGTTCTTTTGATATTAATCATATTTTGTTCAACAAGTGTTTAGAAATTCTTTGCCGTTTTAGAGCTATCTGGGATAGGACATTTTAGGGGCCGACCCCTAATCTCCTTATTGGGGCCAGATAACGAAACTTTTATGATTGAATATTGTTTAAAACATCATTCTAAGCATCTTTTATTCTATATTGCTTTTCAAAATATTTGTCCTTTTTGAGGTATATTCGATCGAAGTTTGCACTTTTGGCCCCTTGAAACCCCTAATTACGTAATGCATAATAAAAAATTTATAATGTATAGTTTTATTAGTGAAAGATGAACATTTTTGCTTCTTAAACATATTATAAAATATTTCTCAGTGGAGTGCTATGGAAGAAAGACTTTAGAGCCCTTTTGGCCCCTAATTTGAGGGACCAGCCCCTTTTTCTTGTTATCAAACGAAAGTTCTTTTGATATTAAACATATTTTGTACAACAAGTGTTTAGAAATTCTTTGCCGTTTTTAAGCTATCTGGGATATGACATTTTAGGGGCCGACCCCTAATCTCCTTATTGGGGCCAGATAACGAAAATTTTATGATTGAATATTGTTTAAAACATCATTCTAAGCATCTTTTATTCTATATTGTTTTTAAAAATATTTGTCCTTCTTGAGATATATTCGATCGAAATTTTGGACTTTTGGCCCCTTAAAACCCCTAATTACGTAACGCATAATAAAAAATTTATATTGTATAGTTTTATTAGTAAAAGATAAACATTTTTGCTTTTTAAACATATTACAAAATATTTCTCAGTAAAGTGCTATGGGAGAAAGACTTTAGAGCCCTTTTGGCCCCTAATTTGAGGGACCAGCCCCTTTTTCTTGTTATCAAACGGAAGATCTTGTTAATATAACTTTTATTTGCTCTAAATGTTATGGTAAAATATTTTCAGGAAAGGAGATAAAGAACGAAAACCATTAAAAATGACGTCGTTTTTTTAAACTCGATTTTCGGGTCCAGGCGAGCTTCGACGCCTTTGAAGCCAGACAACCACAAATGCCTTTAAACACATCTACAATCTTTTGTCTACAATTCCTGAAAATTTAAATTCAATATCTTTTTTCGTTTAGGAGGAGATAGCAGGACAAAATGACCCTCTAAAAATCACTAAAACGTCAATATCTCCCGAACGGAAATGACGTCATTAAAATAAAAAATTATATATAAGGTTTTTATCAATATCTACAAGATCTGAAATTTTCATGAAAATCGGTCAAGTCGTTTTCAAAAAATCGCTTGTACAAAAAAGCGTAAGAAAAAAAAAAAAAAAGGGAAAAAGAAACAAAGCAATAACAATAAGGTCTTCCGTTGGAAACGGAAGACCTTAATTAAGTAATGGTTGCACCAAAAATAGACAATAGCTAGACTAAAAATATGTGAATCAGATCAAAGCATTCACTTACTTTCTTTTTCTTTTTTTTTCAATTTGAATAATTTCTATTCTTAAAAGAAAATCGGTGGTGCAACACGCTTATTTAAGCAAATATTATGTATAATTACCAAATTATTGCATTATTTCTGTTTCATCTTTGCTAGCTAAGAGTTTCCGATCGTATTCTACGATGTCTCCACAAACTTTAATAAAAGCTGAATGAATCGTAAAACGTCGGTTGACTTATTAGATGGTAGTATTTATTATTCAGAGGATTCATCAAAGAAAAAAATCCAATAAAATGCTTCCATGATCAAAATAGCAAGGATTGTTGGGCCAAACTGTGTGTATGGGAAAGAGAAAAAAACAACGTTTAACCAAATTCAAGACACATAAATTCAGTAGATTCTTAAAGAGTGCCCCTTTCTGCTACGCACATCTAATAGCTTCAACAGTTTTATCGGGTCGTCATGTCGGTAATATTAATGGCAATGTCAAAGCAATCGTTTAAATAAATGATGAAAAAACGCCTGTTTCAAAAAGAGGTTTTATGTGTCTATGTAAAGAAACAATGTGTTTTTATGCATATATCAAAGCAAATAAAGTGACTTTGAAAAGTAGTTTTATAGCAAAGTTTATGTTGCTCAAAGAAGCGATATCACAGTCTCTTGAATACTGAATCCGCGGCCCATAGTACAACTTTAAAAAGATCCAAAGTTATTTTTACAATAAATAATTAAAATACTCTATAGTTGTTACATTAACATCATAAAATCGCATGAATACCCCACTTCTTATTAGAGTTAGTTTTACATCAATCGCATTGAATACATTACTTCTAATTAAAACTCCATAATTAAAAATATATAACGTAATTAACGCCATAAAATACTATTTGATTTTCCCTCCAAAATTTTCAGTTGTAGAGCCCCATCTGGCGTTGAATTGATTTTAACGCATTCCCTTTGTTATGCGAAAGGTAACTGGATTCCCGCGCCACTATCGGGACAGCCAAAATGGCTGCCTTCCTATTTTTATCGTCGTCTTCGTCATTTTGGTTTTCTTCTTCTCCTTTCTGGTCACGTGATGCTGTTTTCGTCTGCCGAGCTTTGGGGCGTATTCTCGGGGTCGGAGGCCGGTCGGTGTGAAACACGACGAATATTCCTCCGCAGGCCCGAGTGCATGGCGTGACCAAACAGTCAAAGAGGTACTTGAAGCAGCCTTTAAAGCACGTGCCGCAGCATATATATACGTTCTTGTTGATCGGCGTAAGGCACCACACGTGTTCGAATGCAGTCAGGGCGAAGCCACACCCCCACCATATGGCGATGAAGGGAGCGAGAAAAAACGTGAGGAGTTTGTAGCAGCAGTCATTGAAACACGTGTAGCACTCTTGCGAACATAACCAGATCAACTCGAGACTCTTTAGAGCTGGTGCCTCTTCGAAGACATCGTGAAACTTGACCTGAAAAGGGGACAGCAAATAAAGAAAATAAGCTAGGTGAGGGCAAATACAAAATTATCAGACGTCACGACGTGTAGGTAATTTTACGACAATGGTTACGACATGTTCTACATGTATGTCAATTTACGGCAAATGTAAACAAGCAGTCTGTTTTAAAAGCCTTGGAGCTATCTCCGACATTAGTAAACTGAAGTCATTTATACTACATGACAGGGTTTAAAGTTCAATATAATGTTCAAACTACTTGTGTGTAAATTCAGTTACAGGCAAATGCACGCGTACGTTTTTTTACAAAGACAATATGCAAGGGACGATTAAGACCAAATATATTACAAGTTTGGAAAGAAATGCTGATTTACCCTGGACGGTTTACATGAATCTGCATGAATCCCAAGAAATATTGAATAACTGTCACAATATAAGGCTTAAAAAATAAGCAAAAATTCTAAGCAGATATTTTACCTAGCATTTTGAATTGAAGTAAAGATAGCAGTAATTGTCAATAAAATGTTATGTTGTAAATTCTTTAATATCTAAATGGTGTGTACATGTACATACAGATAACGGTCGATTTATCGTGTTATTTTACGCTTACCAGATAAAGAATTCAGAACATGATGAAATGAGTTTAAGTGTAATATAAAACGAGGAATGAACATTTCAATTAATATATTGAAACCATGGCTGGACCGGGATTCGAACCCGGGATCCCTACCATTCTAGTCGTCGAGAGCCCCAACTTCTACATTCCTCCCTCCTTTAATCATCTTAGCCTCGAATCCCTCAGGCTCTTACCCTGACAGTGGTTCAACTGTCAATTCCAGGGGTTTGTAAAGGCACCAAAATTTAATAGGAAATGGGCATATTGATCAATTGAAAACATATGGCTGGAGTTTGATTCGAACCCGGAACCCTTGCAACTTTAGTCAGAAGCTTTATCAATGAACTACCCAGGCCGATATCCACGGTCCATATAGCCCCACCTACTTTGATATACAAAGTCACAGGTTATCTGCCCTTTACGACGAACACTTTAATTAAAGTAAGTATTAATCTAACTTTGGAGCAAAACCAATGATACATTTTTTAGGCATTTAGAATGACCTATTTATAAGTATCATTATTTTATCTTTTTTCCGTTGTATAACAAAATTGAAAAGTGTCTAATAAGACAGTGATAGTGTGTGTATAAAAGTGGGTGGGGCGGGGGATAATTAAAGCCAAATTTTATCATGAACTGATTTTTTATTTAGGCTAGCATTTTACGGTTCTGTAATTCAATAAGGCATTAAAAGAAACGTTAAGATTGTAGAAAATATTGTATTATTCAAGAAGCTAAGATGCATGCACATGTAAGTTACAGACCGCACTTCTTGTCACTTGTGAATTATTTAAACGAAAAAATATCGATCCACACCAGAGTGGTAATTTGAACTGATTTATCAGTTCAGCAGTCATCTATTAAATTCGCGTGTATAGATGTTAGGTTTTGTTTATCAACAGAGCATGCAGCCATGCTAGTACATGTAGATTGTAACAATATCAGGCACGAATCTTTTTTCTTTTTTTAAGGAAGAAAAAAACCGACAATCGCAAGGAAAATTGGTACCCCCTCTCCTCGCCCTCGCCACCTGCTGCTAGTTGCCTGCTTACACCTATGATTCTTCACATCTTCACTTGAAAACAGTGTCAATTTGTGGATTGTTAGAACAATAGATCCGTGCCAATAAATAATGTTATTTAAAACAACAAATCTTAGGTCCGCGCCTATTTTGGCATGCATACCTTGAGGTGTTGGTTCAGTTTGTTTGGGTCCCTGTCCTCTGCCTGCTCGTTTGGATGTACCCGTCTCGGCATTCTGGGATAGGATGATAAATAACGGAGGGAATCCTATTAGATCCGTCAAAAAATATTACATTTCTAATACTTTCTCAATACGACAAAAATATCATCACATATCACGACTTAACATTCTGATCCGAGGCGCTTAATTATCCAACGTAATCCATAATTAATTTCTCTGACTTCAGTCAAAAAGAAAACAACATGCAATAAAGAAAAGTGTGTATCCTTAATGAAATGGCGTGAATGGTTCACCCACAGAAAAAGGAAGTCGCCAGGTAGTCACTTCTGCAAAGGTTTCTCCTCAAATTATACACAACAAACAAAAGGCGCTTGTAATAAAACTGTTAGATAGCGGTCGGCGTGTACTTGGGCCTGTGCAATCGTCTACAATTTATGACCAGACCCTTATACCGTGTTTCAACAAAAAAAAAAGAGTGAGAAATCGAATCTAAAAACAGACGACACGGAAAGGCATGATGTAAGTAAATTGAGGCCGTACAAGTTTAGTGATCGGTTTATTGTTTGTTAAGGAGCCTTTAAGAATGTGAATTTGGTTGCTCGGTTGTTTGATTTTTTTTTCTTCTACAAGTTTGAAATCAGTATAATTGGCATCCCCCTCAAGCCACATAGAAATATTTGGAAAAAAACCAGTGCCTTTTATTTTTTAAGTTTAGATTAGATATAAAACTCGCTAGGGGAAAACGTTAGGAAAGGCGGAATTTGATGCGACGGTCAACACAGAATTTACTTTTATGGCGAAGAGGCTTTTAAAAATGACAGCGAAACTGAGGGGGTGAAGAAATTTAAGCAGTAATGTCAACATTTCATTTAAGCTTCATAACTGACCACGGGTCGCCACAACAGATCGTGCGCGCAGTAAACCGTGACGTACAGGGGGTATGGCGAGAAAGTTTCTTAATTTGTTTATAGAAAGGATCACTGCACCATCTAACAGTATTTTAAAACATTTGAACATTTAATTTTAAATGGATTGCGGTCTAGGGGTAAAATTGTTCAAAGCAAAAGACGAGAAAAACTGTTGATTATTCTTTGTTTAATGCCAGAAGAGAGTTTCTGAAATTCGTTTATTTGATAAAACTTTGCTTCAATTTTTACAAGATAATGAAAATATCATAAAAAGCAAAATTGAAAAAAAATAAAACCTAAAAATTTTGGTTGAGAAGTCAATATAAAAGACAAACAAATAAAAAAAAATTAAATATATTTTTATTGCAAAAATCTTTTTTCCTCATTTTGGGTAATACAGTACGTTAAATTACTTACTAACTTAAGTCAAATATTTGATTTTGATAGAAAAAAAAATCAATCAACGACATTAAAAGCTTAAATATTGTAAGTATATGTTTACAATACTTCGTTTTTATTAAAAAGCTATCACAATAAATCAATAATATTTGATATTTATAAAACGTGTGCCGGGACTAAAAAAATTGATGGACAATACTAAAAAAAAACCATAAACCATACTGACTGTGTTCATTATAGAACTGTATTATTTTTCTCTAAGAGAATGGATCTGTATAAAGATATAGGAGAGCAACAAAACTTTAAAAAGTAAAATGCTTAGAACTTTTCTTTACTAGATAGCAATTTATGGCTAAAGATGTGATATAAATAGATAATATGATGACAATTCAGTTTTCTCCATTAAAAAGCTGTAACATTTATCATTTAACAGAAAGCTATGCAAAAATCGCATTCTTCAAAAACATTCAAGAAAAAAAAGCATAATAAATATAGCACTCTTTTTTTTTCTTTTAAAAAAGCAAAAGTAATATAATATGCCTTTGAAAAAATACATTTTTCAATAACTTGGACGGAGAGACGAAAGAACACAAACTAAAATCGATTAAGAAAAATATCTATATACACCTAGATGGTCTAGGAAACATTTCATATCACAGAATGTTTGAATACATGTACATTATGCATGCTAAAGGTTCGTCAACGTCATCTTACATCCATTAATTATTATACACAAATAGGAACCAATGCTATGCAAATGCTTATTTCAATTATATGCAAATTTGGAGGTCAATGGTATGCAAATTTGAAGGTCAATGATATGAGAAATATTAGAAAAGAATGAACGCGATGTTATGATGGTAAACAGTGAAAACGGTTCCATGGGTTCTCTGATCATCACACGTTCACAGTGTTGTAGTTCTCTCTGACATATATTAGTCATATATTCAGTATACATCGTATAATAAAACACAAATTGTTTAAAATATTTTTTTTTTCAAAATAAAACCATTAAATATACACAAAGTTATCAAATAATTCACAGGATATTTAAGAGTTATCGGACATTGCTGAGGATCAGATATCAATTTCTGAAACAGGCGGAGTAATACGTGTTTACATATGACTCTCTCGAGGCATAGGACGGACGCGATTCGGTTTTCCCCCTTTTCCTCCGCCGGACTTCTTTTCTTTCGGTCCATGACTTTTCCCACAGACCTTAATAAAAATTCCCTACAAAGAAAAAAAATCTTACTCTATAGATTTACACTATGAACGCTGACAACTTATAAACTAAAAAAAAAATCTACTTTTTTTAAATTTTGAAGTATATTATTGGTTCTTATTATGGTGCCTTTTCATTAGTTTGACAATATTACAGAATATTTAAACCCAATGCACAATGTTTTTAAATAACTTAGGACAGATTTTTTTTTAATGCTAATAACAATGAAATGTCTGGATGAATAAACAAAATTCAAATAATGTTAACATCGGTGGTTGTAAGGACAAAATGTCACAAAGAAAATTTACCAATTTAAGATCAATATATTTAAAAATCTCATCATCATCATCATCATCATCATCATCATCATCATCATCATCATTATCGACTAACAGTATATAGGGCACATGTACGTGTTCTACACGGACAAACATTCCGAAGGAAAAATAACGAGTTCAAAAATAAATGTTACCAAAAAAAAAATATATGGTTATCAAAATTGACGATATTTCAAAAAAGGTAAAGAGAGATAATCAATACAAAAGAATGTCAATAGTTTTGGCTGTAATATACACATTAATGATTATAAAATATCTAATATAATCAAATAATATGAATTGTTTTACCATAATGATGAACAGTCCCACCGCCCCCAGTACGGCCACCCACCACTTCTCCGTCAGGAACTGTTTGACCGTGTTGATGATGTCCCCGGACAGTAACAGCTTCCTGATGTTACTGAGGGGGCCGGTTGGGTCTACCTACGAATAGAGCAGACACCGCTCATCTTTATGGCGTCAAATGGTATGTGTAGTGTCGAATGTTTGAACAAAAACGTCAATTTTATAGCATCAGACGTTATGTGATAGTTTCAAATATTCTTCGCTGGCGTTCTATTTTGCATAAAAATAGCGTCAAATCTTGTTTAAAAGTGACGCATGTTGTAAACGAGCGTCAATATTTTATGCAGCAATGAATGATAAAGAGCAACAGCGATGGATATTATAATGAAGGCAACATCAATGTATCATAAACTCGCCTGATACCTATAACATAATGTCAAAAAAAGTAAGCAGTCCTTCATTAAATATTCAGACAGTCGAATAATCTTTTACGTGTAATCAGGTTATGTTAATTAATTCTAGCTCATAATCATTATATAACTCGTACAACCCAATAACAAACTGGAAAGAGACAGAGGGAATTTTTCAATACACTTTCTCTAAGCTTTTTTATATGATAAATAATGCATGTTATTATGCTTTAATAAGTTTCATAAAAGAAGTAAAGAAAGAAATACCTCACGACAGACGTGAAACACGTCACAGTAGCCCTTAAAGTTGTTACAGGGCGCCCCCGTGAACGCCTTGGCCTCTGTCAGATCAGGGATATCCCCCGCGAAGCTGCACGTGTCGTTGACCAGACAACAGAGGCGGCACAGGTTGGCGTCCTTCCACCCGGACCCCGGGCACTGACAGGAGAGGTAACCCTTGGCCAGACACACGGAGGCTGAGCACTCCTGTAACGGGACGAATTTATTATCATACGAGGGTTCGGAAATCATTAAAACATTTACTCTTACTTCTATGGAAAAAAAGGAAAAACCCTTGAAATTTCACCAAAAGTCAACAGAAGAGCTTCGCAGTCGTAGTCAGATTTCTATACCTTAGAAAATAAAAGTATACTATCTCTTTAATCAGCTCGAAGAACACGTGAAACTTCCACAAAAGTTAGTCAAAATGAAAAGTGAAATGAGGAAAAAATAGTTTTTTTAACTGTAGGTCTATCGGTACTTTAGTTGTAAGTTACGGTCATTTTTTTTTTTACGCCAAATTAACCTTATGCCTGCGCCGGGCATCCCGACCATTGACTATTATGTACCGTCGTAAACAGATTATTTAAAACTTTCCATTATTGAATACTTAATTTTGCAGTCAACAAAGCAGCAGCAATTAAATGAAAGACACAAAAATTACTTACACCTAGATAGCAAACTTGTCCGTTTGCGCATGCGGTACCATTAGGTTCCGGTGCTGATGACGGGCAAGTGACACTCGAACCAGTGCAAACGTTAAGGAGAAAAGCATAGAATAGTCTTCTTACCCTTTATAGGAGATAAATGTTCAAGTTTACATATACATGTATTACCAAATTCCTCTACTTCGGTCCCGAACATTATATTTAGGTTGACGAAATACAATCTCTCTCTCTCTCTCTCTCTCTCTCTCTCTCTCTCTCTCTCTCTCTCTCTCTCTCTCTCTCTCTCTCTCCTCAAAAAGGATATTCACACTCGGCTGTAGCCAGACATGACGTATTCCCCCGACACACACCGGAAGTCTTCTTCTGACAGTTGGCGCCACAACACGGCCCCTCACTGGGACTGAAAACAAAACTCTTTGATAAGCATATAAAAGCCATGCTCTTTTATTTTTATTGATAAAAGCATAAATGTGGAAACCCATTCTTATATATTCTTCAATTGCTTCCGATGAATATTTACCAGTAGTTACAATGACACTTTAAAGAGTGTAAATCAAAAACAATTGGAATTTTACTAGTAGATACATGAGGATGCAGATTGTAGAAAGTACTATCAATTGTAACATACACAGGCCTGTTTAGCAGAGAGAGAGCGCTTGCGAGAGTTCGCCAAAATTTATGTTGCGGATAAAATAGGGAATTTTGGAGAGCGCTCGCTCTTTTGAACACGCCTCAGGTGTAGTAGATATCATTTTGACATTACATAATCTATGTTGATTCACACGGAAAGAAAACTTTCCTTACCTGCAGAATCCCGATGTACTGCCTGTGTATTTACATTCATTCGAGGTTCCCGCTTTGTTACAACACGTCTCCGTGCATTCCTCGTCCCAGCCACAGTCACACTCTTCATCCGGGCTCTCCACGATCTTATTTCCGCAGACGTAACCAACTGGTTCTGTTGGCGGGAAATTTGAATACCTTAATATTATGCATGTAATATTTTGCTCGAAATCTTAAAACATTTCTATGTCAAGTTTTTTTTATTCTCATTGTTTTCAAAAAGCTCAAGACAAATATTATTTCTAAAGTAATATAAATTAATATTTAAGGCGATGGAATCTCTTCATAACAATTTTAACCATATCAATGTTACAAGAACTAATTCTATATTTAAAATTTTTATTTAAGAATAATATTTTATAACATCAAGTTGGTTTTTAAACAAGTTCGTTTACCTATAAAACACCCCGTAGAAGTCCGACATTTGTTTTCAATAATCGGCGCCATTTGGTTGATACTACAGGAAGAAAATTTGTTGTTGTTTAGTAGATTTCCGGATGTTGCGTGCGCATACATGATGTAATTTCCGTCCGATCCACCAGGAGCACACGTGGTGCCATCTGTATCATGCTTTTGAAAATATGAATGTAAATTTATTTGAGTAATTTTATGACATTTACATAATATTTTTTGAAAATACTTTGTTTTCTGCATGTGAAATATTCCAATCAAAAACACTGTTCACATCGATCTCTGAAGCAAAAGATGGAATTGGGAGGGAAAAAATTAAATCTAAAAAGGATTTTTTGAATAAAAAAGAACATTAAGCTACTAGATCATGGCATTTAACGATACAATATTTTGAAGAATTAAAATTTAAAATAAAGTCCTACCTCTGATCCGAAGTTGTGACCTATTTCATGGGCAAAGGTCACCTGCGTCACAACAGAAGCTACTTCGGCTCCGTAATTCTTGACCGTCACAATTCCGGTGTTTAGACTCTTCGACTCTCCACTGTAACTCTAAAAATAGAGGATCCACTTGAAATTTTATTTGACTTGACAATTAATTTGACTTGAATTTAAATTTGAAACGTTAAGTTAGGAATTCATCATGAATATTATTAAACAGGCTTTTATTTAAAAATCAAAAAAATAATTTTAAGTCATGAGTGTATTGGGAGGAAGTGCAGCATCATCCGATTCGATATTTTATTACTGTGGTACAGATGCAAGTAATACATGTAACAACTATTACTTACAGTTTTCAAATCGAAGAACTTATTAATATTTAAGGTAGGCATTATACCGCCCACTGTTTCAAATTTAGCAGACTCCCGGTCTGGTACATATAGCATTCTGTTGAAGAATTATCTTTCATTTATGGGAAAACAACATACTCGATATATTTCACACACGCCACCGGCTTTTGACAAGGAAGCCACCCATGCGAGACCGAGAACTCCCCCATCGAAGTCACGGTCTGCGAACATATAGGACAGGCAATAATCATCGTAGTTATTTGTTGAGTGCAGATCAAGGAACTTCTCCACACTGTAGTGACCATTGAATTTGTACCCCGCAGCGTTTGGGTCCGTGTATACTTTCAACCTCTTGACGAGGAAAGCAATGTTGTCTGCGCTACTATCCGAATCAAAATCTTTAGAATGATAGAAAAGCAATCAGATTAATGGATAAGTATTGCACATATCAATAAGTATAAATATATAAGTGAAAATGAAAGGAAACTATTATCAGTGCCTGAGGATGGGGTTTCATTTTTACCTATGGGTCTGAATATATCGTTGGCAGCCTGAACATAAGCCCCAAGCTGAGCGACCACCGTGTCCACATTGCTGCCGTACTTCTGATAAAACGTATGATCCGCCTGCATGTACAATGTACACACAGTCTTTGCCGGAACTATCGCCCTCTTCCGGCGGTGTTCCGGTAGGTTCGCATCAAATGAATATCTGTGTTTCCATTGGTTGGATTCCTCGTGACGATCGTCTAAAGGAATTTTGTTCATGACACTCTGTCTAATACCGTCGGCGTTGCAAAATGACGACGTGTTAAAGTTGACGTCATCGGTTGTGTATATGATGGAATGAAACTCTTGTGGTTGTTTGAAATATTGAGACGAGGGCTCCACAAAATAAGTCACACCCTCAGTTTGAATTTGACCTTGGAAATGGCCTTCAGGGTTGACAATTCCAAAGACTCGAGAACGTTCACCTTGAAAAAATATAGATATATGCAAAGAAGTTGATCATACTGTTTTCATAGCATTTCGAGTTATTAATAAAGAGAGTGACGCGTTATGCACATGGGATCAAAGCGCAAACACTCGCATTCTGATTGCATTCCAACTGATATTTTATCTAATTGGAAAAAAAATCAAGGGATGATTTACAGAATAAACAGTTACTATCGATGTAAATAAACAACAAAAGGCAAGAATAAAATAGCAATTCTGATTTCTTTTACAATGTGAATCATGTTGCAATGTTTTCTTACGATCCTTTTTTAAACCTTATGGTTCAAGTCAGTTGATTTACTAGTAAATTAATTTGAATTGTTTTAAAGATATTTGTTGTGTGAACTTGAACATTCAGGTTATTAGGTATCATACAAATACTACCTTTTGTATCAATATACTTAATAATATTTTAATTTGAGCCGAACTAAAGGACTTGATCTTTCTCTGTGTAGTTAAAGCGAGTTTAAGCTTAGAACAAGCTTCTGTTTATAATGAATTTTCACAAGAAGGACAAGAACAGTTAATAAATAGAATCTTATAACAAATTACTTTGGACCAAATTTACTTTTTCCGCACAACTAACACATCTATCTTAGTTTTACAAGTCCTTACCTTGAAGAATACCGGTGTATAGAAATGACGTATCCATCTCCAATGGACCGTGACTAGATTCGATGATGACGTCAGGGTGGAACACATGATTGTCTCTTTTTAGCCTCACTTTGAATTGTCTATAATTTAATATATAGAACATAACAATTGATGACTACCATAATTATATCCATTCATTTGCACTTGAGTTTTACTTCTGAGGCCACATATTCTTCAATTTGATTAAATATTGAACTAAGTTTATAGATTTATAGCAAGTGTTAACATCTCTATAACCTATACAGTCAGCTATTTCATGAAGGGGATGATCAACGACATATATTTGATATTTTTACTTCTAGTGCGTATTCCTTTTACGGGTTTTAACACCAAAAAAAACAAAACAACAACAACATACCTGTTGTGTGTACCGAACTCAAAGTCCATTGTATTGATAAGCGACCTGCGCATGCGCTCATGCTGCTGTTTGAGTATGTTATGGTCATAGTAAACCGGTTGATAGTCGTGTAGAATGTGTTTGATGGGAGATCCTGTAATGTAAAAAAAATACTAGGGAACTACCAATATATTCTTTTCTTTCGCACAAAACTACTTCTTTGGCATCCTCTATATAATTCCCTGCTTCTTATCATATCTTTCTCTGTCTGTATGCCTGTCCGTCTGGCTGTCTTCGTCTCTGTTTCTGTCTGTCTGCATCTCTCTCTCTCTCTCTCTCTCTCTCTCTCTCTCTCTCTCTCTCTCTCTCTCTCTCTCTCTCTCTCTCTCAAAGTTCAAGTCAAACAACATTTTTGACTTTCCGTTTCCATCGTCTATCCACACCAGGTTTTATGATCGATACTTCTCTGATACACAGCTTTTACTTCCAACGTACATGACCTTACCAACAGACGTACGGATCAATTCTATTAATTATCCATACACCAAGGAACATTAAATATGATTAATAACTTTGACCCATCGACATAAGCCCCGATATAACAATACCAATCAATATTGAGATAGATACAGACTGTTAATGCAAAAGAAACAAAAAAAAAAATTGAAAAAAAAATCCATTCTCGGTAACGTGTTCTGTATCGTCAAAGGATACTGGGATTAAATATAGCAATATATCTGAATATTATTAAAGAATTACAGCGTATCTTTAAATTATTTCCATTATGGATCCTGCCTCATAGAGTTTCTTTATTCGGTACTGATTATTTATTTGAGCATCTTTTTTATGAATTATTTTGTATTTTAAAGAAAAATGTATTTTTCAGAACTACATTGGTTAGGAGAGGAACAGCCCTATTCGACTTCTCTATATTTCAGTTCAAAGTCTTACACCAGTTCCTACATAGACGTACTATTTCGTTTGGTTTGAATCCTGTTTTAAGCACAAACAACGAAGATTGAGTGCTCGTACACCACTTGTCGCCTTTTAATTGGAAATAGTCTTTTATTCACTATATTTTTTTTAACATCATCCGACTTCTAGAACTTGTGAATAGAAGCTACTTTTTAAAAACAAGAGGCCCAGGGGCCACACACTCACCTGAGCAACAATTGCCTTAATTATGATCAAATCAGCATTGCAGTATCAAAATATCTTGACAACTGACTACAGTAGATCTTGCTAAAAAAAAATTGAAAATCTGCCAATTTTTATCCACCTCTTATTTTTTTTGTAAATACCAAGCCCCTTTTGTTGTTGTACCTGCAAGAAGATTTTTCTCTATTCCTATATATACCCCCCCCCCCCCTTTCCCCATTTCGTGGCCCCACTTTTCACTAGGGAATCATGGTTTCATCAAACTTAAATCTGCATAACCTGTGCTTTCACACTAAGTACTGAGTTTTGGACCGAAAACTTTCCCAGAATGTTTTTAAAGATTTTCTCTATATATTCCTATGTAAAAATTCAAATCGCCATCACGGTCCCGCCCTACCACTAGGGACTGTGATTTTGCAAACTTGAATTTACACTACCTGTGGAAGCCTCTATACACAAGCTTAAGCTTTTCTGGCCAAATAGTCTTTAAAAAGAAGATTTTTAAAGATTTTCTCTATATATTCCTAAGTAAAAATTCATCCCCCATTGTGGCCTCACCCTACCCCTAAACTATTAATAAACAAACTTGAATCTATATGATCTGGGGATCCTCCACTCAAATTTGGGCTTTCCTGGCCTAATAGTTTTGAGAATTAAGAAGACTTTTTCTCTATACATATATAAAAATTTATCCCCCATTGTGGCACCGCCCTACCCCCAGGGACCATGATTTGAACAAACTTAAATCTACATTATCTGAGGATGGTTACACTCCAATTTGAGCTTTCTTGGCCAAAAAGTTTTTAAAAGAAATTTTTTTAAAGATTGTCTCTATATATTCCTATATAAAAATTTATCCAACAATTGTGGCCCCACCCTACCCCCAGGGACCATGATTTGAACAAACTTGAATCTACATTATCTGAGGATGCTTCCATTTTAATTTGAGCTTTTCAGGCCAAATAGTTTTTGAGAAGAAGATTTTTAAAGATTTTCTCTATGTATTCCTATGTAAAACATGATCCCCCTATTGTGGTCCCACCCTACTGCCGGGGACCATGATTTGAACAAACTTGAATCTACACTATCTGAGGATGCTTCCACTTAAAGCTGAGCTTTCCTGGCCAAATTATTTTTGAGAAGAAAATTTTTAAAGATTTTCTCTATTTATTCCTATGTAAAACTTGATCCCCCAATTGTGGCCCCACTCTACCCCCGAAATCATGATTCGAAAAAACTTGAATCTACACTATCTGAGGATGCTTCCACTCAAAGCTGAGCTTTCCTGGCCAAATAATTTTTGAGAAGAAGATTTTTAAAGATTTTCTCTATTTATTCCCATGTAAAACTTGATCCCCCAATTTTGGCCCCACCCTACCCCCGGGACCATGATTCGAACAAACTTGAATCTACACTATCTGAGGATGCTTCCACTCAAAGTTGAGCTTTCCTGGCCTAATAGTTTTTGAGAAGAAGATTTTTAAAGATTTTCTCTATATATTCCTATGTAAAACTTGATCCCCCAATTGTGGCCCCACCCTACCCCCGGGGACCATCATTTGAACAAACTTGAATCTACACTACCTGAGGATGCTTCAATTTTAATTTGAGCTTTTCTGGCCTGATAGTTTTTGAGAAGAAGATTTTTAAAGATTGTCTCTATATATTCCTATGAAAAACTTGATCCCCCTCTTGTGGCCCCTCCCTACCCCCGGGGACCATGATTTGAACAAACTTGAATCTACACTACCTGACGATGCCTCCACACAAGTTTAAGCTTTTCAGGCCGCATAGTTTTTGAGAAGAAGATTTTGGAAAAATACCAACAAATTTTCAATAATTCTCAATTATCTCCCCTCTAAAGAGGGCGTGGCACTTCATTTGAACAAACTTGAATCCCCTTTACCTAGTGGTGCTTTGTGCCAAATTTGGTTGAAATCTGCCCAGTGGTTCTTGAGAAGAAGATGAAAATGTGAAAAGTTAACGACGACGACAACGACGACGACAACGACAGACAACGGACAAATTGTGATCAGAAAAGCTCACTTGAGCCTTTGGCTCAGGTGAGCTAAAAATCAGAGCATTGAATTATATAAGGCTTATTTCAAAGTATTATTTAACATTTTTCCCATTAATAATTAATTGAAATGCGATTTGTAAGATGTAGGCCTAATGAATTTTTAACTTACTCCTAACATTGAACATTTGACATTTCATACAAGTGGTGAAAATATTTCATAGTAATGCAATACTTATTGATGAAATGAAATTGAATCTGTTCAGTTCGTCAAATATCACACATGATGCATGTGTTCGTGTTTGATAACTTGAAAAGTTTTCACAAAAAATCGTTTAAATAGCATATTGTCTTCCCACAAACGTTTATTTAAAAATAAAATTTGGTGTTATGACTTGTTTTTCATAACACCACATTTTAATTGCAAAGGAACATCCGTGGAAAGATAATATACAGTAATGGTTTGCGTATTCATTCAAATAAATGTTAGGCAAAAAAGATACAAAAGCACGTATATTAATCAAAACACTAGTAGGATGAAAGCGAACTAACAATTATATTTCAAAAATGTAATTCTTACCTATTACGTCATAGATGACGGTGATGATTAAGATCACGTGATAACAACTTCCTGTCAGTGTGGATTTCATTGTCAGATACAGTATTTGTTCATCATTAAATCCCAGATGAGATGGCGGGCACTCAAACTTCTGAAATCTGTCAACATTTACCTGTTGAAGAATGAACGTGCTGCAATGCTTTAATTGAATTTTTTAAGCCTGATATTCTAGTATATTTTGTCATCAATATATCTAATGTTTGACGATAAAATATTGGTTGAAATGTCGACAAAATTTTTCATCATCATGAATCATCATGATGAAAGAGATTCATAAGTCTATTATATGCTCTTCTAATCCAAGGCCACGCTGAAAATTTGACAGTTATCGCACCTTCAACTGAACACAATCTATAGATTATTATATTTATCGGGTGAAAATGTTTAAAGTAATTTTCCGGTTGTAAAAAAAACGAGCGAGATTTAAATTAGTTTTTCCGATCAGTGTCCATTTACTTTGGACCAGATTCCTCGGTATATTGAATTCTATTGTAATGCACGGCCATTGTGATTATTTGATGCCTAAACTAATGCATGGTCACAATCTCGTTTGCAATCTAGACCATATTTTTTTTTAATAGTCTAAAAACAAAAAAAATACATTTATTAAGTGTATTGGATTGTAAACAAATCAACCATAAGATCTACCTTAAAATTGAATAAGAATATTTTTTTTTTAGCTATGGACTATTTTTATTCAGTAAGATAAAACAATCCAAATGATTTTACTTTAAATTTGAATTGTCCCTTATATCTTTATATACAACTCTTCTTCTCGGTGAGATCAATATTGTCTTAAAATGGCCATAACCAGCCAGTTGTCTTAAAACTAAACTCTATAAAGATTGCGACACAGGTCTGTCAGAGTTTGAGGTGCAGAACATTGCTGTGAATTATACATGACGATTTCTATTGTTATTTATCAGTGCATACCCTTGTTCTTATTTGGTACAAATTACTTTTTATCATCAAAAAGGAACAAAGCAATCTGTTGGTTATTTTAATATAAGGTTTTGTGAATGAATATTTGATGTTTACAAAGAAGAGAAGGGATGAAGTGTTTTGGGGGAGGGGTGGAGGGGGGATACGTGGACTGGGTTGGAAGGGGGGGGGGTCAGGTGGTAGATAATCACTTTTACATGTTTTGGCAGTAAATGTCAATACTTAATTCTTACGAATATTCCTCCCTTTTTCAGAATCGCGGCAAAAGAATCTGAAGATTGGAAATCAGTTCTTGCAACTTCATGAGAGAGAGAGAAAAAGAGAGAGAGAGAGAGAGAGAGAGAGAGAGAGAGAGAGAGAGAGAGATTATCCATTTGTATTCCTCATATTCAGTATTTAGATACATTTTACTGAAGAGGTATTCTGTTGTTTCAGCACTACACATTTTGCAAACCATTGCTTTTAGTTTTACTATTTTTTCTATTTGTAAAAGTTTGGTTGTGTTTTATAAAATCCCCTTTTAAGGCGCAAAAATGGTTACCCATGCTGGTTCTTATCTTTCACAGACAGATTGTTCTTTCAAATTTGAACAGTATATTTTCTGTTTTATTTCACTCTGTGTAGTCTTTGTGTGGTTCAAGGGTTTATCAACTTAGAGTAACGTCTTGTTACAACGACTATGCAAATAGAACGGTGTGTATTCGTTAAGACGAACAAGTTTGAAGCAATCTTTAACTGTCCGTTATCTTTGTAACCGAAATCAAATCTATTCAATAAAATCTCAATACATCAAAGTAAACATTACAACTCTTAAACTATACATAAGATAACTCATTCTGTCAACTTACTTAGCTACCGGCAAGGTGTGTAAGGATTTTCCTGTGCGGTTTTTGCTCCTAAGTCTAATCTAATCCCCTAATCAGTCTTTTTATCTTATCATCACTGGGATTCTCGATAAATTCTCTCTATGAAGTCAACCACACACCGCAAATAATTTTAAAAGAAAAAAAACCCCGCATCAAATCAATTGGGATCGATATCTAAGTTTGAAGTTTGATGTCCTAGATCACATGTTTAGTATTTACCCATCATCCTTGCTATTTCCGGTTACATTGCGTTGTCAATAAGTTCAGTTGATGTCGATTGTTTAATGCCAGAAAAATCGAAGTCGTATCTGAGTTTTAATGAGTGCTGCCTTCGTTTTGATTCGGGCAAGATGACATAATAGTCCCGAAAGATTTCTCCAAGTCATGCCACTTATCGATACTGAGTGTTTATGTTCGGGGCTTAAATGGTTTTGCAAATGAAAATCAAAACGAATTTATAACAAATTATTGATACACATGATAGGCTGCAAGAACTTTTTTTTAAAATCTATTTTTGGATATTATTCATCAATAGAGAGATAAAAGATGATTTTTTGTGAAGTAGCAGCCATTTGACTTTCATTTTTTAAAGCTGAGTGCTTCTTTTAAAAAACAAAAAACTGTTTACCTGTATTGTAGGTACTCCGGCAGACAAGTAAAATTCTACACTTTATTTGACACAGTAATTCTTATTCTTTTCACGATGTGTTCGTATTATATAAAATCTTACTATTTTCAAAGTGTTTATAGATAAGTTTCCTTGAAAAACAATGCTTCAGCATACATAACATCGAATTTTTCTATTTTATTCAAGAACTAAGACTTGTCAGCGGTGATGATTTTTGCTTAGGTCCAAACACTGTGCCAGAGTGACTGCATAGGAGATTTGATTAAAATCAACTCCCAAAAATGATAGATTCAGTATAAAATCAACAAAACATGCCACGCAACCCTTGTTCTCAGTTGTAAGCGTCTAACTTCAAATTCTTAATTCAAATGATAATGTATATTTCCATGAACTTTTCGCATTCTTTTTTTGAATAGATAATATACATATATATTTTGATGAGAGAGAGAGAGAGAGAGAGAGAGAGAGAGTGTGTGTGTGTGTGTGTGTGTGTGTATCACAGTTGTTTGGATAATTTGAGCTAAGTATACCCTTCTGATGCTGTTCTTTAAACATATCTAAACAAATACAATCGCCGTCTCTTAAATTACTAAAAAATGAATTGCTTGTTATTAACAGCGCAGCAATGTACAACTTTAACAAACAGACACATAGGTAACCAAGTATAATATAAAAACTAATTTTCCAAGCCTTTGACTTCCAAGTAAAATGGTTTTAAAGTCATCTCAATTTACATGAATTTGAAAAATTTAAGTTATATACGAAAAAAGTCATCGTTCCGTATCACTTGTAAACTACTAAATGAGTAATAAATAGACAAACGTGATTTAAAAATCCTAGCTAATAAATTTTTACGGGTGTTTTTCTTTATTATTCAAAGACGGTTGACTTTTCGATTGAGTTTTTTGTTTTTAAAATGAAGATTCAATTTTTAAAAGAAACTTGTTTCTTTTACTAATTGATAAAACAAAAAGATTAATGATAACTTCAGTGATCCTAATACTGAGTTAGTTAAGATTTCTAAATAACGTTCAGAGAGAGAGAGAGAGAGAGCGAGAGAGAGAGAGAGAGAGAGAGAGAGAGAGAGAGAGAGATATTCATGGGAATCGATTTATGACATTTATTGACATTATCTGCATCTTCGTAAAAATTCGACAATGTTTAATTTATAATACGTGTATGGGTTTTTTTTTATTCACCCATTTCTTACTTTCATCGATGTTTTTCTAGTAAATAATCGGCAAAAGAATTTATGAAGCTATCAATAATTCACGGAACCATGTTAACACTGCGGTAAAAACGTAACTTAATCTCTTGTTGCTGATGACATAAGCGGCCCTACTCTGGAGGCCAAAAACGCACTCCTGATTATCATATCAAAACGATTTGAACATCAGATCAACATTGTGCCCCCCGGGTAGTTACATCGAATTTAAATCTCTACATTTCTGAGAATAGGCGATGTTAATTTAATGCATTTGAAATTCTGGGCTATTCAAGGGATGTACAAAAAAATTCGAAGTCATGAGAATTATCTCTAGGGAATATCTTTGATCAATTCATTTTTGCTTTGTTTGCTCTAGTAACTCGAACGCTTGAATAGGTAACATTGCAATTCATTTTCGTCCATTTATTTCACAAGATGGCAAATTTTGAAGATCTTTATTTCGCACACATTTACATCGTAGCAAAAGATCCTTTGACAAGAGAGCCGTGACCAGGCAATATAAATTATAGATGATACCCGAAGGAAATAATTGACAATCGGATTCCCTTGGTGATCGTCTGTGTCAGTCTACCTTTCAGTCCACTCTGGGTTCATTATCGTATTTGCATTGTTGTAGTGAAATACGAATTGTAGGGTCGTTTTGTCGGTTATCGCCATATAATTGCTAAACATTCGCTGTAGTTAGTGAGATGAATATCTGTTGAATTAGTACATGTATTATAAGGCAGTATACCTCTATAGCGTTTAAAGTGATATTCCCCTACCAACCCCCAGCCCTCTCCCCTTTCCGATATTACCCACAGGGAAAGTTTACCATTTTTCCAACACAGTTTGATCCGGATACCGGTATACAACCCTGAACAGTATTTTGAACCCAACATCAATAATGATATTGACCTTAACGAGCAGTAAATGTCGTTCGATAACATTGACCTTCATTTTAGGCAAATAAGAAGTATCTGTCAGGTTTAAAAATGTGTAACTATTTGAATACACATGTATGATAATAGTCCGGCAGTTTTTTCTGACCGGCAAACAGATAGACAGCTAGACAGACAGATAAACAAACATACAAACTGTTATGGACGCACTAGTAGACAGACAAAAATATTGGATATTACCAAGCTTTAGATTTAGGGGCAAAGTCATCCTCTTATTTTATCAAAGCCTTTTTTCATTTTTTTTTTTTTTTGGGGGGGGGGGATTTTGTAAATTTCATATCTGTTTTAAAATTGGCCCCGTTGTCCCCACTTATGAGTTTTTTATGGGTTACGATATATCACGATATTTATATACATGGTGCCTATGACCCACTTAGAACCTCTCATCTAGGACAATAAATTAAATATGTTCCCAGATAACAACAGAGTAACAGACCTTTGTTCCTCCTTACGTTATCTATGCAGACAGTGTGTGGAAACCCCCCCCCCCCCTTCCCTCGCTGAACGAAATACAATGCACAAAACCTGTAATTATAATTGCGTGATTCTATAAAAAAGCTTAATGAAATACATTTATACATAGCAAAAAATTATTCTAAAAAAACAAATGATTTTTGTGTATAATCTCTGTTTTTTCTATGAATCTTTCAAATGGTCTATGATTGCAAACTATAGCTAAATGATGAAGAAACATAAAATACTTCTGATTCTACCTCTTTCTATCACCTGCAGTATCGATTCCCTCATTTTACGTTATATAATTAAAAACAACCCTACATGTCGTTATAACCCCGAACCCCCTCCCTCATCCTACTCAACTACTTAAGTTCCGCTTATCGGAAATGACTGCTTCATTATGAGTTTGTGTTAGAGTTTGAACTTTAGATATGGAAAGCAGAATTCTACGCACAAGAATGCATAAAATACGATTACATCACACCTGTGTTATATTTATGACACTACACCCACTGTATTATACACAGTGTGTTGTATTTACCTTTTTACACGTGTTTCTCCCCTCTTTCACTCCGTCATTACGTCATCACTCCGATACTAATGTATCTGTTCTTCTGTCAATCTATCCTCACTTCTTGTTTTCTTTCTATCCGTGCTTCACCCCCAAACACGATCGTCTGAATAAAACCCGTAGAACCGTTTTACTCCTTTTCCTCACAGTATTACCTTCCAACAATATACGTATAACTGTTGGGTTTTTTCTTTCTGTCTTACAATGCTATATAAGTATTAAAAACTAATGCCAGCCATTAGTCCTGTCCTGTTTCCTGGGAGATTTTTTCTTCTTTCCGTTTTTTTCTGATCACTCTCCGCTCTCTTACTTCCTGGCTGTAAATCGGGGTAGTTTGCCGCAATCGATTTTCTTTGTCATCTTCCCTCCGGAGATTTATTATACCTGTACAGCACAGGTAATCGTTCACTCGGAAAGAGAGAAACAATTGAAATTCTCACGCATGCCGGCTATTATGCCGGGGATTTAAATCCAAAAGTCTTAGTTTATTTTCTCTGTGTTTTTTTTTTCGATAGCAATAAAAGAATTTGAGATACCACTGACATTTTGGTTTTTTCTGATGTATACAAGTTATACAGGTATCACGCTAACGATCTTAATTACTGGTGATCAACGAACGGTAACTCTTGACATTGTTTTGTGCAGTAAACGGGAGAGTTACCTCGCGTACCATGTTTTTTGTGCAACTTATGTTTCAGGTTTCGAAAATAGACGAAGAATTTACAATATTTACACATTACTTGAATTTGTCAGTTTAGATGGAGATCACAGAATTTGAAGACAAGCACAGCTCTGTAATATAAAAATACAGTTATATAGGACGTCTTTCTTTTAATTTTTTATATAAAGTGTAAGAGACATGTTGTATACCTCAAAAATCGTCTTTTGATTTATTTACGTTTTAGTTGATTTAGATGTACCCGACATTTTGATGGATATTATTGCTGAGCTATTCCTTAATTGTGTCTTTATTCATTTATGGTGCGTTAAAAATGGTTAATTTTGTTTGCTTGGGGAAGAGAAGGGGGCTATTTTTGATAACAGAACACAACCCCCCACCCCCCACCCCCTTCCACTAGAGCAACGCATGATCAAACTGAAATAATGCGTCCTTTACGCTAAATATTGCTATGAGAAAAATACAGAATGTGTTTAGATATGTAATTTTTACTGCACGAAGAGATCGAGCCAATGATATGTGAGAGAAATTTAAATCGTGGCAGGGGAATGCGTTGAATCGTTTTTAAAAAAGCATTCAGGAAACCCAATACACTCTTGTACACCTTTGCAATTTTGATCGTGCATAATTTATAGAAGCTTTACAGCTGAATTGTTTCTTTGTGAATGAGCTGAAGAAGTTTAAATAGCAATGATTTATTCATGTACGTATACCTACATACCATTATATCATCAAGTTCCTTCGAAGTTTTTTTTATATTTTGTATGTCACTCTTAAAGTAAAAATTGTCTTAAAATCAATTAAAGACAAACTTCGAAACAAAACATCCTAACACTCCTTCCCTAAAAATTACTTCTTGTTTATATATTTACGTAGTTCAGTATTTATTCTACCTTCTTTTACTTTAGTTAGCAATTTATCAGACTGTGAAGTATTGATGTTAACAAAATAGCATATCATACGAATATTTAATCGATTGCATAAAAATTCATTTAAAATGTCAAAACGATAGTTCATTTCGAAATGTCAATCAGCTGAAAATAAAAATAATCAAAGTACTGAAGAACTGACGGGAGTTGATTTTGTCGATGTTTATTTATTTAAAATCAATGATATATTTTTTTGCATGACAAGTACACGTATACGTAGTTTCTAATTTGAATTACGCATATTTTTATAATATGAATTTTTGAACTTTTTCGACTAGAATGTCGAGAAACCTCCATATGAATCATGTTAAATAATATTTAAAGATATAATTAATTCAATCAAAGTATGTATCAGTGGTAGAAATATTTCTCGAAAATTGTATGGATCCAAGCAATATTGAACTATAGTCTCGTTCAACCAAACGCTCGGCTGACACCGTAAATCTCCGACAAGGGTTTACGGAGACAGCCGAGCGTCGAGTTGAACGAGACTATATTGAACTCTGGCGTAGAAATACATACGACTACAAAAAATATTTAAATTGTTCGTACCATTTAAAATCTGACTATTTTTAAGGTGTATGTAAATAAGTTTCCTTGAAAAACAATGCTTTAGCATACATCACATCGATTTCATCAATTATTTTCAAGAACTAAGTCTTGTCAGGAGCAATGATTTGTGCTGAGGTCCAAACACTGTTTCACTTTCGGTTTGTCCGAGTGACTGCATAGGAGAGTTGATTAAAAATCAACTCCCAAAAAGTACACGAAAAGGACTTTGCAAACAAGGAAATTAGGTTAACTGTTTAACTTATAAAGAATCGCTATGCTACATGTAAAATAATCAGAATTAAGGAAATTGAACAATGACATTATGGGATCATGGTGTGTGTGTTTTCAAACTTCATGAATTCAGATGGTAAAGCTACTGAAAATATAGGCGTCAAACCCCCATCAATATGTAACAATCCACGGTTTAGCAAAGGGAATTATATCCAAACCACCTCCTATGGGGAAAAAATCTGGATCGACGCTTCTACGTACACTGTGCATGAATTGAAAAGCAGCTAGCAGGTAAAACGATCTCCATACATGTATATAAATATAAGTTCTATTCATAAGTGGCAATACATTCTGTATTCCGGTACATGTATGCTTTAAAGGAAATAACTTGACTTAAGAAAACCTGGATAACTCTAAAAAAAAAAAAACCCACAAAAACCTTTGCTTGTTTTTTTTTTCCGTCTCATAATGAACTTATATTCAAGGAAGAAATTTGTCATAAGGTATATACACAGCACCCCCCCCCCCCCCAAAAAAAAAAAAAAAAAAAACCATATTCAGAGTAA
The DNA here is from genome assembly GCF_025612915.1 of Magallana angulata. NCBI lineage: Eukaryota > Metazoa > Mollusca > Bivalvia > Ostreida > Ostreidae > Magallana > Magallana angulata. Next base: position 31,817,743 of record NC_069112.1, read on the forward strand.
CATAATTTTTAAAATTGTTTTGGGGAAGCCACAAAGATGACCGACTTAATATTCCGTATTTAATTATGTATAAACATTCTACAGTGTTATTATATCGTTATATCCAGTACATGCGTACTAAGGAAACCGTCCCATGCACGACCACTCATTCATGACCCGGGGGGCAAGATGGAGTGTGTCGTTCATATCCTAAATCCGTCATTCACCAACAAACTGATAAACAGATTAATCACTGATTTTGTAAATATTAGTATACGAAATATAGGAGCACTCCCTTCTTTCAACACTCAGCTCCTTGCCACCCACTACCCCCACCCCCAACCTCCACCCCTCCCTTCCAATCATCACAGCCACATCCTCATTCTATCCTAGCTTTGAATCCAAGAGAAACTACATTAATATAATGGCTACATTGAACTAGTTCGTCCGGTTTTCGCCTCTAGGCATTTATGATTAGCAAATGAACAGGAAGTAAATAAAAAAATATTTAGTTATGTATGTGTGGATCCAGATTTATTTTCATGGGCGGGGGAGGGGAGGGAGTCAGGGGATAGTTCTGTTTGCCAGGAGAAAGGGTTGGGGTCCGAGGCCTCATTTATTTATATATTTACTATGTAATTTTGATACGTTTAAATTAAAGGGAGGGGGTCCGAACCACCCCTCTCCCACCCTCTCTTCGAATAATCGAATATGATGAGTAAAGGAACGAAATAATGATGTCCATTTTAGTTTTAATTATCAAGAAAGTAGTTATTGTGATAACATTTTCCAATACTTTTGAGATACAAAGTAATGAAAGTTCAGCGAACCAAAGAAACGACCTTTTTTCTATATTTTAGACGATTACCCTAGCTTTGTACTACTACTACTGTATGCATGCTATTGTCTACTCGTTTCTGCCTATAAAAAATACATTCGCTGAGACTCTTTAAGATATTTTAAATGTACGTGTATATTAACTAGGTCAGACCTACAAGTTTATGCACCTATTGAATAAGAACATTCTCATATTACTGCAAGAAAGGGAGACGCGAGAGCAATTTAACATACTTCATTTGTACAAAAAGGATATATATATACACATGTATAACTCTCCATATAGTATCAACTATCTCAGAGGAATTGTGCGAGTATTATTAGTTTATGCAGTTGTTATGACAAAAGTTACATTAAATGTAATAGGACCAAACATTTTTTTGGAGGGGGGTGTCTACCAATTAATACATTTTAGATACCCCCCCCCCCCTCCCGGACCAATCCTCCCTCCCATTGGAATCAAATGTTTTTTAATTTCCATTCTTCCATTCTTGCTTTATATATATATATGTGTTTTATATGTCACCTGAGATTTTGATTGATTAAAACATGCATAAATGACCAGGAAAAAATTTTCCTTGTTGCGCCTTCAGGAAAAAAATAATATTGTCATTTCCTGAGCTGTTATTGTCACCCAGCTGTCATATATTGTAACATTACATATCTACTGCGCAATAATTATAACACCCATCGCATCCTATATAACATTTATTTCACCTATTGACATATATACATTCAAGATACAATATAACTTTACATATATTATAATCACGGAAGATTGAGAAATTGTGTCAGTATACAGTGTTAAAAAAAAAAATAAACAAAAAAAAATAAACAAAACAATACAAAAAGAGAAATGATTTCGAATTTAATATCAATCTGTTCTGTTTCAAGTTGTGTTCAACTTTTATAGCCATTGTTTTTAATGTACACGCGCTGCTGTGTTTTTATGTAATACCAGTTTTATACCATGATCCATCTTCAATTTTGAACCAGTGTACACTAAATGAACAAACAAATAGATTGAATGTAAAATACATTAAAAAATGAAGGAATAAATGAATGAATGAATGAATGAATGAATGAATGAATGAATGAATGAATGACAACTGAGCTTTGGGGAAATTGGTGTTTTATCTCCATAAATGTATAAGAATTACTTTTGAAATTGACAAAGACGTATACTATGAAAAATTATCAATCTTACAATAATTATGTAAGTTGAAAAAGCGAGAATGGAATTAAAAGTTTTAGATCAGGTACAGAAACCAGTTCTTCAACACGCGTAGTGTTTGCTTCTAGCCCTTAATAAAGGCACACTTTATAATTGAATTTATACTCCTGGAACCACTTCAACAAGACCTTGGACTTATGATAGAACGTAGCGATCAGTTTCTTGCGTCAAAACCAGTTAAAAGTGATGCTTGTTTCAAGTGAAATATAAACCGATTGCGTAGCTCAAAGGCCAAACAAATTTTGTCGATTTCGTTGAGAGGCCAGCAATGAAATAGACAGGCCTACGTCACATTACTGTTTGACACAACTGCATTAAGTCCAAGCTCTTGTTATTGACATGCATGTATAGATATTTGATTGACGCTTGAAATTTCGTAAAAAATGAACGTAAGTGAAGATGAAGTCGTCATTTATTTGTATTTGAAAAATGTTTTATAAACACACATAACTTTCTTATAATGCCTGATGATTAAATAATACAATAAAAAAAAATTCAAAGAATTTCATAGATCACGAAAAAAAAAATGAATTCGCATATATTTGTCGTTCTCTTATCTGGAAATATGCATGCCTAAACACTTTTACAGAGTATTTTATTGTACCTGATTATATATCAATACTATAAGTTTATTAGGTTATAAACGTCAAAATTCTACACTTATACGTATCTTGTTCATTTCGATGATTTATAGGCAATTAAATTCGACCTGTATCTTTTTAAAATAAAAACCTTGTGCGACATACTTGCGAATTCTGTATTTGTTTGTTATCTACAACACATGTATCTTGTGGCTAACTTTTTTAACGAAAGGTGTTTTACAGATGGACAAAACTGTTCTCTTTTGAAATATTTCAATAATTAAAATCTGCATTCCAAAGATTCTTCATGAAATATGAAGAACACGCGCATAAATTTGTCGTGCACTTGTCAGAGGAATAAAATTATGCATGCCTAAACACTTTCACGCAATGTTTTAGATTTCATAAGGCAATAAACTTCTTCAGCTACTGTGTATAAACCTTTTAGTTGATGATTTACAAATGTTCAAATTTGCCCTACATCTTGTAGAATAATTATCAAACCGTTGTGTAACAAATCTTGTTTTTGTGTTTAGAGCATTTTCTTTCTTGTGCTTCCGTATTGTCGAACTTTGACCCTTGACCCCATGGGAACACGGACGTCCAACGTCAGTCGAGTGATGGATAGGTGCCCCCTGCTGTCACGTGACTAATGACAAGTTACGATGATTATTTTTTTTTCTATACCTCTCTCTATCTTTCTGGTCTTGTCAAAAAGAAACGTCAATCGAGATATTGTAGTCATGCTTGAATAAATCGGCACCGACTCTCCATGCTCCCGAATCCATTTAATCCAATGGCCCATGGATTTTAAACTTCTTTGACGTGTGTGTGTAGTTGTGTTATGAAAAGGTTCAACATTTAATTGTGTTGTTTTGGATTCGTACGATACATGTGCTTTGTTGTATAAGGAAATCCCAGAACTGTTAGTGATTTCTTGACGGAATATCTACATTTATTCTTGTTTCTGTTTATTTGGATCCTATATTTTACTTATTAAATTGTGCTGATATTTCAACATCCTGTATCACTTTTACGGTAAGTATTTATTTATAAACTTGTTTGTCTGGTATTTAATTTGTCGCAATTTATTTCGGGCTTACGGTTCAGTGTATATACATGTATGTGTGTTATTGTTGGCTATCACGCCATTTACCATGTTATAGATCGTACTGAGAGAGAGAGAGAGAGAGAGAGAGAGAGAGAGAGAGAGAGAGAGAGAGAGAGAGAAAGAGAGAGAGAGAGAGATCGGTGCTGTACAATGGTTATTAAGTTCAATCATCCGTGCGAAATGTATTACTTACATAAATATGAATATGTATAAATAGTTAATAAGTTTGATTCTAAATAGAAAATGAAATGCCAGAGAGAGAGAGAGAGAGAGAGAGAGAGAAAAGTGCAAAAAATAACGCAGAATTGTTGTAACTGTTCCGGAACTGTTTATGAACCATTAATAATACGTAAATTTCTAATTAGTCAGCTGACAGTTACCTGCGATATACACTGTTCAGGTACAAACTTGTAATTAGTTATACAACCAATTAACATGTATGTATTTATAACCCTGGGCAGTGCGAGTTTTTTTCCCGCGTTACGTCTAGACATAACTGTAGTAAATAAAGGGAAGTGGACAGGGTACCAGAATAATACATTTGTAGGTGGGTAATGATCACCGTCCTCTCATAAATATTGACGAATCTTTTGTTGAGTGAGGTATTTTACGACGCTTTCAGCAAATCGATGCATCAAAAAAAAAAAATCAATGGCTTCCAAAATGAATATATGCACCTGTAAAGGTTTCACGGAATGTAGGAGAATGACGTAATCTTGGACCTGTTTGTTCCCCCTCTGCTTGCAATCGTACCCCTCTCCCCGCCTCCCCCAAACCAGACAACCAAACACAGAGTATGGACACACCCAGAAGGTCAAACCACACGTGCATGGACTTATGCTCGACCCTTTTGTTTGTTGTTTGACATCAAACACAATCACAGATTGATGTGTGACAGTTTAAGTCTGTAAACCAACTGAATCCAGACAGAGAAAGTATTTAGCTCTAGATCTGTTATTCATGTAAAGTAAAAAAAAAACCAAACAAACTAAAAAGTGACTTCAAATTATACTCTTAGAATGGTACAAATATGACACTCTGCAATTCAAGTTCAGCCCACCCCCCCCCCCCCCCCCCCCACACACACACACACAATAGAGTAAGTTATATTTCTATTCGTAAGCAGTAAGTCAAGCAATTCAATTATTTTATTGCACTGATTTGCACTGATCTGAAAAATAAGATTGGGAACTGTTGCAATGTATATGTAATAGCTGTGCAAAACCGTTAACGTTACAAAAACTAGTTGCAAATTCCCCCCTTTAAACTGAATATTAATGAAATTTTATAAAAATCCATGTAGACTAAAAATAAATGCACATCACTTCGCTTCGGGATTTCTATGTCACAATTCTTTATTTATTGCCCTGGATTTAAATGAATTGATCATAAAAATAGACTTAACTGCTCTGAACAGAGCTTCTATTGCATGACTTTTCTGCGGTTTATATCGAGAAGATTTTAGGTAAGAAAGTTTTTAAATGTACATCCGTGCAAAGTAATACTGCCGAATGATTGCTTTTTTATCTTGTAATTTGATTTAGATATATTTACATCTACCGAGTATTATTCCCTCTATATCTTACGAAACTTATAGTTAATTCATAGCTATATAGAAACAGCCAGACTGAAATATACATGCCCCGTTTATCGATTGGTCGAAATCTACAGCGGCTGAAACTGAGTCTGAGATTGACACGCCCTGTTTATCGATTGGTTTAAACCTACAGCGACCTACAAAATATCACGGACTACACGGAGTAATCATGATGATGTCAGACTCAAAGTCTCACAGGTGACGATTTGGCTGTTTCTTCTAGCTAACGTACTTATATACATTAATAGTAATTTAGTGATTTTTACTTATTTTTCATAATCAATTTATTAATTAGTTAAAAGAAAGATGTTAATATAAACAATAAAATGCTTTCTTTGATGATTCATGCGGGTTATGAAGGTAGCGATCATTGCAGGAAAAAATTACTTTTTCTGTATTTTTTCTGCAATGTCGCTACCTTCATATCCCGAATGAATCCCCAAAGAAAGCATTTTATTGTTTAAATATATACACTGCGATAGGTTAAATATTGCTGCTTTATTGAAATAGCGCCGACGATGCGTGTTGTATTTTGGCATTAGGCAATCAATTCTTGCGTATTTCTTGCGCTGACAAAAGAAATTCTACACATTTCCCAGTTTGTATTATTTTGCCGCCATATTGAAATTTAGAGTGTAATTTCCAACATATGTCCCGCACAGGGTGTAGACGGCGGACACCTAAATTGTTCACTTATACAATTGATTTTCTAAAAGTGTACACCGGTTGTAAGATGTAGACAAATCAACCGCGCCCAGCGTAAAGGCATCCTTGTAATCAGAATGAACAGTCAGCGAAATCATCGACATTCACAAATAGATAGGGCATCTTCTATGTATTACAGATTCATGTATAGAACGATAAAACTAAATTTCATTCGAGGACAGGGTGCAAAAATCATGAAGCAAACCGTGCAGTGCACATAAAATTCGCACCTTCGTACATGCCAATTTTGCCATACATGTTTGGGGTAATAGTTAGAGGTTCAGATCAAATAATAGATCTATATATTTACGAATCGTCATAACTGCGAAAGTATGATTTGGCATCTCTTGTGCAATATTATTATATGTTTACGCCCCACCAAAAGTTATAAATATTGCTTTGACACCTCTTGTGCAACGATGCCATTCAATTTGGCATCTACTTATAATCGGAAAGGGGAAAAATCGTGCAGTATTATGGTGTTGCAAAATTTTATTTTGCATGGTCCAATGACTTCTTATATAGGTTTTGACTAAAGTACAAATTGAATAGGTAAACACAAATCTGTCTTATTTGCATTAATATGACTACACGTACATATTGCTCTTTTGTTGTAAATTTACAAATATTAATTAAGTTTCTCTTACAGTATCCCAATAATACTTAATGAAAACCTGACGTTATATCAAAAACAGCTTTTAAATATATGACGTATATGAATTTCAATGTTTTAATGCCGATTGCTGTGTGGCAAATTTTCTGTAGGTTTATGCCTCTAAATTATCTAGTAAAATTTCCTGTTCGTACATATTACAGATATTTTAAAAATTCAAATAAATCGATTGAATCGAAAGTAAAAGATGTCTTTTGAAGGAATAGTCCAATCCACACTTTGCAAAAGTTGTTCCCCTTTGCGGGGTCAACCCAAAGGTCAAATGGGAAAAAGCAACTTTTCATTTCTTTAAGCAACCAGATATTTGGGTGTCCTCTGAAGAAATCTCTTGGAATTTGATTTATTCCTTCGATGTGTGGGTTGCCCTAACTTGGGGCAATTGAAATTCACAGGGAAACGTTTTTTTAATGTCAAATGACAAAGTTACAACCCTCTAAGCTACAAGAGCTACTTTGAGAAATATATGGGTTTTTCCCCAAAGATGGAGGCCAAGGGACATAACTTTTGTAAAGTGTGGATAGGTCTATTCAAAGCTACATGTAATAGAACTAGAAATAGCACACATTAAAGAATTGAGCAGTTAACCAATAGATAAGTTTATTCGTTGTGTAATTGAAACCGGATCTTTTCTTCCGATATTTAAATCTGCAATGAATCAACAAAGAAGCTCGTGCGTAACAATTAATTAGTTTCAAATCTGCATTGAATTAAAATTACTAGATGTAGTTGCACAGTGGGTGTTGCAGGAATAAAGTCAATAATTTCCCCATATCCTGTTGTTCACTAGAAAACAAACCAAATGACACGTGTCTTACTTTATCTGCAGCTTGAGAAAAACAATAGAGAGCTATTGATGCTCATATGTATATTAATATATATATATATATTGTTTTTGATTTAAACAATAAATTATTTAATATAATATATTGAATGGGATTAGGCAGCAGGCACATCCTTTTTTAGCCCTCCCCCTAAGAATAGATTAATATAAAAAGTATATATATCAGTCATACATTGTAGTCCATAGACCCTATTTGACTTCTCATATGAATCTAGAACGTCAATTTATTAATTGGATGTTAAATATGTTAACATATTCCTTTTGTATTTGACCCACTGTTATACCGTATTTGTTTTGTTTTGTTTTTTGTGTTTGTTTTTATTACTTCCTTCGATGGGTCTTTTTAATTACTTCCTGTTTTGTTTTAGTCATGGATTTCCGCCCAATGTTCCCTGTTGTTTTGTAATCTCGTAAAGTCACGCGCGTGACGAGACTTCCTATCCCGGGTGTAGAGCAATAACCCCCCGGGGCAGTATATGAAAGTAGTAGTACATCCATCGATTACACACGCAGACGCAAAATACTTACACCGTTACACGGGTCTTTCACACGGAAATACCTCTTACCCTGGGCCCCGAGAACATTCATCCGTGATATATAGATGAGTTATTAATCCAATGATGACGCGGACGTAGAAACCGAATTGGCGACAAAATGGACCTTTTTTACCCAACGATCTCCAACTCTTCTTTTTTTCTTTTAATACCACTTGATTACAATATACTTTAAAACATAGAAAGAAATTAGAATAAAATATCGCAATATCATTTCTAAAATCTTGTTTATAAGGCCTTCAAGGTTCTAAAAAAATTATATAATTAATATCGTTATTTCTAATTCTTTTGGGTTATATGTGCATACAGGTGTCAGTTAATTAGTACAAAATTGTTTCTTGTATAGTCATATCACTAGTTTTTTTAATGCAAGTTCCGTAGACAGATATCAATATACAATTTGAGACAATAATTGCAAGTCATATGAAAGACAAAGAAACAAATGGAACAAAGAAAGAAACGTTCCTGGCCGCGTCTAAAAGTTTTCGGTTATGGCTAAATTAAAATAAATAACATATTACATGTACTAACAAAAATGTAGTACAATCATGCAAATACATATAGCAATATTGTTAGCATTAGTGACGGCGAGAAAACAACAGAAAAAGAAGACTGATTATGACGTAAACGGATTCGTTTCTAATTTGTTCTAATCATTTTACTGCACTAAAAAGCAATTCTAATTTAATCAGGAGTTTTCTATATATTCTAGTGCAAAAAAAAAAAAAATGCCAAATTGACAATGAATATTTCCCTTGATTAGCATTGCAGATTCGTTTAAGCATGTGATGTTTAGTAATAATGCGATAATTTGTGCCTCAGGGTGTAACGGACTGTTTGGGGTCTCAGTACACATGTGTGACACCTGAGTGTTAATTGTAGGTGTTGTGTGCTGTGATATATACGTTCTGTACAGGTGTGTGATAAAGGTATGTGTAACATTATTGTATTGTTTATACAATAAGTAACTTACTTTTATCCTTTATTGGCAGAAAAACGTCTCAAAGAAAGGTCATATTTTGTTTACGGATAAAAATTCTACGATCGCAAATTTCACTACCTTGTTGAATAGTGTTTACTGTTAAATACTACTTCTGCGTTTCTATGAAATACAGCCAGACAATTTATAGATAAGTAATCTGACGTTCCTTTTATAGGTTTGTATGGCTAAAATCTAATTAAATGGAGAGAGAGAGAGAGAGAGAGAGAGAGAGAGAGAGAGAGAGAGAGAGAGAGAGAGAGAGAGAGAGAGAGAGAGAGAGAGAGAATATCAAAAATGTATGTCCCCCATATGGGAGATTTTTCCCTCAAAATTTTACTTTTTTTCATAGAGCATATTTTAGGGAATCCTTGTAAAGTATTATTAATATTTCCCCACTATATTTTTGAATATTTTCTTTTATATAAAACATAAATTTAGACATCATCGGTTCTTAGCCCCATCCCCTAACACTAAAAAAGCTCGTCAATACAGGTACGAATAGTGTATTATAAAGCCATTCCCAAACAACAATGATCCAAATAACCTGTTGCGTTACTACTGTTACACGAGCTGTCAATACGTTATCATACATTCACACCAGGTATAGAAGTGTAGGTGGCAATTGTGTGATATAAAACTGTCGACTGGTCCCTCAGAACGATGGGCGTGCATTGACGTGCATTGTGCCCAGTAAACTTACGGTTTTCTTGTAAAGATTACGTTTGCCATCTTCGCAAACAACTTTTCTCGATAGGGCGTATTTTATGAGGTCACGCACCGATACACGCCCATGTCCCTCCAAAACTGTAATCAGCAATAAATGATAGGATGAATGTCTTTAGTCAGGCAGTGTGTTTTATTGATGAAAAAAAAAAGCCAGCGCACCAAATTCTCAACAAAAAGGTTTGACAAAATATAAGTACACTACTATACACATTCTTCATTTCTACACAAAAAGCTTTAACACCTCTCCCTATAACATTTAATGCATTTTATACGCAATAGCGATGACTTTTTTTTGTCTAATAAAAAATGTTCAAAACTGAATTGAAATGGGTACAGAATTCATGAAAGGAAACAACATTTACAATATAATGTCTTTTCTTTCTTCGAAGGGCTACACGATGACGTGTCGTCGAAGTCTCGTCCAGATCTCGTTGTTGGCGTTATCTTTGGTCAGTGTTGCACAAGGGCTGAGCGAGGGAGATCCTAATGTGTGCGACAAAACAGTGTCGTAAGTTGTTCGTTAAACACTTCATTTCTTCCCAAGTTAAGAAATAAATTTTCTGTTAACTATAACAACGATAAATAAATTAATGCAAATTCAAAGCATCTTTTTTCCCCTAGATTATTGCATACATTAGTATGTACTTAATGGTGTCTGTTTCATACAATATTATTTGTACACCCCAACACTTTGTTATCGTATCAATTATTTTAAACATTAGAGGATGCAATCGTGAAATTGCTCCGTTATACTTTTCCTTAATATGTGTTGCTGTTGTTTTTAGCAAATACAGCACATGTAATTGAAACTTATATTTTAATGCATGACACATGTACATCTACTTGAATGTTCAATTACTTGACTATGTCTAGAAATCATTTAAAACATATTTGGCATTCAAACCATGCAGAAAAAAAGATGCGTTGAAATATTTCACTTATTAAAATAAAAGATTACATGGTATTAATACATGTATTAAGGAAATTACAGGTAAAAATCTTCTTAAATAGTGCTAATGTTCATTTTCAAAATAAAGGAAAAGACTTAAGTCACTAACATATTTGCTATCTTAAAAGTGAAAAAAATATCAATTATAGTATTATTAAACCAGTGATCATGACCACCTGTCAGATATCGGAACTCTACTGTTTACAGTTAACGGTTTCTGCATGTACAATTAATATTAGCGGCCTTGCTTTACAGATATACGTCAACGTATACCAAAGTTATAAGTGTACCATACCAAAAGTGCACTCAGACCTGGTGCGGTAACATATGGGATTTTTTTCGATGTACTAGTTGCTAGTAAGTGACATCACGGCATGACGTCATTGTGTGACATCATTCCAGCTTTCAAATTCGCTATGATATCAAGACAATTACCATGATTTATTTACATTTCACATCGCAATAGTTAAGGAAAAATGTCAATATTGTATTAAAAAGACATACATGTATCAACTATGAATGTCTTAGCTATCCTGATATCAAATGTCTTTATTAGATGTTTGTGAGTCTTTGCTTTTCGAAGTTCAAGTTTTCTGTACACGATTTTGAAAGCTGGAGATTTTTCACAATATCAAGTCATACCGGAACTTATTTTCTATTCTTGTTTCTTAATCTTCCTTTCTACTTTCCAACACACAGACGAAGTGACGTCATCACGAAGCCATATAATAAGCCCTTTGAGCGCTGTACTAGGACCTGGTGTCCCAATGTACTCGAATTATTTCGTTGTACTAAGTGCTAGTGAGTAAACACGTCACATGACCGGAAGTGGTGCACAGAATGGGGGAGTCTGGGAGGAAGTGACATCTAACACAAACTATCTTTTCCTCTAGGTCTTGTGAACAACTGCGAAAATTGCATGAGTAGATATATGGGTGACAGGGTCTAGAACTATGAAAATTTATTCAGAATTCAGGACTGATTACTCACTTTCTAGTCTTTATTGGGCGTCTTTCCAGATTCAAAAAGATCAGTCGAGAATCGTACCAGAAACCGTACGAAAAATGTACTAAAACCTGGTGTCGTGATATTCGCAAGTTGTTCCGCTGCACCAAGTGCTAGTGAGTACTTAATAGTATCCACTGCGCATGAGCGGAAGTTGGTGAAGATGATAATGCATGTGCATCTTTTAGGTTATCGATGTTGCCTAAAAAAAAAAGACCGCATGGCTGGCGTTGGTGACCGAATAAAGGCATGTGCATATCGGTGTTTGTACACGTTGTCTATCACGTGACTGCATGTCTGAATACCTGAATGATAATGTATCGTATTTTTTGCGTTGATCAGTTTGTCCCATTTTCACATCTGTCTTGTCGCATGTCAATTTATTTTCCGCTTAAACAAGATCCTGTTAAAGCTACTATGGATACTTTGCACGTATATTGGCTGTGTTGGAAATTTCTTTCTTTCTTATTTCTCTTTGTAAACATTTCTATATTTTATCGTATTAATATAAATGTATAAGAAAATGATGTAATAGTGGGATAAAAATGCATATTAATTATTCATATTTTTAATCACGACAAACTATCAGTAGCTATCAGTTGAAGGTTAAAGGTGATGGATATTTTTATCAACTGGTCTACATTGAGGTAATAGATGGGTTTATAGGCATTGGAAAACATTTCTTGAAATTAAACATAAATGATGTTCTGTTTTTTACACTTTGCGATATTGAGCAATTTAATATTTTTCTTTCAAATATTTTTTTCTACGTAAAAATGATATGGTCGTATTATCTTTCATTTTGAAACTACTTCTATATCTAAAATGACAAGCATTTTTTTTTCTAATTCATCAATACGTATAAAGTTATCTCTTTGAGTTCTTTTTTCCTTAAGAAAATCCTTAAGAAAATCTTTTGTCCCTTTTTAAATAAAACACCGATATATGCCTCATCAATGATCCTCTGAGTTAAATACAGCATTATTAATCAAAAATATATCTAATAAAGTTGTTTCAATTCTAAATATGATAAAAGTAAATTACACCCAGATATAAAAACTAACTACAGTCGATAACTTTTGTAGCACCCTGTATAAGACCGGATACAAACAGGAGACACAAACTCTGTACCGGAAGGAGTTTCATTGTTGCCCTGGTTACAACCTCGTGAACGATCAATGCATTTGTAAGTTTTCTTATATTTATAATGTATCTTTATCTTTCTTTGTTAAAATCGCAGGCATATTGGAGTTATATACAGTTCGATGTATTTATTTTTATTATTGATCCTAATTAAAATCTCATACAGTAGTTTGATGAAGATGAAACAATGTTAAAAATCAATGGTCAACCTAAATTTTTAAAAAAATAACTAACTCAGGATTTGTTAAGGTGGTGTGTGGGGGAGCTGTTGATATAAACATGGATAAGAGAACATTATAATCATATACTTTTCCCGTCTTAATAATTATAAGTTTTACGATACTTGACCAAAAAATATGTTTTAACATTTTTGGAAAAGGTTAACTTTTATAATAGCCAAAGCGGAATTCGAACTCATGCCTTTCATCGAATTTTCATACGCTATTTTTTTTTTAAATCTCTTTCGATACGCTATTAGGAAAAGAAAATAATTATTATTGATTTTATTAATTATTACCCAATAGAAGCACGTCACCAATAATGGCGTCCCATATCACCCAAAGCTTCATTATCTGATGCCTTTTTCTATCCTCAGTTTCTTTTGATAGGTATTAATTATACTGTTTTGAAAAATACTTCAAGCTCTAACATAGCATATGACCTGTCTCTCTTTAGCTTTTTGTACTTCCGGCTGCGTCAATGGAGTTTGCACAGGACCGGATACGTGTGTCTGTGACGAGGGATGGCGGGGAAAAGACTGTAGTTCTAGTATGTCACGTGATTTTTCTCTCTTTGGGATTTTACAAATTTGAGATCTTTTAAAAATGGGTTCGACTTTTTTTTTTTGCGCAGCACTGGCTATGAAACTCTTGACAATGTTCGAAATAAAACATCTATTTTTTTTATTTATTGATTGGGCTGGATAATTTTTGATTTTTTTTTTCATTATTGTTTTACCTTTAAGAACGTAATTGTCTGTCAAATTTTATTTATGCAAAATGTTGAAGCAAACGAAACATATAACAACACTGTGGAATCATTAGAATTCGTGGTGGCTTAATTTTCGTAGTATTCGTGAGTAGCCCTCCCCCAAAAGTTTACATCCTCTTCGATAACAATTTTGAAAGAGTAAGGTTTCTTACTGAAACTGAAAATCTACGCATCCAGGAAATTACATCCCCACGAATAAGCAAAAAACCCACAATCCGCGAAAATTGGCCCCCACGAATTTAAATGACTCCACAGTAAGTGATAATGTGTTTGACAGTTTGATCAACTGTGATTAGTTTAGAAAAATACATTATGACCACCGAGCTTTCCACCGACTCAGATTAAAATGAACATGGTTTGTTCAGTACTGACTGAATTATCTATTACTGTTTTTATGTCCTTGAGAATCGTCAATCCTATATCCAATTATGTTTGATGAAAACATCAAATTCTTTGTCAGCAATTTTATTTTTTAAAAGATGATTCATTTTCAGAAAAGAAAAGAATAAAAAAAAAACAAAATCAATGTAAAACAAGCAAACGTCATCTGGTGTCAGTTGACGGAGAAAAAACAGCTCTATGATTAAATAAAACAACAGATTTTTAGAAACATCAGCTGTTTGAATAAAAACCAATCGTTCTTGTTGCAAGATGTTCTCAATGTCATTTGCCTAATAAATTTAGTAAACTTCTCACCATGAAAGCAAGACGATGTTGTTTTTGCAATGATTTCTAAAACAGGAAATAAAACAATGTGTGTATTTTTAGACTGTCCGCCGGACACCTGGGGTCCGAATTGCCAGAAACAATGTGACTGTAGCGGTCATGGACAGTGTGATCCCGACTCAGGGCACTGCATCTGCGCAGCAGGTAAAATCATTATTTTTTTAACAACTCTCTTGGTAATCAAATAAGGATTAATTAAATAAGAATTAAAAATCAGATATTAAATACACGTAACTTGATTACTTTCACGTTATATTTCCTATTGAAATACGTTAAATATTTATCTTTTTCTCTCTCACTCCTTCTCTCTCTCTCTCTCTCTCTCTCTCTCTCCCCCCCTCTCTCTCTCTCTCTCTCTGTTGATAAGGCTGCCTCCCGGTCTTTTTTCCATATGTATGTATATCTGTTCATCGATATGTCTGTTTTTTGTTTATCTTTCCCTCTTTTTCCTCTTTCAATCTCTTTCTTTCTCTCGTTCTAATCACCATCATGATAACCTTTCATATAATAAACAGATTAAAAAACCCAGATGCATTCATTTACTATTACAAAAAATTGTAATGAATTCAAGGACACAATGTTTCATACATCTTTCTATTATAGGTTATTGACTTTGATGATGGATGTTTTTTTTAGTTTATTCATCATACATTTCACTGTTTCTTTGGTTTTTGTCACATCTGACCTATGTGATAACATGAACGAATAACATTTAAGCAAACTTGTGACTATAATTAAATGGTCGACTTTTTAATGAATACGTTTTTGCAATTTAATAAAGTACAAAACATAACTATTTATAATGCAAATCTCGTGTTAAGACATCCTAACCTATACTAGTGATGTAAAGGGCAGATAACTCCATTACATTCTTGAGTTGTCTTTCTTTTGGTAGGTTACACAGGAGAGCGTTGTCAGACTAAATGCCCGGAAGGATCCTATGGACCTAACTGTCAGCTGTTGTGTCAGTGCAAGAACGGCGCTACATGTAGTGTGACTAACGGCGCATGCTACTGTCCGCCCGGATATCATGGGGCACTGTAAGAAACAGGGAATGAAATAAATAAAATAAAACCTCACCCCTTCCCTCAAAAAAGGAGATATATATGATATATTTATTTCAAAAATTTAAATAATCTCTTATTTTTTAAAACATAAAATTTTGTAAGGATTGTTCGTCTTTTTAAAATTTCTTTAATATATCTAAATTTTGTAATTGATTGTCAAGTGCAAAGCATGGAGATTTTGAGAAAGACAATATTACTTATTTGAAACTCAGAGATATCAAATATACACCGCAACAATTTCTGCTAGAGATTTTTGTTTAATTTTCCTTTAAACTTATGCAACTTGTAAACAACTGAAAGAAAACATTTGATAATTAATCATACTTTTTTTTGGTGTCAAGAACAATGTTTTCATTTTTTAAGTTGCGAAAATCGCTGTCAGACCGGGTCAACGGAAGTCCACTGTAATTCTAATTGTAAATGTCAGAATGGGGCCGGATGTAACACGGAGACCGGAAAGTGTTCCTGCAAGCCCGGTTGGAAGGTAAAAAATTACGATACTGTACAAAAAATAATTTTAAGTTATTTACGCGAGTTTTATGTCTTAGTGAAAAGAGTTGTTCATAAACTGTTCATAGATTAATGGAATTAAAGTCTGTAGAATTAGTTTCTATGTATTGACTTCACCTTAACAGATTTAGTTTTAAACACATTATGTATTTATTTCACAGACAATGTCATTAACAAACTTAACAAAAATCAAAGTACCGAAAAACTGACGGGAGTTGATTTTATCGATGTTTATTTATTGTAAAATCAATGATATGTTATTTGCATGTTTTTAATCTGTATTTGAATTACGCACATTTTTTTAATGTGAATTTTCGGACTTTCTCGACACACAGGCACGTAGCATCGTTTTTTGAAAGTGGGAGGGGGGGGGCAGACTCATCCAAAAAATCTTGACAAGCAAAAATAAAAAAAAATTGGAATTTCCCAAAATCTTCAAAATCCTAATCCGTGGGGGGCGGGAGGGGGGGGGGCAACTCCAAGATAATTCAATTTTTTATATGTCAATTTTAAAAAGTTAGTTGCTGCGAGAAAAAGTTGGGGGGGGGGGGGGATGCTACGTGCCTGACACAAGAATGTTGATTAAAAACCCCATATGATTCATGTTAAGTAATATCTACAGATAGAATAAATTCATTCAAACTATGTATCAGTGATAGAAATATTTCTGGAAAATTTATGGATCCAAGCAATATTGAACTCTCGTATCGTTCAACAAAACGCTCGGCTGTCGCCGTTCATCCCCGACAAGCGAGAGAGACTCTCTGCTTGTCGGAGATTTACGGAGACAGCCGAGCGTCGAGTTGAACAAGACTATATTGAACTCTGGCATAAGAATACATACAACTACAGAAAATATCTAAATTGTTCGTACCATTTAAAATCTGACTATTTTCAAGGTATTTATAAATATGTTTCCTTGAAAAACAATGCCTTAGCATACATTATTTCGAATTTATCAATTATTCTCAAGAACTAATTCTTGTCAGCGGCGATGATTTGTGCTTTGGTCCAAACACTGTTTCACTTTCGGTTTGTCAGAGTAACTGCATAGGAGAGTTGATTAAAATCAACTCCCAATAAAATATTGACAGCGCACGAAATTTTTCTCCGAACAAAATTTATATTGTTTTACAGAATATCATTGTTTTATCTGGTATGCTAAGTACGCCAGTCGTTTGAGCGTCATTGTATCATTTTTTCTACCCAGGGTGAGATTTGTACCCAGCCATGTGACGAGGGAACCTTTGGAGCAAATTGTGATTCAACCTGTAGTTGCTATAACAACGCGACCTGTGACCCCAAGGTTGGCACGTGTGTCTGTTCAGCAGGGTACATCGGCGAAAAGTAGGTCATTGTGGACAGCATTTTTTATACATATACATGTATACAGTACATGGAAAGTTATTATTCAACAATTTATTAAGAATCTTAGTTGAAAGAAAATGATCTTGCATTTGCCTTTTCAAAAACTATTTGTTTTCATTATATAGATGCACGGAAGAGTGCCCCGTCGGATTTTACGGAGAGTTCTGCTCTAAAGAATGCAACTGTGAGAACGGTGGTACTTGTGATCACGTGACGGGCACCTGCCGCTGTGTACCGGGGTTTGTTGGACCCACCTGCGCCATACGAGGTAAGTGTCAGCTCAGTTGAAGATAAATCATTACCCTCAAAATATACACTTTACCATAAGAAAGAAAGTGTTTACCTTAAATGACTATCAATACTATAACAGCGACGTTTTGTCTTTATCTGACGGCCACCTTTTTTCTTTGTCTTACACAGCCTGTGATGACTGGAAGTACGGAGATAACTGTAACATCCCGTGTCAGTGTAATACCACATATGCAGACAGGTGAGCTTATAAAATCTCAGAAAAAAATATAAACGAATTGTTTTTATATTGCAATCCTTCGAGGAAAAAGTCCCTTGCTTATTTACATGTATAACTCTTAATGGTACTTGCGCCTTAAATTAAATTATTGTGAACCGCTAAAACACCATCCAGATATGATAATACTGTTTAGAATGGAGACATTTCACGTAGGAACATAAATAAGGACTTTCTATTGACTCTGCCAGAATTATAAACAAATCCAAAATACATTCATTAAAGTAATTGACTTTACGCATCATTATTTTTTTAATGTTGTTAGCTGTCATCCGGGTACTGGAGAGTGTGTCTGTAGCCCTGGTTACAGCGGAGTCACGTGCAGCGAACCGTGTCCGGCGCCAAATTACGGAGACAAATGCGAGAAACAGTGCGACTGCTTGAACGGCGCTCTTTGTCATCACGTGACCGGGGAATGTCAATGTGAGGAGGGATACACAGGTCAAAGGTCAGTTTGTTCTACCGTAAAATCATCGAAACATGATTCCCTAGATTCATGATGATAACGTAATTTGCTATGGCATTACTAATTAAATATTTTGTAGTGAGTTCAAATCTTAGCTGATTTATGTACGGACTTTATTGGACATTTGTTAATAACGAACATTTTAAGTTATGATGTCATTATTTTTGTTTTAGATGTAATCAGACGTGCCCTCACGGTTGGTTTGGCAGAGACTGCTCTCAGATGTGTACCTGCCAAAATGGCGGCGTCTGCCATTTTCAAAATGGCTACTGTGACTGTGCACCAGGTAATTATCTACACCGAACCCTAAACCCTGAGCACGATTTTTTTCAGTTGGATTAGAAATTGCAGTACAGAAAATCGGTTTATTATTGCGAGTTAATTCATTTGCACATTTCTTATTATCATATGTTGAAATTAGTTTATATTGTTGACCCGAAGATTAGAGAAGTGTTATTAAGATCCCCATAATTCCAAAACGCCTATAACATGCTATAATATGTATTTTTCTTGATTGTAGGATTTATCGGTCTGCATTGTGAAAAACCCTGTAGCGTTGGTTACTATGGTTACAACTGCACCCAGAAATGTGATTGTCTGAATGATGGGTACTGTAACCCAAGAAACGGCGAGTGTCTGTGTCGTCCGGGTTATGAAGGCCCGAAGTGTGAAACCCAGTGCAAGGTAAGAATTGCTCTAGACTCGGTTTGTAAAAGTCGGTCTGATTAAAGTTTTTTGTTAGTTTTTTTAAGGCGTCACTTCCGGTTCATATTTTTTAGTCTGAATTTCTTAATGTCTACATTTATTTGGTATAAAACTTCGTCATTCTTTTGATGAGTTATGTATTTGGTTTTTTTTAATGTTGATATTACAGTTTTTTAGGTTCAAATTCTTTTAAAAATATACAAAAATTCGTACATGCCAAACCAAAAGATAAAATACATGTAGACCTCAAGTGCTGTGAACTTAATGATTTAAAGGCTGATATTTTGTCGGTATTTTTTTTCAGAGATGGACCTTTGGTAAAAAGTGTGGCCAGAGATGTGAGTGTGACCCAGAGCACAGCTACGCTTGTGGGGGAGAGAACGGGGAGTGTTTCTGTGACCCCACGTGGTTTGGTGAGTGACCTTCTTTATGATATGTGTACAAATAATATAAAAGGAGGTTCAAAACATAGATACTCTTAATAAAACAAGGCATTTGTTTTCTTTAAAAAACCCCAGATACGTTTTCTTTAAATGATATTGTGATACACATTTTATAATGCTTAATGTTTTAAAATAGTTTATATTATGACTGATATGATTTTATTAGATCTGCAATTGTTTTGTATGAACCGGAATGTCAGTTAAATTTTTAATAACTTTATTAAAATTGTATCATTTAATTTCGTTATTAAGGTGTGAATTGTAAGAGCAAATGCAAGGACGGTAGCTGGGGAGACAATTGTGATAAAAAATGCACGTGTTACAACAGAGGGTCATGTGACCAGGATACCGGAACTTGTATTTGTAGGCCCGGATATCAAGGAAGCGATTGTTCAAAAGGTATGGTCTATTAGCTTAACATTTTCCAGAATTTTAAGTAACAGTGAAATAAATGTGTTCAAAGATGAAAAAAGAAATTTGTTTAAAGACATATGAGAACAATTCTAATGAAATGAGATTTGTGATTTAAGCGGTGAAAGGGAAAACGAATTAATGGGAGATACAGAGTTACAAAGCTTTGAGTGAAAACATCCTGTGTTGCGTCAATTTAAATTGTGAACAATTAATGAGATAGCTGTGTGAAAGATTAATAAACTATTGCATAATAAATTACAATTCTCTTTTTAAATGCTCATTTATATTCATCTATTTTTCTCAGCATGTAACGAGGGTTACTTTGGAAACAGCTGTCGATTCCAGTGTACATGTGCGACAAATCAGACATGTGACCACGTGACTGGCCAGTGTATTTCACCCACGTGTCCAGCTGGGTTCACGGGACCCACGTGTCAACATCGTAAGAACTCTTTTAAGATAATCATAACAAAATGCAAGGCTGAATTCACACTGATGGTTAATTTCTTCACATTTAGTAAAAAATAGTTTGCACATCGCTTTTATAGAGTGTTCTCATTTTTATTTAGATTAAATGCAATAATGCAAAACAAAATAACAATGATTGTTTTTCATTTTTTTTTTCATTTATTCCTATCACAACCATTATTCCCGTGTCATTGCATTTTCTTCTGATTTTTTTTGGAAGGGTTGGGAAAATTTAAATCACATTGTTTGTTAAAAAAAAAAAGAAGCAAAGATCACGTATTTGGTTAAATTATCTGTTTCATGGACTACTAAAGCTTTCTACTGGATCATACGTTTAAATATTTAAGTATGGAAGCACGTTTTTATTTGGTTATTTCTTTGTTTTCAGCCTGTCCCATGGATCGCTATGGAGTGCGTTGTAACGAGACATGCCCATTGTGTAAAAACCTCGGTGTCTGTCATCCCAAAAATGGCTCCTGTATTTGTTCCCCGGGATTCTTTGGTCCTCTATGTGACAAAAGTGAGTCCTTCGATATTGATTTATATGATTGTTACTCTATTATTCATGTACAGTTTATCTACACTTTTGTTATCATAAACATGTCTTTAACATGTATGTATTGTTTTATGAAAAAATATTTTCTACTTTCACTCTCAGTTTGTCCCGACGGTTACTATGGATACAAATGTAGTGCCAAGTGTTCCTGTGAAAATGGCGCCAACTGTAGTAAATCTGACGGAAGATGTGATTGTCCCCCAGGTTATATTGGAGCCAGCTGTTCTCAGAGTAAGTTACAGACACCGCTACTTATATTTTTCATGTAAATATCTACATATGTACTTCCTCTGTACCATGCAATATGAAAATAGCTAGAGTTAGAATTTTTTACCTTTGCTATCTTCAATGATATTTAATGGTGAATTTCATATCAAGCCAGTTGTAAGTCATGAATGAATATAAACTGATTTTATTTTCTTGAGACTAATACAAGCCCTGTATCTTAGAGAATATAGGCTGATATATACGGCATAATGTTGTTCGATTAATTGAATAATATTCTATATTCTTAAATTCTTTCTTCGTAAACACACAATTTAATGTTTATAATCTGAAATAAAAAAACAAAACAGAACAAAAGAACCAACTGTTTATCAATCTGTTTGTGACGTCAGGTTGTCCTGAGGGTTATTACGGAAAGCACTGCAATATGACCTGTTCCTGTGACGTCACACAATTCTGTCACCCATCCTTCGGCTGTATCAGTGAGTTTATATTTACTGCTACTTTAAAATTTATCTTTGTAACCGTAAACTGGACCACTAAAATCGTGAGGCTGCATCTTTGCTAACCAAGGATTTCTGATCCGAGCCTTACACACCCTCAGTTAGCAAAGATGTAGCACCAATTTTGTGATTCTAATCATATCACTACTAAGAAAGTTTTATTATCAAAGACTTTAGATAGAACCGACAATTTGTTTTGCAGTTTTCACCTTGTGCATATAAAGAAACGTCTAATTTTTCAATTTAAAGACATAAAAAATGAAAATAGATTTTTTTATTCAATGAGCAAATATACCGTTTCGGATAAATAAGTAAAGTTCAGTTACATCAATAAGTTGATACTTTTTCTTTGTTACATTTTAACATGTAAAACGAAAGTGTAAAGTCTTAAGAAAACACTTTTATCGGAAACCAATTAGTTTATTTATCTTAAGTCTATGATATTTGAATGTATGAAGACGATAATTTTTCTATATAAAAAATACCCTAGACAATATTTCTGTATGATTTCTCTTTTCTATAATGTTTTCACCAGATCAACCAAACATCGCCAAGGTAGTGAATAACGTAGAAGAGGCGTCTGCCAGCGGTCTAATTACCGGAATCATTCTAGCCGTCATTGCTCTGACACTTATAATCGTCATCATGGTCATCTATTACAAGCGTCGAGTCGGGCGTCTAAAGTCTGAGAACCGCGCAGTGATGCATTACATACAATCCACTGAAGGAACCGACGCAGGTGATTATACCAAGATTTTGATTACGTTTATGGATTATATTTGTATTGTTTTGCATTTGTGCATACATTGAAAAAGGGGAAAACAGAATGAAATGAACGAAAATTGCATCCCCTAACCATATCTTTTTGGATTTATTTTGGCCTTGAATTTATTTAGAAGCGTTGCAGAAATACAAATAAATGCATTGTTTAATTAAAAGCATGGGATAATATACACATTGAATAAAATTCATATAAATAAATAGAAATAAACAAATTATCAACAAAAATTGGATGCCAAAACCGCTCACCATTTATTTGACTTAGAACTTGAAGCTTTTTTATATACATGTATTCCAATTTTATTTAGTACCGAACTAGAGATATCTGTCTGACTAATATCTTTTTTGTTTATCGTGTGAACAGACGGCAATTTACCAGTTGTTGGAATCACAAACCCAGTATATACATCAGACAATCAGAATGTTTCTAATATTGAGCGGGAAATACATCGCCAGCAGCAACAGAGCAACTACCAACGCGCAACTTCCTGTAACCAGAACGAGGTTGCATGTAGTAGCCCTATCAATGACCTAACGGTTGCTAAAAACGTGAGTCTGCCGGTAAATGGAGCATGTGCATCAGGATCTTTGTATGATGACGACAACGACTCAGACAGATATACAACGCTGAAAGATATCCAAGCTAAACTTGACGAAATCAATATAACAGGTAGATGATCTTCAGTAGAATTTTTGAGTGTTTTACTAAATTTACACTTGCAGCAAGTTTGCAGTTGTATTCTGAATAGAGAAGCCATAACTCAATACATATAAAACGTGCAATCAATATTTGATGACTTATTAGCATTGCATTAAACTGTGTAGTGTTAATTTAACTCAAAATAACTGAAATATATAATTCAGGTTTTTCAGAAACTAATTTCATTAATAACATAGGTACTAAAAACACTACAGTTTTATTGAGAAAAAAAATAATAGATATACCCGGCACTCAAGTACTTTGATTGTTTTTGACATCACTTTATACATACAAACTTAAAGAAGTGAAAGTAAAAATTTATAAAAAAGTGAAGTGTAGATTTATTTTTTAGAAAATCGATTTGCTCATTACTAATAACAGCAGTAGATAATATTGAATACGACAATATTCAACTTCACGTTCAAATATGTTCTAAACTCCTATAGCTGTTAATGAAGAGTTAGATAAGTAAAATAACATGAATTTATTCCTCTTTCTTTCTTAAAAAACCGAATATCATCAATAATTGGCAGTATATGTTTTGAATACTAGTAATGTTCACTAATTAACACTCTGCACTCATACTTACTGACAGTTTTTGAATTGTTTTGACGTTACGGTGAAACTAACAAAGAAACACCTATCATTCTCTTCCAGAAAACGCGGCCTGTGCCAAATTGGATGCCAAACATGGAAATATGTACAACAATCTTAAGGTCAACTTAGATGACCTTGAAGCCCCCAAAAGACAAAATATACCTGACTATGACAACGTATCAATAGGTTTGTCATTTCACCAGCTGTTTAGATTAGATCTATCAATACATCTGTTTAGATTATATCTGACAGTATATCTGATTCCATGTTTCATTACATCTTTCAACAGCACTCACTATATTAGTTTGGTTTATGTGTTTGCCCTGGATATTAAACAATGTTAATTACATTATCCAACCATTTTTGGCCACATTTGTTTTGTGAATATTTTTTTTTTCATTTGTATATATATATATAGGCCTTATGAATTAAAAAATGTAATACAAACAGGTCAAAATCAATTTCAATGAAAACAAATAAACAATCAATATGGTTCATTTGCAGATTCTACAAGTTCAATTGATTCAATTGAATTCGAAAAGAGACATAATAGAGAGTTGTTTCAACAAGATTGATTTAATTCAAGGTAGTTAGGTATATATTTTTTCTTAAATCTTGGAAAGCATGCGGTTAAATTGGTTACAAGAGAAGTTGGACGAATTGAAAGTAGATCGTATTTTTTTTCAGGTTTTTCCTCTTAGCTGTTTTACAAAGATACAAAAATTATCCTGTTCAAATTTATTATCATAATCCTTGAAATGACAATTATTCAGCCTAAACAATTGTTTTTCTATTTTTAAGGAAACATAAAAGGCACCGAACATCAAAAAGATTGTCCTTCTTTGATGTTTATTTGCGATTTTAATGAAGATTTCTTTTTTTTTTAATTGCTACATGTCAAGTTCAGCAAAGTTGAACTTTTTGGAAATCATAAATTGATATATTTAAATTGTCACCGAAAACCCTCGATCACTCTTTCAGGAATGGTAACTGCTAGGTTTGGCATTTATCTTTGTTATGGCATTAAAAGATAAGTCATGGAGTGATATATCTCGATTTTCTAAAAGTAAACTACTGCTCAAAGAGACCTTCACCTTTTACCTTTAGAAAGAGACCTTTAGAAAGAGAATTTTACATTTAGAAAGAAACCTTTACCTTTAGAAAGAGACCTTCACCTTTACCAATAAAAAGATACCTTTACCTATAGAAAGATACCTTCACCTTTAGAAAGAGACCTTTACCTTTAGAAAGAGACCTTCACCTTTACCTTTAGAAAGAGACCTTTACCTTCAGAAAGAGACCGTTAACTTTACCTTAAGAAAGAGACCTTTACCTTTAGAGACCGCAATTATGCCTAGGGTTTACTCTTAATTACAGTTAAGATTATTACAAGTAATTATTCTCTGCCTATATATGTTTCCATGCTGTACGGGACATTAATTTTTAAAAATCATTTTAAAGCCAAATGATAAGTTAACAATTTGATCACTGCTTGATAAAACTTAAAAACGATACAAAAACTCTACTTCATGATAAGCTTTACTTTCATTTTTACTGAAAAGTGCATAGGTGATTGCACCAAATACAATTAAATAAACAAAATTTTCATGTTTATTTCATTTATCAATCTTAAAGTCCATTTAAGGACGTTTGCATGAAATTGGTTCAGGTGATAAAACTTGCATGGAATTATAAGGATTGAATTGGTTATATTTTCATAGATATAAGCTTTCTTTACAGCATAACATGATTCAGGACAAAGGTTGATAGATTGTTTTATTTTGCTTTGTTTTTGGTGTATTTTTTTTTCAAAGGAAAACAAACACCATGCAGATATAAACAATGTATTTTTTAGAATGTATTTTATGATATTTTAGTTTTCTGAATTAATTAGTAAGCTTTGTTTAATTAGAGCGTACTATTACTTAACAAAGTTATTTTGTAATATCACTAGTGTAATTAATGTCAAAAGCAAAATGCTAATGGTTCTGAAAAATCCTTATTATGTTTATTCATTTATCCATTTTTTTCCAGAATCTGGACAATTGATTTCATCTTCCGACAAAGAGCATATAATACCACCAAGAAATACGAACTATGACAGTGTTAAACCCCATTCTTCTTTTAACATCAGTGATCCGTTCCGAACAGGAGACAATATTCCACCTCAAACGGAAACAATGCAAAATGTCATTCAATCAGAACTCGACGACATTGCAGAAACAAACAATGACGTAGCTGACATTACGTCATCATCATGCGCAGTCGAAAATAAACTCTCAGAGAATGACGTCACAAATTTGTTAGATGAAATTGCGGATTTGCCATGATTATGACTTCATTTTGGTTTTGTTTAATTATCTGTTTTTTGTTTTTTGGGGTTTTTTGTTTTGCTGCTCTTGATAATAATATTACTAGCTACTGACACGACAGAATGTGTGGTTATAATAAGGAGCGCAAAATTGTTTTATTATGTGTAACAGTGCTTTTTATTCGTTTTGAATGTATAGTGTTTGCTATGTAATGTATTATCGTTTTTAAATTATGCAGGTTCAATGATTTTATCATTTTCTATGGCTGTAAATCTCTCAATACTATTGAAAACATTTTATACAATTATAGCACTTTATACAGTCAAGTAGCTGTGCAAGGCTTATGTTTGTTGATTTTCATGAAGCAGGTTATGTTTATTATATTACGATTATGTCTGTTTTTACAGACATTATT
Source organism: Magallana angulata (assembly GCF_025612915.1). Taxonomy (NCBI): domain Eukaryota; kingdom Metazoa; phylum Mollusca; class Bivalvia; order Ostreida; family Ostreidae; genus Magallana; species Magallana angulata. The sequence goes on from NC_069112.1 coordinate 31,844,431, forward strand.
ATTTTTAGTTTGAAAATTTGCAGTGGAGAAAACAGTTTAAATTAAACCCCTTTTCATCTGTTGCATGTATGTTTAATTTGGTATTGTTGATAGTTTTCCATTCGTCTAATTATTCATCGGTTAATAGATGACCATGTTTTATGTGAACCTTTCAGTCATATTTTGTTGATACCGAACCACGTACCTTTGATGTTTAATTTATTTGTAATTTTGATTAACCAATATATGAATTATATTTCATAATTCAGAAAATATAGCTGTATATATTTTCACTAAAATCACAAGTTTACTTTAATACTTACATGCCTAAATAAGTTATCATGTCTCAATTATGGAGAGCATAATATCACCTGTCACTTGTGCTAGAAGAAAACAAAATACCAGTTTTAACCCCATTGTGTTCTTGAATCCATAGTGTACAAATTAAACTTAAATTCAGAACTTCAGGTTCTCCAACATTAAGGATATAGAGAGGAACGCCCGAAGCTTCAGCCTATTTTGATATTGACATTTTTAACCTTTTTTCGAGTACGAAAAAATCAGAAATGTGTGTATATGTATTTCTTTTGGCATATCATTATCACTAATCGTTATCATTCATTTGTTAATTTTGCAATAAATTCATTACTCTGTATGTTTGGTTTTTCATATATATATATGAAAAAAATCACAACACCGAAATAAATTTTTTAGTAGTTTATTTCGGTGTTGTGATTTTTTTCATATAATACTAGGTGGGTGGATTTATACTATTTATTTTTGATATATACATGTATATATAAATACGTATACAATATCATGCGTACCTTTATAAAACATTCTATTAAAATATACCTGCTTGCACAAACATACAATAACGGCTAGAAAAAAAGGAACTCATATAGAGGTTTTTTATTATGACACTTTAATTATTACACATCACAGTTCTAAGACTTTCAATAACAAGTTAAAAGAGTTTATGATTATATGATGGCGCCCTGTTTCGTGCGATCTGCTTACGTCATTTTTTCTGGCATTCTTAAATACGCGCTTTTGCATTTATATAATAGATAATACAATACTATACAATTCAATATGACGTACACAATACTAACTATTTCATGATAGAAGATCATGATATGTTATTGATATGTTTGATAAAAACTGTAAATATTCGTATCTTAAACTCTAATTAGGATCTTTCGACAATGTTTACACTAGGTCGTGCGTATTTTCCGCTCTCCTGTAATAAGAGAGTATTTCGTTTGATATTTGGGACAAGATCAAAAACCACTTCAGTTTGATTTTGATTTTGTGACAAACATTTTTATACATTTTAACCAATTCAAAATGACAAAAACGTGATTGTTCAATACTAATAGTAATTTATGGAATTCTGGAGTGTTTTTTTAATCAGCATTGCAAGCTTCTTAAACTTAATTGTTGTCTTTAAACCTCATTTTAACCTCGTGTAAATATGAAATATGAAGCCGATCGAGGTTCTAGTTTAAAATAGATCGTTCTTGATATTTCTGTAGGCAGAACTGTCTAGCACGTTAGCTACCACGCTATCACGTTGAATTGCATGTGCTATGAATTTACAAAAGAAAACAAAACACAAACATAAAACAGAAAGGAAAAAAAACAAATCAGAAAATTGCAATCATAAAAGTGTTTTCAATGCCTGACACATTTAACCTTATTTATTATTTGTTAATTAAATTTCCACAGAAATTCATGTCTACATTTTCGCCAATCTATTATTTCTAAAATTATTCGAAGGACATCTTTTGTTGAAAGGAAATGAAATTTTGATCACCATCTGTGCCTTCTAAGAGTTATTAGTCACAGTTTGTCGGTTTTTTTTATAAAAAGAATCCCAATAAATTGAGCTGTTGTTGAAGATGTTCCAGTTGAAAGTTACAGATTCTCAAGAAAGAACAATGGTACGCTACGGTTCCTGACAAAAAGACGCATGCTGTGGTCACCCTGGGTTCCATTGCAGCCGATGGGAGACTCGGAACGCTCTCAGAAATCCTGTATATTTAATGTCATTCTACTTAAATAGCTGGTAAGATTTTGTTTATTATTACTGTTTAGGATGTTTTCAATGTTAGGGGAAAACACATGACAATTGATTCCCTATTTAAGTTTGAATTTGATTACTACCACATGCAAAATGCAATTGAATGCTTAAAAAGTCACAATATATGAGTGTCTTTGAAACTGTTTATCGAAATAGAACAGAATCCTATGACACGACATTCTGATTGAAACCACCCTTTCATTGTACACTCATCAGGGTCTGACAGGTATCGATATGAGGTCAAATTCACACAATCTTTACTTCTGAACAATTAGGGAAAGGCTATTTTAAAAGAAAATACTGTAAACGTATTCAATTTGGCTGTGTATTCTATTTATCGTTTTTGGCGGAATACGGCGTCCGTTGAATCAAGTTCATCACCAAATGTAAAATATATATGTACATTAATAGGTACATTCAGAAATGCGCAAAATCAAATATACGCTTGTTGTTGAACAATTATATTCCGCCAAATATCGTACACGACAAATATAATACGTATATTGGAATTCTTCTAAAAAAAATTAATGATTTATTTCGTTTCTTCATTACCTCAAGTATTGAAGAGTTACACCTCCTAAAACAGAAAAAAACATATCAGTTGACACATTTACATGTAGAATGTATGCTAATGTAGAGGTCGTGTGAAGATGACCTCAAATCGATACCTATCAGACCCTGATGAGTGTAAGGAAAAGGGGTGATGTTTTAATCATGCCGATGAAATGAAATATCATTTTCATAAAGTGGACATAAACAAATATTGAAAATAAAGAGGGATAACTAACGTCTAATCTTAATTAAAAGAATTTCTTTCACGTGTCTTTTTGCGAAACGTCTACTTTATTTTTTAACACGAAAATCAAGTTGAAATTGAAAGGACTGAACCAATTTTTTGTCATATCTCCGTGAAAAAAATGTACTTTTTCGATTTAAGTAGGTGTCTACAGATTCATTCTTATCTATTGCAGACAATATACGATCAACTTTAAACAAAACACAAAAATCAATAATATTAGCTTGTAAAAAAACCCATAGAATACAACAACTGTAAAACTGTAGATGCATGAGGTATAAATTTGCGTTAATAACAAACTGTTCAATTTGGATTCAAACAAGGACAATAGTAAGTTTGAACTATTTAATTAATTTTGGTGATTGTGAGTGAATAGGTTATACATTTACCGACCCGATTTCAACCTTATAACATGACTGTATAAACATATTTTCTCATAGATATCGAAACTTGTTCATTCCTGTTTGTTTTTAAATAATGAAATATGCTAGGGCTTCATCATTAGAATAAAAAATATAAAATCTTAAATGAAAAACAAGTTTACAATTGTTTACAATTTCGTTTTTTTTTTCCAGAGTATCTGTACAACTTAAAGAGCTAAACAAAGACAAGAAGGACACAATTTGATGCATTTGTTGAATGTCCAAGAGAAAACAACTAGACTTTATTTGTAATAATGAATTAAGCAATGATTTGGCGAGTGGAGAAATATATACAGTCTCCAGACTTTGGCTTAATTCCCCCTGCAAAAATAATCAACAGAGTAAGGTTCAAGCCAAGGGTTCGACTTGTAAAGGACAGACACAGAGCAGGCAGGGTCATCTACAATACCAATGATTGGATGGGTTCAAATGTGATGGTTAAGTAAATGATGGGAAACTTCCGAAACAGATGGACAAAGACAAATGTCTCAGAACGTTTTGAAGTTTCAAATTGTATTTTTATCTTTAATCTTATTATTAAAAAATGTTTTTAACCATTTGAAAAAAATCAAAAATGCGCATTGATAATTTTTTTTTCAAACTTAATCCCATCTTAGATTATTGATTTAATTGTAAGAACAAATTGGACATTATTCCATTCAGTGAATGATGGTGATTGATCACATGTGCTGTGATTATTATATAATTTTTTTGTACTTTGTTTTTTTATCAGAACTATGATGAGCTAGCTGCTTCATCGGAAAATTCAACATAAAGCAATAAGACGAAACAGCCAAGAAGTGCAAAAATACATGTCAGTAAAATGTCAGGAAAAATACTGAAGATAAATAGAATAAATATGGAAATTACTTATATCTTTCATGTTCTGCATGAATGATAAAGTTTAAATACGATAATTTAATATTGTTGCCGGCAGATGATGGTTTAGCATCTACGAACTGTTTTCTCCAAATCCGTCCAGGTATTCTCAACCTAACAGAAAATTTGCATTTACATTTAAAAGATATACTGAAAAGTTTTTATCGTTTTTAGAAAAGTAAAGGGTTTAGCTCTGGTATAGGTTTTTCAGAATAATATTATAATTGATTTTAGATAATAATGTGCATGGCACAATACTGAATTTAAACGAATATTTTTATAAATAAATTACGTGTAAGTCACAGAAAGTGTGACTTACACAGCGATGTTTAAGTCAAAAATAAGTTACAGTAATTTCAATCAAGAACTGTAGTTTTATCAATATTCGTTGAATACCAATATTCATGGATTTCAATGTTAAGTTGATCCACAAAATTAAATGTTTCTTGAAGTGCAATTTTTACTTACATTTTGAATTCAAAAGATATTTGGCCACACATTTATGTATCTTGAAACTGTGATTTTCATTATATTTATCAAAATTATAATACCCCTGAATATTAATGAAACCACAGTATTTGGTTTGAAATTTCATCACACTTAAGTTTGGCTGTTTCATTGTTGTTGTTTACAATTTTAAAGAATCCAAAAAATTGCATCTAAAAATTTACACATTGAGAAACAATATGGTTTTGGCATTGCATATATATTTATTTAATGGTGTTATTTCACTTTTAGAATTTGTGTTTCTTAGAAATTTTGATCGATTTGTCTATGAAAACGATTAAACGTCCTTCTCACGATACAAATTTTGATTGTTATACAAATTGAGAATTAAAATTTACCTGGTCATATTACCAAATAAATGCAACAAATGTGGTTCTACGGTTTATCATTATAAATTTTCTGATAGAACCGGCTGAGACGACATTTGACCACCCTAACCTTTATAATAGACAGTCGAACTTCAAAACATGCCGCTCCCCCCCCCCCCCCCCAAAAAAGCCCCAAACAAACAAACAAACAAACAAAAATTAACAGTCCTACATGCAGAATTCATTATCAGGAAAACCTTCATTACCATTCTATAAAAAGGAAAACATGTACCCATATCATATAATGAATAAAGAAAAAAGGTCAATATAGTTTTATTTTATTTACACTTTAATTATTACAAACTCCACAGATTCAAAGATAACAATAACATGTTCCGATTAAAATCAACCATATTTATTTGTCTCTCTAGGTTTCCAACAGAATATTTTTTCGTTCATATTAGTTTAAACAAACAGCACATAAACTGGTAATTACGTGCAAATGAGGACGTCTCGGAAATACCAATAATTAATTCAAATCTAAAGATTGGTAATCATGCACATGTATTTCGCTTTTGGACTTTCCATATCAATTATTGCTATTTGACATTACATAGAATCGGGACTGCAATGAGATCAGCTAATCACACAATATGTTCTAAAACTTCAAATACAGCTATTCTGAAGAACTATCAACAATTTTTTAACACTTTATAAAAAGGAATCTTTTTATTCTTTTAAAGCCTCTTTTTTTTTCAATACCACTAGTGATTTCTAAAGTTTAGAAGTTTTTTCTTTTGTTAGCGCCGCAAACTTTTTGACTAATATTGTTGTCTTTTAACATTTGTAACAAATAGATAACTTCGGAAGAGAGAACGAGACTGATATTAGCCAACTCGTACTTCTACATTCTACCCAACAGTTTACCTCAGATTTCAAACTCTTCATACTTCTGTAGTCAGAACTATCTAGCATGTATGCTGTCACGTTCAATTGCATGTGTTCTGAATCTACAAATAACAACGACAAATCACAAAACTCCAATAATAATAGGCCTGACACATTTAGCATCATTTATTGTCTGTTATAATTAAATTTCCACAGAAAAACAAGCCTATATTTTCGTCAATTTAATGTATCCAAAACTGATTTTTAACATTTGCTTGTTAAAAAGAAATGAAAATTTTGAATAACATCTGTGTCCTCTAAAAGTTACCAATTTAATTAATTTGATTAATAGAAATCACAATTAATCATTTAAAAACCCCAATAAAATTAGCTGTTGTTGAAGAAGTTTCAGTTGAAGTTACAGTTCTCAAGAAAGAACATGGTATACTACCGTTTCTGAAAAAATGACACTTGTTGTGGTAACTCTCGGTTTCATTGCAGCTGATGGAAGATTCGGGACGTTCTCGAAAATCTTGCATGTTTCATTGCATTCTACTTTAGTGGCTGGTAAGACTTTGTTTATTATAACTATTAAGGACGTTTTTTCAATTTTAGATAAATTTCATGAAAAAGTCACTTGTATTCCGTATTTATTTAAACATTTGCTTACTATTACATGCAATTGCAAGATTATAAAGTCACAGGTATATAATTTTCTTTGAAATTGTTAATTCAAATAGAATATAATTACAAATAACGGCAGTCCGATTTAAACCACCACTTCTTAAAGTTATCAGTGTCTGACAACTAGGCATACAAATGTAGATAGGAAGCCATCTTCACACGATCTTTACCGCTGTCTAATAAGGGAAATGCTTTCATTGCTTTATCAAAGTTAATGCAACTCTCAAAAGAAAAAAAAAGAAAAACTTCTTTTATACATCAACTTCAGTATTGAAGAGTTACATCCCATACAACAAATAAAAGCATGTCTTTGATTCGATGGTAAATTAGATTATAAGCAAGTGTAGAGGGCGTGAGAAAATGACCTCAAATCGATACCCTGACAAGGATAAAGAGAATTGTTAATGGTTAAATCTTACTTATTAAATAAAATTTTGAAATTACAAAGCGAAAATCTTCATATTGTATCGATAAGCAAAAAAAAAAAAAAAAAATAGAAAAATAATGGGGTATAAGTCACGTCCGATCTAAATTTAAAAAAAATCGTTCTCGTGTCATTTGCGAAACATTTATTATCGTTTTAACACGAAAACTTAGTTATAGTTGAATGAAAAATATCATTTTATTTCTCATGTATCAATGAGGAAAAAAATGTACTTTGCACATAAACTAGTTCTTTTGAGATTCATTCTCCTCTGTTGCAGTCAATATGAAATCAACTCTAAACGGAACACAAAATGAATGATGTCAGTTTATAAAAGAAACTCATAAATAATTTCACAATAAAACGATGAAATTATTATATTAGAGAATTTTTACATAAACTTGCATTTATAGTAAACTATATAATTGGGATTGAAACAAACATAAAACCCTGCAAACAAGGGAAATAGTTTGAACTATTTCATAAATTTTGGTGATTATGAGTAGATGGATTATATATTTACCGACCAGATATGATCCATTATAAAATGACTGTTCAAACATTTTTTTCAGTCCTTTTTTAATTAAAAAAATATAATAAGTTAACATTACTAGAATAAGAATTACATGTATAAACTCTAATTTTAAAACAAGTAACTCAAATGTTTAATAAATTTCGTATTTTTATTAATCTTAGGATATATGTACACCTTAAAGAGCTAATAAAGACAAGGGGGAAAACTTTGCTGAAGTTTAACAACTAGACTGTATTTGTAATAATGAATTATGCAATGGTTTGTCAAGTGTAGAAATATTTACAACTTCCAGACTTTGGCTTAATTTATCCTGCAAAAATAAGGTACACGCCTGATGAAGAACTGGATTGGTCAATCTACAATGCCAATTTTTAAAGGTTGAACGGGTCCAGATGTGATGCCGCTCGAAAGTGGTGGGAAACTTCCAACACAACAAATTTCAATTTAAAAAAAAAAAAATTGATTTAAGTTTATGGAAGAACTATGCTTAAACTCAACCCTAGACCATTTAGAATATGTGACATGAGTGTGTTGGTATATTTTTAGCTTCATGTTTCTTTAGGTTATGACTTTGAATATAATAAATTAAAATGTGTAGGAAACTGATCACATACAATGTGTTTATTATATTTTTTTTTATTAACACTGTGTTTGCTTAAAATTCTGATAAGTAAAGTGTTTCATCGGACACAAAAAAACCCACAAAAAACCCCACAAAAATGAGAAAGTCAAGAAAACAAACATCTTTGTTGTCAAAATGTACGAAAAATATAAAATATGATAATAAAAAATCATTAAAAATATAAAAATGTATTTTTGGTTTATGTTATGCACGAATAATTTACTTTAAACTTTAAAAAAAATTAGGATTGCTGGTCATAGGTTAATGTTATAGCCTCTCCTTACCAATTTTCACTGACCCTTTCAGGCTCTCCCAAGCTAACACAAATTTTTCACTTACATTTAAAAGAAATACAGAAAATTTCAGCAGAGCAATTATTTTGATAAGAGAAAAGGGCCATTATTTTGGCGTTTTTACAAAATTTACAAAATTGTACTTTAATTGGTAAGATATAGATGTGCATAGCGCCATAATGAATAAAAAAGAAAGTACATATGGAAATTTTGTCCGACTTGTCTTTGAAAACGATTCAAAGTTCTCAATATGCTACTACTACTACTACTACTTTTAACACAAGTTATAACCAAATTACGAAACATCGAAACCAAATATAGGATACCCAATTTTAACTGAAAGTGAAACCAATGACATACATCCGTCTTTACTAATTTTAAATACACATCACCTTAATGATAGGAATTTCAAAATAATATTTTACAGATGGCGTGATCTTTTATAAAATGAACCATTTTGATTACCTTCTAAAGTCCTGAATTCAGGTATTCTGTATTTTTTTATTTGATGTAGAAAAGTAATGAAAACTGTGATTTGGTTTTATGATGTTTACTTTGTAAATAACATCACCAATACCTTCTCAATTTGTTGCATATAATACTCCTAATCTTGTAAACAAATTACCAAATATGCGACATTGCTTTAAGTTGTTGTGGATTACCGTATATTTCTTTATGCGCGGTTAATTTGCAGTTTCATTTCATTTTTTATACACAGATATAATTATAGATATTATTGTAAATCACACTTTGCAATTGAAAAATCTCAAACTCTCTATATCAGATTAAGTATATTCCAAACAATTATCATAAGACGATTAATGCACATCGAACTTGTTCAAGTTTGAGTATTTCTTTCATTCAGCACATCAAGTAAGATATTTCCAAACATTCATGTTTGCAAAAAATAAAGGTAAATAAACATTTTCAGTCAAGAGTCACTAGTGCAAAAGCATATAATTACGGAAGTATTTGACGAGGATTTAAAAAAAATGACATGGTTCTGAATAGTTATTGCCTTTACATGTACCTAAATATAAACAAAACTGTAATACGAGTAAACAGATACCCGATTGCAATAGATACATATCAAGTTGCGTAAAAGCAAGTGAAACTGGTAGTGAGTTATTTATATTTTGTATATTTATAGTTGTGGGAAAAACAGTTCCAAATTCCCGATTTTGTAAAGTATTTTAGTTTAAAAGTCTTCATTTCTTTTGACACTTGCTATGCACATTGAGACCTGCTATGTTTACTCCATTAACAAGGTATGTTGTATTATTTATGGTTGAACGTAAAGCCCTGCATTCGTTTAATTTTCAAATTTTCAAATTTTTCTACAAATTTTTATATAGAAACAGATTTAACATAAACATGTATAGACGAAGTTTGCATTTTATTTGCATTTCGTTGCGCCTTTGTTTAATTCGATTTTATCGTCCCTCACGTTGTTTTTCGCATACGGATCTTTAATGTCTTTCCTGTTTTGTTTTATTCATGAACTGCTGCTCAATGTTCCGTGTTGTTTTGAAATTTCGTAATACTACACGCTTGACGAGACTTTTTTATACAGTGCCATACATGTATACAGCGATAAACCTACCGGGCGGTAGAAGGTGAGGGACGTCGTTTACGAAAGATTTGCAAAATATTGTGACCGCGTAGATTTTAAGGTGCTAGAAAATTCGTTTGAATCTGCATCGGTCGTGTGCAGTATGAACCGGGTGAGGGAATGTTAACATAAAGGGTATAAGGTATAAGGTTGTGGCGCGTTGTAGGCCGTAAGGTAAAAACGAAGGGTAGTTTTGCCGTATTCCCGAAGGTCCACCAGTAAACGTACAGTTCCAGAGAGATAAACAAGCAATTGATGCAGGATCATTCTGAATTTATTGGATGCCAATCTAAGATGGCAACATTTTAACAATTTATCAGACAGACATGTTACAAACGAATCGGATATGGCCAGTGGTGGCCTCCGAACTCAAGACTCTGGGTGAGTCGGACGTGGCCGAGGCTGGCAGCCGTATTCCAGACTGTGGATTGACAATTGAACATAACTATATATAAGAATCTGAACAATGAGTATAAATTGACAGGTGATGACATAAGTAAGCTGAGTGAAAGGTTTACTGATATAAAATAATTAATTAAAAAATAAACTCAATGAGTATATATATATATATGAAGACTTTGCGCAAGTCACATTTACGCTGAAATCCCAACACCACCAACCCTCTCAAAATGTAAAAAAAAATAGATAAGTCCATGGCTGTTTGGAATGTGCAAAGAAGAATTTGTCTTTACATCCAACAATACATATGACTGGACAGACGAGAAATAAATGTGGAAAAATCAAAATAATTGTTACAAATAACCTTTTGCATTTTATTTATAGAGTGAAGTATGATGCAGTGTCACCACTGTCTCTTCAAGATCTTGTTGTTTGCGTTATCATTGGTCAGTGTAACTCAATGCCTGAGTAGAGGAGAACCAAATGTTTGTGAAAAAACAGAGTCGTAAGTTTTCTGATGTTTTCTTTAAGATTTATTTTGAATCTTTTTTGGACAAAAGGTGTAATTTTTATCTTTGATTTATTTTGTTTATTTCGTTAAAATGACTGTTTCTCTTTGTAAAAACAGAACTGTGGTAAAATAAAAAGAAAGAGTTTTTAAGCCTGTTTAATTTGTTAGATTCATCCCAAGTTTTTTGTTGTTGCACATGCATGCTCGCTTTTTGCCAATTTCTCTACAATTAATTTGACATTAATGATAATTACAGAATTCATTTCGTCTCTTTAATATTTCTCATTAACATCTGTCCCTTATTATTATCTGTTAGAGAGATTCAGCATACATACATCATAATAGTAAAGTGAATAGATTTTTGAAAAGAAATAAACATATGATGCTAACAAACGCACACAATGACATACACCTGGAAATGTTCTGACGTAATAAACATGTGCAATGTTTGTAAAATTCCTTAATGTTATAGTGATATTGAGAAGATTGATACTTGAATAATTAGAAGCAATTTTGCAAAACAAGTATTTTGTTATAATCATGAAAGCAAAAAAATATAATATCAAAAATATATATGCCTGAAATTACCCAATTCATTTCTAGATATTCACTGCTTAATAGAAGTGTGTGTTTATTATTTAATAAGCCATTTTTTACAGGTTTACATATACTACTAAAGGAACATATGCTGTTCCATACCAAAGATGTACAGTGAACTGGTGTTGGGACATATTTTCATTCTTCAGATGTACTGAGTGCAGGTAGTAACATCACGCCATGACATCATTTTTGTGACAGAGTTCAGTCTTTTAAAATTTTCATTTTTTAAGGATGATTTTAACATTCCAATCTAAGTACATGATTTTTATGATAGAAGTCACAAAGATCTTTTAAGAAATTAGGTGCCAAACATGCCCTTTTGATAAAATTTAACATATTTTTGAAAGCCGAGGTTTTCATCTTACAACAACAATCCATACCAAAACTAAAAAGAAAAGCTACAGTCATTTCATGCATATCCTTTACAAATTTATGCTATGCTATGGTATGCGATTTTCATGATATGCTATAAAGTATGGTATGTTAGGATACTTGAACAATAACGCCCCCATAAAGAGAGAAGTTCCAAATATTTCGAGGTAAAATTATAAGAAGACAGAGTCTACCAGGAATCTGCAATGTGAATAATTATTCTTTTCAATAAAAAAATTCAAAACCCAGTTAAAATCGTCGTGCATGCTATGCATGCTTTAGTATGCAATGGTATGATAAGAGGAATGAGAATCTATGAGGTTGTATGGTACGGTATGAGATTCCAATGCTATGGAATGATATTTCAATGCTTTCGTATGAGAATTTAATGCTCTGCTATGTTATGATGTTGTAAAAATATATGCTTGAACTGACTGTACTGGTCATGCTTTTTGTAGCACCTTCTATAAGACCGGATATAAAGAGTACTATCAGAGGGTGTATCGGCCTGTGTATTATTGTTGCACTGGGTACATCCTCGTAAACAACCAGTGTGTTCGTAAGTTTCCAACATTTACAAATGTACCTGTGCATTATTAACTTTTAAAATTACGAGTAAATTGGAGTAACTGTTGTGTAAAATTCGCTAAATACTTCGCTAAAATTATATTCTTTTTTATTGACAAAATATTATTTATGTACATTCAAATAATAAGATAAAGAATAAGAAGATAAAAAAAAACTTGTATATTTTCAAAATCTAAAACGGTTACTGGGTGAATAAACAATATATGGGATCAATGCTCAACATAAATTATTGAAAATGAATAACGAGCATAGATCATGCTGTATTGAATATTTCACAAGCTCCAACATAACATATGATCTGTCTCTCTTTAGCTCATTGTTCTTCCGGTTGCGTCAATGGAGTTTGCTCAGGACCGGATACTTGTGTCTGTGACGTAAGATGGCGGGGAAATGACTGTAATTCTAGTATGTTACATTATTCCCCCTTTTTTCCAGATTACAATTTTCAAAGTGGCTTGGTGGTCAAAATAATACATTCAGATCATTCTGCTTTAAAATTTTAACTATGATTTTCTGGCCTATATCATTCATAACTAAAGAAAACAACTGAATATTTTTGATGAAGCATTTTACTGATTTCTATTTTATTTTTATAGAGCCCTTGTCAAAAGAATTTAATATAGTGTTAAACGGGTCAATTCATTCTGCACTTTCAAACTACATGTATTCTTAACAACTAGTTTGATTCAATTGTTTTTATATATTTGTTGGTTTTGCATGTCATGTTTAACAGTTTTGCAATTATTCGAAATTATTCAATAAACTTTAGCTCAATAAAAGGCTGCAGAAAACCAACATTTTAACAGTAGCAGATGAAAATATATTTGATAGTATAAAAAAATCTATGATTGCTTTAGAGAAATATAAGGGGCCGATTGGTTATTTTTGCGTAAAACCAACAATAGAAAAACTCTTTATTTTTTAACCATATGTATTTAGCACCAACTTTAGTTTAAAGAGAAACTAACATTTAATTCTTTTAAGGGGCATTTTCTGCACTTCTGAGCAGATTTATCAAAAAAATAATAATAATAAAAATAATACTCTAGAGTGTTTTTTTCTGAAAGTGTATTTTATGATTGGTAAATAAATATCATTTCTACCTTACATGTTCAATTGTAAAAAAAACCCAACAAAAAACAATCTAAATATTACTGTCTATTTCATGGAGTCATTTCAAAATATCAGAAAAGCATCAACATTGGGAGTATTGCAAATGTAGGTTGGTGCAATGGATTAATTGAGAAATGAGAAAAAATAATCTTAATGCATTATTCTGTGTGTAAAATTTTAAAGGCATACACGCTTTACTTTCTCAGTTACGTCATTTATTATAACGCACTCCTACAATGTTTCATTTTATCATAACGTGATAAAAACACAATGACATCGCTCACCTACCAAATAACTGAAAACTGTTTAAAAAAAATTTTAAATGCTTAAAAAATAAAAATTCTCTTAACAAATCTAAATATTTTCGCTTATCTAGGTCGAAGGCTCAAGTGAGCTTAACTAATCATTATTTGTTCGTTATCTGTCTCGTCCTTGTTTATAGTTGTGGTCATTGTAAACTTCTATTTACTTTTTTTATTTTCTTCTCCACTAGGCCGATGTCATTTATGTTAGTCCAAAGCATCACTAAGTGAGCGGGATTCATTAAAATGAAGTGCAACGCCCCCTTTCAAGGGGAGAAAATATAGATCTATTAAACATATTTTATCTATTTTGCAAAACTTTATTTGTGTGGTGGAATCCTCGGGTACTGTAGACTCGCGTTTGTTCGTGGGTAGGGTGGGGTCACAATGTGTGTGTGTGTTGGGGGGGGGGTCAAGTTTTGCATATGAATATACAAAGAAAATCTTTAAAAATCTTCTCAAAAACTATTAGGCTAGGAAAGCTCAAATTTGTGTGGAATCATCTTCAGATAAGGTATACTTAAATTTTTTCATCCTCCTAGGGGTATGGGTGGGCCACAATTGGGGGGGGGGATAAGTTTTACATAGGAATATATAGAAATATCTTTTGAATTCTTCTTCTCAAACATGATTAGGCAAGAAATGTTCAATGCATTATCGAGTATTTTAGATTCAAATTTGTTCAAATCATGCTCCGGAGGGGGAAGGGGTGAAGGGGGGGGGGGCACAATCGGAGATGAATTTTTACTTTTTTTACATAGAGAAAATCTTTTTAAAACTTCTTAACACCAATTAGGTTAAAGGGGATCAATTTTTACACAGAAATGTATCGAGAATTCCGATTTTTTTTTTTGGCAAGAAAAGCTCAAATTTGTTTGGAAACATGTAGTTTATATTCAAGATTGATCAAACCATAATCCCCGGGGTATTGTGGGGCAACAATTGGTAATGTTAGATTAATTAATAAATGTCAAATTGGAAGATATAGATAAAAACCTTTACAAACATTCTGGAAAAGCATTCAGCCACTTTTTTGGTTAGATCGCCTGTACTTATCTGTCAAAATATTTTGAATTTGACACTATTATGCTCATTTAACCAGAGTAATGGCATTTGTTACTCAGGTGAGCGATGCGAACCATAGGCCTTTTGCTATTTGTATTTTGTTTATTGTGCTCAGTTTTATAAATGGTATCGTATCGTATTCGTTTCATTAAGGATATAAATACACTGTATTTTACCAGATACGCCAAACATGCGCAAAGAAAATTAATGTTGGCCACCTTAAACACACACATTAAACATTCCTTAAAGCTTAAAATGTAAAGAAAGTCCCAATAATGTCGTTTCAATGCAACGTTCTTTAGTACTGACAAACTGTCTGATTTTGTTATGTCCTTGAGGACATAAAATTTGTTGACGTAAACTTCAAGTTCTTTGTCAGCATCTTTTTAAAAAAAACATGATTCATGGTCAAACACAATCATTCAAACAAAAATGCATCATCTGGTATCAGTTGACCGAGAAAAACAGCTCTGTTTATGAATTAGATAACACATTTTAAGAAATATCAAAAGTTTTCTTTTTTTAACCTACTAGTTGCAAGATACTTTCATTGCAGCATACCTCTCGCCAAGAAGCGGAATTTAACAGGAAATAAAACAATGTGTGTATTTTTAGACTGTCCGCCGGACACCTGGGGTCCGAGTTGCCTGAAACAATGCAACTGTAGTGGTCATGGTCAATGCAAGCTGGATTCAGGGCACTGCATCTGCGCAGCAGGTACAAAAACCAAAATAAATGTTTGTTCATCAATTTATATGAATTAATTGATTTTTTAATGCAGAAGTTTTTCCACTTTTTATAAATGTACATTTATAACGCATTCTCTATATATTCCTTTCCTGGTGATGAAAATGGCAGATAATCCTCTTTAATGTACATGTATGAGTTGTCTTTTCTTTGGTAGGATACACAGGAGAGCGTTGTCAGACTGAATGCCCGGAAGGATCCTATGGACCTAACTGTCAGCTACTGTGTCAATGCAAGAACGGCGCCACTTGTAGCGCGACCAACGGCGCATGCTTCTGTCCGCCCGGATACCATGGGGCACTGTAAGACTCAAATTTGACAGGGTTAGGCGTCTATAGAAGGAGTTGCTGTTCTTGAAATTGGAAGATTTTGATATATATATATATATATATATATTATGGAAGGTTCATGTATGATATGCTAATTGTAGAATGTTTATCAACAGTCCCAAAATATGAATTTGATTGACAAAATAAATATAAAATGACAGTATAGAATGTGTCTAAATTCTCTTAAAGTAACAATTTAGTAATCGGTCATAAATGAACAATGAATGATAATTAGAAAGAGTCATATAAGTTTATGAAATAATTCCCATGTATCAGTTGATACTCCCCCCCCCCCCCCCCCAAAAAAAAATGATGTTTTTAAAACCCAAAATAATTGTCTTTACATCATAAACATTTGAATAATAAAGCTTCGTTTTATATCGTTCAATATTTTTTTTTATTTATAAATTGTTAATAACCGTACTGTGTAGTATGAGTTGCAAAACTGTTATTTGTCCCCATGGAGGTCCCTTTTACTAGTCGATTTAGGAAACGAACTACATACATGTATAATGCAGATCGTTAAAATTTATTGTTCTCAACCTGCTCCCAATCCTACATAGCCAACATCTGACAGTGTTTTCTATTAAAAAAAATCAATTTGTTTTTAATTAGAAAAACCTTTGAATATATTTATCCCCCTCCACGTCAAAACGATCTGAAAGAGATATCTTCCTTTTTGAATTCAAAATGTTGGGTTTTCATTCAAATGTTGTATGTGGGGTAGTTAAATACTTGTCATAAAGGTGATAAAAATAATCTTAATTGTAAGAGCAGCAGTTTTGAAAACGACAATATATGCGCAATATAGTTATTAGTTTTAAGCTAATTCAGGTACAACCCACAGAATTCATATCTTCTATTAAACATTTTTTCTTTAAAAATCTGTGTTAAAGATAAGGTGATGTGTTAAAAAAATCAAAGAAATCTTTTTTATAGCTGTGAGAATCGTTGCCAGACTAGCTCAACCGAAGTTCACTGCATTTCTAATTGCAAATGTCAGAATGGGGCCGGATGTAACACTCAGACCGGAGAATGTTCCTGTAAGCCCGGATGGAAGGTGAATAACTTGCATATTAATATCTTTTATGAAAAGAGTTGTGTATAAATTACTTTTTATGGAATTTGCGTTTTGTCAATTTTTGTGGATTTTGCGGATTTTTTCCTACAACTTAACAAAATCCCAGAAGATTTAGAATGAAACATATAATATAATAATGATATAGAGACAACCTTATCTTAAAGGTACGTATCAATAGACAGAAAGTACAATTTCGACAATCCAAGAAGGATCTGATTTAAATCAGATTGCCTATATGTTATACCTACAATTTGTATGTTATTGAAAGTACATGTATTCTATTTTTATGGCTCTAGGCAACTAGAGAACAAAATTGATTAATTGTATACTACATATGCATTTGAAATCGAACATTTTTATTAAAAAAAATCCACTCAGTTATCAAATTAATCGTTGTTTTTTTATCAATGATGTAAAAATGCTCAGGGTGAGATTTGTACCCAGCCATGTGACAAGGGAACGTTTGGCGCCAAATGTAATTCAACCTGTAGTTGCTATAACAACGCGACCTGTGACCCAAAGGTTGGCACGTGTGTCTGTGCAGCTGGGTACATCGGCGAAAAGTAGGTTACAGAATACAGTGCTACAAGTATATTCAAATTTATTAATCCATCTTTTTATACCCCCACTCCAAAGGAGAGGGGGTATAGTGTTTTACCCTTGCATGTCTGTCTCTCCGTCCGTAACAAACAATTCTGTCGCATTTATCTCAGCAACTATTTATCGCAGATGCTTGAAATTTTTACACAGTGTTTGTTAAGGCATGCCATATCGTGGGATATATTTTTGTACCAATCAGACGTCAACTTCCTGTTAAATGACGGCTTTGCTTATTTTTTAACCAAAATTTTAAAACAAATTTTTGTCAAAGATTTCTCAGCAACTGTTTATCGCAGATGCTTGAAATTTTTACACAGTATTTGTATAAGCATGCTATATCGTAGATGTATTTTTGTACCAATCAGACGTCAACTTCCTGTTAAATGACGACTTTATTTATTATTAGCCAAAATTTTCAAACAAATTTCCGTCAAAGATTTCTCAGCAACTATTTGTCGCATCGCGCAGTTGCTTGAAATTTTAACACACTATTTGTTTTGGCATGCCATATTGTGGGATATGACTTTGTTTAGTTTTAACAAAAATTTTTGAACGAATTTTCGTCAAAGATTTCTCAGCAGCTATTTATCGCAGAATGCTTGAAATTTTTACACAGTTTGTTAAGGCATGCCATATATATTTCTGTACCAATCGGATGCCAGCTTTCTGTTAAATGTCGACTATGCTTATTTTGCATATTCACATCAGAGCGGGAGTATCACTAGCGAGCATTGGCTCACAGATATCTTGTTTTGGACAGATTACATGCGTGGACCAATTTTTGTAAGGGAAAGGGGAGAATGGGGTAGGGTCTGACGAGTAAAAGTTTGCCAAAAGGGGTCAAAAGTCAAAGGCAAACTTCAGTAACTTTATCGTATGAGTTTCGTAAAATTCTAAAAAAAAAAGTGTGTGGGGGTGGGGGGGGGGTCTAAAGCTTCTTTGCCCGTATCAATTTAGATCAACTAATGAATTCAACGTCACATATTACGTTTTAAACCCCTAACGGCAAGTTAAGAAGTTGAGAACCTTGCAATATATGAAAGTTATAAAATTCAATTCTTAAAAGGAGAGGTTCAGAATTTATGTAAACTACCCCTCTAGGCCAGCTCATAAATTGTATATAGTAAGTTTCTAGCATGAAGTGCAGTAAAACACAAATGATTTTGTTATGGTTTAAACTATTTTGGATTCTAACTAAATAGATGTACAGAGGAATGTCCTATTGGGTTTTACGGTGAATTCTGCTCAAAAGAATGCAACTGTGAAAACGGCGGAACTTGTGACCACGTGACAGGCAGCTGCAGCTGTGTACTGGGGTTTGCTGGACCAACTTGTTCTAGAAGAGGTCAGTTTAGCTACAAAGATGAGTCATTACGAAACAAACTACAACACATTTCCTTGAAGAGTTATTTATGTCGTAAAAACGTTTGCCAAATGTAGTTTACAACTAAGTTATACTAGCGATCATATGCTATACAAGTAATAGCTTTCCAAAAAGCTTGCCTGACTGAACAAAATTATTTAAAGGAAGCATGCATGTATCAATAAGGCTATCTTATCTGAAAAATGAATTTTCGCTTCTGATCATAAATGTATAAACGGAACGTCTTTTCTTTTATCTAGAACATGAACATATATATCACTTGAAATTCAATCATCTTATTAATTCATTTTTTTAGGAATGTAAACATATCATATAAATGCATGTAAGCTTGAAAGCTGGAGATTAAAACGTCCTTTTTTTAAAATTGTATTTGTTATATTTAGATGCAAAATGAACTGAAAGGCATTTTTAAAAATTTCCAACCATAGAAAATATAAAAAAGGTATACAAACACGTATTGTTTTTTTAATGTGTGTGGGGCAACTAAATCAAATTCATCATGACAAGCAATTAAAAAAGGGTGAATTTTCAAATTTATACAAAAAACCTAACTGTTACAATTCCTTATTTGCAGTTTAATTTATTACATGCTCCTTCAAACGTGGAAGGGGGAAGCAAATCCATTATATTTCCATTTACTATATAAAGTTAAGGAAAAGTGCCTGCTGCAAAAAAGGGGGGAGCTCGAGGAGGAAGAACCCCCCCCCCCCCCCCAAACCCCCGATGCTACGTGCCTGAGATGTAAACACACGGTGTGTTCTGCGGTCTTCGCATGATCCAAACAGAGTCGTCCACTAATCGGCGCGCAAAAACTATGAATGAGACACTATGGCACAAAGTCCTGCTTTACCAACGACTGAGATCTTGATCCATTTAAACTCATCCATTGGACAGAGATCCATGGGGAGGGGGGGGGGGGGTCAGATGATTTTTTGACATTTGTTTTGTAACAGCTACATACATGTTTATTACACTTTGGATCGGATGTTTTAGAATAAATCTATCGAATTAACAAACACTTGATAAGTAATTGTCAGATGCAGAAATGTTCATTTAGTAAGACACGCGAGTTATCATCCCTTTTCAAGATTAATGAAATCGCCCAACTGAACGGAAATCGGGTCACACCCCGCTTTGTTGATTTAGTTCCTTCAGTAAACATTCCAGCTGTATAACTATATATTTGTTTTAATCCAAATTGATGGCTCTCTTGTAATAATGATAATCCAACACCAATTATTGTTTACATTGTACCTTAATAGAGAATATGTTACAACTTGTTGCGATGACCCCCTCTCACTTTTCCACCGTTCAAATATGGTGGAATGCTGATCTACATGTATTTTAAAATCAGGATTACACACGTGCACTGCATTGTGAACATCGCTTTTACTTGAAAACTCTTGCTCGCTGTTGTTATTACGTCCCATATAACATTTTCATCAATTGTAAATGTTGACACCTTAAACATGCATCGGTTTATCTTTTTGAGAAATATCATGATATTGCTTGCTCCCATCGTCTGCACTGTTTCGGAGAATGCAAGTTTTAAACATTAGATATGCCCGACGTCATGACGTCAGGCAATTATGACGGCCATTTTGTTTGTTTGTCTTCTACAGCCTGTGACGAGTGGAAGTATGGAGAGAAATGTAGCAGCCTGTGTCAGTGTAACATCTCGTATTCAGACAGGTGAGCTTGAATGAATTATAACTTCGGGTCTAAATTTACAAATAATGTGAAATGTTAACTGGCTCGTTCTTATACGACAAAGAGGTAATTATGCTAGTTTTACATCCAGTCTAAAAGTACATTTGAAGGATTTGTTTTAATCGTGTTGATTTAGCAATATGTATTTTTTCTCAATGACAATAGCTGTCATCCGGGTACTGGAGAGTGTTACTGTAGCCCTGGTTACAGCGGGGTCACGTGCAGCGAACCATGTCCGGCGCCAAATTACGGAGACAGATGCGAAAAAGAATGCGACTGCTTCAATGGCGCTCTTTGTCATCACGTGACCGGGGAATGTCAATGTGAGGAGGGATACACAGGTCAAAGGTGTGTTTAAATTTAAATCATCAATGGAACTTCCACTGGATTAAAGCTAATACATGTTTTGCGATATTATAATAATTAAGTATATTTTGTGGTGAGTTCAAATCATAATAAAAGCATCTTATAACCTTTCATTGGATTCATGCATTCATGGCGTGCTATGTTATGACGTCATTTCTTCAGATGTGAGCAGACTTGCCCTCACGGCTGGTTTGGCAGAAACTGCTCTCAGATGTGTACCTGCCAAAATGGCGGCATCTGCCACTTTCAAAATGGCTACTGTAACTGTGCGCCAGGTAATTATTTTTAACAATGAGAAAGAAAGTGTTTTTTGTTCTTTGCGCAAATGCTTTTATATTTAGAATGAATATGAATTTATTTATCTAATCATCACAGAAAGATTATCATTTCATAATTACACAACATCCATAGAGAAAATCCATTTGAATTCAAGAAACAATCAAGTTTTTTGGAGAACTATTTTTTCTTGCGGAAGGCTGTTTAGACGAAAATGACAGAATCAAGCTATTTTATGAATTTTCAATATACTTTTCTTGTCATAATACATTATTCATTATTTACATTTCTAATATTTGATAAGTTTGTAACATATTCTACATGTTATGTGTGACATGTGCAGAATTAAATTTTGAAGAATAATAATTATATGTTTAGCATAAAATGATGCAAATGTGTATTAAATGTCTGAAATTTTTAACCATTCTTTTTTCAAAGTTTCTCCTTTGAACTCTATATCTAAAATTTGACATCACTGACCCCTATGTTTTGTAATGTCAAAATGATACTGAAAACATTTCTAGGCAAACTGGATAAATCTTATATAGTTACTGATTTTCAAAAAAAAAATGTATTTTAAATCCAAATTCCTGTGTCTAGTGCAAAAAGGTCACAATAGAGTTTAGGTATAATGTTTTCGTGACCCCTCTATTCAGTATGACTATTTTTCATAATTAACGACAATATTTGAAGAAATAAGTTTGCTTAATCAAAAATACTGACATCAAATCCTAAGCAGGCTAAATTGCATTTTAGGTGCAAAAAGGTCAAATTAAATGGAACATTACTCAGAGGGATGAATACTGACCCCCCCCCCCCCCCCCCCCCCATTATCTTAATATCTTTTAAGTATGTTTTGTCTAGAGCTACAGATTTCTATGAGATACTTCTCAAGAATTTCTTGATACAACAACATTGAGGATACCTTAAATTCATAAAATCTTTGGTCCTCGTGAAATGGTTAAAATCATAACCCACGTGATTTTTTTTCTTCACTTTGGCATTATTCGTTGATGAGTATTATTTCAATAAGGTCCTCTAAAATTGAAAAAGAATATGACACGTTGAATTATGTATTTTTGTTACTGTAGGATTTATTGGTCTGCATTGTGAAAAAGTATGTGGCGTTGGTTTCTATGGTTACAACTGCACCCAGAAATGTAATTGTCTGAATGATGGATATTGTAACCCTAGAAACGGCGAGTGTTTGTGTCGACCGGGGTATGAAGGCTCGAAATGTGAAAACCGGTGCAAGGTAAAATAAAAAAATAAGTGTCACTTCTAGCTTAGATATTCACTTTTCCATATATCCCATATAACAAAAACTCCTTGTATTTTTTGAAGTATTATTTTTAAGCCGCTCTTAGAAATCATGTGTCCGAATTCTTCAGATACGTTTTAATCATTGCTAAACCAGTTATATTAAACATTTAAAACTCAAGTGATGTAAGTAAGACAAGACTGAAAGGGGTTTGTTTATTTCTTCAGAGATGGAATTTTGGAAAGAAGTGTGAACAGAGATGCGAATGTGACCCAGAACACAGCTACAGGTGTGGAGCAGAAAACGGGGAGTGTTTCTGTGACTCTCAGTGGTTTGGTGAGTTTTAATGTTTTAATGCTGAACCTCTGTACACCGATCCCGATCAAAAGCAACCTTTTTAACATATGTTTAACATACTTGTCTTCACGTATGTAAAAAGTATAAAACAAAACACCCTCTATGCTTCACATACGTTTTAAACACATATTTTACAAATGTTTCACGGATGCTTAACATGTTTTTTTATCTATATGTTTAACATGTATAACTAACTATATGTCATATGTGCGATGCAATTACATGTCTCATACGTGTATTCGGCATACAATATGTGAACTTTTTCATATGTTATAAATCTACACATTCATATGTACAATGGAACACATTTAAATTCTATACATTTTATAACTTAGTTAGATTTTTTAAAAAAACACCAAAATTTAAATAAAGAACAGTTCCACAATTATACAATTCCATGAAGTTCCATTACAAAATCATTTATTATAAATCTTCAAAATTTCCACTGAAAAAGAAGATAAGTATATCTGTAAATTCATTACAGTCATATTATCTACATTTGCAATAAATTAACTTAAATAAACAATCCTAGTTGTACATTAATTTTGTGACACAATTACCATAACAAGCAAATTGAGACAGATAAAGAGTTTGTCTGTCCCAAGATATTTATGCAGCACATGCAGAGGAATTTTTATAAAAATACACATACCTGTGAAAGAAGTGCAATTAAGTTAAATGATATTAAAGAAAAATATCCAAGACAATTTCATTCACACTTTATAATGTTTTCTTTTCGGAAAAGTTCACAGGAGCGAAAACTGATTTCCTACGGATATTTATCATGGGGAATGTTAACAGCTTTTCTCCATTCGGACGACACTCGGAATACCTCGCACATTATTTCAACGTTATAATCCGGGTCTGTTGCATTACAAAATCTCCATAGACATCATATTTTTAGCCTTGTATTGAAACCTCTCTTATGTGTTTAAACAACGTACGAAAATATATTAAAAAATCACAGATGAATAACACAAAAATAGCATATGTTACGCATGAAAAAAAAAGTTATAAACCTTTGCAAATGTTTTCCCTTATAAAACACTCTTTGCGCAATTTGAGGTCAAGAGGTCAAAAGAGCACTTAAATCAGCCGTCTTGCGCCAGAATACAACTAATATCGTAAAAACTCATATGTATTTTGTTATATGAAGTTTCATTCATTTATTTTGTTACTACATATAAAATGTATTGTGGTGATAAATGATCATGGCTTAAAATTCACGACACTTAAGACAATGTTTAAGGATCGGCGTCGTACATGTAGCAAAGCGTTCTTGAAAATTACAATTGCAAATTGTCAAAGTAGATATATCAATAGAAATATGAATAACAATATAATATATATTGTAGTTCATTTCTGATTCTTTTAACAGGTCTCGATCAAAATCGCAAACACAATATCACAGACATATCGTCTTTAGTCCATTTGCGAATTTATCCAATTAGTCCAAATCCCAAATTTAACTCCATCTGCTTCTCTGTCCGTTTTGTTTCGTAAAAGAAATTAGAATAGCGGGTTGCCTCTTTAATGTCAGAGGAAAATCTCTATGCTCTTGGATCTGATCCTGCACTAGATTTTCCCCTGAAAATGCCTAAGTAGACTGTAACTCAGCTTTCAGTCGATTTGTTTTCAAATTTCCAACCGTTCTGTGACTTCAACGGAAGTGACACTATTCCACCAAGCTTAATTCAATCTTTTTTTTAATTGTACAGGTGAATTTTCTATATATTTTACTATTCTTTTTATCATAATAAATATTTATTTATTAAGATAATCAAATACTTGCAACATTTTGAACTATTTTTGTAATTTTTTTGTTAATCGAGGCGGCTTTCTATATCATCACAAAAAATGAAGTATGGAACAATGTTATCGTCATAAGTTGCAACAAATTAAATATAAAAAGTAAGGTATTATTTTTGGATGTATATCGCAATATAAATACGAGTTGGTACGTGATTTAATCTTTCATAATGCTTTTTGCGGTTTTTTATTTGATCACGTGACAAACATATATTTATATCCCGATATACATAAAAAAATGACATCTTATTTCTTAAATGTTCTTACATGAATTGCATTTACAGGCATAAATTGTAACCATCACTAGTGATGCATTTACAAGTTAAATGCACTGCCATAAGTTATTTTGTGTATATATTTTACCTTTTTTTTTTAAATTATATGCGATGTTTGTGGAACATTTGAAATTGTTCAAATCTTTATTATCATTAATATTTATTACATGATCTCCCGAAATTTTTTAACAATATTATCTTCCTATTTCGAAAGGTGTGAATTGTAAGAGCAAATGCAAGGAAGGTAGCTGGGGAGACAATTGTGAAAAGAGATGTACGTGTTACAACAGAGGGTCATGTGACCAGGAGACCGGAACTTGTATCTGTAGGCCCGGATATCAAGGGGGCGATTGTTCAAAAGGTAATGATCATAAAAAGAAGAGGTTTGAACAAGTTCAAAGATGGCTAGTTATAAATGCTTTTTAAAGACTTAATTAAAACATATATGCTCAAATATTCAATTTTAACAAATCTATTGATTGTTTAAAAGGGTTGAGTTAAAGACAAAAACATATCTTACATGTTCCAATATTACATGATAAATGTGTTTAATAATTGCTGAAAAACTTTGTTGAAATATAATTAAAGAAATGTACTTAAAGAGAGATAAAGAAAAGCAAATGAGGTAAAAAAATGAGATGGAAAAAGGAATACACAGAATATACATCAGTAAATTTTACAATAGTTTTAACTGTGTATAAAAAATGCGCTTTGAGCAACGCAAAACGGTCGTGGTATTGTGTAAACTATTTAGTTTTTCTTTCTTTTTTCCCAAGCATGTGCCGAGGGTTACTTTGGAAATAGCTGTCGTTTCCGGTGTAAATGTGAGGCTACTCAGGCCTGTGACCACGTGACTGGTCATTGTATTTCACCCACGTGTCAAGCTGGATTCACGGGACCCACGTGTAAACATCGTAAGAACGCTATATAGAAGTAATGCCAAACTATGCTTACATTAGAATAACTTCGTAAATATATGAATCTTTAGTTAATCGATGTCCTTCATCAGAAAAAAGTCACTTACATTGACTTTGGTCTATGATTTATACAGTGTTTCAAAAATATAAAAAAAATATTAGTTGCTCATTAAATTAATTTTTTGCTTATTTTTTGTTTGCCACGAGATATTTTTTGTGTATTGTTAGCATTTTTGCAATGCAGCTCTTTTTTATATGTATAAATTTGTATACGTTACAATCGACTCAATAGGTTAATATCGCCACTAAATAAACTTCTGTAGCGTTTGGATTACTTGAATTTGACTAGTTTTACTACTAGTTATGATATGTTCATTTCTATATATTTGCAGCCTGTCCAATGGATCGCTATGGATTACGTTGTAAAAAGACATGTCCATTGTGTGAAAACCTTGGTATTTGTCACCCCAACAATGGTTCCTGTATTTGCTCACCGGGATTTATCGGTACTCTGTGTGACAAACGTAAGTCTGTCTATACCTGTAGTAAATTATACTGTAGTTTTCTTGTGGTTACTCTATTTAATACCTTTACATACAGTTTATTACCAATATTTGTGTCTACAATTGTTACATGAACATGCCCCTAAGCTGAGGTTTATGTTTCACGAAATAAAGTAATTCATACTTTCGCTTTCAGTTTGTCCTGATGGTTACTATGGATACAAATGCAGCGCCAAGTGTTCCTGTGAAAATGGCGCCAACTGTAGTAAATCTGACGGAAGATGTGATTGTCCCCCAGGTTATATTGGAGCCAGCTGTTCCCAGAGTAGGTTACAGAGACAACACTGCTCATATTACACGCATGTAAATGTCCACATGTATACCCTTACTGTATTTTCGTATGTAGAAAGTAAATCTTAAAATTTCTTTTACATATGATTTGATATGATATTCTATTGTGTATGATTTTTATCAGTGAAGTTATTCGTGATAATAATTTAACAACTTTATCACATAAAAAAAAATAATTAAACTGCCTTTCTAACTTCAAATAATGCTGATTCCTTATTAACATCCGCGTAACATCGTGAGAAACACATCACGAGTATTTAAAAATCTTGCTATCTTTTTTTTGAGACATTAACGCTTACTGTTTGAATCGATGATTAAAACTTCGACGTCTTCGCGGATTTTTACTTCCACGGTTGTTACAACGCACTTTGGAAAATTACGCACTTTGAAAAAAAATTTCAAAGTGCGTTATTTTTGGGATCAAGTCAACGCACTTTGAAAAAAAAATGTTCAGGGTTTAGTCAAAATAATTGATACTTTTATATACAATAAATGATTGTTTTAACCTTGTGTAGCTTAATTTAAAAAAGAACCCATTGCATTCTCAGCTAACTTGATAAACAGTTTCTATATGAGAATTTTTTTTCTCATAAGACAACATCGACAATTTACACACAAAGAACAATTCGGGAGATTTGAATTATCCAAATATGACATAAACTTCATCGCTTAGCAACTGCATTTTCCTATTTTGAGTATGCAGCGACTTTAATTTTATCTGGTATATTGAGCTATGCAAGAACGAATATGATTTGTATATATTGATAATGGAGATTAATGTATAACATATTTCAGCTGGCTTGTTGCATTTGCTTGTAAACAAACATAATGTGATAAAAGGATACGTTAGTTTTGTTTATCAAAAACAATATAATCTTTTAGAAGATCAGTGGAAGGAAAAAAAACCCACATCCTAATGCTAATTTTAAGTTTATAATAATTTAATGTTTGTTTATGTAATGTCGTTTTAATTTTAAGTGATTTATTTGATTAGAAAATAAAACCAGAATGTTGAAACTCTTTTAAATTCTTTACCATACCAATGGAGATATTTACCGGAATTGTTTGGCAAGCTCGTTTTTCCAATATCACTCCATGTACTTAATTTAAAACAGAGTATATTTCTTTTTCCGCTCTTAAGCGTTTAAGTTGTTGAATATCCTATTTGTTGAAGGAAAAATGAAGGGTAGGGTTCCTTCTTCCTGTAATCAAGTAAATGATGAACTGGTGATTGACCGGTATATTTGGTTAACCCCTACCCCACCACCATCCCCGTTCTCGAATACGGTAAATTATATATTCACCAGTGTTAACAAATCGTCACACTATCAACAAATTAGAAATTCAATTCCAGAATTTGTGATTTATACATATTTTTTCAAAGTGCGTTAGGAGTGTCGATACTAAAAAATGTTGATGTACCATCTTAACGCACTTTGAAACAATTTTTCAAAGTGCTTTTAACTTGGTCCAAAATGTAACGCACTTTGAAATTTTTTTTTCAAAGTGCGTTGATTTGGTCCCAAATTTAAAGCACTTTGAAAATTTTTTTCAAAGTGCGTTGCCACACACTGTCAATGAAATCAGCGGAAAATAAGGAATCGACAGTGTCTGTTGCTTATTCGAGAAACAGCCACTAGTATGCAAGACGTTTTACTTGGTTTCCTTTGTAACTTCAGGTTGTCCCGAGGGTTATTATGGGAAACACTGCAAACGGACCTGCCCCTGTAACGTCACACAGTTCTGTCATCCGTCATACGGCTGTATACGTGAGTGAAATTACTGATTCTAAATGTCAATGGCACCTATGATACACTACTGTAAGTCTGTACTTATGACAGAATCTCTAGAATAAATTTATTTGAACACATCCGTAATGGTGCATATTAAAGGTTTACTAAAAATAGAACGGGGGGGGGGGGGGGGGAGTCTGTAGAATACTAAAGATGGCCTTTGACATTATTATTTCTTCTGGAAATGAGAACTAAATCAAAGGAAACTTACTTCAAATCACCATTGGAAGGAAATGATTTCATCTTTTGCAGATCACTTATTTTGAATAGAAAAAGGACTTTTTGTCCTTTTAAATAAAATGTTAAAGACTTTTGACCCGAACCCTATCGAAAGCAAACTAAATCAAAAAATGTTGAAGACATGATCAGATTGTATTATTACAATGATTTCTTCTGTTTCAAAAATGCATTATTTTGGATGCGTGATAAAAAATGTTTTTTGGACAAACAAAGAATATAAATGACTTCCATTTATCTTTATTATATTTTCTATGAAATAGATCGACCCAAAACCAAAACTGACAAAGTAGTGAGCAATGGAGAGGAATCATCTTCCAGTGGTCTAATTATCGGAATTACCGTAGCCGCTGTCGTGGTTTTGAGTGTTATTATCATCATCATCATGGTCGTCTACTACAAACGTCGAGTCGGGCGTCTAAAGTCTGAGAACTGCACAGTGATGCATTACATACAATCGACTGAAGGAACCGACGCCGGTGATTATGCCAAGATTTTAATTACAAAAATTATTGGACAAGTTGTTTGTGTATTTATAGATACGATCTGCCAAATAAAAGCAGCGAAACAAATTAAATGCAAAATGCAAGAATCAGGAAATTATTCTGTTTTTTAATTCTTTTGCACGATATGCGTTGAATAGTATTATAAAAAATATATTTGCAAAAAATAGATAAGTAAATGAATGAATGATAAAAAAAACTTAGACCAATTTTTATGGTAAAATATAGTATACTTTTTTAATTTTTTAATACAAACCCCGTGTATACAACAGACAACCAGAATGTACCCAACATTGAGCGGGAAATTCAGCGCCAGCAGCAACAGAGCAACCACCAATGCGCAACTTCCTGTAACGAGAACGAGGTTGCATGCAGTGTTCCTAGTATTGATCCAACAGATGTTAAAAATGTTAGTCTTCCAGTAAATGGAGCATGCGTGACGGTATCATCGACTGACGATGACAGCGAATCAGACAGATACACCACGCTTACAGATTTTCAGGCTAAACTGGACGAAATTGATAGAACAGGTGCACGCCATTCATTTGATTAAAACATGCAAGAACTAGCATTTTTTTTCAGTCAAATCTACTTGAGTTACTATTACTGTTCCAAAAATATTAGAACTGATTTAACAAATTTAAAAAAAAAGATCTGTATTTAAGTACAATATAGTTTTCAATGTTTTTTTTTAAACTCGAATTTTAAAAAAGCATAATATTTTTCTTCTTAAAAAAATCTGTTTCATCAAGTTCAGCCGGAAAGCTACTTGTATATTAAATACCGAAACTACTCTGTAAAGTATATTATATACGGCGCCTTTTAAGGTACCTCACTACACCCAGACTTTAATACTTTTTAAGACACTACGTCACAAGATGGCGATTTAAATTATTTGTTAAACTGTTTATCAAGCATTTTTTTTTTTTAGAAAACGCGGCCTGTGCCAAGCTGGATGCTAAAAACGAAAACAACTACGAGGTCAACTTAGATGACATTGAAGCCCCCAAAAGACAAAATATACCTGACTATGACAACGTATCAATAGGTTTATGACTATTTAGATCTATTCATATAAGTGGGATATTATGTTGGCTTCATTCGATTGCGTTAAATTTGATTAGTTCCTTTCTCTTTTTTAAAAGTAATGATTATTTTTACATGTTGTTAGCAAGTTTATTTTTTTAAACAACATAACGGCCACTTTCGTTTTGTAAAAATAAAATATTTATCATACCCCACGTAGCCGGCTTTTGACATGTTCGTCTGTTAGTCCGTTAGTCCTATTGTGTTGTAAGCACAACTCCTTTTAAACCGCTGCACACAATTTCAAGAAACTTTGTAGTAATTTTGGACACCATGAGTAGATTTGCATATTACCAGAAATGTTTGATTACAATATTTTTCTGGAACTTTCAGCCTTTTAAAACTTAAGATTCTCGCCATATACGGAATATATAATGATGATTTTATACTGAATATAGTCATGAACCGATTGTTAACACAACTCCTTAACCACATCACGTAATACTTATGAATTCTCAAAAAGACAAAATCCATAAAATCCATCAGCAGTAAAGACTCAAGAGTTATCTCCGGTTTCCTCCCACATCAGTGGCCCCGTTGCGTTTCATCCATGCCAATAATAGAAAATAATATAAGTTGTAGAACTTGATTGTCAATTGTTGTATTATAGATAAAGTTTAGTTCAGTTTCAAGCAGGATTGAACATGTTTCGTTTGATACCCATCCACTTATTTTCACATGTTTGTGACATATATAGAATCAGACATCAAAATGATATCTTTAAAGTATATCTAAATGTTTTATATTAAAAACTAATATGTAAACTTCCAATTTAATGGGGAAAAATAATTTTGTTTTCAGATACCCCACGTTATTTATAAATTGATTATAATTTATTTTGCAGAATCTGGCCATGTAATTTCATCCTCTGACATTGAAAAGGTACTTCCATAAGTGTTACGGACTATGGCTATGTATAACGTGACCCTTTTTCGAGACGTTGCCAGTAATTGCAGTGTATCTTTCCAAACAGGAACAATGTTCCTTGTGCTGAGGAATAAATGTAATATTCCATTCAATCAGAACTTCATTACATTGCTGAAACGAATAAGGACGTAGCGGATATTACATAATCATCATCATGCATGGCTAGAAGTACACTCTCGGAAAATGACGTTATTTATTTGTTAGATAAAAAAGTCGAGTTGTTACTATTACGACATTATTTTGATACGTTTTGGAATACTTGGTGGTCTTTTTGTTAAGCTACAGCTTTTGATGGCAGGCTATCTACTGACATGTAAAACTACTGTATGTGTTGAATGCAGATTTTTTTTTTCATTTGTTATGATTCTATTGTGTTCGCTGTTTTATGTATTATATTTGAATTTATGCAGAGTGTGTAATTTATGACTGTTCACAAGTATATTGTTCAACATTTGAGAATTCATCGCATTTAGGATAACTGATTTTAATCATAAATTTATTTTTTTTAAAAGGAAGTACAAGTACATGTAAGGAGATAAAGGCATTTACATTCTTACTGCAATAAAGTAAACGCTCTTTATCCCAAGTGCAGTTTCATCGTAATTATTTTTGCAAAACACTTCACTTTAGAAATATTATACAACTTATAATACTTTACATATATATTGCAACGTTAAAAAGTATTGTATTCATATTTCTTACGTTAAGACATAAGCTTAAGTAGATATGATATGTTTCATGTAATCATTTTATTAGTGTGTTATAATTGTAATAAAATAGGGTAAATATTTTGTTATTGATAAAGTGTGCGTAAAATCCTAATATTTGCCTACTGGGAGTAAGAATCGTGACTTTGAAATGGGAAAAAAGATCCATTCTAAACAATCTTTTCTTCCTGTAATTTGCAACTGATGGCTTGTTCAGGAGATTGCTGTTTTATATCTATTTCTACTGTTATGGCTACTTGTCCTTTTTTGTTAAATTTCACTTATAATTGTTTAGAATTGACGTATAATTTTATTGTAGTTCTTTCCATATAAGATTTGGGTTTTTATTTTGAAAAATGTTCAGTTAGTTTGGAACCGTAGTTCATACTTGAATCACACTTAATTTACGATTACTATATTTTTTTTTATATCCGTGTTTATGAAAATTTCCATGTCTCTTTGAAAGCATAATATCAGCCATTTATTGTGTAGACAGAAAAAAAACCCTATTCCATATATATTACCATTGTATACTTTAATATTTGCAGATGCATTGTTCTTTCCCACTGTAAGTCCATACCGAGGAACTGCAATTATATTTCTATAATCGCAATTGCTCTGTCTGTATACTGTCATAAAGGTGTGACGTCATATACTAAACCACTGTACGATATATCATGCGTTTTTCTCTAACTCCATAAATTTGATGTATTTAATATTAAAACATATCTTATAATAACATTTTAAAGGAATTACTGTAAGTTATAACATATCATTGATTCTGTTAACAAATCTATGTGAATTAAAAAAGATACATTACAGTCTGAATGTTTATTTTTGATGCAATAGCTAAATGTCAAGGT
The DNA here is from genome assembly GCF_025612915.1 of Magallana angulata. Classification (NCBI taxonomy): domain Eukaryota; kingdom Metazoa; phylum Mollusca; class Bivalvia; order Ostreida; family Ostreidae; genus Magallana; species Magallana angulata. The sequence continues at coordinate 31,877,498 of NC_069112.1, forward strand.
CTAGGCTAATACATGGCATTTGCAAGTGGTAAAATGCAATTATAAGTAATAAACAACGATTATTTAGTGAACATGGCGTTTTAAATAGCAACTGCTCTGCTGGCATATTTTCCATGATGCGCTAGCGCGCATCATGGAATATGCCAACAGAGCAATTGCTATTCATAACGCCATGTTCACTAAATAACGTTGTTTATTTCTTAAATGGTTCTGAAATATAATAAAAGGGAAGCTATACATGTAACTACTCTTTCTTGATATATGTTACCTTCTATCTCAAATCCTTGGAAAATATCGGTAATACATATGATTTGGAGATAACAAACTTCAAACTTTATTTGCATTCATAGCGGCATATATTATTCATCACTTTTTATTCTTCATTTTTTAATTTTCCAATACATTTGCTACCTTAGCTCAGTAAGGTTTACATCATCATCACGATGACATTAAGGTTACCAGTAGTGACAACGTCAATTGACGCCATGTCTAGGCAAATTTTTAGCGTCAAAACCCAAGCAGTAGAACTGTAGATCCATGAGAAAATATGGGTTTATTGACTGTTAAGCTACGAAGCGTGAAATGACAAAGGTTTATAAAATATAAAATAATTGTATTTATGCACCCTTTTCAATTTTTTAAAAAGTACTTTCGATCAAATTCATAGATATTGATAAAAGTGATGTCGGGCAAAATCTACTCATTCAAATCAATTAGTCATTGAAGTGTATATGACATTAAATGACCTTTTATCTTGTTTTCTAAATTTTTTCGAAAATTGTTTTTTTTCTAAAATACATTTTCACAACTAGTAAGTGTTTAATTAGTGTTTAATTTCATTAATTGTCAGATGTTACTAGTTAAAAGAACTAAGGGAAAAACTCACAAATGTTTGACAATATTTGATGACAATAAGAATAATTATTATTATAAAAAGCAAAACAAACGTGAAACGATCGTTTTCTAGTCTTCTCATTTTCTATTTATTTGATTAGATTATACCAAATACCAACATAATAGTCCTTGCTAAACTTTTTTTTTTTTACTTAAGATTTTTTTTTTAATCTAAACAACACCAAAAAAAACCCACCCCATTGTTTTGGCCACTCTCTGGTGCAGACACCCTTCTTAATCCCTTCCAATTATTTATTGCATAGTTTAATTTATTAAGTAGAAAATTATAAAAGTAAAAAAAGCATGTTGACTACATTTAAATCGCTTATACCAGAACTCGTTATTTTGGGTAAATATTTTTTTATTATTATTTTACTAGCCATGTACTTTGTTTGTTATGCTCTATGCGTACGAGCAAATAATCTTAAAGTGTATTTTTTAATAGGTTTCAACAAGTTTTACTGGTTCATAAATTTGCAAAGAAATGAAGGTAATCCAATCCATACGATCCAGCTTTTATTCTCAGACATGATAACCATAAAAAAGTGGAATTTAAAAAACCAACAGTTATGAACGGCTTTCGACAGACTCACATTTTGGCGGAGAAGATTTTCTGATAGACAACATCTAAGCAGTTTTTGGGAATCAGGTCTTCCAACAATCTGTTGGCATTCCCATGGATACCAATTGTGCCCAATTATTAGCAGACCTATTTTTGTATTCTTATGAAGCAGAATTTATTAAAAAACTTGTACGTGAAAAAAATCACTCGCTGTGGCTTTCTACTCAACATTCAGATATATCGACGACGTATTATCAATTAATAATTGTTATTTCCATAGTAACGTCGACTCGATATATCCCAGATATATATACTTGAAATAAAAGATGCAACTGAGTCTGCGTCATCTGTTGCAGATGTGGTTATTTTACTGGAAATAGACATTGATGGTAACCCAACAACAAAACTTTATGATACACGCGATGACTTCAATTTATCTATTGTCAACTTTCCTTACTAATGTAGCAATATACCTTTATCACCTACTTATGGTGTTTTTGTCTCTCAGTTAATTCGATAAAAAGGGGCATGCTCTTCGTATGAACATTTCTAAGGCGAAGCAAGCTACTGACAAACAAATTGATAAAACAGGACTATCAACAGAGGAGTCATCTTTCCGTAAGTTCTATAGTCAATTCAACGACCTTGTCAGCAAATACAATATTCCACGGGGTCGCATGCTAACTGACGTTTTTCATACTAATTGTTAGACAATAATTAATCACCGTATTGTCTATGGACTTTTTCGTTTTTCCCCGATTACAACAAATAACACACGGTAGGTGTGACCGGTCAGCAGAAGATGGACACTCCCCCGTGGCACCTGATTCTACCTCTATCTTTTTAGAGGCCCTGTTGCTCTGCTTTGAATTTGTATTTCGTTTTATGGATTTTAGAGATGTTTGACCGTTTGTTATTGTCATTTTTATGAACACGCGTTTTGTATCCTATATTATTTTTAAAACAAAATAAGTAAAATAGCATTTTGTACGATATACTAAGCATACAGATTGAATCCTTCTCCGCTTTAAAAAAAATATAGAATGCAAACATGATTGATATAATGAGAAAATAAATGGCCATTCCAAATGGATATATATTGTATATATGACATGTACTAAGCAAGATGGCGATAAATTAACAGCGAATGGCTAATCTATTTTTCAACTGAACCATACACTACAATTTATGAGTATACATGTATTTTATATTTGCGCATTTTCAATATAATTTAGTCAATTTGATGGGATATCCCTTCAAAGACTTAAAAAGCAAAAATGAAACACAAAATAGGTGCAGTTTAACAACTTGCTGATAGAATTTCTAACCAAATACATGCTAATCTTCATGAACTTTGCAAGGATACTCACATTACTCATTATTTCTCACACAATTAACTTCAATAAATTTTTAAAGTGCTGCATCATAACAGATGCAGTCTTGACTGAATATTTGATATTTTATAATGACTTACATTGGTTTTAGATCCAATATCATTTGATGTTATTATAATATATACATTATAGTAACTGTGAGAAGTTTAATAAAACGTACACAACCATTACTTTCATTAGTAAGGATAATTGTAGAAAGAAGTGTTAACTCTGAATTGATAATTATAAATATAACGTACAACGGGTAATCCTTATGCGTTTTAATATAATATCTAATTCACAATTAACCTAAATTCAATATTGTTGCTTGTCATTTGCATAAATTTGTTTTTCATTTCTGTTAACGTTGAGAAGGTTCAAGAAGTATTCTCTAAAACGAGATCCTTTCATTTATGTTCTATTCTCGTAAAACCACCAAAAAAGATTATTTGTTGTGTTTCGAACAAAACACGCCATATATACCACCTGTGCCCTGTATTGAGAGAAGATTTTTGTTTTCAGGCGCCTATCCCACACAAACTAGCAGGTATTTAAAGAGCTGGGATTGGATGTTCCAACACTAGTCATTTACAGAGAGAATATGGCCAACCACGGATCCTTCACAAAGGTACCTGCATTGCTTGCCATTTGCGTCATCATTACAGCCTATGGTAGACCAACAGACTTGGATTCTGACGGCAACGGTAATTCCGTATCCTTCATCGTTGGCGGATTAAACAACCTATTGGATTTTGGTCTCAGGTAAGTGTCTCAATATTTTACCGTTTGAAGTAAAGAGAAGACACTGTTCACCTGAGTGAATGAAAACGATATCTTTATTTTTTGTCGGTAATCAAGAATCACAATCTTATGCAGTCGAATTAAAAAAAAAGAATCTTACAAAATCTCTGTCCCCCAAACAGACTTGAGAAGAGGACGTAAATGTAAACATTGCAGCGTAAATTAAATAGAAGCAAAGTACATAGGGGAATGAAAGGTAAAATACTGAACATCAGAATGTTTTAAATTGTGATACTTCTAAAGTCGATAAGGTTGTCAATTTTAATTGAGGTATTTAAAATGTATTAAATAATTATAGTAAATAGAGAGGTTTTTTGCGATATTTTGATCAGTTGAAAAATTTATAAAATATTATGAAAACAACTAAGGCTCAGTTCGTTGGTTTAGATAATCTCACACAGAATGTATATATATGATTTAAGTGCAAAAAAGACCAAAACCATAGGAAAATAAATATCATATTGATAAGTGATCCGGCTTCTTTATTTATATCTCAAATGTGAAGTTTAGTCCCAATACTGTTAACCAGCTTTAGTTCGCGTGCGAGAAATTTTCGGTTCCGTCGTCGCAAACTAGTCCCCAAATGTCTTTGGTATGATAATCCATATTTGAATTGCTAAGATAAATCCCCGTCAATCAGTTTTTCTTCGGTAGATTGCGAAATTAAGTAGTTGGTTTAAAAAAATTAGGCTGTTAAATATTTGACATGCAATTTCTAGAAAATCGAACCCCCTATCATGTTTTCCAATCGCAAAAATGAGCATTTTGTTAGCGCACAATATAATTCTGATTTTATTTTTGTTTTGCATAATTCAAAAAACCGTTCGTTGTGCCCTTTAGAAACAACAAACGTTGATGAGATGATATATATTGTAATAATCTCTTTTATCTTTTCTAGCAACCCTGCGCATCTTGAAACCCAAAAAGAGGGCATTATCGTACAAAAGTGCTTCTGTCCGGAAAATCTCAATGGTTGTCTCTGTCAAAAGGAAATAAAAGGTGGATTTACAAACATTGCAAGTCGTGGTTTCGTTCATGACACGAAAAATTTCAATGCAGAAAACGACAGGGGTTCGAAGGATGGAGACAGAGCCAAAAAAGATACGAGTGTCCTGTCCCCCGCCCAACAGTTTATGGACAGCCTGCCACCAGACAGCATTGTACAAATAATCATAGACAATCTGCCTGATGGATTAAGAGAGAAGTTTAAGAGTATTGTAAACAACAGGCTTCATCAGAGAGAATAGATTATCAGGAATTTGATTCTAATAATAATCAAACGGACCAAAATCTTTAAAAAAAGCAACCAATATCATTGAATAAAAAGCAGAAGTTTGTTTTTTCGAATTATATTTGTTTATTATGGTTGATATTTCATGATCAATTGTACACAACATTCACAATATATACGTATATTTTTTAAAAATCATTTTTTTTTTCAGATATTATTTTGAACGCCTGCTATACAAATTGTCAAAAATGAAAGTATATGCTTCTTAATACTTTTCGTACAGTTTATTTTATTTATTTTTTATTTCGATTGAAGACCGACATTTGAAATGCATTTTTATTAATAATTCATGCGTAAAAAAATGATTTTGTCATTTTATTCAAAATTCAACTGTTACATTTATTATTATTATACAATTCTAGAGTTGATGCTTCCAACATTGTAAGTTGGTTTCAAAAAAGATAAATGAATAATATTTTTTTTTTTTTTACAGTTTTAGAGTTGTTTTGGTAAAAAAAAACCAAAAAAATAACCCAACTTTTTATTTGACATAATGCATGTCTCACATATAGTTCCATTTTATTAATATTGGATGCCAACGGTAATACACCATGTGTACGTTAGTACACTTCTTCCTACAAACTTCATGAACTCAGAAGCTGAGGTCATGCAAACAACATAAACAGTTTTGTGTACACATCACGCTGTAGTAATGTACTACATTCTAGTACATAGAGAGATTTATCACACATTTTAATATAATTGTGAGAAAATTAAAAAAAATTGTAACAAATAAAACTATAAAGTTCAATATAAAATGCTAACACACATAAGTTTAGCTATGCGTCGATATTGTTATCTATCTATCTATCTATCTATCTATCTATCTATCTATCTATCTATCTATCTACAAAAATAAATAAAAAAACTGTAAGAAAGGTATTAAGAAGCATATACTTTAATTTTGACTATTTGTATAGCAGGCTTTCAAGATAATATCTGGAAAATTTTGTTTTGATTTTTATAGACTAATAGTTTTTGCTATTCTTTCCTAACAAAATGTCTATTAAATCAGATTACTAATAGAAATAAAAGTAAAAAAAACCTGAAAAATATATTCCTTACATTAAACTCGATTTCAACAAGAGGCCCATGGGCCATATCGCTCAGCTGATCAACAATAGACAAAATGAAACTAGCTTTATGGAGTCATTTACAAAATAATTGAACAATGTAGTATAATAAATCCTGTATCAAAAAATCCATATTCCTATGTCATTCATTGAACCACTATGTAACAGGATGATTTAACAGTCATAGCACATATTGCAGTTCTAGAGAAGATCTTAAACAACTGTTTATATATCGCTTATAAACCTACATCAAACTTTAAAATCCCTTGTGAGGCCAAAGAGTTGTTTAGGGGCCAGAGTCTAAACAATTTAAAAGAATCAACAATATGTGAAAATGCTTGCATATAAATAAAATCATATATAATAACAGTTGAGGTGTTGTGAATAATCTAAAAGTTTTCCTTTGTAAAATTGATACCTCCAGCCGACCGTATATGGCCAAACACTTCTCCTGAAGATAATGATTTTGACAAAGTCTACTCGACACTTATTTGAACTGAATAAATATACAGCCTTCCTAGGCAAATTGTATTTTAGAAGATGATTTCTAAAGACTCTCCTTCTATATTCCTATGTAACAATTGGACCCATATTGTGGTCCAACCTTACCCCTGGGTATCATAATTTGAACAAACTTAAATCATCCCTACCTGAGGATGCTTCTAAACGATGTACAGTTTTTCTGGCCATTTGGTTTTTGAGAAAAAGATATTTCAAAAGATACCAACATTATTGAAACATTATTAATTATTTTCGCTCGGAAGAGGGTGTGGCCCTTCAGTGAATTTAAATTCCGATCATCTAAGGATGCTTTGTGCAAAGATTGGTTCATATCGATCAAGTGGGTCTGGAGAAATCGAAAAGATGTGATCAGAAAAGCTCTTTTGAGCTTTCAGCTCAGGTGTTGAAATACCTTCGTCAGAAAACAGATGTTGAAAAGATGCAATCTTAGAAAGTCATTTTAGCAACACATAAGCAAGACATTGTGTCAAACAATTGCAACATTATTACTGAGGCCTGTTTATGTTATTGTTAGTAATTCAGTCATAGCCTATTAAAACTTTGCTGAATCATGCTTCTGTCTCTACGTAATCTCCAAATATTGTGTGGCCAAAGATTTTTACAGGGATCACAAGCCAACAAATGTCAAGATACTGGCATAAAAGTAATGTCATATCCATATATTATTACATTTAAGTTTTCGAGAAAATAAAATTCATTTTCTAGGTAAGAATTCAACTCCGACTTCATTGTAACCTCATCCATCCCCGAAGATTATAATTTAAACGACCTTGAATTTAGATAACCTAAAGTTTCTTACAAACAAGTTAAAGTTTTTGGGTCGATTTGATTTCGAGCAGAACATTTTGAAAATATTTTCTCTATATAATAATCGGTAAAAATGTAACCCCCACCTTAGCTCCAGGAATCTTGATTTAAACAAACGTGAATTTACACTACCAAAGGTGCTTCCACGCGATTTACAGCTTTCTGGCTGATTGGTGTTTGAAAAAAAGATTTTTAAAAAATACCAACAAAGAAGTGCACTTAAGCTAAAGAGAATAGACTTATTTACAGTGCCGTTTTTATGTAGAAAATATCAACAAATTTTCATTATATTTAAGCACAGATGGATATTTCCGATTTATATGCACGCTTATATTTACCAAAATTAGCATATAGTTCAAACAATTGAGGAGTACAAGTTGAAAAACACTCTTCAATTAAGATTTATACAAAAACAGTCTTTTAATATTAGAGTCTTCCGTCTTCAGTGGAAGACCCGTCTATTCTTATTGTTATTAGGGTCTTCCGTTTACAAAGAAAAACCCTCTTTTTTCTTCGGTTTATTTTTATTACAGGTCATTAGACCTGTTATTAGGTCAAAAGACCTCCTATTTAATATGAAATAAAATTGGGCTGGTCCTTCAAATTAGGGATCAAACGGGTATAATCCTTCATCCATCGCTCTTTTAGATCACATCTATATTTCCTGATATGTTTTGTTGGTGAAGATAAAAGGCAAGGTCATTTCCTCTTCTAAAAATCGGACGGAAGACCTCCTCCTTGCTCGCAACGAGATCGTGTCTAGTATTTTATTATTATTTTACTTGTCATGTACTTTGTTTGTTATGCTATATGCGTACGAGCAAATAATCTCAAAGTGTTTTTTTTAATACGTTTCAACAAGTTTTACTGGTTCATAAATTTGCAAAGAAATAAAGGTAATTCAATCCATCAATCCAGCTTCTATTCTCAGACATGATAACCATAAAAAAGTGGAATTTAAAACACCAACAGTTATGAACGGCTTTCGACTGACTCACATTTTGGCGGAGAAGATTTTCTGATAGACAACATCTTCCAACAATCTGTTGGCAATCCCATGGATACCAATTGTGCCCCATTGTTAGCAGACCTAATTTTCTATTCTTATGAAGCAGAATTTATTCAAAAACTTGTACGTGAAAAAAAAACTTGCTGTGGCTTCTACTCAACATTCAGATTTATCGACGACGTATTATCAATTAACAATTGTTATTTCCATAGTAACGTCGACTCGATATATCCCAGATATATATATACTTGAAATAAAAGATGCCACTGAGTCTGCGTCATCTGTTGCAGATGTGGTTATTTTACTGGAAATAGACATTGATGGTAACCCAACAACAAAACTTTATGATACACGCGATGACTTCAATTTATCTATTGTCAACTTTCCTTACTAATGTAGCAATATACCTTTATCACCTACTTATGGTGTTTTTGTCTCTCAGTTAATTCGATAAAAAGGGGCATGCTCTTCGTATGAACATTTCTAAGGCGAAGCAAGCTACTGACAAACAAATTGATAAAACAGGACTATCAACAGAGGAGTCATCTTTCCGTAAGTTCTATAGTCAATTCAACGACCTTGTCAGCAAATACAATATTCCACGGGGTCGCATGCTAACTGACGTTTTTCATACTAATTGTTAGACAATAATTAATCACCGTATTGTCTATGGACTTTTTCGTTTTTCCCCGATTACGACAAATAACACACGGTAGGTGTGACCGGTCAGCAGAAGATGGACACTCCCCCGTGGCACCTGATTCTACCTCTATCTTTGTAGAGGCCCTGTTGCTCTGCTTTGAATTTGTATTTCGTTTTATGGATTTTAGAGATGTTTGACCGTTTGTTATTGTCATTTTTATGAACACGCGTTTTGTATCCTATATTATTTTTAAAACAAAATAAGTAAAATAGCATTTTGTACGATATACTAAGCATACAGATTGAATCCTTCTCTTTAAAAAAAATATAGAATGCAAACATGATTGATATAATGAGAAAATAAATGGCCATTTCAAATGGATATATATTGTATATATGACATGTACTAAGCAAGATGGCGATAAATTAACAGCGAATGGCTAATCTATTTTTCAACTGAACCATACACTACAATTTATGAGTATACATGTATTTTATATTTGCGCATTTTCAATATAATTTAGTCAATTTGATGGGATATCCCTTCAAAGACTTAAAAAGCAAAAATGAAACACAAAATAGGTGCAGTTTAACAACTTGCTGATAGAATTTCTAACCAAATACATGCTAATCTTCATGAACTTTGCAAGGATACTCACATTACTCATTATTTCTCACACAATTAACTTCAATAAATTTTTAAAGTGCTGCATCATAACAGATGCAGTCTTGACTGAATATTTGATATTTGATAATGACTTACATTGGTTTTAGATCCAATATCATTTTATGTTATTATAATATATACATTATAGTAACTGTGAGAAGTTTAATAAAACGTACACAACCATTACTTTCATTAGTAAGGATAATTGTAGAAAGAAGTGTTAACTCTGAATTGATAATTATAAATATAACGTACAACGGGTAATCCTTATGCGTTTTAATATAATATCTAATTCACAATTAACCTAAATTCAATATTGTTGCTTGTCATTTGCATGAATTTGTTTTTCATTTCTGTTAACGTTGTGAAGGTTCAAGAAGTATTCTCTAAAACGAGATCCTTTCATTTATGTTCTATTCTCGTAAAACCACCAAAAAAGATTATTTGTTGTGTTTCGAACAAAACACGCCATATATACCACCTGTGCCCTGTATTGAGAGAAGATTTTTGTTTTCAGGCGCCTATCCCACACAAACTAGCAGGTATTTAAAGAGCTGTGATTGGATGTTCCAACACTAGTCATTTACAGAGAGAAGATGGCCAACTACGGATCCTTCACAAAGGTACCTGCCTTGCTTGCCATTTGCGTCATCATTACAGCCTATGGTATACCAACAGACTTGGATTCTGACGGCAACGGTAATTCCGTATCCTTCATCGTTGGCGGATTAAACAATCCATTGGATTTTGGTCTAAGGTAAGTGTCTCAATATTTTACCGTTTGAAGTGAAGAGCAGACACTGTTCACCTGAGTGAATGAAAACAAGATATCTTTATTTGTGTCGGTAATCAAGAATCACAATCGTATGCAGTCGAATTAAAAAAAAAAGAATCTTACAAAACCTCTGTCCCCCAAACAGACTTGAGAAGACGACGTAAATGTAAACATTGCAGCGTAAATTAAATAGAAGCAAAGTACATAGGGGAATGAAAGGTAAAATACTGAACATCAGAATGTTTTAAATTGTGATACTTCTAAAGTCGATAAGGTTGTCAATTTTAATTGAGGTATTTAAAATGTATTAAATAATGATAGTAAATAGAGAGGTTTTTTGCGATATTTTGATCAGTTGAAAAATTTATAAAATATTATGAAAACAACTAAGGCTCAGTTCATTGGTTTAGATAATCTCACACAGAGTGATATGATTTAAGTGCAAAAAAGACCAAACCGATAAGAAAATTAATATCATACTAAATAGTAATCCGGCTTCTTTATTTATATCTTTAATGTGAAGTTTAGTCCCAATACTGGTAACCAGCTTTAATTCGCGTACGATAAATTTTTGCGAGGTTTGCGAAATTCTCGTCGCGAACTAGTCCCCAAATGTCTTTGGTATTATATTTTTCATATATTTGATATTTGAATTGCTAAGATTAATCCCCGTCAATCAATTTTTTTCGATAGATTGCGAAATTAAGTAGTTGGTTTACAATAATTCGGCTGTTAAATATTTGACATGCAATTTCTAGAAAATCGAACCCCCATCATGTTTTCCAATCCCAAAAACGAGCATTTGGTTAGCACACCACATAAACATTAGTTTTAGAAATATTTTAAATGTTGTTTGTTGGCTCTTCGTTTAGTAATGATACGCTTCAGTTGTTTTAACATTAATAGAATCTGATCACGAAGGTGTTTAAAAAACTTTGTCTTTGTATTATTGGTCCTTTATAATCTTTTACATAAATTAAATAAAGCTCTTGTTCAGAATTGCAAAAACAATATGTCTGATAATGCAAACGTTTATATAAGATGTCTTCAATACTCTATTTTAGATCATAAGTTATAGCGATGGTAAATGTAGACAAAAATATAATTTTGATTTTATTTTTGTTTTTGCATAATCAAAAAAAAAACCGTTCGTTTTGCCCTTTGGAAACAACAAAAGTTGATGAGATGATATATTGTAATAATCTGTTTAATCTTTTCTAGGAACCCTGCACATCTTGAAACCCAGAAAGAGGGCATTATCGTACAACAGTGTTTCTGTCCAGAAAATCTCGATGGTTGTCTCTGTCAAAAGGAAATAAATGGTGGATTTACAAACATTGCAAGTCGTGGTTTCCTTCATGACACGAATGATTTCAATACAGAAAACGACAGGGGTTCAAAGGATGGAGACAGAGCCAAAAAAGATACGAGTGTCCTGTCCCCCCCAATACGGTTTATACTCAGCCTGCCGTTAGACAACGTGCTAAGAATAATCTATAACAATCTGCCTGAGGGAGAAAGAGAGAAGTTTGCGAATAATGAATACAACAGGTATCATCAGAGAGTCTAGATTATCAGGAATTTGATTCTAATGATAATCAAACGGATAAAAATCTTTTAAAAAACCCAATATTATTGAATAAAAAGCAGAAGTTTGTTTTTTTGAATTACACTTGTTCATTATGGGTGATATTTCATGATCAATTGTACACAACATTCACAATATATACGTATATTTTTTAAAAATCATTTTTTTTTCAGATATTATTTTGAACGTCTGCTATACAAATTGTCAAAAATGAAAGTATATGCTTCTAAATACTTTTCGTACAGTTTATTTTATTTTATTTTTTTATTTCGATTGAAGACCGACATTTGAAATGCATTTTTATTAATAATTTATGCGTAAAAAAATGATTTTGTCATTCTATCCAAAATTCAACTGATATATTGATTATTATAAAATTCTAGAGTTGATGCTTCCAACATTGTAAGTTGGTTTCAAAAAATATAAATGAATAATATTTTTTTTTACAGTTTTAGAGTTGTTTTGGTAGAAAAAAGCAAAAAAAAAAAAAAATCTTTTTATTTGATATAATGCATGTGTCACATATAGTTCCATTTTATTAATATTGGATGCCAACGGTAATACACCATGTGTACGTTAGTGCACTACTCCCTACAAACTTCATGAACTCAGAAGCTGAGGTCATGCAAACAACATAAACGGTCTTGTGTACACACCACGCTGTAGTAATGTACTACATTCTAGTACATAGAGAGATTGATCACACATTTTAATATAATTGTGAGAAAATTAAAAAAGTTGTAACAAATAAAACTATAAAGTTCAATATAAAATGCTAACACACATAAGTTTAGCTATGCGTCGATATTGTTATCTATCTATCTATCTATCTATCTATCTATCTATCTATCTATCTATCTATCTATCTATCTATCTATCTATAAAAATAAATATAAAACTGTAGGAAAAGTATTAAGAAGAATTTACTTTTATTTGTGACTATTTGTATAGCAGGCTTTCAAGATAGTATATGGAAAATTTAGTTTTGATTTTTATAGACTAATAGTTTTTGCTATTCTTTCCTAACAAAATGTCTATTAAATCAGATTACTAATAGACATGAAAAAAAAACAACTGAAAAATATTCCTTACATTTTACTCGATTTCAACAAGAGGCCCATGGGCCATATCGCTCAACTGATCAATAATAGACAAAATGAAACTAGCTTTATGGAGTCATTTACAAAATATTTGAACAATGTAGTATAATAAATCCTGTATCAAAAAATCCATATTCTTATGTTATTCATTGAACCACTATGTAACAGGATGATTTAACAGTCATAGCACATATTGCAGTTCTCGAGAAGATCTGAAACAACTGTTTATATATCGATTATAAACCTACATCAAACTTTAAAATCCCTTGTGAGGCCAAAGAGTTGTTTAGGGGCCAGAGTCTAAACAATTTAAAAGAATCAACAATCTGTGAAAATGCTTGCTTATAAATAAAATCATATATAATAACATTTGAGGTTTTGTGAATAATCTAAATGTTTTCCTTTGTAAAATTGATACCCCCAGCCGACCGTATGTGGCCCAACACTTCTCCTGAAGATTATGATTTTGACAAAGTCTACTCGACACTTATTTGAACTGAATAAATATACAGCCTTCCTAGGCAAATTGTATTTTAGAAGATGATTTCTAAAGATTCTCCTTCTATATTCCTATGTAACAATTGGACCGATATTGTGGTCCCACCTTATCCCTGGGGATCATGATTTGAACAAACTTAATCATCCCTACCTGAGGATGCTTCTAAACGATGTACATTTTTTTCTGGCCATTTGGTTTTTGAGAAAAAGATATTTCAAAAGATACCAACATTTCTAAAACATTATTAATTATTTTCGTTCGGAAGAGGGTGTGGCCCTTAAGTGAATTTAAATTCCGACCATCTAAGGATGCTTTGTGCAAAGATTGGTTCATATCGATCAAGTGGGTCTGGAGAAATCAAAAAAGTAAAAATTTACAGACAGACGGACAGACTGACAGACGGCCAGACGGAGGCCTGACAAAATGTGATCAGAAAAGCTCTTTTGGGCTTTCAGCTCAGGTGTTGAAATACCTACGACAGAAAACAGATGTTGAAAAGAAGATGCAATCTTATAAAGTCATTTTAGCAACACATAAGCAAGACATTGTGTCAAACAATTGCATCATTATTACTGAGGCCTGTTTATGTTATTGTTAGTAATTCAGTCATAGCCTATTAAAACTTTGCTGAATCATACTTCTGTCTCTACGTAATCTCCAAATATTGTGTGGCCAAAGATTTTTACAGGGATCACAAGCCAACAAATGTCAAGATACTGGCATAAAAGTAATGTCATATCCATATATTATTACATTTAAGTTTTCGAGAAAATAAAATTCATTTTCTATGTAAAATTTCAACTCCGGCTTCATTGTAACCTCATCCATCCCCGAAGATCATATTTTAAACGACCTTGAATTTAGATAACCTAAAGTTTATTACAAACAAGTTAAAGTTTTTGGGTCGATTTGATTTCGAGCAGAACATTTTAAAAATATTTTCTCTATATAATAATCGGTAAAAATGTAACCCCCACCTTAGCTCCGGGAATCTTGATTTAAACAAACGTGAATTTACACTACCAAAGGTGCTTCCACGCGATTTACAGCTTTCTGGCTGATTGGTGTTTGAAAAAAAGATTTTTTAAAAATACCAACAAAGAAGTGCACTTAAGCTTAAGAGAATAGACTTATTTACAGTGCCGTTTTTATGTAGAAAATATCAACAAATTGTTTATTTCCATTATATTTAAGCACAGATGGATATTTCCGATTTATATGCACGCTTATATTTACCAAAATTAGCATATAGTTCAAACAATTGAGGAGTACAAGTTGAAAAACACTCTTCAATTAAGATTTATACAAAAACAGTCTTTTATTATTAGAGTCTTCCGTCTTCAGTGGAAGACCCGTCTATTCTTATTGTTATTAGGGTCTTCCGTTTACTTCGGTTTATCTTTATTACAGGTCATTAGACCTGTTATTAGGTCAAAAGACCTCCTATTTAATATGAAATAAAATGGGGCTGGTCCTTCAAATTAGGGATCAAACAGGTATAATCCTTCATCCATCGCTCTTTCAAATCACATCTGCATTTCCTGATATGTTTCGCTGGTGAAGATAAAAGGAAAGGTCATTTCCTCTTCTAAAAATCGGACGGAAGACCTCCTCGTTGCTCCCAACGAGATCGTGTCTAGTATTTTATTATTATTTTACTAGCCATGTACTTTGTTTGTTATGCTTTATGCGTACGAGCAAATAATCTTAAAGTGTTTTTTTAAATACGTTTCAACAAGTTTTACTGGTTCATAAATTTGCAAAGAAATGAAGGCAATTCAATCCATACGATCCAGCTTCTATTTGCAGACATGATAAACATAAAAAAGTGGAATTTTAAAAACCAACAGTTATGAACGGTTTTGGAAAACCAATTGTGCCCCATTGTTAGCAGACCTATTTTTGTATTCTTAAGTAGCAGAATTTATTCAAAAACGTGAAAAAAATAAATCGGTTGCTGAGGCCTTAAACTCAACATTCAGGTATATCGACGACGTATCATCAATTAACAATTGTTATTTACATACTTACGTCGATCCGATATATCCCAGTGAACTTGAAATAAAAGATACCACTGAGTCTGCGTCATCTGTTTAACATTTGGGTATTTTACTGGAAATGGACATTGATGGTAACCTAACAACAAACCTTTATGATAAACGCGATGACTTCAATTTATGTATAGTATACTTTCCTTATTAATGTAGCAATATACCTTTATCACCTGCATATGGTGTTTTTGTCTCTCAGTTAATTCGATACACAGGGGCATGCTCTTGGTATGAACAGTTTTTAAGGCGAAGCAAGCTACTGACAAACAAATTGATAAAACAGGACTATCAACAGTCTCGTTTGAAGAATCATCTTTTTACAAGTTCTATGGTCGATACAACGACCTTGTCAGCAAATACAATCTTCCACTGGGTTGCAAGCTAACTGACGTTTTTCATACTAATTGTAAGACCATAAATAATCACCTAATTGTCCAAGGACTTTTCCGCTTTTTCCCCGATTACGACAAATAGCACACGGCGGGTGTGACCGGTCAGCAGAGGATGGACACTCCCCCATGGCACCTGATCCTCTTTTTCTTTTATCTTTGTAGAGGCCCTGTTGCTCTGCTTTGAATTTATATTTCGTTTTATGGATTTCAGAGATGTTTGACCGTTTGTTATTGTCATTTTTTCATGAACACGCGTTTTGTATTATATATTATTTTTAAAACAAAATAAGTAAAAAATAGCATTTTGTACGATATACTAAGCATACAGATTGAATCGTTCTCCGCTTTATAAAAATATAAAATACAAACCTGATTGATACAATGAGAAAATAAATGGCCTTTCCAAATGGATATATATTGTATATATGACATGAACTAAGCAAGATGGTGATTAATTAACAACAATTGGCTAATCTATTTTTCAACTGAACCATACACTACAGTTTGTAAGTATACATGTATTTTATATTGGTGCATTTTCAATATAATTTAGTCATTTTGATGGGATATCCCTTCAAAGACTTAAGAAGCAAACATGAAACACAAATAGGTGCAGTTTAACAACTTACTGAAAGAATTTCTAACCAAATACATGTAAATCTTCATGAACTTTACAAGAAGAATACTCACATTACTCATTATTTCTCAAACAATTAACTTCAATGAATATTCAAAGTGCTGCATCATAACAGATGCAGTCTTGACTGAATATTTGATATTTGATTATGACTTACATAGGTTTTAGATCCAATATCATTATATGTTATTTTAATATAAACATTATAGTAACTGTGAGAAGTTTAATAAAACGTACACAACCATTACTTTCCTTAGTTAAAATAATCGTAGAAAGAAGTGTTAACTCTGAATTAATAATTATAAATATAACGTACAACGGGTAATCCATATGCGTTTAAATATAATATCTAATTCAAAATTAACCTAAATTCAATATTGTTGCTTGTCATTTGCATAAATTTGTTTTTCATTTCTGTTAACGTTGGGAAGGTTCAAGAAGTATTCTCTAAAAAGAAATCCTTTCATTTCTGTTCTATTTTCGTAAAACCACCAGAAAGGCTATTTGTTGATTTCGAAAAAACACGCCATAGATACCACCTGTGCCCTGTGTTAAGAGAAGAGTTTTGTTTTCAGGCGCCCATCCCACACAAATTAGCAGGTATTTAAAGAGCTGGGATTAGACGTTCCAAAATTAGTCATTTACAGAGAGAAGATGGCCAACTACGGATCCTCGACAAAGGTACCTGCCTTGCTTGCCATTTGCGTCATCATTGCAGCCTATGGTAGACCAACAGACTTGGATTCTGACGGCATCAGTAATTCCGTATCCTTCATCGTTGGCGGATTAAAGAACCCATCGGATTTTGTTTGGTGTAAGGTAAGTGTCTCAATATTTTACCGTTTGAAGTGAAGAGCAGACACTGTTCACCTGAGTGAATGAAAACAAGATATCTTTATTTGTGTCGGTAATCAAGAATCACTAGCTTATGAAGTCGAATTAAAAGAAAAAGAATCTTACACAACCTCTGCCCCCAAAAAGACTTGAGAAGAAGACGTAAAATGTAAACCTTGCAGTGTAAATTAAATAGAAGCAAAGTACATAGGGGAATAAAATGTCAAATACTGAACATCAGAATGTTTTAATTTGTGATACTTTTGAAATTAATGAGGATGCCAATTCTAATTGAGGTATTTAAAATTTAAAATAAATTATGATAGTTATTAGAGAAGTTTTTTGTGCGATATTTTGATCAGCTGAAAAATTGATTGAATAATATAAAAACAACTAAGGCTCAGTTCATTGGTTTAGATAATATCACACACAAAAAAGACCAAAACCATAGGAAAATAAATATCATATTGATAAATGAGAAATTTTCGCCAGGTTCGCGAAACTCTCGTTGCGCAATTTGGTCCCCAAATATCCTTGGTATTATATTTTCAGATAATCGATATTTGAATTGCTTAGATTTTTCCCCGTCAATCAGTTTTTCTTCGGTAGATTGAGAAATAAAGTAGTTTGTTTACATTAATTCGGCTGTTAAATATTTGATATGTCATTTCTAGAAAATCAAATCCCTCTATCATGTTTTCCAATCGCAGAAATGAGCATTTGGTTAGCATACAACATAAACATTAATTTTGGTAATGTTTTAAATCTTGTTTGTTGGCTCTTTGTTGATTTAACATTAATAGAATCGTATCACGAAGGTGTTTAAAAAACTTTGCTTTTGTATTATTGGTCCTTTATACTCTTTACATAAATTAAATAAAGTACTTGTTCAGAATTGCAAAAACAAAATGGCTGATAATGCAAACGTTTATATAAGATGTCTTCAATACTCTATTTTAGATTATAACTTATAGCAATGGTAAATGAAGACATAAATATAATTGTTATTTTATTTTTGTTTATGCATAATTAAAAAACCGTTCGTTTTGCCCGTTAGAAACAACATAAGTTTATGAGATGATATATTGTAATGATCTGTTTAATCTTTTCTAGGAACCCTGCACATCTTGAAACCCAGAAAGAGGGCATTATCGTACAACAGTGCTTTTGTCCGGAAAATCTCAATGGTTGTCTCTGTCAAAAGGAAATAAATGGTGGATGTACAAACATTGCAAGTCGTGGTTTCGTTCATGACACGAAAAATTTCAATACAGAAAACGACAGGGGTTCGAAGGATGGAGACAGAGCCAAAAAAGATACGAGTGTCCTGTCCCCCCCCCCGAACAGTTTATACTCAACCTGCCGTTAGACAACCTGATAAGATTAATATATATTAATCTGCCTGAGAGATTAAGAAAGATGTTTGCGAATGATATATACAACGGGCTTCATCAGAGAGACTAGATTATCAGGAACTTGATTCAAATGATAATCAAACGGAGCAAAAGTTAAAAAAAAACAATATTATTGAATAAAAAGCAGAAGTTTGTTTTTTCGAATTACATTAGTTCATTATGGTGGATATTTCATGATCAATTGTACACATTAACAATAAATGGGTATTTAAAAAAAAAAAATTCCAGATATTATTTTGAACGCCTGCTATACAAATAGTCAAAAATAAAAGTATATGCTTCTTAATACTTTTCTTACAGTTTATTTTATTTATTTTGATTGAAGACCGACATTTGAAATGCATTTTTATAATTAATTTATGCGTAAACAAAATAACATGATTTTAGCATTTTGTCCAATATTCATATATATCATATATTAATAAAATTCTATAGTTGGTGCCGCCAACAGCGTAAATTGGTTTTAAGAAATATTAAATGGGTAATATAATTTGCTTACAGTTTTAGGGTTATTTTTCAAGAAAAAGCTAAATATATTCCATTTTATAGGACATTTTTTCCCACATGTATGTCGATCATTGGATGCCAAAGGTAATACACCATGTGTACGTCATTACACTTCTCCCTACAAACCTCGTGGACTCTGAAGCTGAGGTCAGGCAAACAACATAGTCATTTACTATAATCTATTTCGAATAAAAATTCACACTCTTTATTGTTTTGTTTTGAAAAACACGAACGAAACCTTTTTTTTTAAATCAGATATAACACTGAATTTTATCGAGTATGGATTGTTAAGTCATTCCATAAAATCCGCATCCTCATTAAACCATTAAACTCGACATATAGCGTAATACAACACTTAGATTTCTTATACATATATAAAATTAACGAATCTCCGAAACTGCGAAATTGAAACCAAATCACCAGTGTTGACTGGTAGTTTTAAAAACTAGATATACGGATAAAGATTGGACTCAACGAGTTATTGTCGATAGCATTGAAAATATGTATCATCATTACTTGAAAACCACGGAATTTTTACACAGTCTTTGTGTTCTTTCTATTGCATTAGTAGAAGATCAATACGATGTTATATGCATGATTAGAATATTTCAATAAATTGAATAATTTTACACTTGGAAATAGTGTACTAGTACATGCATTGTAAAACACATCTGTTCTTCAGGGGCTATTTTTTTCACAAAAGTAATAAAATCATTACAGGGCTATGTATTAAAAATAAAGATTACTGCTATTTTTAAAAACACACAAACTAATTCATTTCATTTTTAATTTTCGGGAAAATTATTAATAACATTTTTTTTAAGATGACTTTGATCGAGTGTTATGCAGGTATATATGTTCTGAAAGGTTTCGGGATAAAATAAGCTATATAACCCCAAAGTTATTTAATCTTTTCAAATGCAAAAGAAACAAGCCTAAAATTCTTAACAGAAAAATAAATTTTTATTCTAAAAATCTAACTTTGAAAAAAACACCAAACAGATTACTAATAGAAATGAAAAAAAAAACCAACTGTAAAATGTTCCTTACATTATTCTTGATTTCAACAAGAGGCCCATGGCCCATATCGCTCAACTGAGCAACAAAAGACAAAATGAAGCTAGCTTTATGGAGTCATTTACAAACTATTTGAACAATGTAGTATAATAAATCCTGTATCAAAAAATTCATATTCTTGTGTTATTCACTGAGCCAGTATGTAACATGATGATTTAACAGTCATGGCACACATTGCAGTTCTCGAGAAGATCTTAAACAACTGTTTATATATCGATTATAAACCTACATCAAACTTTAAAATCCCTTGTGAGGCCAAAGAGTTGTTTAGGGGGCAGAGTCTTAACAATTTAAAAGAATCAACAATATGTGAAAATGCTTGCTTATAAATAAAATCATATATAATAACATTTGAGGTTTTGTGAATAATCTAAATGTTTTCCTTTGTAAAATTGATACCCCCAGCCCACCCTATGTGGCCCAACCCTACTCCTGAAGATTATGATTTTGACAAAGTCTACTCGACACTTATTTGAACTGAATAAATATACAGCCTTCCTAGGCAAATTGTATTATAGAAAATGATTTTTAAAGATTCTCCTTCTATTTTGCTATGTAACAATTGGACCCATATTGTGGTCCAACCTTACCCCTGGGGATCATGATTTAGACAAACTTAAATCATCCCTACCGGAGGATGCTTCTAAACGATGTCCAGTTTTTCTGGCCATTTGGTTTTTGAGAAGAAGATTTTTTAAAAGATACCATCATTTTTAGAAAATTCTTAATTATTTCCGTTTGGACGAGGGTGTGACTCTTATGTGAATTTGAATTCCGATCATCTAAGGATGCTTTGTGCAAAGATTGGTTCATATCGATCAAGTGGGTCTGGAGAAGTCGAAAAAGTAAAAATTTACAGACGGACGGACAGATTGACGGACAGCCAGACGGAGGACTGACAAAATGTTATCAGAAAAGCTCTTTTGAGCTTTCAGCTCAAGTATTGAAATACCTTTGACAGAAAACAGATGTTGAAAAGAAGATGCAATCTTATAAAGTCATTTTAGCAACACATTAGCAAGACATTGTGTCAAACAATTGCAACATTATTACTGAGGCCTGTTTATGTTATTGTTAGTAATTCAGTCATAGCCTATTAAAACTTTGCTGAATCATGCTTCTTTCTCTACGTAATCTCCAATTTTTTGTGGCCAAAGAATTTTACAGGGGTCACAAGTCAACAAATGTCAAGATACTTGCATAAAAGTAATGCCATATACATGTATTATTACATTTAATTTTTCGAGAAAATAAAATTCATTTTCAATGTAAAAATTCAACTCCGGCTTCAGTGTGGCCTCATCCACCCCCGAAGATCATAAATTAAACGACCTTGAATTTAGATAACCTAAGGTTTTTTATAAACAAGTTAAGGTTTTTGGGTCGATTTGATTTCGAGTAGAAGATTTTTTAAATATTTTCTCTATATAATAATTTGTAAAAATGCAACCCCCTACCGATCATGGTACCCCACCCTAGTTCCGGGAATCATGATTAAAACAACCGTGAATTTACACTACCTACGGTGCTTCCACGCAAGCTACAGCTTTCTGGCTGATTGGTTTTTGAAAAGAAGATTTGTTTAAAAATACCAACAAAGAACAAGTGCACTTAAGCTATTGAGAATACACTTTTTTACAGTGCCGTTTTTATGTAGAAAATATCAACAAATTGTTGTTTTTTCCCATTATGTTTAAGCACTGATGGATATTTCTGGTTTATATGCACGCTTATATTTACCAAAATTAGCATACAGTTAAACAATTTAGGATTTTTAAATGCCTATAGATAATCTAAATCCGGAAAAATCGTACCGAACCTACTTGAATTGTGCCTATTCAAATCAGAGGGAGGAGAAATTTAAATCAACATAATTCTGGTGGTGGATCAATTGGCGCATTTGCTGAATTATACTTTATGCATTATTTTACGTCTAGAAAAAATCGAATAAAACTTTGAAGTTGCATATTTCCACAGTGATCAAACAAACATTCTTGACCATACAAAGTCGATGGGAAGCGGTTAAAATGTGTCAATGTTTTACAGTGAGCACATTTGACAAGACTACCTGGATAGAACCCACATGACTGTTTTAAATAATTCATTCCATAAATGGGTACAAACATGGGTCACGCAGGGTCACTTGCTATATTAAAAACTCTTTCTGGCTACAGCACGAAATTGAAGCCGAGTACAGTTATAAATAAATATTTGTTAACCAACAATTTTTCGTGGATTTCTTGTTCAATTGTTCTTAGATATCAAATGTTCTTTGATGTGCTGTTCAGAAACAAATTATATGACATTTTTTAATAAGTGTTCTCGTTATGTCAAACAGGGAAGATTTTATCCCTCTGCTCTCAAACCTGCTGAAACACATAAGAAAGAGTTATATTACCTTTCATAGGAAATACATGTATTTCTATTGCCCTTCCGAAACTTTCATATCTTCTCATGCAATTATTCTGCATATTGATGACTTTAGATTCTTTGTAATTTAAAGAGCTAGCCGCTATAAGCAAACATAAACAGTTTAGCAAAAATTAAAATCGTTCATTTATTTTTAGCAAAATTGTCATTGTTTGATAGACAAGCCATATTTTTGTGTCAAGTTATGCATTTTGACAACAGTATCGCAAATTTACATCATCGTTATTTAGAGTCATTGAGACAAAAGGAGATTAATTGACCTTTTGCGAAACATTTATATGATTTTTTATTTTAAAAAAAATGAACACGTTTTCGTAAAATAAATGCATTCGTTAGGCGATTGTGATCTTTCAAAATGTTATATATCATTTATCATACTTTCATGTTAAATACTGAAATCTGATTGGTTTAGACGCAGTTGATAATCCGTTCTATTACGCTCAGCGTTAGCAACACACTTGGCAACGGGTAACACTATATAGATAGTGCCTGTTTGGGAGGGTAACTGTAGAAATTGACACCCCGAGGGGTGTCAATATCAACAGTTACTCTCCCAAATAGGCACTATTTATTTTATCATATTGAATGTCTTTATTTGAAAGAAAATTTTATTGCTTTTATATAGAAATTGAGTGAATTCTATGGCGAACCGTACGCGCATAATTCACGTGCATGTAACAATTCGTTGTGTTACCCGTTGCCAAGTGTGTTGCTAACGCTGAGGGTAATAGAACGGATTACCAACTGCGTCTAAACCAATCAGATTTCAGTAACATGAAAGTATAATAAAACGAATAGTTACATGCGCGTAAATTATGCGCGTACGGTTCGCCGTGAAATTCACGTCATTTCTATATAAAAGCAGTAAAAAATCTCTAAAATTAAGGCATTCAGTATAATAAAATAAATAGTGCCTGTTTGGAAGGATAACAGTCGCGTCGGTTGACATTGGTTTTCTCGGGGTGTCAATTTCAACTGTTACCCTCCCTAACAGGCACTATTTATATAATGTTACATGTTTTCTCGGGCGACATAACACGCCAGGGCTTTCCTGTCACCTTGGTTCTTGAAGCCATGTTACATTAAGTGCAAATATTTACAGTATTCATAATTGCCCTTCATTTATCATTGGCCACCAAGTTAAGAATCCTTGATTCAATTATTTTAACTAACTCCACAATAATGTCTGCTCTCGAATATTACTGAAGTCACAATACAATATTATAAGTCATAAATTTATGAATTGATTAATTTTCAACATAGGTTTATACAAAATGTTTTATATTCTATGCATCTAAATATTGGCCATATCAAGTTTAACCCCCTCCCCCCTTTGCCCCCGACAGCAGCTATTTCTCGAGGCGACAATAAACTTGCTATATCGTCTAAATAGTCAGTGAATAGATATTTTTTTACATAGAACATAATCACAGAAGTATGATAAAAGTATATATTATTCTTTAGCAAAGTCAATGATATGTTATTAATTTCTGCAAAAGAGACAGGTTGATTTATCAGTATATATATATATATATATATATATATATATATATATATATATATATATATATATATATATATATATATATATATATGCTAACAAAATAAGATTGATTCAATTCAAACCAAATGTAAATATGTCGAACAGACAATAACTCATATCATGTCTAATTAGATATAAGAATATTAAGTAAGAAATTTTAATTCCACAGAAAGATGCGGCCGAAATTTCAAGATATTCTAAATGTATAACTTACCTAATGCATTTATTTGGACTACATGAATACCATTCCGTAGTAACTGACTTCACTCTTAGTTCCTTTTAGGTTAGTTTTCAAATTATCAATAAATATTCCTAAAACGATGAACGGAAGAAAATGTCCAGTTTGACCAGCAATCCCATTGGGAGTTCACATTTTGTTCTCGTTAGATTAAAATATTTAAAACACTCTGGTAAAACATTATTTTTTTGCATCTAACTTTTTTTTGTTTTTAGTTTTAATTGTGTTACAATAGCACACATTAACAAGCACATTTAAACTTCAAACGCTATGTATCAAACTGTTTCAGAATGGCCCTCGTAAGTTGTTAGAACCTATGTCATAATCATTTGTATATGTGTGTAATATATACAAGGGTTGTCCAAAAAGTTCGTGGACACATGTAATTTTATTCAAAATAAGGGCGCATTTATCAGGAAAGTATTATAATATCTGAATATAGTGTATAATAATGCATATGTATATAAATAAGAGCACTGTACGATTTCAGTTTATTTCTATGAAAAACATTCAAAACCACTTTTGTTTTATTTGAAATTTTATGACAAATATTTTGGTATACAATATGCATATATCAACCCGTTTAAAATAACGAAAACGCGATTGTCCACGAACTTTTTGGACAGCCCTCGTATATACATTAAACTATGTTCAAATCAATCAAATCTTCAGACTGTATATGTTGATATAATGTTTTAGAGAATAAAATTGTTTCGATATGGTAGTCTTGCATGAAGTTTTACTACTTCCAATGTACAATTGAATTTCCGTTCATCCTAATCCTAATTTCTCAGGGGGTAGTGGGAATTTGTTGTGGACAACATCATTTCCTTTTCTAGAATAAAAAGTCACCAAATGGAAAAAATTAACATCCCAACAAAATGGTTTTGTCAAAGGATGATGTAAAAAGTATTTTCAATGCAAGGTATTGTGGTACACGTTAATGTAGAAGAACTATTTAGAAAAGAAATAAGAGGTATAGACTTCGTTTATACTAACTTTTTCTTCAGCAATTCGTTAAAAGCCACAGCCTCCTCGAAAATCAAAGATTGTCAAACATTATTGCTCAAATTCCATGCATGCTGGTTGTTTACTATACCTAAACCGATGTTGTCTAAAGTTAGGTTATTTCAAAACTAACGCGAGATAATGATATTTATTAACGCATGGCGGTTAATGTTACTTTTGAATAAAAACGCAATCCAAATTTAAAAAAAAGCTATAACTTAGCACTAAACTGCATCAAAGTAATAGGTTGTGAAAAAGCTATGACCACTCGAATTAGATCTGACCACTTTTGGATGTCTAAGATCCTAAAACTGAATATAAATCTTATCTTTATGTTTAAGGTATCCCACTCGTCAATGTTCTTGTATGAAGAATTTTTTGAGAAGTATATCATTGAAATCTGTAGACAAAACACTTAAAAATACAAAGGTAATGGGAGGTCAATGTTCATTCCTCTGAGTAATGGCCAATTTAATTTGACCTTTTTCAACCTAAAATGCGATTTCAGGATTTTAGGATTTGTTGTCAGTATTTTTGATTAAGCAAATTTATTTCTTCAAATATTGTTTTTAATTATGCAAAATGGTCCCACTGAATAGAGTGATTACGAAATTACTATGTACGAAGCTGCATAAATTTTTGTGTGACCTTTATGCACTTAAAAAAGACAATCTCTACAATTATATGTATCATTATATGAATATCATGATGTGATCAAGTGCGGTTGGTCGTGATCAAATTTGTCATAAAGAAGTTTGGGCTTCATTGGATTTGAACACCCCTATCTGTATTCGATCACCTCATAATACTCAAAGAATGATTCCTTATGCCTTAATTTAAAAAGATTATCATAAACAATACAACTTATGTTGGAATAACACATCATCACAAAATGGCTGACCGCTGATCGAAACGACATTTCGTTTTATTAGATATAGGATTTTATGAATTGAAACATGTAACTTACTCCATAGGCGAGTGGATAAAGTGTCGGACTTGTGATCCGTACATCTCAGTTCAAATCCCGCGGGGTCTTTTGTTGTTACTTACTGAATAATCATTTTAGATATTCATATTTTGTCCCCAAACTGCAAATTTTTCGCTTCTTTGACATTTATACCGTTTATATATCATTATATATTTCATTATCAAAAAAAATTTCCTTTTAATTCTCGAGTGACTTTTTCCAGGTGTGCTATTCTACCTTAATGTTTATAACATTTTACATTCTAATCTAAACAAGATACGGTTAGTGAAACATCTGTTAAGGAGGCTTGATGGTCAAAATGTTAACCATCAAATTGATATAAAATTTAAGAAATACCGTTAACTAAAGAGCAACCCATAAATTTTGACTTTCAAATAATTTGGTTATATTTTTATATATATTTTTTTCTGCTACAGAAGATCAATACCGTGTGAAAATGGCCACGAACCTTGAGCCCTATTAAAAGTTAAAAATTTTGTCTATGATTCAAAATCAACCGACATTTTTTATGTCTAGGTGGGGGGGGGGATAGGTGATCAGTTATTCATCCCTCAGTTCTACTATAGTTCAAAGCGTTTATTTAGTTTTTCATAAGAATAGTACATGCAACAATGCTTAAATTTTTTTATGTAAAAAAATGACCATAGGCGCTCCCCATCCAAATCTGAGAAATGCAAATATTTCTTCCTTTACGAAAAAAACAGTTTATGGATGCAATGTTTCAATACTTTAATTAAGATAGGGAGCGCACCTATCAAATAAAATGGCAGAAGAAGGGGTATTTTTAATTAACTAATTAAAGGAGTAAAACAATGGTGAGTTCGATGCAGCTGTATAGACAAATTTATTTTTGTTTAAGAAAAATATTCCCGATTAGTCGAACCCATAATTAAGTCGTACGCTAGACATTCTGACGACACCTTCGTCGACAAAACAATTTGACCACCTTTATTTATGTTAACACATTCTAATAATTTCTTTAGAATAAAATAAAAATAGAGATATCAATATCTGTTGTTTATACGTGATTGTACAATCTCGAAAGCCAGAAATAGACAAGTTTGAATGATTAACGATGCTTTTAGGTCTGAAATGAAACCAACAAAACCAAAAGTTGTTCTATGTTTTTGATGTACCAAGAGAACATGCGTTTTTCGATTGCAATCCGCACCTGATCCCTTTATGCGTAGGTGACGTTAATTAAGACATTGTGTCTCTTCTTTTCTCACTCTTTGCTATCTTTTGTTATAATACACTTTCTGGTCTCACCTTTTGTTTTGTTATAGAAAGTTCTCTATATAAAAGTCGCGCTCACGGTTACATTTCACTCCGTTCACAGAGCTGTAGAAGATGGTCAACTTCGGGTTGCAGTCAGCAATTTTGACGCTTTTATTTACAGTTGCGGCAACATATGATGACGTCGTCAAAGACTCGCTCATCCTGAAGCAGTATGATGGCCAACCAAGGAGTCGGGAACGGTAAGTTGACTACATAGTAAAATATATATATCTTAGATACTCTTTTAAAGATAAAGTATAACAATAAAAATTTTAAAAAGTCTAAAAGAAGCCATGACTATTAAAAAAATGTTTTTCGTGTTCTGGATAATTTACAGTTAAAATCTAATGAAAATTTTTATCGAAAAGACAGAATAATTTCCATATGACAGAATATAATTTCTGCGTATTAAAAATCCAATTGGGTCCGGTATTTTTGTACTACTCATACATTTGTAAGCTTTTGGAAAATTACAAATTTCTCCATTAAATATATTGATAAATTTCATTTAAATAGAAAAACAAATGATGGTCCATAAATATAGACATCGTAACGTGTTATGGAGTTTCGCCTTCTTTCCTACTGCGTATGTGTAATAACAAATTAAACACCAGCAGGGCTTGCAAAGGTTCTCCTGGACAGGTTTGGTGTCTTTTTTACTTCAGGTAATAATTGTTCAAAAATTTTTAAAAAGTATGTATTTTGCGTTCTCTTTTTAAAGCGCTAAGCATAGCTCAGCGCTTTATTGTCGTTAGACTTCTATTTCCGGTGCAAGGAATAACTGCCCTCTATGAGCAGAAATATACATCATTTAAACTGGTAAGAGGAATAGGGAACCAGTTATCTGGGTGACGGAAATGGCCGAGTAGATACGATTGGTTTGCAGAGCTTACGTACATCAGCACGGGATGCTACGCAGTGATGAAAAAAATATCGTGCGTATTCAGAAGCTAAAATATAGAAAAATAAAATCGATTCTTTGCAAGAAAATGTCAAAAACTGTGATAAATTACTGTTCAAAAGGTATAATTTGTGATTTTAACATATCTTTTTGCGAATTCGTAGTTTTGTTATATTGCTGCGAATGAATACATCGAACACATCATCTTCAGAAAGTAACATATACTTATAGAAATCTGGCCTTCGATACTTTAAATTGATATTCATTAAAAATAAACCAAAATTTCAATAAGGCTCATTTCCGCCTACGCTTGCACACAGTAAATTTTCTTAGAACCAAGCTAGGTTAGCGCTTTTCAGTACTTTCAGTACTTTGATTTAAACTTTATCACAAGAGTTGCTATACAAACTAGACTCGTTTTATAAGTGGGGCTCCTTGAAAGGTTATTTGGCATATTTATGTCTGTTTATATTAAAATGAACTGAAACTGGTATACCATTTATTATCTAAGGAGAAGGTGATGTGTTCCGTTTAGAGAGTCCTTATCACCTTGTATTCCATGAGGACTGTAGTGGGGAGAAGATCCTGTAGTTTTCAGCAAGTGTCAAATAATGTCAATCAAAATCAACGTGGTACAAATAAACGATATAAGATGATTCCGGTTTTTACGACCCTCTAATTTCCGGAAGCTCATAATTACTTTAATTAGGTTTTTGAAAGGGATTTTTTGTACTTCAACTGTAACGATACTATGGGTAAATAACACATGTTTTTCAGCTGTACTGACTCAAATGAACATTTAGATTGGAATCTTACTAAAAACATGCCACAATACACTAAAGAAAAAAAAATTCTACAATACCGTAGATCCGGTAATTTTCGCAATGATCTAATTAGAAGATGGGGAAATAAGATGGCGCAAATGCCCATTCGGTTTAGTAGTGAAATACAATTTTGAATTTATTTTCCCCAATTAAATCTATTCAAATATATTATAATAAAACTTTGCAAAAGCAAAATTTCTGACTATAGTCAGTTTTTAATATATTTAACAAAAAATAAAACAAAAATATTGTCGGAAATTTTGGTGGTATCGAACCCGTAACATAAAAACCCTAGATTTATAAGGTTAGTTTATGCCAGGTGCTCTAACCACTAAGCCATTTCAGACACAGGAAAGTGGGCTTTTTGAAAATTATGTGTGACTAAGGCCACGAACTACTGGACTTGTATTATTTTTTCAAAACGTTCAATTGTTGGGATACAAAATGATATTTATAATGTATAGTGGGTCATCTCTCCGCGTTTTTGTTGATTGAAATCGGTTTGTTTTCCAATAGAACTTAATTAGACTATGAGAAAAATATGGAGCACAGACCCACTCTATGAAAGAGAATGCCCTGAAGTTCTAAAAAATGACAGTATTTGCAGATTTTGATACGTACACGCCTGTTTGGGTCAACATATTCCAAGTATTGAGCATACCTACAGGTTAAAAATCAATGATTCGTTAAATATATACTAGTATTGTTTTTAATGATTTTTTTAAAAAAAAACCATCAGATTTATTGATACTTTAATTTTTCAGTAGCCTGTCCGACCGCGTATGGGCATTTTACACGCCTTATTCACCCATCTTCTTTCGCTTTTTTCGTGATGTCTTTTGAATTGCAAGTTATTTAATACGGAGAAATTATATTCTGTATTATTTTCTGTAAGAAACTTTTTAAATCGCAAAAAATGACTGGCGCAAATTAAAAATGCTACACATTTTCACCATTTTCGCAAATCTTTTGATACGCGAAAAAAAAAACCCCGGATATACTCTATTCTAAAATGAAATTTATTTTTTTTTCTATTTTTATTTTAGACTTTTCATGGCTTTTGAGTTTTTCAAAAAAAAAAAAAAAAAACACCCGCATTTAAAGTATAAATTAATGTCTGTTTGTTGTGTAAATGATTTTTATTTCGTGCCACTTTGTTTATACCGTTGTTTTGTCTTTGTTAGGAATCCCAAACACCTAGAACCACCCAATGACGACGAAGACGGATCCAGTTTACAGTTCTGTGTATGCCCACGAAAACCCAATGATTGTGTCTGCGAAAAAGAATGGAGCATCCGTTTGTCAAAAGAGGAAATTGCAAAATTTCAAGACCATGGCCTCTTTCAACTAAATGGGAACATGGAGCGTGGATTCTACAACAAAAGAAGTCCCTACGACCACACAACACTGCCACCAGAAATAGAAAGATTGGATCCTGGCCATGTGTTCAGAATAATATACGTAAATCTAGAAACGGAGGAATTGAGACGCCAGTTTCCGGAAAGACATCGCAAATTTTTACAATGACGAAGTCGTCTTTCTTAATCATCAACTATAATATTCAACTTAAAAAAGGAATATTTATAGAGAGGGGGTCACGTTGATTGTGTGCATAATAAACAGAAAACCTAATAAATATTTATTTATTTGTACAGTGGTTTTTTTCACTTTCCATGGAACTTTATTGATTTATTTCAATCCAAACATAAATTTGCCAAACAGACAATGACTTAAACAAATGTAGGATATTTTTCTCAATTATTCTTACATACATGTATATAATCGGTTATAAACAAGAGGCCCGGGAACCACATCGTTCACCTGAGCAATAATAGCCAAACTCTGATCAATTCAGCACTGCAATATCAAAATGAATATATTATAACAATTTAGTACAGTAGACATAGTAGAGCTTGCGCAAAAGTTAAGAAACTGCCAACTTCTATCCAGTTATTTTTTACGGTAAAAAAAAACAAGCTCCTTTTGTAGTTTAGTATTTGTAGGAAGATTTTTCTCTATTCGTATTCAAAAATCACCCCTCCAATTTTTTCCAGAGAATCATGATTTGTTCTAACTTTAATCGATACAACCTGTGCTTTCGCGTAAGTTTCAGCATTTTTTGACGGAATCATTTTTCAGAGGATTTTTAGATATTTTTTTCTTATCTTCCCATGTAAAACAATTGATCCCACCGGCCATTGTGTCCCCACCCTACCCCCGGGGTCATGGTTTGAACAAACTTAATTTACACACATGAGGATACTTCCCTGGAAGTTTAAGCTTTAAACGCAAATTGGTTTTTGAGAATATTTTTAAAAAATTCTCTATATTTAGTCTTATGTAAAATTTTCACCACAATTGCTTCCCCACCCTACTCCAGGGAGGCATGATTTGAACACACTTGAATCTACACTTCATGAGGATGCTTCCACACAAGTTTTATCTTTTTTTGGCTGATTAAATTTGAGGAGAAGATTTTTAAAGATTTTTATTCTATATATATTCTTACCAAAACTTGACCACCACCCCCATTGTTGCCCCACCCAACCCCCAGGGACCATGATTTAAACAAACTTAACTTTACACTATCTGAGGATGCTTCCACAAATTTTCAGCTTTTCTGTCCTTATGGTTTTTTTCGGAGAAAAACTATAAAGATTTTCTCTATGTATTGTTATGTAAAACTTTATATCCCATCTTACTCCAGGGGATCGTGATTTGAACAAACTTTAATCTCCACTACGTCTGTTTGAGAATGCTTCCACACAAAGTTGAGCTTTTCTGGCCAAATGGTTTTTTGAGAAGAAGATTTTAAAAGACTTTCTCTATATACAGTACATGTATTCCTTTGCAAGTAATCATCCCCCATTGTGGCCCCATCCTAACGATTTAAACAAATTTAACTAACACTATCTGAGGATGCTTCAACACAAGTTCCAGCTTTTCTATCTTAATGGTTTTTGAGAAGAAGACTTTTGAACAATACGAACAAATTCTCAATTATTGTAAATTATCTCCTCTTAAAAGAGGGTGAGACCCTTATTTGAACAAAATTGAGTCCCCTTAACCCTGTAATTGTTCGTGCCAACTTCGGTTAAAATCTGCCCAGCAGTTCTAGAGAAAAAGATGAAATCGTGAAAAGTTTACAACACCGACGACAGACAACGGACAAACCTTACTTTAGCCTTCGGCTCAGGCGAGCTAAATAATTACAATGTTCAATACCTAGAGTAAAAAGAGAAAGTTTAAAAAAACTCTGTTATTCAAAAATAACGAACGGTAATAGCTGCCCAATCCTTCAGATAATGCATGGTAGCGATTGCCAACTTATTGTATCTGTACTTCTCGAATAAATACCTCAAAAACTGAAGTTAAAGTTTTAGATGGCAAATAAGAGGTTCAAGTTACACTATTAAGCATGTATCATATGTATTGCTGTTACCTGTGATACCATTTCACCATTGTCCAACAATTATAGTACTAGTATACCCATGATATTATAAACATCTAAAATTAATCAAATCTCTTTTATGATAACAATATCCACGCATAATGTACAAAAACTATTCCAATATACATGTACTTAAAATGAACATTGCTGAGGAGTGGACATTACTGTAAACCAACTTTTATTCGCGTGCGAGAAATTTTCGCGGGGTTAATGAGAGCCTTATCGTCGTGAATGTTTCTCGCAGCGAACCAACCCTTAGTCTATAGTTTTTATAACAATACAGGTCTGGATAAGGCTTGGTCGCGAACATTACTGGTAGTCGTCACGAGCCAGTTTATCGGCAGTTAATCGCCAAATAAAGTCGCAGCGAAAAAAAATTGGTTTACAGTATTACACTAAAAAACTGCACTCATCTGTTGTTTCATGTTTTATTAAGCACATAGATCAAATACAACATATATAACAGTTGTGTTGTTTTCAGCGACAACACTTAGAATAGGTCTGAGCATCTCTCCCCTCACATCTTATCCCTAAAAAACAATGCAAACACAACTTATTACTCTACTGTAAATATATGACAAAACCAAACAAACTCCCCTTGATTATGAAAACATAACATTTTAAAGAAGAATATTTATGATCTTAGAAAATGAAAGTTATGACCTAAAAAGTATATTCAAAACATATCTTTGTCAATGAAGCCTTAGAGAATGAAAAAAGTGGCCTTCATTTTGTTCCTACATTGCATAATAAAGGACTATCAGATTACACTTGAATAATTGATGTTAATCAAGTATCTGTTAAGAAGATGCGGGAATAAGATGGCGCAAATGTTCATTCGGTTTAGTAGTGAAATACAATTTTGAATTTATTTTTTTCAAATTAAATCTATTCAAATATATTATGGTCAAGTTTGCAAACGCACAATTTTTAAAGTTCTATATTCAGTTTTTAACAATAAATTTAACAAAAGATAAGAAAAAAAATATTGCGGGAAATTTTTGCGGTATCGAACCCATAACATAAAAACCCTATATATTTAAAGTTAGCTTATGTTGGGTACTCTAACCACTGAGCCATTTCAGACATAACAAAGAAAGGTGTTTGAATATTAAGTGTGACTTTCACCACGAGTTTACGGACTTACATTATTTTTTCAATACGTTCAATTGTTGGGATACAAAATGATATTTCTAATGTATAGTGGGTCATCTCTCCACGTTTTTATTGATTGAAATCGGATTGTTTTCCAATACACCTTATTTAGACTATGAGAAAAATATGGAGCACAGACCCACTCTATGAATGAAAATGCCTTGAAGTTCTAAAAAATGACAATATTTGCAGGTTTTGTTACGTATGCGCCTGTTTGAGTCAACATATTTCAAGTATTGAACATGTTTATAGGTTAAAAATCAAAGGTATGTTAAATGTATATTGTTTTAAATGATTTTTTAAAAATATATCAGATTTATTGATATTTCAAATTTTCAGTAGCTTGTCCGATCGTGTATGGGCATTAGTCAAGAAAAAATCCATAAAATTTAGATTTTAAATTTGAGGGTTTTTTTTCTCCGTTTCTTTATATAGAACTTGTCTTCTGAAGGAGATCAATACAGTAAAAAATTGCCATCATCATTCAGCCCTCCTAATTACATCTTCTTGAATAGGTCAGTGTCATGTGACTCATGTAACATTTGAATCTCTTACCACAGAGAAATAAAAATAACAAGCTACTATATACACCAGTATTTGAGCATGTCATGTGACTTGCTAGTCCACATCTAACCTACCAATCACATCCCTGACTATAGATAATCTACCAGTAACTTTTTTACTTGAAGAGATCATGTGACTTATGTATATACTGTATGTCTATATTCAGCTGACCAATCATGTCCCTGATATTGGTCTATATTTGAATCCCTGACCACTGAGAAAATAAATTAACCAGCTACTATATATACTTGAACAGGTCATGTGACTTACTGGTCTATATTTAGCCGACCAATCACGTCCCTGACCATGGATATGAGGGCCTGATGGTCCTGGGGGGAGTCCAGGATCAGGTTGTGGAGCTTGGCCATGTAGTTGTCTATTGTGTCCAGGGTAGGAAGCTCACTGGTGCCTGTATCAACCAATCAAAAACATTGTTAGATTGTAGGCTGTTCACTATTGCTGTGTCAACCAATCAAAAACATTGTTATCAGACAAGATACATGTAGTACCAAATGTACTTCAATACAAAATCCAATGATATTCAAGTTACCATTGGTGTTAAGCGTGGTCAGATTTTCAAGTGTCTGTATCAACCAATCAAAAGAATTGTTATAATATGGAAGTATAAAATGTGTCATTGATAGAAGTATCATTATGCTTGAAACATGAGAGTATATGTACCAAATATAATCTAAATGTACATAATTAGATCATTGTAGTACCATCATATAAACAAGGTAGTAACTTAGTACATGTACCAAAGAAATAAGAACTGTTTAACAAGACTTTGAACTTTGTTACTATCTAGTTTGCGAATCAAAACAAGCTGTCAAATATTAACCTCCTTTCTTCTAATTTGCTAAGTGAATCTCATTATGATTCATAGACAATCTGAATCAATACCATTTTTTTTAAAAGATCTGCTCTGTTGAGTGGAATTGATGCCATTTCAACTGAAAAACCACACCCCTGGATGAAGTCAGACAAATGTTATTGGGTTCAATGTATTCATATCTGTTAGCCAATAACCATATCATTGAGTAGATCCCGCAATCATCAAATCGAAGTTGGATACTGCCCAAAGTCCAAGTTTTTGTTAAATGATTCTATCATGTATCTGCTTTGTACATGTATCTTAGTTCTGACCCATGAATTTGAAGGATGATTGCACGAAAAAAATTCTGTAACAAATCTCCCCACTTACCTGGTAATGGCACAGAGTTAAAGTTGTCGGTAAGCGTGGTTCGGAGGTTGTCAAGGTGACCTTGTAGCGCCATGTTTGTGCTGCGTTGTTGCACAGCCTCTATCTCGAGTTTCTCGATTGCGTGCTTCATGCTCTCAATGTGCTTACTCAGGATTGCGTTCTGTTCCTCCAGCTCTGTGGTTTGCTTTCTCAGCTGTCTCAGTTCTCCTTCACGAGCTAAAATGCAAAAATTGAGAAAGTTATTAAAGGTACGACAATTATCTAAGAAAGGTAACTCTGATCCGATTTCCAATGAAGATAAAATAAGATTTATTTTTAAGAATTTTTATTATCACAATTCACTATTTTAGACTTCAAATCTGACCAAATAAATTATTGGAAACAATCCTAATTATATAGCGGCATTATTATAATAGCCTCTTCAAATGGATTTATTCAATTCTTCACTTAAAAATTACTTAGAGCTGACATTATGGAATCCATAAGTAATGTGAAATCCAAAGCACATCACGTTTTTTTTTTTCAATCTACAGTAGATTGAATGTATTCATTGACTGGTAATTATACTCCAACTCTTTAGCCTACTAAGCTTTAATCAAAGGAATAAAAAAAAAATCATTTTTATACCACAAATGGAAACTTCTCTAAGCTTTGAATACAGAAATTTTCTTTTAGAAATAAAATCAAATATCGTTTTAAGTCTGCCTACTCTATTACTAAGGTGCACTGTAATTTGATGAGTACTTTTTTTTTTTTTTTTTTTTTACATCAAATCAGACCTTTCACTTCCTCCTTAATTCTGATGGTCAAATGAATTGTTTTATGTTTAAGTTGTTAAAGTTTGGTTGATTATTTGTCTAATAATTAGTTAATTAGTCTGGTTAATCAGTTAATTAGTACTGACCTTTATTATGGTCCAGGAATTCCTCGGTGAAGATTGGAATGTCAAAGGCTCCTTTCTCATCCTCCTCTCTCTCCCCCATCAACTGATTCATGAAAAAAAACACAGGAAAATAATCCATCATTCTGTCATTGACTGATGGTCCTTTTATTGTACAGTGAATTTTTTTTGGGGGGGGGTTGATTAATGTAATGGTATTTCAACATGCAAACACAAATTATATCATTCTCGCTTAAAAAACAACTTAAAACAAATTATATAGTGGGAAGGGAAAGTTTGATGTCTATTTTTGCTGCCACAATTATTCCAAATAATTCTTATGGAAGGGATTTTACTTCTAATTTATTTTCAAAACATAACTACATGAAGAATACTTATCTCTCATTTATATCGATAAAAAAAA
Organism: Magallana angulata; assembly: GCF_025612915.1. NCBI lineage: Eukaryota > Metazoa > Mollusca > Bivalvia > Ostreida > Ostreidae > Magallana > Magallana angulata. Next base: position 31,914,902 of record NC_069112.1, read on the forward strand.
ATGTCAACAATTAGCTATGGACCTAAAATTTTCACTTACCTCTAAAGAACTACTCTGGGCTTCCATTTCTGTAAAGAACAATATCAAGAATCAAAGTACTGACAATGCATAAATGCAAAAAATTTGTTAACACTTCTTTTATTTCTCAAAAAAATTACCTATGGAGTGACTTCTATATCATATAGAAAATATATATAGTATATAATATATTTTCCTAATCTAATCAGGCTGAATATCTATCAGTTTTTATAATTTGCGATAAACTGTTACCATTTTTTGTTAAAATTTGTGTTATGGTTTTTTCAATTCCTGATTGTATGAAGAACTTGTACCTTTCATTTTCTTCTCTTTCTGTGCCTTGAAGAGTTTAAATGCCTCGGTTTTCTGGTAGGCCTCCATCTCTCTGTTATAACGCTCCTTGTCCTTTTCTGCTTCATCCAGAAATCTCTGTCAGCGAAACAAACATGACCAAAATTAAATATAATCTACCAGTAATTACTACAAGTCCTTGCATACATATCAATCTGACTAAAGTATATACCTCTTTTACACTACCTCCATGCAGTAGCATAATAGACATCTGTGCTTTAGCCAGATTGCATACATAATACACTATTACTTTATTTTCATTATTAATAAAACCAATTGAATTCTTTGCTTCATAAACAAAATTGCCTTCAACAAAAACCTCAAAATTCCAAAATTTTAAGTCCTTAGCAACATATGCTGTTACAAGAACAAACATATTTTTTAGTGATAATGGTACTGTATGTAATTGCTCAACTGGAACATTCACAAGCCTTCATGCATTACAGTTTAGCAAATAGGGTAATTTAAGTGTATGAAGTCAGTACACTGTATCTGAAAAATATTGATACACATAAAGTGAGAAACTGGAACTTTGGACAAGAGGATCCACATGATTAAGAGCCATTTTCAAAGTGGGGATCCGTTCATTCTACTGACCTGTTTCTCGTGTTGCGGTAATTTGGTCCACTCGGCTCCCAGAACCCGGATCATTTCGGCGAAGGCCATGGTTGGATTCTCTCTGCGTAAGATTTCCCGCCTCTCGTTCAGGAAGTGTAGGTAGCCGTTTAGTGCCGGCTTCGGAGCGTTGGAGTCTCTCATCTTTTTCCTTTTTTTTCCTTTTGGCCAACCACCTTTCTTTTTCTAATTTAAAAAAAAGTAGATTTGTTCATTATTAAACATTAATGTATAGAATTTCAAATTTCTATTCATTACTATCAGATTATAATTTTCACATATTTACATTTATGCAAAATTATCAAAATATTTTAAAAAGCCACATAGGGTTCATATCGTAATGAGTTAATAATCTGCATCATTCAGTAATATTTATTAAAAATAATTTGTTATTTATTTGTTAAATACAACACAAAATATTGATAATGAAAAAGCTGTCCCATCATTGTTCACTTACAATATTTTATTTTTTTATTTTTATTTATTTTTTTTTTTTGGGGGGGGGGGAGGGGGGGGTTGTTAAAATTTGTACATTATCTAATAGATTGTTTGTAACAGACACAAATATATCATATCTTACTTCTCATAAGCAATTCAAGATGGACAACTCTTTATATAAATAGACTGGAAGTTTTGACACTTAATAGTTTAACATCTTTCAACATAAAGACTGCATAAGACCCCAAGGACTTTCTTTGGGAGTCTTCAATGACTGTAATTTTTTTTAACCAGGGATGCTTATGTTCATGCTTCTAATTAATAGGTCCTACCCATGTCATTAAAAATGGTGTTCTTCTATTAAATGAATAAATTCATAAAAAAAAAATGGTCCTACCTCTGTTGGTGCCACGCCCTCCACTTCTGTAGTCTGTTGTAGCCCCACTGAAAATTGATACAAAAGCAAATGTTTGAAAGTTCAAAGAGATCTGATAAATAAATGAAGATTTGCCTATTTTGTGAAAAATCACAAGAGAGACACAAGTTCTTTAACTAGAGTGTAGTAAAACATGTACTTATGGTTAAGAGCAGTTTCGATTTGTTTTATCCAATAAGTTATTTTTTATCATGTGTACAAATGTGTAGGTTTTTTTCTATGTATTATTCTTTTTTTATATATATTACAGGTCAATAATACAACATTGTAAGTCTTTATAAAACAATTCTAAGACAAGGAATATGACACTGGCTTAGCTGTTTACATGAATTCATTATATGAAGAGTATTTTGTAGTAAACAACTTAAAAGCAGTAAAAAATTGTGCGTACAGTAAAACACGGTTATACATGTAGCAAACAATGAATGAATTTTTATTTCTTACATCGAAGTGATTTTCATTCCCCATGACTTTATTACATGATGTTTACTTGACAGATTTACTTTATTACATGTTGTAAACTTGACGGATATAATGAATTACGCTTATAAGGAGGCAAAATTGCCCATCCCTGGCACTTCATTATAAGCATGTTTTACTGTCAGTAAAATTACCTGTGGGTAGATCCGACATGGTAGGGGTCATAACTAGACTATTTTCTCCTGATGCAAACCTGAAAAAACATCAAATTCAAAAATAAAATCAAAGTGAGATGTTATAATTCAGCCTATCACATCATGATTACTGTCTGTTGTAACTGACTAAATGCATTAAATATCTCCTTAAAAATACCCAGAAGAAAAGAGTCAGACATCATAAAAGCCCATTTTTTCATGTGTTTGTGTATAACAGCATCTATAATGCTTACTATTAATTATATCAAGATATTAATAATATCTTTACTTACGAAGATTCGACTGCGATTCCCTCTTTTGACGCATCATCATCAAACCCCTCCAGATTCAGCTTGACCAGTGTCATGTTGGCATTGTTTCCATGGTTACCCAAGTCCATCATCTTTTTAACTGATTAAGTGTCTGAAATTAGAGTGAAAAGTTACTTACAGGTATTAAAATTCTTTTGTACTGTCTTTATCATGTTACAAAATTTCTTAACTCTCAATACGTAATGTGCGAATCTAAAAGGAACAGATTGAATTGGCAATGCATTGCACATTTATACCCGAGACATCATGCATAAACATGCAGGTGACCTATCAAGTTAAGTCTCAACCGGGACTCGAACCCAGGACCTTTGGCTCCCCTGCCAGGACTCTAACAACTGAGCTATTGAGAACCGATATATTGACTGACAGTCACCCACCTGTCAACCCAGTGACACACTCCCCTTCTTGGCAGAAATTACATGTAGAATTCAATCTATGAGTTAAGGATATGTGAAACATGTTCCTTGGGGGTTTTGAAGGTAGGGCGCCAAATGTCACAGACTCAAACCCAGGACCTCTGACCTTACTGATATACCTCTCTTTTGAGAGGCGGTATAGGCATAGCCATATGCCTGCATGTCCACTTCTCAAATGAGAATATATATTGCATGTGTAGCTTGAATGTAAAAGAGAATGTCGATTTCCCTCCAAAAGCCTGTACCTTTGTTAACCACGCCCAACTTACATCTTGGTTTAGAATTCCTTGGTCTTTAAAACAATAATAAGCACCATACAACGTGTTTACAGTATGCCGGTGTGTATCTCGGTCTATCAAACATGTGCATTTGTTGACATTTTCCAATAGCCCCTAGAGGGTCTTCTACAATGGAGGAGTTTTTCAAGAAATGGAAAAATACGCGAAGCGATATTTCAAGAAATTCTAAAAATATCGCGTTCTGTAAAAATCATCTTTTGAAAAAAAGTATTCAGGCTTATTGGTCGAAAAAATGCACAGACATTTGTTTTCTTTATGAAATATAAAATAGTATAGCTTGCTTTTATTCTAGTAAGCGGTTGTCTTATGTGCTAATGGCAAAATCATGTTAGGATTAGTTCGTTTTTGTCCGGAAAAGAAATTATTTGCTTCTTACAAAAAACAGATTTTATAAATTTTCGATACTATATTGGGCCATTCTGAAGTATAATCACCCGTATACAGTATATATCATATTGACAAACACGAAAATAAGCATAACCTGAACATTCTTTCTCAAAACGACGTTTATTTACTTGCACTATTTCCCCTCTTTTTGACCGGAAGCACAAAGTGCCCCATGTGGTTTCTATTGACATAAACAATGACACATGTTTCTGGTCTGTGACACAAAACAAAGGAATATTTCCATCTCGCAGCAGCTGGGCCCCAATTTGATGAATTAAAAGGTAAAAAGCTTGGAAATCTTGTTTAAAGTAGAAATTAATACTGAGTGACATACAATTGAGATGTCTTTTATGAAAAGTCAGAGATATATATATTATGTAGACCTTTCAGATGACAGTTGACATTAGTTGACTGCATGAAGCCATTCTAAGGCATATTTGAAGGAAAAAAATTCTTCTCTAAATTTGAAGAGCTACACTCTATGAAGTTTTTTTTTTTATCAAACTTCTACTGCAGTGTTGTATTATAATAGTACATGTACAATAATATTGTATGTGTAAACATCTGATTATATTATGTTTCAATAAATGATATTGTAATTCAAGAATGTAATACAAGTTACTGCTCATGGCATTGCAGAATACAAGATCTAGCTGTTTTACATTCTTGAATTGCTTTGACCAAATTAGATTACCTAGAAAAAATCTCATAGCTATATCGTGACAGACAATTTGCTTAAATGATATATATAACATATATCTTATTATTTTGTCTCCAAGCTTGATTCCTTGAGTCTAAATATGCCAGTTTGTAATCAGATATACATCTCTTTATAAGTAAGTACTTTAACTTTATTGTAATAGACATATTATGGACTTGATGCTGTATTAATTACATATTTTTATAACCATTGACATTCCAAAATGAGTTGGAAGACCCAAACACTCTCTAATAAGTGTTTTAACCTCAATATATCTTAGATATTTGTACTATTTAGGAAGTACGTAAGATTGTATCCCCAATATCCAATTTGTAAAAATGTCTCACATGTGCACCATAACTTGTTGCAGATTAATCACAGGGGCTTTTGCAGAAGAATAAAACATCACTAAAAAAATGGGTACCTCAGAGGTTTTTTTCCTCCAAGGTACACACTATTTGAACAATTTTTTTTCTACACAAGCCCCTGTGGGTCAATCACAGTATACGGCAACTCGATCAATATGACAAAATCATACACTGTGTCACATGATGAAAGAAATAATGACAGACTAGACCAGGATTTGAACCTGGGCCCCCTGAATCTCTAGTCAGGTGCCGCTTCCCCCTGAGATATCTGGTGCCAGTATTCAAACCAGTCTGTCTGATCATTACATTTCCCCCCCCCCCCCCCCCCCCCCCCCGAAGATCACCCAGTTAAGGCAGAGTCTTTCCCCTGGCAGAAGTTGACCTATCAGTAAGTAATGGGATTGGAGAAATAATGATGTACCAGACTGGGATTCAACCCTGGCTCCCAGAATATTTACTCAGATGCTCTAGTACCACTGAGCTATCTGATGCCAATATTCTATAACCAATTTGACCATCTCAACTGTAAAATTATTTTCATATTGCAAGTTTTCATTGAGAAAAGCATATAACTAAAGCTAGAATAGTCAATTTCTGTATTCAGATGACACTTTAAAAAGTCCAAATGCAATTAAGTTAGCTGGCATTAATGATTTATGGAAGTAATTATTCAAGCTTAATGTGATAAAACTCAAGGTTGTTAATGTTTGGAGCATATCTGTCATAAACATGCTAATTTATTGCATGTCAACCTGGGAATTGGTATGCTGTAGAAAGAAATGGTCAAATGTCCATGACAAATTAATGGTATATGTCAAAATTTGTCTTTAAAATTATCACCTGGAAAAAAAATGTTAAAATTAAAATGTTAAATTTCTAAGCATTGGTCAAATTGGAAAAAAATATTTATGCATGTACCATTCCATCATGTCCATGTTTAAAAAATGTTTTCAATTGCTAACAGAGACAGGGCAATTGGTGTTTACATTATTCATTTACAAGTGTCATAAATTCCTGTCTCTTGTATTTGCATAGCAAAAACAGAACAAGAGAGAAATTTGTAGTGAAAAAGAGAAATATTTCGTAACATGATAAAACTGGGAAGGCCTTTTTCGTGAGAGAATGTCAACAGTACTTTATTGGTCGATGAAGGGTTATTTGAACTTTCAAGAGTCTATAAAGAATCCATAAGATTTTTATCTCAGAATAGAGAGATATAAATTGTATCACTACATTTTATATGTGACCTGCTAATGGATTGAGCTAACATGGCCTGCAGTTTCTCCTTTTGGGGGACTGTCAGTCGGTACACCAGTAAATTTGGTTGGCAAATATCTACTGGTTAAATAAATAGTAAAGGTCTAGGAGCATTTTTGGGATCTTTTTGCAACAGGTACATTTTATATGAATTGTATAATCTGCTTCATTATTAAGAAACAACAGCCATTTGTATATTTAATTATTAAATCAGTTCACATTTCATAAATAGCTATATGTATTTGCTAATAGTTTAAGTTAACATGGTCTGCAGTTGCTCTATTGTGTGGGATGTCAGTTTAACAATAAATTGGCCGATATATCTACAGGTGGAATGCTGATTTTGTAAAGTCTGTGACAAATTTTTTTGATGCCATTGATTGAATTCCTAAATTATGATTATAGATGATCAGAGTCATATGTTCTAAACTTCAGAACTGCAATTAATTGCAATTTAAAACATTTAATTTATTTGTTTAAGGTCAAATTAATGCATATATTAAAGTGTAATACTAGTATATATTTTGATACCAACAGATCACCTCTCACACAAAAAAAAAAAAAATGAAAATTTTCCATAATTTTTTTTTTTAGGTTAATTAGTACATGTATTTTTAAATTAATTAAAGGTATTTCTCTAACTAAAGATTAGTGTATTGGACAGCAGCAATGCAATGTTACGTTTTCTTTCTTTTTCCAACTGATTAATATATGAGTATATATATGTCCTAACAAGTTTATCTATGCAACAATAGTGAAAGGCCCTTTTCCCCTTTAATATGAGACTCTTGGTACATTGTAATATGTAATCTCCTTTCGTGTTGTTACTTGAGAGGGAGATAAAATATCCTTCCATTAGTTCTACTTACTGTACTAAAGTCCTTTAAAAACCCGATACATTTAAAACAACCCTTCCTTTGGACGTTCAATGTCATCTATATGAGAAAAAAAACTGGTCGTCCTTCAGCGAGTTTTGGAATCGTTAGCCCGTGACTGTTGGGTTTTTAATTACTGTGTAAGTTTTGAGTGGTCACGGCGTTGCGACTTCAATTGCGGCCTCTTTTAACAGTGACACGGTTTATATTTCAATCAATAGAAGACTTGAAAAATTTTTTTTTATCGTCTTATTTTTAAAGTGCCGACGGTGTTATTATAGATATTAAGGAGCGGAAATACAAGTGGGGGAGTTGCTACTTTGCCCAGTGAATGCGGGTCATTTCATAAGTGGTCTGTGTAAAGGATTTTCTTAATGACAGATCCATTTGTTTTGACATTTTCTGATATGGAATTTTAAAACCAATCTGTTAGGCTTTCATGTAAGTATTTATAATATGCTGAAGAATGTTGTGAAGTTTATATAATGTCATTTTCATATCATTACATCTTTGTAACAAAATCTGGGAGTATTTTGTAGCTTTCATGTACATGTAAGAAACCGGCCATTTCGTTGTTTCAATGGAATTGAACAATTTTGGTTCTGTAAATTATATGGTAGTAAGAGCTAGCATGTTTAAAAATGAAAAAGGTTTGAAATGTAAAATATATTTATCATTATCCAATATCTTTGGTTTCAGCAGGGCTACAGGATGTTAAAACATTGTCATGTCAGAGTTTTAAGGTTTAAATTCCTCTGTTATTTGAAATTGTCTCTATATACATTATGTAAATGTATGAATGAGAGGTTTTCAGGGACACAGTAATTTTAAATTTCAATTGTTTACAACTTTGACGAGGATCCATGCATAATACACGCAGGTTCTTATTTAAATTCAGCTGAAACTGAATTTTTAATAAAGTCCCTGAATTAAAGCATTCTTTTATAAATAATTGTATTAATACTAGGAAAACAAATAGTAATAATCATTTTATAATTAAAAATGGTTTTTACCTGGTTCATATTTTTTGTGAGCACCAAAGATTTGTTGAGCTAGGATTAAAAAGATGAATAAAACTTTTAGTATGTACATTACTGACCATTGGAAACATTTACCAATTAATCCTGAGGATATGATTATTTCCTTGAATACTTGGCCCAAAAGCAAGTATCCCTATATAACACTCCAATAATTTTCCCAATGTGCAAGATTGAATTGATTTCTGATTTGCAAGACTGCAAGTACATTCATAAATCATTATTCCCCATTAAAATGGAACCACCATATGATATATTATCATAATTAAAAGAAGGGTTTGATGAGATTAAAAAAAGAGATGCAAAAATATATGTCAGTGTTAATCTATACTAATTGATTATTAATAAGCTTTTGGTATTGATTTTAAAGTGATTTCATTCTCTCTCTCTCTCTCTCTCTCTCTCTCTCTCTCTCTCTCTCTCTCTCTCTCTCTCTCTCTCTCTCTCTCTTTTGTTGGATTTGTTGAATTTTATTTATTTCTGACTTCTATCAGATAAAGTTTCCCAACACGTTATAAGATTTTATTGTATTATTTAAGTGATATGAGTCTTTGTAATAAATTTTATTTAATGAATATTCATAAAAGAGTACACAATAATGTAAAAGATAACAGCATGATACACAAAACTCCCAAACAACAGCTATTTTTTGAACGCCATGAAAAACCATGTAAAAGAAATAGAAGGGCACATTATGAGAACAGGGAAAAGTGTTTGTGGTATTGATATAACACAACTTGTAGACAATAACAACAGAACATAAGGCTCCGACATTGAGAGGGAGTGTAGAGATAAGACACAAGGGGGCCTGATCCCCCTGTCACCTGAGGGCTAATCGATGGTCGTTAGGGACAGGTAAGGCCAGGTATACGGTGCAGGTTTACAGGTAGACACTGAACAGGTGTCAGGCCTTTGCCCCCTTAATCTGATGTGGAGTGGGGGGGGGGGGTTCTTTCAATTTTCATACAGCATTTTTACTTTGTTAAAAGGTTGCCTCGGTGCTGTTTTGAGAGTAGGGGAATTTTATGATAAAATTTGCATGGAGAATTGGAATTCCTGTAAGCTCTCAATCATATGTGTGGGGGATTGAAATTTGCAGAGAATGTATTTCATGCAGATTTATCAACATTGCATTTTTTTTAAAGATTGATTTATTTAGGGAATGGATTTTACAGATAGAGTTATTTCCCTTATCACAGTTGCACTCTCTCTCCTACTGAGAGAGAGAGAGAGAGAGAGAGAGAGAGAGAGAGAGAGAGAGAGAGAGAGAGAGAGAGAGAGAGAGATATTAAGAGAGAGAGAGATTAAGAGAGAGATTTTTAATTATAGAGATCCAATCATGGATTATTCTTGACAAACAGAAATTTAGAAGTTTAAGAGAGAGAGAGAAGAAAAATACATTTTTTTTTAATTAAAATCAAAAAATGAATACGGAGAAAAAGGAAAGAAAGAGAAAAGAAAAGAAATGCACATTTTAATAAGATGAATAAATGGGAAGGAAGTATGATGGAGGCAGAAGAAAAAAAAGAATTAAGCATCAGTTATTTTTTAAATTCATATAGGAATTATATAGGAGAGAACGTCAAGGCTGCTCAAAGAGGAAATGAAAGAGCATATATGCATCCATTTTTATTAATCAAAGGAACAAAATGAGAGAGAGAGAGAGAGAGAGAGAGAGAGAGAGAGAGAGTAGCCAGCCACTAATGTAGAGAACGCTGCCAGCTGTTTGCTTTCTCCATTACACATTATGCAATTGTTACATTAATTGCCTCCTGACTTTCACTTCCCACTAGCTACCTCATGATGTCGAGAGAACAGAGGAATCGCAGACAGAAAAAAAAAATCCAATAACATCGCAGCCTGCCTCAGGGGCTGACTGTGTGAAGAGAGTGGCTGTGTGTGAAAACATTGGGAAAAATATCGGTTCAAAGCCAGTAGATCAATAATTAAGATGGAGGATTGTAGAGTCTGATTTTTCACTGTGGAGATCCTGTTTTGTATTGGTCGGTAAGACAGAACCTTGGATTAATTCTTTATTTTTTGGGGTGTGTGTAGTTGTGTGGTAGATGATGAGCAGTTATAAAATGGCTTTTTTCTGTGGATAATCTATTTTGACTGTGTACTTTTGGGATCTTTAAGTGAATTCCCTCTTACATGTTGTTAATGATGAGTCATGTTGATATGTGGATGCATGGAGAGGTGTGTGTTGTTGTGATGAACAAATTGTCCTTTGGATGTCTGTGAGTGCGGTAAGGGATTGACAGAGTTAATTAGTTTCTTGTTTGACCTCATTCGTTAGTGGTTTTCTATGTTTTATCAGGGTGTCCAATATAAGATATTCCATTATCATATCTACAGTGATAAGGGCAGTTACAATTTACTCATACTAAAATTAAGTTACAAAATGGGGTATGTGGATAATGATACAAACCTATAAACTATAATGATTTGAGTTTAATGTTAATGACTGTATGTGCATGTGGATCTTGGGGGAGTGGGTCTAGGGGGTTTGTATCTCTCACCCCCCCCCCCCCCCCCCCCATGAAGTTCAGATGTACTATAATTTTATTTCATAAAGTTTATAAATATGTATACCTTTCACCCTTCATGCCCCATGGGAAACAAGTATACAGGGACACCCCCTCCCCTGAGTCCCCTGGAGTCACCCCTCCAACTCCCCCCCCCCCCCCCCCATTGTCCCAAACAAAAAGCAAATTCCTCTTTGTTTACTTCTATAGGATATACGTATTGGCAGTTTGAATTTTGCATTCATTCCATGACATGCATGCAACTTGCGACTCTGGTATTATTCTATAAAGGAGACAATTTATAATGCATTGTATGCAAATCTCTCATCCATTTTTGAAGATCAGTATTACAAGCTATAATATTTCTGGAGTCCTGCATTTTCTATTTAATACCCTTCCGACTGGAAGATCGAATAAATACATATATTCACCTGTAGTAAGGGACATATTGTAATTATCTATAAATGTATTTATGCTGGCTTAAATTGCCCTTCCAGTTCCTTGGATAAATTATTCTTCAATCATAGTGACAAGACATTGAATGTACATGTAAGTAACTGCATGTCCCTTCTTTTCCATTCCCCTGGCCATTCCTTCCATTAGATCATCAGACATCTGGAGGGTTGTTTTCCATAACAACTATGTATAGGTTTCAGTACACCTGACCCCTAAGCACAGTCAAACCTCTTCGCTTTTACCCCAGATGTTCGAGTCTTACAGAAGCAGATGCTTTCTCTCCTTTAGCTATTTCATTTAGTGTCAAACTGAAAGAAGAAGAAAAAAACATCCTTGGCATCTTATACTTGCAAAGTGAGGCATAAAATACCCATGACTTTCATTTCTGTTTAGATGTTCTGCTCCCAGTTGAACAAAGAGCTTGATTCAGATCGTCATCAGATTGGGGTGTTTTTATTGGGAGCTATGTAGCAGCATGTATTTCAACACAAGCATTTGTAGCCATATATTATTGGCACTTCATCAGTTCATCATATGTTACATTGCACCTGAGGAATGGGATGTTAGACTTAATACATTATGGCAGATTGATTCTGAATATTTTGAGCTTCTAAATTGTACTATGGGTTAAGGCAGATTGAATTTAGATGATCCAAAATCATTCAGTATTCATTATGTGTGCTCAAGAGCGGATTGAATTTTGATGGAGAGCCTAGCAGAAATTGATTTATTGGGCGTAAACAATTGTCTAATGCCCCAATTCCCTGATCTATTGACAAATTTACAGATACTTTCGCATAACTGTCTGAGAGAGTCTGAGTTTAAGTTTTTCTGGTTAACTGTGTTTTAAATTATATCAGATAACAGAAATTGGTCAATTACAGAGCTGAATGAAGTAGGGATGAATGACTCATGATAGAGGGCTACAACTTGATTGAATAATTGAGCAGACTCATTACAGACTCATACTGTTACTCTCTGTCTCTGTTCCCACACCTAAAAACACCCCTCCCTTTCTCTCTCTCTCTATCTCTCTCTAAATCTACCTCTATCTCTCTCTCTCTCTCTACTTCTCCCCTTCACCCACAAACACCCCTCTCTCTCTCTCTCTCTCTCTCTCTCTCTCTCTCTCTCTCTCTTTTCTCTATCTCTAAATCTACCTCTCTCTCTCTGTACTTCTCCCCCTCACCCACAAACACCCCCCTCTCTCTCTCTCTCTCAACTTCCCTCCCCCTCTCTCTGTCTCTTTGTTCCTTCTTGATCATGATTGCCCTTCCCTGTTGGTTTATCTCCATCAACCAACATTAACACTCATTTAATCAAACAAATATTTGTATCACCAAGGACATATACTGTGTTTTGTCGCTGAAAGTGCTCTTGATCTCAACCAATTAAGCTTGAAGTTTCCCATTTCTGTATTTTACATGGATTCTTCCATTTACATATCCCTTCCTTTTTCTGTCTCTCTTCCCTTCTCTCATTCTTCTATATTGAAAGTCTTTACAACACACTCTCTCTCTCTCTCTCTCTCTCTCATATGTTCACTGCCTGTAAGTAATTTTCATGTAACTCCCTTAGCTGTGTCACTGCATGTTTCCAGAATCATTTTGTTGTAATGACACGGGAAATTGAACACCTGACCAGATGTCTTTGTCAATGCCTGTGAAGAAAGTTTCTTGATTTATTAGAGGCAATGTCACCAGCAACAAATAACCGACCAATCGGTTTCAATCTATGACATAATTAAGTGCAGATGAAATTGCACATAAAATTTTCAATAAAGGTTTTATTGGTTTGGAATTTGGTAAAAAATGGCCCCTACAAAGTTCGTAAATTAAAATCAATGAACTCAATTGTTCATTTTATACTGAGGACATTTTGTCTGGAGGGTTATAAATAATGAAATATGCCACAAGATCAATTATTGATATTGGAGTTGCTTCTGAGTTTATTTGACTACGGCATGTGCATGGATTTCTTAGATGTGAAGAACACTGAGTGAATGTGGGGGGGGGGGGGGGGGGGGGTGGAGGGGGTCTTGCGTATCTTAAAATGATATGAAATGATTGACGTTACAAGTTTTGAATTTCCAACTTATTACATATCTTCATGACTCAATAGCATAACTGTTTTCATAACGTTTATCAGTTATGTGTATTGATTTGATATTTTTAGGCTCAGATATACATGCATGCAAAGATTCAAAAATGTTCCTGGATGGAGGGGGGGGGGGTGTTTGAGATATTACTTATGTAAATATATACATACATTGACAGACTATTGAATACTAGACTAAGTACAATATATGTACGTAATACATTTATTTTATTATACTACATATGTATATATATTATGTAAATCATGATCATAATATTTTTATTTTATAAAGCAGTTCACATTATTATGTAGGTCTCTCGCCTGAATTCCAGACTTTACATAAAATTATCCTCTCTAAATAAATGTCACCTTGTCAGACTTAACACGTCCCTCTGAACGAACAATGAAACACCGATTCAGAAAACTGATAAGGCATCAACAGCACAGGGACAAAATAATGAAATCCTCAGACATCTTTGTGATGCCTACGCTGATTCTGACGAACAAAGAAAGAAGTGAAGTGTTGAAGCCTTAGAGTACATAGGGGGCCCTGGCTGTTATGTTTGATTATGCTATGAGTTATTTACTCTGATATGATCTGCGCTGTGACATTTTTGTTTTCTTCGGCAGGCAAATGTCTTTGTTTATATACATGTATGAAAGTTTTTTTTTCTTCAGCAGGCAAATGTCTTTGTTTATATACGGTACGTGTATGAGGGTCATTAAGACGTGTTGATATATATAATGCTATACAGCTAGAATAGTTGGATTTTACTATGAACATGATATGGTTGTGTTTAAGTGTGTGTTTATATAGATTGATTTTGTCGATTCTACTGTAAGCTTTAAGGTGCCTCACTACACCTTGAAATATTTTCTCAAATCAGCAGAAAATTACTTGATTACAAAAGAAAGCATGATGGATAAGAACTATATATGTCAAATAGGCGAAAAATGTGCAGTTTTGGATAAAAAAAATTTCATTTCATAAGCATTTAAACAAATTTTAAAGCCCAGGCGGATTTGAACTCATGATCTGTGGTTCACAAGCTTGATACTTTAACCACTGAGCTACGACGTTATACATCTGAATCGATTGATACATTTTAACAGTATAACAAATTTTAAACATTTAAATCGCCATATTGTGACATAGTGTCTTCAAAAGTTTAAGTCTAGGTGTAGTGAAGTACCTTAAAGGGTTGTTGGTCGGAAATTAATGATATATACTAGTTTTGGTGAGTATTTGATATAGATACAGATTATGAGAGGCCTATGTACATATATAATAATTTATAATATTTCTTTGGAAAGGATCATGAACTGGTGGTATTTTGGTAATTGAATGAAGTGTTTCTGAATTTGTGATTTTAGCTGAATCTGCCTTATAATCAATATGATGGATGTACATATTGTATTGCATAATTGATGTTTTAAATCATTGAATATCCAAGGGGCACAGAAATTAATGGATTGTGGCTTTTTCTCTTTTAATAGCTCCTGCAGAGCTGGATTTAGATTAAGAACATATCCATTTCTCAAAATTAATTAATGAAAATATTATCCTTTTATATACATTTAATAGCAGACTAAGATCATTGAAACATCCAGTTTCTTCTAGAGTCAGCAACAATTTTTCAGCTTATTCACAATTACTGGAATGTTTCAAGACAATAAGAGGTGTTAAAAGACACGCAGTGCAGGTTATTGGTGTATAAACAACATAGCATGCATTGGTGTAAGATGGACAGATTTTATCACCCTCTTTGCTCTCTCACTGCATCAGAGACAGGTGCCAACACAAACACTCTCTCTCTATCTATCAGCTGTGTTATGTCTATCTGGTAACAACAATGTCTGGGATTTATGGGTAGTCAATTTGTTGGTGTGGGAGGGAGGGGGGGGGGGTTGTCAAACACTCATGAATTCTGGAGGTGTTTATCTTTGTATAGACACTGCCAAATGACTAGTGGCTATAATGACTGAGTGACTATCTAAGATGGGAAAGAACCTGGAAAGGTTTCAATGATGTGCGTGAGTAAATGTTGGGGGTTGGAAAGGAATGGCTCTCTTATAGTCATGTTCTAGTCATGTGTCTATTATTACCTGTTCAAATGACTACGTACTTCTATATAGATGTGTGTGAGTAAGTGTTGGGGGTGGAAAGGTTTGGCTCTTTTATAGTCATGTTTCTATTAGAACTTGTTCAAATGACTTCTATATATATTTTGAATGGACCGAAAACAGAAGGAGTTTTGTGTCTGTAGATCAGTTTGAAAATTGGGAAATTATTTTTGAAAAGTACCAGTTGTGACAGATCTAAAACCCTTTGAATGTAATTTTTGTGAATTTTGGACTGATTGTCATAGGATGCAATCATGTAAATAAGTTGACCAATTTTGAAAATAACATGTATTTACTACAACTGTAGCTGTTCGGTATATGTTAGAAGTTAACATGTAAGATTTCTGGTAACATTTCAGTACCATTAATCTAACAATTGTGTACCATTTGAATAATGTTAGTGAATCCACCTTTATCCATGTATTTCATGAGTATATCTTTGTATTTTTCAGGTCATGACCCCTCTTCATGGTTACTCAAAGCGTAATGTCCACTGCATGTGTTGAATTCACTCAGAATGCATGGAAAAAAGATTTGTGTAAGAACTGTCAGAGACCAAAAGCGGAGCACAGCATTGTGGGAGATTTCAATCCGGAATCCACCAGTTCCCCCGTACCCACAAAGAGAACGTCCATCATCGCAGATGACGTCATCCATCAGGCAAAGCGTAATGCTTCACTGATTCTGTCAGAGCTCGAGGGTCGGAACGATGGAAATCCAGAACTACGAAAACCGCGAACTTCTAGGAGTTTATCCGTGGAAAAAGAAAAAATTCAAAAGACTGTGATTCAGATTAACAAAGGGGTCAGTGTGAATGATGTGAAAAGTATTCTAGTCAAAAACGGAACAAAGCGGAGTAGACATTTTGATATTAAGTTTCTTGACAGGGAACCGTCGGTGATCGGAGAGGATGGAGGTTACGACAATCTATTTTTAAACCACGAGGAACCTCCCACAGAAGAAGATTCTGCGGAGGATATTTCTTTCACGGAGGAAGAGAGGGAGTTTGTTCTTCAGGCGTTGCACAATACGATATGGAATTCGGATTTGAAAAATCTTGATGGTGCTGTTGGAAAAAATAGTGAAAATGACAAGAGTCGTGAATTTGAGGACGTGAAACTCAACTCCTTGTGGAAAAAAGACAGGTTTGCTACACTTCGAGACTGTGATAAGTTACTTTCCCAGCGATTCGGGACGTTTCCTCTGAGGAAACCTCTTGGGTCAAAGTCAAACTTAGAGAAAATGTTCGATCAGGACGGTAGACTGGAGCGATCGTCCTCAGACTGTGACCTTCACAAGATCGAGGAAGAAGGAGAGGGGACCCATTACGAGACAAATTTCTCTCTTTTCGATAAACGTCGCAGTCGGTCAGCTTCGGAGATGGAGGGTGCAAAAGGCAGTCAAGGAGCAAGCGCACAGCCATACATGGACGTAAATGTCACGCAATTTAATGGTCAAAGTGATGATATGAAAAACAGTGATGATGATGTGTTTGAAATGGACATGTTTGACGGAGAGAGCTTGTTCGAGAACTTTACGACAGACTTCGATTTCGATTTCGATTCTTCCTCTGCTGGCATGGCAATGGTGGACCACTTGAATGCTATTCTGGCTAGATACAGTGACAATGTCTCCATCAAAGGATTTGAGGACAATGATTTTCTGCCCGATGTGGAAGTCAATGACTCCACATCTAACAGCGAGAAGATCTTGGAGAGTCTAAGGATTCCCAAGGGAAGTATCAAGTCCAAGGAGCTAGAGGCAAAAATAGTGTCCCTTGCCACTGACATTAGAAAGAAGAAACGCCCGGCCCCCAGGCCCCCTGTTGCACCACCCCCTCAACCCACCACCAGGAGTAGCTCAGCTAGTTTGAACAATGACCAATCATCAAAGAAAACATCTCCATCACATTCCCAAAACGGCTCCGAACCAAACTTCAAGATGGTACCGATAGGGAAGTCCATCATGGGCAACAGTCATGAGAAACCCCTTTCGCCTAAACGCACGGGTGACTTTCATGATGATTTAGTGGACAGCAAAGGCAAGAGTGATAGTAACAAAGGTAAAAAGGGAATCACGTCGTTTTTCAAAAGTTTTCTACGCAGAGGGAAAGATTCACCGGAGAGTTCCACTGAGCAAATTACGGAAGTTTCGAGTCCTCCAAAGAAGACTGCACCTGCTGCAACAGTTGTAGAAACTCCAGAAAAAAGCAAAGAATCATCATCTTCAGTAGAAACCAAAGAGGAGAGAAAATCACCCCAAGTCAAAGCCAAAGTTCTCCCAGAACTATCAGTATCAGTCATCAAATCTCGCACAAGCATTATCATGTCAGCATCAGAAACCTCAGCATTGTTTAATGGACCAGCAACAACTAAATCAGAGGAGAATATTGAAAGTGAAAGTATGATGACCAGTAGTGTGATAGCAGAGGAAAGTGAAAGTAAAAGTGAGGTCAAATCCAGTGAAAGTGCTCCAGTTACCAAACCAAGTGTTCCCACTCGACCAAAGCCACCGCCGAATCCCAAAAGACCCTCGGTGTCCCCCCAACATGGAGCCAGGGAAGGGAGATCCTCATCACCAGCCTCGGAGAGGAAAGGATCGCAAGATGGGCCGGATAGGAAAGCCTCAGAATCGGACAGCAAGACCGGAAGCTTGGAAAGACCAGACAAAGGGAGTCTGGAAAGGGAAATATCCAGAGCCTTGTCCAGAGAGGACAGTCCAAAGAAAGACCCAGAGAATGTGGCGGTGAGGAGGAGAGCCAAGAGTCCAAAGAGAGTCTCGGCACCGCAAAAACCACCGGCGTCCATGGGTAAAAGTGCGGAGAACAAAAATGCCCTGTTTACCAAGGAACTGGAGATGAGGTTAAGTAAGAGCCTGGACAGCAAGGTCAATGTTAGTCCTCCACCAGGGAGCCAGAAACCGGCTACTCCTAGCCAGAAACCAGCTTCTGAGGTCAAGAAGCCAACTGTACAGCCACCGGCCCCAACTACAAAACCAGATCCTGCACCAGTTCAGACGAAAGAGGCAGCAGGTATGCAACATAAAATTATATTCTTGTTATAACTTTTTAATGACAGAATCAGGTATATGTAAAACCTAAACTGGTATGTTTATGATATCTTATTCTATAATACAAATATTATTTTGTCAGAACCAAAGGAAGAGAAGAAAGACGCAGTAGTTGAGACTCCCACCCCAGAGAAGATAGAACTACCCCGGGCGGCCAGTCGTAAGAGCTTCCTGAGACTGGGGGGCAACAAGAAATCCCGGGCCCCTCCCCGACCCTCCTCCTCCGTGAAGCGGACCAAGTCCATCACAGACAGTGGAGGAGAGCTACAGACCAAGAAGATAGACCCCTCTGATATCTCTGGACCAGTGGTAAGTACAAGTGCATGTAGTACATTTATAAACGGAATAAAGAATGGGAGGGTTGGAAGTGTCAGTTTTAGGGTCGGGGGCAGGGTATCTCTGGACTTGGGATAAAAACATGTAGTAAAAAGGAATCGGGTTTTAAAAATTTGGGAAATGTCAATTTGAGGAGGCATGTATGGGGATGAGTACACTGATCGGAAAGTGTGTAACTTTGGAATGTTTGATGATAATTGATGCACTGTATATACTCTCTATTTACAAAGTCTTCACAATATACTTTTCCTTGTTTATGAAATATTCTAAGAGTAAAAAATTGATGATAAAAGATCTTGACATTGGATCAATATCAGAACGCTTAAGTAACAGTCTTCACGACTCATGTATTTCCTATAATAATATGTTCTAAGAAGAAAGTTCAATGATAAATTGATACACAGTATTTTAAATTTGTGTATTATTTTGCAGCTAATCACCTCCATGACGGGTGGAACCTTTAACCGCCGTAACACGATCTCTGTGGGGGAGGACCCCTCCATGGTGTCAGGTCAGTCTCTTACTTCTGTCCATGATGTTTGACAATTACTGATTCTGATTGGCTGACGTCAGTCACATGAAGACTATGTATATAAATCTAACATCCTGTCGACATCAAATCAATAGCCTACTTCTTAGACCAAAAACTATTTTGTGCAGTTTGATTTTTGTCAAAATCTGCCGCAAGTAAATCATGTGAGGTCATCAGTGAAGTTCGTTACATAGTCATGTTGTAACTGGGTTTGGGATGACACCTGGTCAGTAAATTAAATACCTGGGCTTGGCTATGAAATTTACTGACCAGGTATCGCCTACCTTTACTACCCAGTTACAACACAACTTTTTAACCAATAATACTTTCCTCTGTAATAAAAAAAAATAAGAAAAATTGAGGGCTTATCTTGATTACTCCAGACACATTTCATTTTGCTGTAAATTTTACCATTTGTTTGGGCAGAAAAAAGCTCCTGCTTTATGAAGTTCATCATGTTCATAGCTTAATGTTTTGAAATCAATTCAGATATGCTCAAGATCAAATCTACACTAGCTAATAATGTTGGGAAATGAATTGTGTTTAAATATAAAACATTTTGAGTAGTATTTCAAAACATTTTTCAATTTCAGGAGAATCTACATCCTCTGGGTCTACAGGAGAAAAGTATGATGAGTGGCCAGAGTTCTCTCCCCTTGGCTCACTAGAAAACATGTACGAACCGATCATCCCCAAGGAGCGCCCTCCCCCACCCCCTACTGGACCCCAAGCAGAGGGGGATCTCACAGTCCCTCCCACCTCTATCCCTAAATCACCCAGTGAGGGTTACTTAGAGCCCATCACTCACAGGTCAGCTGTTACAACCACAACAACAACCTCAACAACCAATGAAAATAAAGCATCGGAGGTCATAACCCCAACTGTCATGGAAACCTCAGATAAACAATCTGAGGGCAGTGGTGACAGTGTGTCAAAGAGTTCGTCTGAGGCGGAAGTGTCGGAGGAGAGAAAGAAAATCCTGGCTTCACAGCCGATTTACGAGGAGATAAATGGGTATGGCAAGGACGTGGTTAAGCCACCTGCTCAGAGCGGGAACGAGTTACAGAGATCCATGTCGGAGAGTGTCACACAAAGAGACATGCATAGGTCGATGATGGAGAGTCTTACAGTCGACATGACAGATTCCGTGATTTCAATAGATTTTCCGCCTTCTTCTCCATCACAGGCAGGAATATCGTCCGGATCCGAACCATCCTCCGCATGCAGCACCTTAAGTCGACCAAAACCGCTGCCAAGGAAACGGTCCAAACGGGAGAGCAGTTCCTTCGAGCAGCCGTACATTGCCATGAATCGGCCAAGCATTACTTCAGCCTTGAACGAGACTCAGCTCAAGGACATGCTGAATCAACTGACCTCCATGAATCTTCAGACTCTGAGGAACATTTACACGCAGTACGAACGTGTGTTTATCAAGGAGGCGGTGTCTATGGGCGTGCCCAGTGTTGGCCCGCTGAAGTGGACGGATTTCGATATCTATGGCAAACCTGTCCATTCCTCCGAGAGATGCGTCGTGTATAATGCCAAACTGAGGCTTAGCACCACCAACTGTCAACTCATGGTAAATTTGATACAATATATCATCAGTTTTCCCACAGATGTTAAGAAAACCTTTAGAAACCATTTTCAATTGATGTATTTTATCCCCTTTTTCCAATCACAAACTATCATAATGGTAAATGCATAAAGGCATTTCTGCTATGTACATGTTGAGGTCATTTACTTATTATATATGTTTTATTTTGATGAAAATTTATTATTATTGCAAATGTTATTTTTTGAATTGATAACTACTATCTAATATTTTACTTGAAAAGTAGAAACTCTATCCAACATATTTGTAAATGCATTTTCTTTTTTATTGGTGTAGGGGGTTGGGTTCTTGTGTCTTTTTGATTTCATTTGAATTATATTAATCCTACTTGAAGAAGTGGCCAACGATAACAGTTGTTGAATGAATGCATATTATTAGAACCAAGCTTTTTTTCCCTGGCAAGATTATTTCAGAACTTCTAGACTGAAATAGTTTCTAATTTTTTTTTATCAAAATTATGCAACGAAATTTTGGCGTGCAGTAACAGTTGATACAAAGCATCAGCTTTCTTGTTTTTCTGAAAGCACTAGCAGAGCATTTTCCTGTAATGTCATTTAGTAAAACAACTAAGTAAAAACTCAAAGATCTAAAGAATTTTCTCATGTTGATATCGAAATAATCTTTTTGAAATTGAAGTAACAGTTGTTCCTTGTAGTATAGAAAGCATTTGCTAGTAGCAAATGGATCCAAATCATTTACCATGAAAATTATCATTTAGAAATGATGTAACAACTAATGTATTGGAATAGACAATTTTTTTTTAGGCAAAAAACATTTGTTTATAACAAAGATATCTTTGCTTTCTCTCATATTTATTATGATGCCAATTACAGATTCTAGAGCTTTTCCAACAAGAGGCTAAAACTTCCTTCAAAATATTATGTTAGGTATCCGTGACAGCACCCATACTCATAGATTTAGAAGTAATGAAAGAAAGTGGAAGTTATTATCTGTTTAAGTTTTGAGCTGAACTTTATATAAGATACAGTGATATAACCTAAGATATATCACAGAGGAGACATTATATGTTATCTAGACAATCCTTAAATTTGATGAAAAGTAACACAATATTTGATTTGAAATATTCAGTAGTTCTTAATGCATACTACATGTATTTTCAAGCTCTGTTAGAAAGACCCTAAAAGGGATGATTGATATGATATCATGATACATGTATTTTTATTATCACGTTTCTATTTACAATTCCTTTATACCAAGCCTGCTCACTGCTATTTACTTTTTTGTCCATATTATAAATTATGAGACAACTTATGTTTTACTCTGTTTATATTTTACAGTTGCTTCACACCAAGCCTGACCTGATGTCTTCCCAGCATGCAACACTGCTGAAACCCACCGTCATTTTCTCCGACTCCATTCCATACTCCTATCTCACGGAGGACTTCATCAAGACCAATCAGCTTCTCCTTAACATCCACACCAACCAATCAAATTCTGCCAAGTGTTTCGTGGCGGCTGGACAGTTCGACATCTCTGACAGCCTCTCCAATCACATGACCACGAATCGCCATGGCAACAGTCAGGTGATGCTGACTGTGGAAGACATAATGGAGAATGTGTTGTTCTACATGTTACAGATTCTGAGTGCCATCTCACACTGTTTGGACCAAGGGTTTAGTCTCGGGGACGCTAACTTCCGAGATGTGTTTATGGTCACAAATAGCAACTGTTCCCATGGAAACATTGTGGCCTTCCTTCCTCACCAGCGGTCACATGATGGTTCCCACGTGGACTGTGTGTTCTCTTTCCTGGATAAATACCTTGCCGAAAACATGTCCAGTCGAAGCGAATATGAATTCGGGAAATTTGTTGGGGGTGTACTCAAAGTGCAAAAAATGTTACAGTGTCGTAGGATCGAGATCCTTCCGTTGATCAGGAGTTATGTTGAGTTTCTTCTTTGGGGGCCAAACGAGACATCGTGGCAGGGTGGTGTAGAAAGGACGAGTAGTCTCGAGCCGAAACTGTCCATGTGGCTCGAGAAAGAGCGAGCAGCCATGGTGCATGGTTTCGCTCGAGTGGAAGAGAGAAAGTACTCTATAATGGAGTTCTACCGCATGAAGTTTCTGCTTAAGTCTAGTGCTGTTAGCCTGTCAGAGTGTGTCCGAACTCACATGTCTTATTGAAACAGCAATCAATTCATATTGAGTTTTGTCGTTGCAGTCATCTGTGTTATTATTTTTTTTTTTTGGAGTATCATATGACATATAGATATTGTCTCTTGTTTGATTTTGATTTTTTTTTATACTTGAATGGTTTACTAATACATGTACTTGTTGTAAAATTTGTTGAAATGTAAATTGAGAATTTTGTTTATTGAAAAAGACACAAGTTTGAAACTGTTTTATTACAAAAATGTTAAGAATTTAGTTTTTGTCTTTGATTATTTTACTTTTTTTTTAATTTTGAAAAAGCACCAAAAGTACCAAAGTGGGATCGATTTCTATAGGTAGGTTTTTTTACAAAAGGTTGTGAAACAAAATGTTCCTGAGTCAACTTTTTACTATGACCGAATCTCCACTGTCTTTGTCTATGATGACTGATGTATTGTTTATGTATTCCATGATGGGTTTACAAAATTTCTGGATTATTTTGGTTTGTTCTGTAATAAGGATATTGTTCTTACCGCTGGTATTATCTAAATTGGTACATTGTTTTTTGGTCGCACCTTGCTAAATCACTGGTATTAAATCTTATAAAAAAAGGAAATAACATGAATAATTAGAGTTAACGTTGAATTTTTAATTACATTAACGGACATTTATACATGTATATTTCACCAATATTAAGAAAGAATGTTGTCCTTTGGAAATATGAAAAGAAATTTTGTTTATCTGCAATATTGTGTCTCAAAACACAAAAAGCTTTTGAGGAAGAAAGGGACTGAAAGAGGGATTAATTTTATGTGTGTATCAAAGAAATGTAACATTGTGCTTGTAGATAAAGAGATCAGACATCCAACCATATTTTATAAATCAATATTCAGCTACAATTTATTTCAAAACAGCTATGCATGTGCCATTCTTACCGTATTTTAATTGAATTTCACACCAAGAGTTATCTTTCTTGAGCTTGTAAATGTATGTACTAAGATTTGCATCTATAGTCTGAATGTCATAATTTATGGATATATGTACAATTTTGTAGCTTTATTTATGATATTGGGATAGTATGTAGATAAGAACATGATCAACAAAATTCAAAGTGCAATACCTTTGTAGTAATTGTAGTAATTTGCTTTACATGTAATTAGTAGCACCTTTAATTTTAAACAAAAATAAACATTTACAAATACAATGCCTGTTTATTGACAACACTTACCCATCATTTTTTAAAATTTACATGTTATTTTTTACCGGTATTTTGAATTTAGTCTCATTTTCAGAAAATCAAACAGTTTACCTCCCTTGCCCTTTTAAAAAAAATACCAATTTTAGATTTGAATTTTTTTACATGATGATCAATTTATCAAAAAAAATTACTTGTGCATAATGTGAAACTACTAGGTAATTTAACCCATTATAATTGATATTTTAATGGGGAAAGGCAAGTGATCAGATATCATGATTCATTATTTCTTGTATATCTTGCTATTAAATTAAATGTATATATTTAGTATTTTAGAAATTCTGCCCACAAAAATTCTCAGAAAAACAGCCGCTAAAGCATGTAATACAATACATCACTATACATGGAACTGTACACAAAGCCTCTTTTGTCTGGGACCATAGTAAATTCTACAACCATTATGAACACTAAATGATCACAGACATGTTTATGATTATCACACATTTAAACATCACAAACACTTTTATGGATCATAAACACATTTACACATTACAAACACATTTTTGTATATTATGAAAACTTGATAATTATATATTTTTTTTGCTAAATGTCAATTTCCTCAGTATTTTACTTGTTTTTTTTTTTTACTGAATATTCATTCATATTTTATGAATATTCATGTCTGTCCAACATTTTAGAGTTTTTTATTCCGAGGACACATAATATCCGATGTAATCAAGATGGTGTGCAATACATGTATTTCTAATGTAATTCATAACGGTGTATTTGATATGTATTTTTTATTAGTTAGATTTTTCCATGTGGAATATTACCAATCACATATCTTTGTGCTATATAATGCTGCTACTTATGTTGATAAAGCAATGTTTACAAATGTTGAGCTCTGTATGATTTAATGAAGAAGACAAAAATTATTCGGAAATTCAATTGTATTCACTGTGCATGCGCGGATCCAGAAAATTTTTCCAGGGGGGGTCCGAAGGATAATTGTGTTTGCCAGGGGGGGTCCGAGGCATATTTTCGCGATAATTTTACTATGTAAATTTAATAAATTTTCATTTTCCAGGGGGGGTCGGGACCCCCCCGACCCCCCCTCTAGATCCGCGCATGCTGTGCTTGGCTCTTTGTCCGAACTTAAGCTTTTATGTAAATATGGGTTAAGTTACATGTATATTTGATAATGATATTTGAAAAATCTCTCCACACTTATAAATTAATATTAATGATTTTTAAGATTTGATCTCTCGAAATTAAAAACTTTTTAACTGTAACTTTTAAATGTTTATAATCTTTCTATCTTTTTGACTCTATCAATAAAATGATTATTTTATTCAGGAAAAAGTTAAGGATTGCACTAATGCCCTTTATTTATATAATAGAGAAAACCTGTATGCCTGATATTTTATTACATAAAAAAAAAATGTATGCTGTAATCCTATTCATATAATAATCATATTTCAAAAAAGAAAATATATCTGATTGTGTATTATTATTCTGTTTATGTATGTATTCTGCTAATTACATATACCTAACATGTTTATGTATAACACTGTATTATGTATATATATGAACCTATACTGTATTTAGATATACACAGTATGTATACAATATACTGTAAAGTATACTGTATACAATATACAGTATACTGAATACATATATACAGTATATATACATACATTATACTGTATACAATATACAATATGTTGTATGCAATATGCTGCATTCTGATTAAATATGTACAGTATACATATATTATACTGTGTATAATATACAGTATTCTGTATGCAATATACAGTATACTGAATACATATGTACAGTATACATTCATTATTCTGTATACAATATACATTATTCTATATTATACCGTATACTGAATACATATATACAATATACATTCATTATACTATATACAATATACTGTATGCAATATACAGTATACCATATACAATTATGTAGTATACTTTACATCAGTGTAGCTTAGTGTATGTTTTAAGTTGCCAGTCCATCCAGTGAGTTCTATTTATTTATGACAGTATTTGCAGTTGTTATATGATATAGTTACTGTGATTTTTTTCCCTCACTTGTATATGTCTGTTATATACATTTTACATATGTATAAAAAGAATGCAAGAGATAGTGTCTGTAAAACAGAAATGCAATACATGGATAAAAACAAATTAAACCACTTTGTGTCCTGTTTTTTTAAACCATCTTATGAAGAATATTTCCTGTATTAATGTATTGTTGCCTATAACTGTTTCTAAACATGGAGCCGTTATTGAACAGCGAAGTAATTTTGAATGGAACAAAACAAACTCAAAAGGATTATATTCTCGTCATTAAGAGGGCTCTATGGCCATGACCCTTTTAAGACTGTTTTTATTTTCCTTTAAAAGAAGAGCTTTATATGTTTATATATAAAAAAGGACAACATTGACCACCACTTATATAATATGAAAGTCATCTCATTGAGAAAACATCGTGCACTGCTTGTAAGTTTGCAATACGGGAATTTAAAAGAGGCTGGATCGTCAACAAAATTCAAAATATGATTTATTTAGCTAAGAACTATAATTTGATAAAAGAAAAATAATTCAGTTGAAAAAAATCAAAGTACCTTACCTTTTGAATATGGGTATTTTTCTATAGTTGTATATAGAGCTATTCCAAAGATACATGCAGTCTAAAATGGCCATGACCATTGAACCCTCTCAAGAAGGGCTGGATAGTGGCGGCTATTTTTGACTTTATTTATATTCTTTAGAGCGAGCTTTTGGAAATTTTAAAAGGTATGGAAAATCTTTGAAACTTAGTTCATTTCTATCATAATCTTAGTAACGCGGTATAAATTTGTCTTTTATCTTTTGTTAGACTTATACTAGGGCGCATTTAAATACTAATATTTAGGGCCATATACAGATCAAGCAACATGGCTGTAGGATTACCTTGCTTTTTCCTCTGTCTCTTTGCTCTACATGGGGCACTTGGAATTTGGAAAAGAAACTGGAACTCATGTATGACATTGTGACCGAAATAACGTCAGAAAATGTGGATCTTAAAACCAGACTGAAGGCTCTGGAGGATTTGGTGATCGATGGAAAACATTGCGGGACCGTCAACGTGAACCTTTTAGAGAGTCTGGGAATCCAAATGCTGCGCAAATGACATTTCCACTTAGAACCAACAGTTCGAATAACCAAAGTAACAAGAATATAGATGAGCGAAAAGTCACTGAATCTGATATCAGGAATGATATTTCTTTGGAAAGAAACGAATAGGTAAAAAATACTCGTGATGGAGATAATACATATGTATTTACATGATAAATAGAATTTTACATGTACGAGGGTTGTTCGGAAATTATTGAGACATTTTCTCTTATTCTTTTAGTAAAAAAGATAAACCATTGAAATTTCACCAAAACGTAAATCAGGATAGAGTTTATCAATGTGAAAAGTTTCTTGTTCATGGCATGAATAGATCATTCGTAGTAAGCTTACCAACGTGCCTTCGTCCTGTAACCTGGCGCAACCGCAAACTTTTCGCAACGTCATTTTAAGGCTTCTTATAGCTCCCGTGTTTTAAACACCTTAGAAACGAACTGTAATAAGAATTATTCTTTATTTCTCATCTTTTGTTTTTATTTCAAGATGTCATCATTTTCATTTTCTCTCATTCTTTTTTTTTTTTTGAGAAAAAATCGAGTTATTTTTACCTGAAAGTCTAGTTATTGTGAATGTCTCCTGCAGTCATTTTTTACATATTTTAGAACTGTTGACAACAGTTAGTGTGTCAACAGTTGTTAATTAATCCCTTTGGCCTAATTCTAGTTAAACAATCAGTGAGAAAAAAATATGATGAACTGAAGTTCTATACCTTGTCTTGTCATCGTACTGTTTTTTACGCAATTGCGTGGCTTTTAAAAGTCTTCTTCTGAGATTTCCACCAGTTTAATGGTTTTCGTTGCGCCGCCTTGATGTCAAAATTCAATGTAAAGTCGTTGTCAGATTTTTATTGTTTGGTAAATATATGTGTACCATATCCGTATTTCAACTCGAACATCAGTGAAACTTAATCAACAGTTAGTCGCAAAGAATAGCAAAATGAACATATTTTATTTGATTTCTTTTATCGTTAACTGTAATTCTACGGACACTTATAAAGTAGATGTTTAAGTTGTTTAATCTCCGCGTTCATGGCTGCCCCGGGTACCCCGACCACCGAATTGTTTATCTACTGTCGTAAAAAAAATATTAAATATTCTTTTAATATTACTTTGTTTTATTATTTGTTGGTGTTTCTTCAGTGTCTATGCCAATTTCACCAAAATTCGTCACTTAGAAAAGAAAATATTCGTGCTGTCTCAATAATTTCCGAACAACCCTCGTAAATGGTGCTTTGTAACGTCTATATTAGACTTAATTTTTCTATTTTACAGTGCCATCCACATCCACACCAACAGAGGTGATTGCTTTTCATGCTTATATCTCAAAAGACAACAGTGGTGCTCTACCTATTCATCACATTCTACTGTTTGACGTAGTTCCTTTAAATAAGGGTAACCATTACCACGCTTTTGACGGAATATTCATCGCCCCAACTTCAGGAACATACGTGTTTACGTGGTCCATCATGTCTGATGTTCATGGCAGTGTTCACACGGAGTTGATGAAAAATGCTGAAGTTATTGGTACTAGATATGCCGACTCATACTCTTCAGCGGTCTGGGATTTTGCTACGGGGACTGTAGTTGCTGATATTCACCGAGAAGACCACGTGTATGTACGTCTAGGCCAAAATTCCCAGAGTAATGTGCGGAGTCTTCCAGCAAGTAGAACTACCTTTTCTGGTTGGCTTTTATCTTAAGAAAATAAATACATTTACGATGAAATGGTCGTAGTTATTATTCAATATTGACATTCAGTGTATAATTTCCTATATGTTTGCATTGAAAATCTGCGATGTTCAATTTCCAATTCCTTTGAATATGCTTAACTAATTCCTGCACCATGAGCACACATATAAAGTTCATTATGCGTTTTGAGCATATTAATTTTATTATTGTAACATTTATTGAAATGTTCAAATTAAAAGAACCAATTTATAAGCACTAATGGAAAATAATCGTTAGATCATATCAATTCGTAAAAAAAACGACAAAGCTTTTTGTACCATATTTTGGTCGAGGAAGCGATACGCTAATATGGCTGTTCTATGCATGTTTCATATCCCTGACTATGAGCGTATATATTTGGCTTAAAATCAACGATTCACAAAAATCACAAAAATACTTTTTTGGATGTCGTTGGTCCTATAACACACCAAGCGGTGCAGACAAATTGAATACCGCGCATTAGAAATGCTTAAATAAAAACACCGGTATCTATGTTGTACCCTACCAATCTGCGGGGTGTAATTTTTATTGACATACACATTCATAATAAAATATTAAGGGAGAAAAGCATATGGAAGAGAAAATTCACTGTTATAGGATCACAGACTAATTATGGAAACATCTGCTTTTAAAAATCATGAATGTTATCGATAATAATGAATCGGTTTCTGTCTTATTTAAAAATAAAGAAGTATTCTGTTCAGCAAGAATAGACGATATATACACAATATATGCTAATTTAAATAAAAACTGAAAGATGAATAACGACGAACTAAACTTTATGTAAACAGCAAATTCCTATGTTTTGATATCGTCGGTCTAATGCCACAAAAGACTGTGCCGACATATTGAACACGACAATTGGCGTTAGATATTTAACATAAAAAGGAGGAAATAATTAAAGATCCTTGTAAACAAGAAATTTCTACTAAGATTTTTTTGTAATTGATACTATAAAACTGATTTGAGCAAGGTCATGGCTTGTTCAGTTGAGCGTTGTGGCTTCTGGTCCGGCGGGTTTGGCGGGTTTGGACGGTTACATTGTGTACACGGGGTGGCAATATATGTCATTTGACTCACAATAATACAAGTTATTTTTGTAAATGCCATCCATAATTAAAGAAGTTGAAAGCGTAAATTGCATAGCTCTGGTATTTATTCGCCATATATATATACATATATTTATTAATTCATTGCCTAATTAAAGATAATTTTACGTGCTAAAGTAATTGTTAAGTAAAAAGAAATATATTGTTTTTATTGAGGATAATGACATCTACTTGAGTTCAATCCCTCTATTGCAATAGTGCATTTCTTATCAATAATAGTGACCTATAATACGTACATAGCTTCAGAATGAAAATGTGTACAGTTGATATATATTCATCTTATAAAGAGACTCAATATATTTACGGTATATATATTTAAACTCAATGCATTTCACAGCATTCATGTTATGAAGCACGTACTTGAAAAATAGGTCATAGATATAGAAAAAAGAAACTGGAACATCAACTTTCGAGCTTAAATATGACACATTTATAATTTAAATATCGCAATTAACAACGTATATGTACGCAGGTAACCAGTAAACCTGGTCATATTTGTTTTACATGGGTAAAATTCATAACATTGTGATATATTGCAAATGATAGCTTTTTTTTAGCGATGCACCAGAAGGCAAGAATTAATGCCGACTTAGTACACAAAACATCTAAAAAAAAATGAACTATCTCTAGTTAGGGAAAACAGTTAGGGAAAATGAAATTAAAAGTTATATCAGTATTGTGAAAATTATTTGTTGATTTAATTTCGTTTAATTGTAATTTACACTTTTTAATTGTACAATATAATTTGTATTCAACTAGAAGATATAACGTCAGAGTTTATGTTTTATGTCACATTGATACATTTAAGTTTCGAAACATGTTTATTAAAACAACCTTAAAATCATTCTACCAATTGTTAACATGCGTTGTTCAAATTATCAGCATAACAGTCTGTGTAATGATATGATGGACCTCAAAAACTAAATCAACAAATCACATTTATTGAACTTCATTAAAGATGATTGCCTTTTGTATAGAAAAAGTCATACATGTTAGGTTAAAGATATTACAATCTACACACGTCAGTACTGTAAAATTTTGACCTGTGTTATGGGTTAGCAGAGGTCATGTAATGATGTAATATCATCACAATTAATAGAAAAAACATAGATAATTATACCCGCACTTTCTAAAGAAAGTTCTGGTATATTGTTGTTACTCTGTTCCGTCCGTCCGTCCGTCCGTCCGTCTGTCACGTTTTACTTTCTCAAACTGCTCTTACATCTTATAAACCAGCAATTTGAACTCTTAGAGTTTGATTTGGGGTGTCATGTTGTTTTGTAAAAAGGTTTCAAAAATTCTCTGGTAGTCCTGGGGGTCAAATAATTGGTAAAAAAATGACGTTTTTTCACAAAAAACCTTCTTCCTCGAACTCCTCCTACATTTTCAACAGTAGACAAACCATCTCTTGGAATATGTTTTAGGGTATCCTATAGATGCGCAATAAGGTTTCGGAATTTTCAATTTTGTCCTGGGGGTCAATTAATTGCTAAAACATGACTTCTTTTTTTTTTTTTTTTTTTACAAAAAAATTGGTTTCAAAAAAGTCATTTTCTTTTTGCAGTAGCCAAATGATCTTCTAGAATATGATTGGGGGTGTCATATTGAAGTGTGATCAGGTTCCAGATTTTTTTTTATTAAGGGGATCAGTGGGCAACAAAAAATGACGGGTTTTTTTTGCAAAAAAAGTATGGTTCCCAGAACTCCTTTTACAACTTTTGGGGTAGCTACGTCATCTCTTGGGATATAATTAGGGCTGTCCTATAGATGTGCAATAAAAATCTAAATTTCATCCAGGGAGTCAAATAGTAGCAGAAAATTGACGTTTATCACTCAAAAAAAACCCCACAAATCCCAGAACTCCTCTTATGATTTAATGGATAGACACATCATATCTTGGGATATGATAGGGACTGTTCTATAGATGTGCAGTAAGGTTTTAAAAATTTAAATTTCATCCAGGGAGTCAAAAAGTAGCAGAAAATTGACGTTTATCACTTCAAAAAAAACATAGATCCTAGAAGTCCTTTTATGATTTAATGGATAGACACATCATATCTTGGGATATGATAGGAACTGTTCCATAGATCAATGTAGATGCGCATTACGGTTTTGAAAAAATAAATTTAACCCTGAGGTCCATTACCTACATAACTTTTGATGCCCTTTAAGGATCAAGAATATACATGGTTAAGGGGTGGGGATCTCAACCGTTTTCGAGATATTCGTGTACTTCCTGTTCGAGGGGGGTCATGACCAGCCCCGGAGCCCATGACCTACATACCGTTTGATGCCCCTTGACACAAGGAACACGAATATATATGGTTTAAGGGTGGGGATCTCAACTGTTTTGAAGATATTAAGGGACTTGCTGTTTGAGGGGGTCAGGACCACCCACAGGGCCCATGACCTACATAACATTTGATGCCCCTTGACATCAGAAATATGAATATATATGGTTTAGGGGTCATGATTATAACAGTTTCTGAGATATATGGTAATTTCAAATTCCTGGGGGGTGGGGATGACCCCAGGGGTCAGATCTAAAAAACCCTATATATTGCCAGTAACAGTCAATATATGATTATGAAAACCCTATATTATTATCTTTGTCCGTTTTCAAGTTACCATTTAAAATAGAGTCTACGATTCTTCCTACAAGGTTCAACGTTAGACCCCACACCCTTTTGACACCCATTAGGGTCATGACTTACATACCATAATGATCTGATGCGCCGTGACCTAAGGAGGAATAATATTTTTGGATTAAGGTGGGGATCTCAATGGTTTTTATGATATTTGATAATTTCAGGAAGAGCACTTGGGATCATGACCTACATACCATCTGAAATGCCTTGAACAAAGAAAAAATAATATAATATGTACATGATATATGATTCAATTTAAGAACCCAGATATATATCAATCATCTATGTTTTGTAATACTTCCTATGTATATATACATGTATTAGTTTGTGTTTTGTTCTATACTATTCATGTTCATGACTGTAGTATGGCTTAGCTTAATTTTGAATTACATTAAAAAATTGTCAAATATATGACTTGGAACCCCCACCCCCAAACAAGCTCAAATATAAACCGACCCTCCACCCTTCCTTAATTGTCGAATGATCTATTAAATCAAAATATAATTTGGGTGTCTAAAAACTTTTATAAACTGGTAAAAAATGTTATTCTTTAGAAAAAATTACATTACACCTTGCATAATTGACAAATGATCTATTGAGATATGATCAGAGGTCATATTTCTACCTTGGGATCAATACTATAGTAACTAGTATTCATTGACAAGTTAAAATTAATAACAATAAAAGATTCAAATTATAAATGTTTATACTCCACATTCACCCCCCCCCCCCCATATAACCTGGTTCTTAAGATTCAGTCCTCTTAATACATTCTTACATGTTTGCAGTAGCAAATTTTAAATTATTTCTTGATTGCTTTTTCTCTCCTGATGCACATTAACATTTTGAAATTGCTTAATTCAATTTTAAGATTTATAAACAAAATGTTATATGCATGTGTATTCGCCTATTTGGGGCAATTGTAAAGTCTCCTAAACAAAGCAATGACACCATTAGGATAGGAATTACCAACATGGATCAAACACTACTGTAACATATGAATAAGATAAAATACTTTATTGGGAGTTGATTTTAATCAACTCTCCTATGCACTTACTCGGGCAAAGCAAGTTTAAGATAACACCTGGGGGTCATTAATGTACTTTACACCATTTGATGCATCATAATGACATTAGAAGATATTTTGTATTTTCCTGTTTCGTGGGGTCAGAACAGCTAGTCCCATAAGGTCATGACCTATACATTGTATTTGATGCATTATAATACATTAAGAAAGAAATACTCCTTCCTTCCTATTATAACTCATTTAAAAATGATAATTAAGTGTCTAGTACACTTACTTACATGTAATACACAAATTTAATAAGAAATTGTTTATACAGGGTCAAGATGGGTCAACTCAATAGTGCAAGTCTGACAAATGAAAAAATAACCTTTGCAACTAAAATGACAGAAACTTTACAAATGCGATAGGATAGGTAACGATGATAAGCTTATTTAAATATTAAAAGATGATGATACAGTATGCTGTCAAAGGGAGATCACATTTAGAAAGTGAAAGTAGAACTTATGTATGCTGGCATCTCATCATATTGCGCTACTACTACTACATGTATTATGCTTACCTATATTGGTCAGCATCATAATGATAATCCAATTAAAACACAATAATGAATTCCTTTAGCTGATCTTAACTAATCCTTTTCTGCATATGGAAAACACAGACATGTATGTATACATGCGAACCCATCTAATCGAAGAGCTGGGTAAAACTAGTACCCGCTAATGATACCTGCAGACCTGTGTTGTGTACGTAACTTCAGACAAAGATCAGTTAATTGTAACATGCATGCATGTTTATGACCTATTCTTCAAATCCACTTGCACCATTTTATTAGGTAAATAACAGCTTTAAGCTTTAAGGTGGTGCAGGACACTTGCATATTGTGGTGTATTCTTCCTATTGAGATAAACAATAAAGTATATTAAATATTGATTAAATATTTACCCCCCAAATAATGTTACCTAACATTGAAGCGCAGTGAGTTAGAGCGTTTACATATATGTAAGAGCATTGGGGTCCAAGGTGTTTTTTGGTAATTTTACAAGTGATATAAATGAATTTTCATTGGGAGGGGGGGGGGGGGGGTCTGGACCCCTCACTCCCACCCCTTCTCTAAATCTGTGCACACAATGATGTACATATGTATGCACACAGAAGCAAATCTAAAACCGGCAACCGCCACGGGGAGGGGGCATACTTTAATTTTTAATTTTGTTTGTAATAATTATAAAGACCGTTATACTTTCTATGACATGAAATTGATTATTGATTAACTGAAAATTCACTGCAAACAGTTCAACCCCAAATTGCACATAAAGTGCTGCTCATGTGTATTATCATATGGGAACGGATCTCATCATTCAGTTATGAAAATTATAATTTTTAAATGTATTACCGGAGTTTGCATGTGACCTTCATTTTTAATTAAACTGGTACAAAACAGTGTTATTTAGGGGCAAACACTTGGTGCGGGTATTACTGTCTAATGACAGCATCTAGTTGTATTTTAAGTATTAATATTAGTCAAAGAAGTTACAAAGGAAAAAAAAACTACGCATGTGTAAAGGAAAACGATAAGATATGATTTCAGTTAAATTTTGAATAAACAAATCAGAAATCTCTAAAATCTTATGCTCAATTTACTATACATAAATAAGACCTTTGTTACTTAATACGTTTTTGTCATAGTATCAGTGACGTTATATATCTTTGTGTCTCTCTTATCTTTTGTCTGACCTCTATTAGGGCACCGTTAAAGACTAATATTTTAGGTCATGCGCAGATTTCTCAACATGGCGGTAGGCTTACCTTGGTTATTCTTCTGTCTTTTTGCTTTACATGGAGCACTTGGATATTCCAAAAACAATTTGGAAGATAAGATTGAGAATCTGGAAAAGAAACTGGAACACATGTATGATATTGTCACCGAATTAACATCAGAAAATGTGGATCTTAAATTCAGATTGAAGGCTCTGGAGGATTTGGTGATCGATGGAAAACATTTCGAAAACCGTCAACGTGAGCTTTTCAGAGAGTCTAGGAATTCAAATGCTGAGCAAAAAACAAACAATTCGGAAAACCAAAGTGGCAAGAATATAGTTGAACGAAAAATCCCTGAATCTGATATCAAGAATGATATTTCTTTAAAAAGAAAACGAATGGGTAAAACTATTGGTGATGGAGATAATACATACAGTAC
This sequence comes from Magallana angulata, assembly GCF_025612915.1. NCBI lineage: Eukaryota > Metazoa > Mollusca > Bivalvia > Ostreida > Ostreidae > Magallana > Magallana angulata. The sequence continues at coordinate 31,951,001 of NC_069112.1, forward strand.
CAATCAGACCCAACCTAACAGCAGAGTAAAATACAGTACAGATCAGACCCAGTCTAACACCAGAGTAAACCCCAACTAAACCCTGGGTTTACTTTTTGGTTTACTTTGGGTTTACTCTAGGTTTACTTTTTGAAAATTTGGGTCCACTCGGGGTTTACTTTGGGTTTACTCGGGGTTTACTTTGGGTTTACGTTGAAATTGCTTTTGAGGTTAATTGTATACACTGGAGTGTGAAGCAGACTAGCATTTTATCTTATCATCCTATTGCCTGTAATTCCCACCCTTTGCATATTCCGAATACACGGTTAGCGTCTGCTTTCAGGGGTATACTTCTGACTGGGTTTACTCTCTGTGTCCACTCTGGGTTTACTTTTGGTTTACTCTGGTTCCACTCTAGTAAACCCGAAGTAAACACAGAGTAAACCCAGAAAGTAAACCCAGGCTTTAGTTCGGGTTTACTTTCTGTTAGGTTGGGTCTGATCGGTACTGTATGTATTTACATGATAAATTAAATTTTACATGTATTTGGTGCTTTGTAATGTCAAAATTTAGACTCAGTTGAAGTTTCTATTTACTATTTTACAGTGCCACCGATATCCATACCAACAGGGGTGGTCGCTTTTCATGCTTATATCTCAAAAAACAACAGTGGTCCTCTTGTCACACATCACATTGTACAGTTTGATGTCGTCACATTAAATCGGGGCAACGGTTACAACGCTTTTGACGGAATATTCATAGTTCCCGCCATAGGAACCTACGTGTTCTCGTGGTCTTTTATGTCTGATTCTCAGGGTAATGTTTGCACTCAATTGATGAGAAATGCAGAGATCCTTTGTACCAGATTTGCCGACTCAACCACTTTAACAGGCTGGGACTTTGCAACCGGGGTTGTAGTTACTGATGCTAATCAAGGTGACCACGTGTATGTTCGTATGGGACAAAACTCTTTGGGTAAAGTGCGAAGTGTTGATCAGAGTACAACTACTTTTTCTGGTTGGCTATTATCTTGAAAAATGGAATAAATGAAAGATACAATGAAAAATATAGTTCTCATTATAAACAACTATCAATAAATATATGTATATCTTTGGGGTTTTCCTGGTGCTTTTTATATCATGTAATTTAAAATTCTAGCGTTCATGTGTAAAGCTTATGCTGAACAATTAAACACCTTAAAACCCTATCAATAATACATTCAATCTAAGATATTGTTTGTCAATGTAATACGATACTACAATAAAAAATAGATATAGATCCAATTAAAAACAAATGTAAGTAAAAAAAATAGTTATCTAATTTAAGTCAATATTTCTGTGGTTAATATTTGGTGTAGTTAAACGTTGAATTCTTATTATCACGTTACAATCATTAAGTGTTTTATTTATATCTTTCGTCATAAACATTGGGGAGAAGAAGGCTAATCATTCCAATAAACACAAAACTTTAAAAAGACGTAAATTCATGACGCCGCGATGTCACGTATAAATCATGCCACAAGCATCAACATTTAAGTAAATGTTTAACGAAATTTAATCAAAATTTTTAGTTTAAACTAGACTTTGACCCGTGCCAACACGGGTTGACATTACATATGATATCGGACATTTACGAAATAGATACATCGAAACACCGTATATTGTTGACATTTGCATTACCAAGCTTTAAGTCTACAATAATGCTATTAATTTTGCTACACTCTGCTGAGTTGGAATAATGTAAGTTTGTCTCGAGACATACTTCATCACAGTTAAAATGTCTCCTACTGTATATACCCGCAATTAATATATTTTTAATGTAGCAGAAAATTGCAGAATCGCTCCAAAACGATTTTGGGTAAAATTGATAAAGTTGAATTGAAAATAACAGTCAAATTGTTCTTAACAAACCCTTTTGAAGCTGTAAATACCTTAATTCTTCGAAAAATTTAATTCTATAATAGCATAATTCAGAATTTTTTCAACAACGTTTTTTCGGAGACATAAATAACAGAGATTGGCAACTCCGCCATTAGCGTGTTTTGTTGTTGAGAATTGAAACGGGGCCAACCTTACTTTAAGATTACACTTTAGTAATTTATGTCTCTGGTTTTTACACTCCATGTTGACATTTGAAACTCTCGGGGATTTTTTTAATAGTAAATGCACTGTGTTAGAGTTATCTCCCGTATTTTTTTTTCTTTTTATTGATGAACAGAGAGAAATTTCAATGAAAATTTACACGCATTTGTTTATCGTTTCTGAGTTTATCCATGCAAATGTGATAATGTGGAAACATTAAATAAACAACCTCCCGTGATTTAGTGGGAATTTAATACGCATGCGCAAGATTGTAAAATCCGAAAAATTCAGATGATTTCCGGAATCTTTTTTAGGGATCTTCGTTGATTATTAATTAGTGAAGCTTGATTGGGAAAAAATAAAAGCAAATTTGTAATCTTCAAGTACAAATGATGTTTTAAAATATATAAAACAAAAGACAGTGCTCTTCCGATTTTGCGGTATTAAAGCCCAAAAATTCGAGTCTATTATTTTAATATAGTAGTATAGATTAGAATTTTGATAAGGAAAATGTTGATATATCATTTTATACAATACAGCGCCAGAGTGAAACACGGTGCATAGTGTGACATTACTTTTGGATCAACCCTTGTATAATTTAGTAAAAGGAAAATTAATAATTGAGTCCAAAAAATCAAAATACCTTACCTTTTGAATTTGGGTATTTTTCTTTATTTGTATATAGAGCTATTACAAAGAAGATACATGCAGTCTTGGATGGCCATGACCATTGAACCCATTCAAGAAGGGCTGGATAGTGGTGGCTATTTTGACTTTATTTATATTCTTTAGAACGAGCTTTTAGAGATTTTGAAAAGGTATAGGAAATATTAAAACTTAAAAAAATAGAAAGTTTTTTTTACTAGATGATAGCCTATGACTAATTTTGATAATCATATTTGAAATTTTAAAGGTAAATCTTGTTATTTATTTATCATCCTGCCTCCTTAATTCTAACTATATCACTGGGTGCATTTTGTACTTAGCACTATTCTCTGTAAATATGATCTAGCTGTATGCCTACCATGCTAGAAATACCGTCTAACTATGTGGTAAAGACACCTTCGGAAATTGCATGAAACTGTGAAACACTATGTCCCAATAAAATCTACTCAGTCCTGTTGAATTGAATTTGACCACTGACATAGATCAGATAAAGTGACCTCATGAACCTTACATATTACAGTTTTAAAAAAAAAACTATGTTGGAAAATGGACAGTTATGCCTAGATCATACTAGTTAGACTATACAAGATTGTAAGCTGTACACATGTCAGTACTGTAAACTGTTGACCTGCATTATAGTTGTATGTGTTATGGTAATGGCAGCCATTACAATCGATAAAAACACCCAAAGGTATTTGTATTGGTCAAAGAAGTTACATGGAAATACTGCATGTGTAACAAAAAACCGCAAGATATGATTTCCATTATATTTTGATTAAACAAATCAGAAAGCACGAAAACCTTTTGCACAGTACACCTTTATAATTACAACCTTCGAAACTTAGTTCATTTTTATCATAATGTAAGTGACGCGGTATATATTTGTCTCTGTCTTATCTTGTGTTTGACTTATACATGTACTATGGCGCATTCAAAGACTAATATTTAGGACCATGTGCAGATCGAGCAACATGGCTGTAGGCTTACCTTGGTTTTTCTTCTGTCTCTTTGCTCTACATGGGGCACTTGGATATTCCAAAACAAATTTGGAAGAAAAGATTGAGAATTTGGAAAAGAAACTGGAACTCATGTATGACATTGTGACCGAAATAACGTCAGAAAATGGGGATCTTAAAACCAGACTGAAGGCTCTGGAGGATTTGGTGATCGATGGAAAACATTGCGGAAACCGTCAACGTGAACCTTTTAGAGAGTCTGGGAATCTAAATGCTGCGCAAATGACATTTCCACTTAGAACCAACAGTTCGAATAACCAAAGTGACAAGAATATAGATGAGCGAAAAGTCACTGAATCTGATATCAGGAATGATATTTCTTTGGAAAGAAAACGAATAGGTAAAAAATACTCGTGATGGAGATAATACATATGTATTTACATGATAAATAGAATTTTACATGTATATGGTGCTTTGTAACGTCTATATTAGACTTAATTTTTCTATTTTACAGTGCCATCCACATCCACACCAACAGAGGTGATTGCTTTTCATGCTTATATCTCAAAAGACAACAGTGGTGCTCTACCTATTCATCACATTCTACTGTTTGACGTAGTTCCTTTAAATAAGGGTAACCATTACCGCGCTTTTGACGGAATATTCATCGCCCCAACTTCAGGAACATATGTGTTTACGTGGTCCATCATGTCTGATGTTCATGGCAGTGTCCACACGGAATTGATGAAAAATGCTGAAGTTATTGGTACTAGATATGCTGACTCATTCTCTTCAGCGGTTTGGGATTTTGCTACGGGGACTGTAGTTGCTGATATTCTCCGAGAAGACCACGTGTATGTACGTCTAGGCGCAAATTCCCAGAGTAATGTGCGGAGTCTTTCAGGAAGTAGAACTACCTTTTCTGGTTGGCTTTTATCTTAAGAAAATAAATACATTTACGATGAAATGGTCGTAGTTATTATTCAATATTAACATTCAGTTAATAATTTCCCATATGTCTGCATTGAAAATCTGCGATGTTCAATTTCGAATTCATTTAAATACGCTTAACTTATTCCTGCACCATGGGCACAAATATAAAGTTCATTAAGCGTTTTGAGTATATTAATTTTATTATTGTAACATTAAATGAAATGTTCAAAATAAAATAACCGATTTATAAGCAATAATGGAAAATAATCGTTAGATCATATCAGTTTGTCAATAAAAACTACGAAGCTTTTTCTACTATATTTTAGTCGCGGAAGCGACTCGTTAATATGTCTGTTCTATGCATGTTTTATATCCCTGACTAAGAGCGTATATATTTGGCTTAAAAGCGACGATTAACACATTTTTTCATGCAAATAGACATCAGCATGAATATATATGTATAAGCATTTAATGCTTTTTTGGATGTCGTTGGTCCTATAACACATCAAGCGGTGAAGACAAATTGAATACCGCGCGTTAGCTTGGTGCAGACAAATTGAATACCGCGCGTTAGCTTGGTGCAGACAAATTGAATACCGCGCGTTAGCTAACGCGTGGTATCAATTTGTCTGCACCGCTTGGTATGTTAAAGGGCCGACGACATTTATACTAAGCATGAAATGCTTAAATAAAAACACCGGTAGCTATGTTGTACACTGTAACAAAATAGCCCTTGTTACCTATCGTTATATAATCGAACACTGGTGATTGGACTTTATATTTTACGTATCTTATAACTTTACCTATACTGATTGGACGTTACATATTATTCTTTGAACTATTGTGATTTGACTTTATCATTTAATTTCATAATCGGTTTAGAATGCTTTTGTAAAGTAAATACCTTTATTTAATGTATTTTCCATGTAAATTGAATCACGAATATTATGTGTCCATCAAAGACTATATTGCTTTAAAGGAAGGTCAGAGAGAGAGCCAATAGCTACCATGTTTACATTTATGGGGTATATTGTTTTGCGGTGATGATCCGTTAATGACGGTAATTACATTTTTTGCTGGTCAGTATGTCTCCAAATTGGACATTAGGTTCCAGATTAGTACACAAATAACCTGAGGGGGTAAAGTTTATTGTTATACTTTCATGTTAAATACTGAAATCTGATTGGTTAAGACGCAGTTAATAATATTTATTGTTATACTTTCATGTTAAATACTGAAATCTGATTGGTTAAGACGCAGTTAATAATATTTACTATTACCCTCAGCGTTAGCAACGCACTTGGCAACGGGTAACATTAAAAAATGTTACATGCGCGAAAATTATGCGCGTACGGTTCGCTGTAGAATTCACGTTATTCCTATATAAAAGCAGTAAAATTTTCTTAAAAATTTTAAAAAAGACATTCAGTATAACAAAATAAATAGTGCCTGTTTGGGAGGATAACAGTTGAAATTGACACCCCGAGAAAACCATTGTCAACCTCCGCTTCGCGTCGGTTGACAATGGTTTTCTCGGGGTGTCAATTTCAACTGTTACCCTCCCAAACAGGCACTATTTATATACTATTACCCTCAACGTTAGCAACGCACTTGGCAACGGGTAACATTAAAAAATGTTACATGCGCGAAAATTATGCGCGTACGGTTCGCTGTAGAATTCACGTTATTCCTATATAAAAGCAGTAAAATTTTCTTAAAAATTTTAAAAAAGACATTCAGTATAACAAAATAAATAGTGCCTGTTTGGGAGGATAACAGTTGAAATTGACACCCCAAGAAAACCATTGTCAACCTCCGCTTCGCGTCGGTTGACAATGGTTTTCTCGGGGTGTCAATTTCAACTGTTACCCTCCCAAACAGGCACTATTTATATAATGTAAACCAAACAATTACATACATCAATCTGCTAATTGAAGTCAATTAGTCGTTTGATCGGTTCATGTAGATGACAATAATTGGTCACGATACAGTGACCCTCCCCCTAGTAAATATCTGTCGTAACCTTGGTTGACCCTAAGAACACTGATTAAGGGCGGGTTCTTGACTGACCAGCTTAACGCCATCTTGGAGTATCATAGTAACAAGGTGGTGGCGCCCTCTTAATGGGCTTTTCAACACCCAATGAACACTTGCATTACTTTGATAGTTGTTTTCCCCAAATAGTATAAAACTACCAACCACTGGCGGATTTAAGGGGGGGGGGCGTGGAGGGCGCACGCCCCCCCTAAAATTTTCAAAGTATGCATGACTGTAGATGATTTGATAAATTTTACATAGAAAACTTAATTAGCATTTTGTGTTTCACTTTATTTATAAATATGCCTGACTCAGTGGTACACCTCATTGATACACTAACTGTGCTATGCTGACTGTAATTCTGCTGCTCTATAAACATCTATAAACATCTGATCCTAATGCATGTTGACAGGTTCTGATAACAAACCAATTTATTAAACTGTGTTTAAAACAATTAAGCAGTGTTGGTCATTTCATTATGGTGGCTGCATCAAATTCCCCAGGGCCCTGAACTTGGGGCTTCGACCAAGAATCGACTGGAAATCCCAGCAGTTTTGTTTCACGTGTAGACTGCGCTGTCATTTCCCTATTGCGATGCAAGCAAAAATTTCTGAATATTTAAAAGCTGGTCGAAGGTAAATATATAATTGCATTTAAAACCAGATGGTCTATGTGCAATCATTAATTAATTACTGTATATTTTTTGAATTTGTTCTAAATAGACTATTTTAATATAAGAATACTGAAGATTTGATGCATCAGATATTTCCAACAGCTAATAGGGGGTCGGATACCGTAACGTCATTAGAATGTTGTAACTTTGATAACCTGGGTAATTTTGGGAGTTCATAAATGCCTAAATATTTTGTTTTTAATCCAATACATGTATTATAGGTATAAATAACAATATGTGTCAAATTGTTATATATATGTTATAGGCTTTTGTGTAAAGGAAGTAAACACCAAGGGGACATAGTAGATGGCGGAAGTCAGTGTTGCTGTATTGCCTTGACATATCTGTCTTCGGACATACCTAAATCATCGGCCGATGTTGATCATATTTTAGAACTGGGGACATCACTTTATCGCCAACGTTGTCAACATGGAGGGTATATGCTTATTCAAGAGTTGGAGGGAGAAATGGAGATCAGAGGTAGAAAGCTGCTGGTATCTGTGGGAAACCCTAAGTGTGGCACTATTATGCAGACACAAGACAACAATGATGCACTTGCTTTCACATTGGAAACAGCCCTAGAGCATATTAAAGAGGAATCAAGCACATTCTTTTTAACCATCGGAAATGCACCAGGATCAACAATTGGGGTAAAACATCAGATGTCAAATTTTATCGTTATGGATTCACATAGCAGAGATGATAGAGGAATGTGTTGCCCCAATGGAAAATCCGTCGTAATGAAGTTTGAACATATATCAAACTTCATTAAATATGTCCGTGAGATGGCGCAATCTTTGTCCTCAAATGATGTTCAATTTGAAATAACGGGTTTATCATTACACAACAGTCCTAATGATCCGCCCGTTCAATCCAGTCAACAGCAGTCAAACCTACCTGTGGATGATCAGCATCAAGAATCAAACGAACAGAATCCGCCCGTTCAACCCAGTCAACAGCATTCATCGAGTACAACAAACCTACCTGTGGATGATCAGCATCAAGAATCAAACGAACAGAATCCGCCCGTTCAACCCAGTCAACAGCATTCATCGAGTACAACAAACCTACCTGTGGATGATCAGCATCAAGAATCAAACGAACAGAATCCGCCCGTTCAAAATTGTTCTGCTACCGACATTTCAAGATATTTGAACAATTCAGATTTACTTACCGATGAAATAAAGTATTCCCTCATACAAAACAGAAAACCGGTGGCTGATTTCACATTTCCATCGCGCATTTATAAGGATAAACGTAGACGGAGTGGCATTATTCACAGACGATGTACCATGCAGCTCTTTGATACGTTTGATTTCATTACATATTCTGAATCAAAAGATGGGTTGTTTTGTCTTGGTTGCGTGCTTTTCCCAAACATGTCTCATAGACGACCAAAGAAACTGATCACAGAACCATATTTTAACTGGAAGGATGCACGTGAAGATTTAAAACAACATAATGTTTTTGAATATCATGTATCCTCCATGGCCCAATTACATGCGTTTGTGAAAACACACACTGAACCAGGGAACAGAATTGACATGACAATTCGATCTACTGGAACAGAGAGAATAGCAAAAAACAGAAAAATATTATCGTCTATCATAGAGTCACTCATATTTTGTGGCCGTCAGGGCATTTCTTTACGTGGTCACCGAGATGATGAAACTTGCAGAGAAAATAATTTAAACATGGGGAATTTCAAAGAGCTTCTCGTTTTCGAGCATCTTGTGGTGACAACCTGTTGGACGATCATTTGAGATCCTGTAAAAAAAATGCAACATACGTATCAAAAACATCACAAAATGAACTGCTTTTATGTATTAAGAAGTTCATACAAGATACAATTGTGCAGGAGGTTCGAGATCAGCCGATAGGTCCATACTTTGGCTATCAGTGTGATGAGGTGACTGACGCCAGTAACTGGGAACAGCTCGGTGTTGTAATTCGGTATGTTGTCAATGGGAAGCCTATTGAACGGCTTATAGAATTTATAGAGTGTGAGGAAATCACTGGAATGGCAATATGTGAATCCATTATCTCGTGTATGAATGAAGTTGGTCTGGATCCGAACTACTGTCGTTCCCAAACAATGGATGGTGCTGGAAATATGTCTGGAAAACATTCAGAGTGTGCAGCACGATTTAAAGACCAATATCCTAAAGCTGTATATCATTATTGTAGCTGTCATGATCTGAATCTTGCCATCAGTAAAAGCTGTTCATTGAAAGAAGTGCAAATATGTTTAGACACATTAAAGAAGCTGGGTATATTCTTTAAATATTCACCAAAGCGCACGCGAAGGCTGGAAAGGGCTGTTGATGAAATCAACGATGAAAGAACTGAAAACAAAATTGACAAGAAGAAGTTTAAGGTGTTTTCAGAGACCAGATGGGTAGAGAAACACATCACCCTGCAAACATTTCAAGAGATGTATCAGCCAATTTTGCTCTGTTTAGAAGCAATTTCGTTAAGAGAAAGAAACTGGGATGCAAAGGCGGTTGTGGAAGCAAATGGTCTCTTAGCAAAATTGTCAGATTCACAATTTATTGCCTCCTTTCAAACCATCCGGAATTTCTTTGGATACATGTCTGGACTTAGTAAGAAATTACAAGGAAGCAGCTTGGATGTATTGGACGGATACAGAATGGTCGCACATGTGCGTGAGGTTATATTAGGGTTGAGGTCAGATGATAATGAATATGACAGTGTCTTCCATCGCATGGAGGAGATGGCTCAATTAACAGAAGGTGTCATGACTGTCCCTCGTCAATGCTCAAGCACTGGATGAAAAATCAAGTTTCAGCAAAACTGAAACTATATGGAAACCTTGCTGAAACTTGAAGTTGACGTTTCATGTATAGTTTCCGCAATGCGGAAACCATTATATCGATTCAGCAAGTATCCGTTAGGTTTCAGTCAGCAGAAACTTTAGTCTAAGATTCCTGATGGTTTCCGCAATGCGGAAACTAAATTTGAATCGTGTGAATAGTTGTGTAAATTATTATGGAAATATCAATCGGTTTCAGAACATTTCCACTAGGTTTCAGTATGCTGAAACTTTAAGTTAAGATTCCTGATGGTTTCCGCAATGCGGAAACTAAATTTGAATCATGTGAAAAGTTGTGTAAATTATTATGGAAATATCAATCAGTTTCAGAACATTTCCGCTAGGTTTCAGTATGCTGAAACTTTAAGTTAAGATTCCAAATGGTTTACGCATTGCTGAAACTATTACTAAAATTAATTTGAGTTTAATAGTGATATCATTTATTTTCAACAGGTTTAAGTTTAATTCTAGCCTAATGATAATGAATCCGTACATACTAAAATGTATAGTAAGGTTTCAGCGTGACTGAAACTATATGTATACATGTAACTATCTTCAAATGTGGCAAATAAGGCGATTAAGAACCTTACTAAGTAATTAATTGAATTTGAAAAGAAAAACTGATGTCTGATCTTGTTTAATGCATATGATGAAATCATTAATCTGAGGTACTCGGGCACGTGTATACATGTGTATACATTCTTTGTCCAGGTGACCTCCTCTGTGATTTTCCTGTATATTATGTGTGGATTGCAGGGTTTTTTCTGTCAGGAGTGAACAAAAGACTGTTACATAACATATACACAGTGCGAAGCGTGAGTTTGTAACTGGAGCCCGGCGGGAATTTTTTTTCAATGTGTGTGTACCTGAGTTAGTAAAACTGATAAGTAAATTATAATTATTTAGTAAAATAAATTAATATACCTATTTTGTAAGACTCCTTCTTAAATCATTTAGTTATCATTTGAATGAACCTTGAGGTACAGTAACTAATTAAGCAAACAAATTAAGGTAAAGTCGTTGTAAATTTTTACAAATCGTACCAAATATTCGTACAACCTGAAGTTTAGAGCTAATTCATTTCTTTTTTAATACCACGCCAACACATGTACACAGGAATTTTTTTTTTTTTAAATTCTACAGTTGATAATAACAAGTAAAACCCACTTGGAGTTTGAGTCTAATATAATAATTGTTTAATTATTTACATGCATTTCAGACTTTACTGCATGTATGACTGTATCATGATTCACTGGCGTCGGAAGCAAATTGAAAGTGGGGGGGGGGGGGGCTAGACTAATCCTCAGAAATATTGAGGAAAAACCCTAAAAAAACCCTAATTCCCAAAATCATGAAAATCTTAATCGGGGGGGGGGGTCGTTATACCTATACTATATACTTCCGAAAATAAATTTCCCTACCCAAATTTTTTTTCCCAAAATCATGAAATTCCTAATCCGTGTCGGGGGGGGGGGGGGGGCTTGTATGCCTATTACTCCAACTTCTCAATCTCTCAAGGTAAATTTAGGAACAATTACATTTCCGGCGAGAAAAAGTGGGGGGGGGGGGGCTATATGCCTATTGGTTAAGTCTAACTTTGCACTAAGCGCCCCCCCCCCCCCCCCCCCGGTTCGACGCCTATGTGATTCGTGCATTTCTATACTTTGTATTTACTTTCTGTACTGTAAACACAGATATTGATACATGTTTATGAAACATGCACATGTTTCTGTTATAAGATAATAAGCATTATTTATAATTTTACTGAAGTTATACGTATATTTACAAAATCAGTTTAAAATCCAGCACTAGCCATGTGGTGCACGTGATTTTAATCCCATTTTTAAAATTTGATTATACATTCGTATACATTTGATGTAGAAAGTATACCAAATAATTAGGGTCTTCCGTTTCCGACGGAAGACCCTCTTGTTATTCTATTGTTTCTTTTCCTTATTATTATTTTATTTTTTATTTTTTTTCTGACTTTTTTCGAACGCTATTTCTCGTGAACTACATGACCGATTTGCATGAAATTTACAGGACACATTGAACAACAAATATACTTGATATTATAAAATTTCTGGCTGATGACGTCACTTCCGGTTCGAGATTTTGAGGATTTAGTGAATTTTTAAGGACCATTTTGTCCACGTAACTTCTCAAAAACTAATTGCGATAGAAACGTGAAACTTTCAGGGATAGTAGATGAATGTCTGTAGATGATCCTATTTATCTGATATTTTGAAAAATGCGCAAGGCGGCGAAGCTCGCCCGAGCTCAAAAATAAGCACCAATTTTTTTCACGAAATTTTCGCACATTTTCGGCCCTAGCTTTTAATGTGTAAATATTTTGTGAAGACATGTAATGCAAAAGTTGTTCAGATTAACTAGGACTTGCGTTTGATTTCAAGAAAAAGGGGCTGGCCCCTCAAATAAGGGGCCAAAATGGCTCTAAAGGCTTTTTGCAATAACTCTTTACTGAAAAATAATTTGTTATCAATTATAGAACCAAAAATGTTCATTGTATATCTGTTTATTTATACAGTACCATGCCTAAGTCATATGTTACGTAATTAGGGGTTTAAGGGGCCAGAAGTCCAAAACTTTGATCTTTAGTATCTAGAAAAGGAGAATTATTTTGATAAGCATTATAGAACAAAAAATGCTTATAATAATGTTCTTAACAATATGCTACCTAAATAATTTTTGTTAATGGCCCCAGTAAGGATTTTAAGGGTCGGCCCCTAAAACACAATTGTTCAGATATCTCTAGAACGGTCAACAATTTCTGAACACTTGTTGAGCAAAATGTGTTTAAAATTACAAGACCTTTTATTTGATATCAAGGAATAAGGTCTGGCCCCTCAAATAAGGGGCCAAGAGGGCTCTAAAGTCTTTTAATAATAACTCTTTACTGAAAAATAATTTGTTATCAATTATAGAACCAAAAATGTTCATTGTACATCAGTTTATATATACGGTACCATACTTAAGACATATGATACGTAATTAGGGGTTTCAAGGGGCCAGATGTCTTAAAATTTGGTCATTAATATCTAGAAAAGGAGAAATATTTTGAAAAGCCTTGTAGAAGAAAAGTTGCTCAAAATAATGTTCTTAACGATATGGGATCTAAAAATATTTTTTGGTGGCACTGGTAAGGAGTTTAAGGGTCGGCCCCTAAAACACAGTTGTTCGAATATCTCTAGAACGGTTAACAATTCGTGAATACTTGTGTAACAAAATATGGATATATTTACAAGACCTTTCATTTGATATCAAGAAAAAGGGGCCAGCCCCTCAAATAAGGGGCCAAAAGGGCTACAAAGTCTTTTCATAATACAGCAAAACTCGAATATAACGAACATGGATATAGCGAATTTACGGCTATTACGAATTATTATTCATGTCCCGGCAAATTTCTTATATAAACCTATAGAAAATTGATGTATATAACGAACATGGCTATAACGAATTTACGGCTATAACGAAGTAATTTTAAGACCCCTGCTGGCAAAATTTTAACGTAAATTATCATTTTTATAACAAATGTTTTCCATTTCTTTAATTGAAGAAACATGCAATTTTAAGATGCATATATAAAATACTCAAATTCAAATAGTATACGAACTTTTTTTAAAAATTGAAATGAAATGGTTATTTTGAAATTTTTTGTAAATGACGGTAATGCTATTTTTATAACATTTAATAACTTACGATAGTGTAGAAAACTGTTAGCCGGAAAAACTCTTAATTATTTTATAACGAATTCGCTATAATATTTTTTACGAATTCGTTATTAACGTATGGCAAATTACGGCTAAAACGAAGTTTTTTCTATGGTCCCTTGAAATTCGTTATAAACGAGTTTTGCTGTAACTCATTTTAAAGCGATAATAAGTTATTAATCATAAAGCAGAAAATAAGAGCTTATTATTCATAATTCAAAACTGAAATCCGTCCTTAAATCGGCCGATGCAATACAGAGATAAAGGGGTTTAAAATTTGATTTTTCCGGAAATTTTGATTCCACATTCTTGGTTAAGAAAATAGTTTTATGTTCAGAGTTAAATTAACTCGTACCTAAAATTATTCGATAATTGTTAAATCGTACTTTAACAGATTCGGAATTGTATTTGCTAAGTCGTTCTTGAAATCGATAAGGTTTGTTAATTCGTAATTGGCATCATTCGGATTTTGTTAACTCGTACCAAGAATAATTCGATTTTTTTTTGTTTTAGATTCTTACATTTGTTGGTTTAAAAACCCTGCTTCTTACAGGAACTTCTAGCTTTACTTTCGACATTACCGGAAGACCCACTCGTTGCTTTGCAACGAGCTTTGCTCTAGTTAAAATTATATTTTGTTTATATATCAGTCCGACGTGTACGTCTTACTTCCCGGCTTGTTTAACGCGTTTGTATTTTAATTTTATAAGTATTCTTAACGTACTGTTCATCGCATGACCAATCAGTGCACATGTGTAACTGTAAAATAATTGCCATCAATTCATCGTAGTTGTAAATTCACCGTACGGGTGAACGCTGTTAACCGGACCCCGTTAATTGATCGGCATCTAATTATATTTGTGATTTCTGTGTGTTCATGCAGAACCTGCTCTATGATGAACATAATATTTTCACACGTCTATATTTTGAATAAGAATATGACCGTGCTTAGAATCGCGGTGAAAATTGGACAAGTCAAGACTAACTTGTCAGAAAACTATATATGGTTATATCATATTAAGTTTGGCAAAATCATCAGTACATAATATAAAATATATAAAATATAGTTAAAGGCAAAATCTGATACATATGTCTCATTAAAACTTGTTTAATTTCATAAAATATTTGTAAACAAACGGTCGGCCATTTTTTTTTGGTTAATCACGTGTTAAAAATACAATTGTAACAAACACACGCCAATACTTTGTCGTATTTAACCAGGAAATACTGACTCCGACAGTTCTTATTTTAAATAAATATACATGTAAAAAGTATACTTTTCGGTAAAAAAATGATAATTTTGATTAAACATTATTCATTTTAAACTATCCCAAAATGCACTTTTCCAAGATTTAGCGGGTTCTGATTGGTCAGTATTGGCGCATTGGCGCACTTTATGATTCCGAGCGAAGGTTAAAATGGACAAGAAGGTGCTGTTGTAAAATGGAGAATTGAGAAGCATTAATAGCCTCTACAACAAGGAGATAATGCAGGAACGAAGAACTCATGTCAAGGTAACTTAATTCACAATATAGATACTCCCAATAACATTTTCAAGGCTTTAATTTATCTCTCATTTGTAAACGAGATCTGGCGCCATCAAATCAAGATGGCGTCATTTTTTCAAACTTGGTTCGGCGTTTTAATTTTTATTACCGTATCTCTTTTAAATATACGTTTTGACCAAGTTAACCATTAACCAACTTTATATGCATGATAATCAAGATTATCCAGGGTATACACATATATAATTATATAAACGTCCCTAATATATGAATGCTTGGTTGGTAAACAAGACGAACAATGAATCTTTCGCACATTATACAATTTACAAACTCTAAATGTAACGAACAAAATTTATTAACTAAATCCGGAAAATGAAATCTTATACGTTTTTCTTTTTCAGCATTGACAGCATACAAAGTCAATGTTTCCGGTGATTAGTTGCATCCCCTGTTCGGTGATTCGGGTGAATGTTTTGACCAGCTGGACGATGTGAACGCAAGGTATTGCTTTGAAATTGATTATTTTCACCATTAACTTATACATGTGTTGGATGTTTATAATTTACTGTAGTAATTTTTGGGAAATCCAGGTCTAAGTTTTTGAAAAGGAGGTTGATGGGGGGGGGGGGGGGGTGTGGGACACACTTATTGTTGATAAGTTTTTCCATTGTTCAACAAACAATAATTGAATCAAAATGAAAATAACATAGCTTCAAACATAAAATGAAACATTTTAGACCAGATACCACTGTAGTCATTATATGACATTGCTTAAACAGCAACTGACAACTGCATAGTAGCTTCTGTATTCAGAATTTTTTTCAGGATGCTTTTATTACATGTTAGGCTGAATGACTTTATTATTCATGTTTAAGATAAATAGAACAGACATAAAGTACAGCCCAGTGAAAGGAACAAGTTCATCGCAAGAAGAAGAATTTTAATGCTACCACTGTCCAGAACTACTAAGTCTGCTGTAGCCATGATGTGATCATATGAGTGCTTCACCAGTCTGGACAATGCTCGAAAGTCCCCCCAAAAGGCCTATTTCCATAAACTACGACTCGGGTTACACCAACAACAGCCATTTAGGACACTCCTTATTGATTCGAATGGACACATCTCTACGACCCGACTAAACCTCTGCAGAACAAGACTTTTTAACTGTAAAGTATTCACATTTCAAAAAACCTATAAACTATAAAAGTACTTTTCTTAGATGATCAAATACCAGTATATTACAATGTCTGTCTGTAAGCTAGAATCTTAGAAAATCACATGGTTTAGACTTATTAAATGATTGATTAGACCTTGCAGATATTAACTTTCATTTTCTTAAATAATTTGTTATATTTGCAAATATTGCATAAAATATTAGACTCCATGTAACATATATCCTCACACCTCCAAGTTGATAAGTGTTATCTACTTTTTTTTCCATTTTCTTTGTTTAAACATTTATTGATAACTTAGTTTTTATTTGCAGCAATATATGGAAAATTAAGAAACCAATCTTAAATGTAAAAACACTGCATTAGGAGATGAATGCATGGGTCATAGAAATGATAAAATACACCAAACAATATTCAATTATGTCATATATGAAAATATATAAAGACAACATATACCCCATGTATTACAATTTTTATATAACAACATTACTTGGATGGAAAGTTGTTTCCATGTGGGTTTTATTTTAATCTGTGTTATGTAACTAATATATAATTGGAATTAGCTTTTATATCATAAGTAAAATGCTGGTATTGATGAGAATTGTAAGGTGAATGATCTGTGTGATTCTTTGTATTTTATACATTCATGCTACAAAAAGCAAGTACATGTACATGTAGTAATACTTGTCATATATAAACAATGTATATTTTACTTCATGTCTTGGATTTAAAAATATTAATGTAGGTAAAGTAGTGAAATGTAGGAAGGTAAACCGTGTGTAAAGAAGAATATTCATCAGGAATGAAGTGTGTTGCAATCAGCATAATTAATTAAATGTGTACATCATATTTTTGCACATGATTTGACAGACTGCTACATTGTTAGCTTTTTATTGGCCAACAAGCTTTTCATATCTCCCTCTGGGTCATCTATTAAATACTGACAGGCTTATGATATTAAAATCTGATCAGTTGGTACATCATGGGTGGAAATGAAAAGTTCACTTTGGACTTAATGGATTATCAAAAAAATGATATCAAATCCTGTTCTATTGTAAAACATTAGATTATATTACTAACAAAGAAAAGGTTTATCCCAACTTGTAAGTGGATCACTTTGACCTCATTTTGGAATTTATGACATACATATTCAAATCAAATCTTGGTCATACCTTTATAGTCAACTACTATCTTGTAGTGTATTTTTTTTTTTTTAAAGATAGATACTTTAGACTTTTCAAAAATATTTTATGGTGTACATATTCATTGTAGTTCAAAAGAAATTGAGACAAGTGTATCATGTTCATGTAACAGTGAAGTTTTCTTTGTTTATTCATGTACGTGCAGTTATTTTGTAAATTGCATTCATATTTTTAAAAAAGTAAGATCTTTGTTGCATTTTTAAAGGGAGATTTGATAGGCATTTAATAGAGATGAAAAAAAATACAAATGTAAAGATTTCTATGGGAGTTTTTTTTCTTGTGCAATTTTATCATTTTTTAAATAAAAGTCCATAATAAGGGAATTGCCATATGGATGTTTCTCCATTATTGTATCTTGGCTGTATTTTATTTATTATTGGAAACAATTTCAGATTTTTGAACAAAATAAATTTGGAACTGTTTGAAATTGTTTTGTTTTTACATAAAGTAGAAACCTTGCTCAGCTTTTGTGAAAGCAAAAATATAGAAAGTTTCAGTAAGTTTCAGTTGCGGAAACCCTTTGTAAACAATATGTTTCCCAATTGAATATGGACATTGAAACTATGCAGAAACTTCAAGTTTCAGTAAGTTTCCGTCGCTGAAACCATTTGTAACCAATATGTATCCCAAAAGTATATGGAGATTGAAACTATGCAGAAACTTCAAGTTTCAGTAAGTTTCCGTTGCGGAAACCATTTGGATTCATGGACAACCTAAGTTTCAGCACTGCGGAAACTTAATGAAACTTGAGGTTTCCGTGCTGAAACCTGTCGGAAACTTAAAGTAACCTTAAGTTTCCGCAGAGTTTCCAAAGGGTTTCCGCAGCGCTGAAACCAGATATTTCATCCAGTGAAGGCAATCTCAAAGAAGCAATGTTCCTGCGTCATCAGCAAAAGAGTACTTCAAGCGAAATACCTACCTTCCATATTTGGATTCTTTAATACAACAACTCGACTTTCGGTTTTCAACCTTGGCTCAACAAAGTGCTCAAGCATTGTGTCTGGTGCCCTCAAATCTCTCTCGTTTGAACCAGGAAGTTTTACATGCTATAGAAACCAGCTTTGGGTCAGACATGCCAGACCAATCTTCATTTCTGCAAGAGTTGAACTTATGGAAGCAAATGTGGAGTCATCAAACAGATCAGCCAGACACACTTTCAAAGACACTTCTGGACGATAGAACATGCCGAACCATGTTTCCAAACATCACCAAAGTTATTCATTTACTACTTTTAACGTCAGTAACATCCAGTTCTGTGGAGCGGGCCAATTCATCTTTAAGATTTATTAAGAGTTATCTGCGCTCTACGATGGGAGAAGAGCGATTTAATGCCCTTATGCTTTTGTTTATTCATAAAGACATCAAGGTAGATGTCAGTAAAATCATTGACATTTTTATTTCCAGAAATCCAAGACGGATGTTGCTTGAAAATCCAACTGGTGATTAAAAGAAATGAAAACTATATCTTGTTTGTTTATTTTCATTGCTTATTTCATCTTTTAAAAGTGTACATAACTAAAAAATATCACTATTTTGAGCCTGGTTTTACCTTCAAAAAACACGAAAACCCAGGAGATTCCGGGGGCTTCGCCCCCTGGGCCCCCACCAGGGCCTTGCCCTGGACCCACAGGGGGCCTCAAGGCGGCCCCCAGACCCCCTGTCTGAATAATTTTATCCACGCCCCCCCTAACTACAAATCCTGTATCCGCCCCTGCCAACTTCTCGCAAGTTAGGTTAATTCCGACGCTCTTTCGAACTCTTAACATCTCTCTGACTTCCCCGTATTGGGACTGTGTATTTAGTTTGCTTTTTGTCGAATAAAACCACTATACGATCACTTAAGACTTATACTTAACGTGTACACTGCTTACGTAAGATACGCGTAGTAGTGTTATAACACTATACCAATCTATGGGGTGTAATTTTTATTAAGGGAGAAAAGCATATGGAAGAGAACATTTACTGTGATTCGATGACAGACTAATAATTGAAACATCTGCTTTTATAAATCATGAATGTAATCGATAATAATGAACCATTTTCTGTCACATTTAAAAATAAAGAAGTATTCTATTCAGCAAGACGAGGCGATATATACAAAATATATGCTAATTTAAATAAAAACTAAAAGATGAATAACGACGAACTAAACTTTATGTAAACAGCAAATTCCTATGTTTTGATATAGTCGGTCTAATGCCACAATAGACTGTGCCGACATATTGAATACGACAATTGGCGTTAGATATTTAACATAAAAAAGGAGGAAATAATTAAAGATCCTCGTAAACAAAAAAAAATTCTACTAAAATGTTTTGTATTTGATACTATAAAACTGATTTGAGCAAGGTCATGGATTGTTCAGTTGAGCGTGGTGGCTTATGGTCCGGCGGGTTAACATGGTCACATTGTGTACACGGGGTGGCAATATATTTCATTTGACTCACAATAATACAAGTTATTTTTGTAAATGCCATCCATAATTAAAGAAGATGAAAGCGTAAATTGCATAGCTTTGTTATTTATTATATATATATATATATATATATATATATATATATATATATATATATATATATATATATATATATATATATATATATATATATATATATTGCCTAATTAAAGATAATTATGTGTGCTAAAGTAATTGTTAAGTTAAAAAGAAAGATATTGTCTTTATTGAGGACAATGACACCTACGTGAGCTCAATCCCTCTAATACAATAGTGCATTTCTTATCAATAATGATGACCTATAATACGTACATACCTTCAGAATGAAAATGTGTACAGTTTATATCTATTCATCTTATAAAGAGACTCAATATATATTTAAAAAAAGACGTCATAGATATAGAAAAAAGAAACTGGGACATCACATTTCGAGCTTAAATATGACACATTCATAGTTTAAATATAGCAAATAACAACGTACATGTGTATACATGCAGGCAACCAGTAAACCTGGTCACATTTGTTTTACATGGGTAACATTCATAACATTGTGATATATTTCAAATGCTACAGCTTTTATTTTTAGCGATGCACAAGAAGGTAAGAATTAATGCCGACTTAGTACATAAAACATCTCAATAAAAATAAACTATCTCTAAATAACAGTTAGGGAAAATGAAATAAAAGTCATATCAATAATTATAATTTACACTATTTAATTGTACAAAATAATTTGCATTCCACTAGAAGATATAACGTCAGAGTTTTTGTTTTACGTCACATTGACACATTTATGTTTCAAAAGATGTTTATTAAAACAACCTTAAAACCATTCTACCAATTGTTAACATGCGTTGTTCAATTTATCAGCATAACAGTCTGTGTAATGATATGATGGACCTCAAAAACTAAATCAACAAATCACATTTATCGAACTACATTAATGAAGATTGCCTTTTGTATAGAATAAGGCATACCTGTTAGATTTAAAATATTACAATCTACACACGTCAGTACTGTACACTTTTGACCTGTGTTATGGGTAAGCAGTGGCTAACCTTGTATGTGCTATGGTCATGTCATAACAGAGAATGTCATCACAATTAATAGAAAAAAACCTAGATAATTATATTTTAAGTATTATGTTTTGCCAAAGAAGTTACAAAGGAAAAAACAATGCATGTGTAACGGAAAACGATAAGATATGATTCCAATTATATTTTGAGTAAACAAATCAGAAATCTCTACAATCTTTTGCTCAATACACTATACATATTTAAGACATTTGTTATTTAATTCGTTTTTGTCATAATATCAGTGACGCGGTATCTCTTTATCACTCTCCTTCTCTCTCTTATCTTTTGTCTAATTCATATAAGGGCGCTGTAAAAGACTAATATTTTAGGTCATATCTCAAGCAACATGGCTGTAGGATTACCTTGGTTATTCTTCTGTCTCTTTGCTTTACATGGGGCACTTGGATATTCAAAAACCAGTTTGGAAGAAAAGATTAAGACTCTGGAAAAGAAACTGGAACTTATGTATGATACTGTAACCGAATTAACATCAGAAAATGGGGATCTTAAAACTAGACTGAAGGCTCTGGAGGATCTAGTGATAGACGGAAAACATTTGCAAAATTGTCAACCTGAAGCTTTAAGAAGGTCTGGGAATTCAAATGCTGATCGAATGACCTTTCCTCATAGAACCAACAATTCGGAAAACCGAAGTGGCAAGAATATAGTCAAACGGAGAAACTCTAATTCTCATATCAAGGATTATATTTCTTTGGACAGAAAACGAATAGGTAAAGCTACTGGTGATGTATGTTGTACAAGTGTTGTACAAGTGTATATACACTGGTAAAAGTAAAATTGAATTTTACAGGTAGGTAATGCTTTGCCTTATCTAAACTAAATTGACTTTAAATTACTTTTGACTATTTCACAGTGCCACCTACGTCCATACCAACGGGACTGATAGCTTTCCATGCCTATGTCTCAAAAAACAACAGTGGTCCTCTTGTCACGCATCACATTGTTTAGTTTGACGTCACATTAAACCGGGGCAACGGTTACAACGCTTTTGACGGAATATTCATAGTTCCCGCCATAGGAACCTACGTGTTCTCGTGGTCTTTTATGTCTGATTCTCAGGGTAAAGTTTGCACTCAATTGATGAGAAATGCAGAGATCCTTTGTACCAGATTTGCCGACTCAACCACTTTTACAGGCTGGGACTTTGCAACCGGGGTTGTAGTTACTGATGCTAATCAAGGTGACCACGTGTATGTTCGTATGGGACAAAACTCTTTGGGTAAAGTGCGAAGTGTTGATCAGAGTACAACTACTTTTTCTGGTTGGCTATTATCTTGAAAAATCGAATAAATGAAAGATACAATGAAAAATATAGTTCTCATTATAAACAACTATCAATTAATATATGTATATTTTGGGGGTTTTCCTGGTGCTTTTTATATCATGTAATTTAAAATTTTAACGTTCATGTGTTAAGCTTATGCTGAACAATTAAACACCTATATAACGCTATCAATAATACATACAATCTAAGATATTGTTTGTCAATGTAATACGATACTACAACAAAAAAATGATATAGATTCAATTAAAAAAAAAAAATAAAAAAAAAAATAGTTCTGTAATTTAAGTCAATATTTATGTGGTTAATATTTGGTGTAGTCTTTGAAATCTAATTATCACGTTATAATTGTTAAGTGTTTTATTTATATCTTTCGTCATAAACATTGGAGAGAAGAAGGCTAATCATACAAATAAACACAAACCTTTAAAAAGACGTAAATTCATGACGCCGCGATGTCACGTATAAATCATGCCACAAGCATCAACATTTTGGTAAATTTACACAAAATTTTTAGTTTAAACTAGACTTTGACCCGTGCCAACACGGGTTGACATTGCATATGATATCGGAATTTACAAAATAGATACATCGAAACACCGTATATTGTTGACATTTGCATAACCAAGCTTTAAGTCTACAATAATGCTATTAATTTCGCTACACTCTGCTAAGTTGGAATAATGCAAGTTTGTCTCGAGACAGACTTCATCACAGTTTAAATGTCTCCTACTGTATATACCCGTAATTAATATATTTTTAATGTAGCAGAAAATTGCAGAATCGCTCCAAAACGATTTTGGGTAAAATTGATAAAGTTGAATTGAAAATAACAGTCAAATTGTTCTTAACAAACCCTTTTGAAGCTGTAAATACCTTCATTCTTCGAAAAATTTAATTCTATAATAGCATAATTCAGAATTTTTTCAACAACGTTTTTTCGGAGACATAAATAACAGAGATTGGCAACTCCGCCATTAGCGTGTATTGTTGTTGAGAATTGAAACGGGGCCAACCTTACTTTAAGATTACATTTTAGTAATTTATGTCTCTGGTTTTTACACTCCATGTTGACATTTGAAACTCTCGGGAATTTTTTTTATAGTAAATGCACTGTGTTAGAGTTATCTCCCGTATTTTTTTTTATTTTTTTTTTTTGATGAACAGAGAGAAATTTCAATGAAAATTTACACGCATTTGTTTATCGTTTCTGAGTTTATCCATGCAAATGTAATAATGTGGAAACATTAAATAAACAACCTAGTGGGAATTTAATACGCATGCGCAAGATTGTAAAATCCAAAAAATTCAGATGATTTCCGGAATTTTTTTTAGGGATCTTCGTTGATTATTAATTAGTGAAGCTTGATTGGGAAAAAATAAAAGCAAATTGGTAATCTTCAAGTACCAATGATGTTTTAAAATATATAAAACAAAAGACAGTACTCTTCCGATTTTGCGGTATTAAAGCCCAAAAATTCGAGTCTATTATTTTAATATAGTAGTATAGATTAGAATTTTGATAAGGAAAATGTTGATATATCATTTTATACAATACAGCGCCAGTGTGAAACACGGTGCATATGTGACTTTACTTTTGGATCAACCCTTGTATAATTTAGTAAAAGGAAAATTAATGATTGAGTCCAAAAAATCAAAATACCTTACCTTTTGAATTTGGGTATTTTTCTTAATTTGTATATAGAGCTATTACAAAGAAGATACCTGCAGTCTTGAATGGCCATGACCATTGAACCCACTCAAGAAGGGCTGGATAGTGGCGGCTATTTTTGACTTTATTTATATCCTTTAGAACGAGCTTTTAGAGATTTTGAAAAGGTATAGGAAATATTAAAACTAAAAAATAGAAAGTTTTTTTTACTAGATGATAGCCTATGACTAATTTTAATAATCATATTTGAAATTTTTAAGGTAAATCTTGTTATTTATTTATCATCCTGCCTCCTTAATTCTAACTATATCACTGGGTGCATTTTGTACTTAGCACTATTCTCTGTAAATATATCAATTTGCTTGATCTAGCTGTATGCCTACCATGCTAGAAATACCGTCTAACTATGTGGTAAAGACACCTTCGGAAATTGCATAAAACTGTGAAACACTATGTCCCAATAAAATCTACTCAGTCCTGTTGAATTGAATTTGACCACTGACATAGATCAGATAAAGTGACCCCATGAACCTTACATATTACAGTTTTAAAAAAAACTATGTTGGAAAATGGACAGTTAAGCCTAGATCATACTTGTTAGACTATACAAGATTATAAGCTGTACACATGTCAGTACTGTAAACTGTTGACCTGCATTATAGTTGTCTGTGTTATGGTCATGGCAGCCATTACAATTGATAAAAACACCCAAAGGTATTTGTATTGGTCAAAGAAGTTACAATGGAAATACTGCATGTGTAACAGAAAACCGCAAGATATGATTTCCATTATATTTTGATAAAACAAATCAGAAAGCACGAAAACCTTTTGCACAGTACACCTATAAAATTACAACCTTCGAAACTTAGTTCATTTTTATCATAATATAAGTGACGCGGTATATATTTGTCTCTGTCTTATCTTGTGTTTGACTTATACATGTACTATGGCGCATTCAAAGACTAATATTTAGGACCATGTGCAGATCGAGCAACATGGCTGTAGGCTTACCTTGGTTTTTCTTCTGTCTCTTTGCTCTACATGGGGCACTTGGATATTCCAAAACAAATTTAGAAGAAAAGATTGAGAATTTGGAAAAGAAACTGGAACTCATGTATGACATTGTGACCGAAATAACGTCAGAAAATGGGAATCTTAAAACCAGATTAAAGGCTCTTGAGGATTTGGTGACCGACGGAAAACATTTCGAAAACCGCCAACGTGAACCTTTTAGAGAGTCTGGGAATCCAAATGCTGCGCAAATGACATTTCCACTTAAAACCAACAGTTCGAATAACCAAAGTGACAAGAATATAGATGAACGAAAAGTCACTGAATCTGATATCAAGAATAACATTTCTTTGGAAAGAAAACGAAAAGGTAAAACTACTGGTAATGGAGATAGTACATAATTATGTATTTTCGTGATAAATTGAATTTTACATGTGTGTGGTTCTTTGTAATGTCTAAATTTAAATTTAGAATTAATTGAAGTTTCTTTTTACTACTTTGCAGACTATATTGCCATCCACATCCACACCATCAGGAGTGATCGCTTTCCATGCTTATCTCTCAAAAGACAGTAGTGGTCCTCTTGGAGCCCATCACATTCTCCAGTTTGACGTTGTTCCATTAAATCGAGGCAACGGTTACAACGTTTTTGACGGAATATTTATAGTTCCTGCCAAAGGGACATACGTATTCACGTGGTCCTTCATGTCTGAGGGTCATGGTAGTGTCGACACACAGTTGATGAAAAATGCTGATATCATCGGTACTAGATTTGCCGACTCAACAAGTTCAACAGAATGGGACTTTGCCACGGGGACTGTAGTTACTGAAGTTAATCAAGGTGACCACGTGTATGTTCGTCTAGGGCTAGAGTCTACTCGTAGAGTGCGAAGTATTCCAGAAAGTAGAACTACCTTTTCTGGTTGGCTTTTATCTTAACTATGGAATAAATGAAAGATACTGTGGTAGTTGTAGTTGTTACTGATTATAGACACCGGTAGCTATGGAGTCCATTTAGGGCTCTGTTGAATGTTATTAGAATTAGAATAGACATTCATTTTCCTATATTAAAGGAGAATGACATTTAAAAGAGAAAACTCACTGCAATTGGGTGGAAAAGAAATGTATTTTAGAAACATTTGCATTTTTAATTACTGATGTAATCTATACTTTTGAACCAGTTGCTGTCTTGATAAAAATAAACAAGAAATATTTTGTTCAATATGACGATACGAGATGCAGATTCCTATTAAAACGAAAACTGAATCATGACAAGGAAACCGTTATGTGAGCAAAAGGTTCAAACGTTTCGAGATAGTCGGTCTAATGTCAAATCAGACTGTGCAGACATATTCAATTGGGGCTTGATACTGAACATATGGAAGAAATTATAAAGATCCTTGTAAATAAGATCTTTTCTACCAAGATTTTCTGTATTTAATACTGTAAAACTAATAAAGCAAGGTCATGGCTCCTGTTGTCCAGGTGAGCGTTGTGACTTCTGGGCCGCTGTTTTTTTTTTCATAATAAATGGGATGGCAATACGTCTTTTAGGTTTAAAAAAAATACCAACGATAAAGAAGTGGAAATTGCAAATTGTAGATCTCTGGTGTCTATCTATCTATCTATCTATCTATCTATCTATCTATCTATCTATCTATCTATCTATCTATCTATCTATCTATCTATCTATCTATCTGCCATACCTATTTTTATTGCCTAACTATATAAACATGAAGTGTTTTTAAGTATTTGTTAGGCAAAAGAAACATATTGTCTTTATTGAGAACAATCATACCTACTTGAGTTCTTTCCCTTTAATACAAAAGTGCATTTATTATCAATATTTACTGACCTATAATACATACATACCTTCGGAATGAAAATTTGTACAGTTCAGATATGTGTACCTTAAAACGTGACGCTATATATATTAAGGCTCAATGCTTTTCAATGGATCAAGTAATTAAGGACCAACTTAAAAAAGATCATGAATCTTAAAGAAAATGGGACATCAAATTTCGGGCTTAGAAATGGCATATATTTAGTTTGAAACCCACAATTAAGAACGTATATGTATGTCGGCAACAAGTAAAATTATTTTATTTTAACGGGATAACTTTCAAAATATATGATATATTTCAAAAGCTACAACTGTAGATTTTAGCGAGACACCAAAAGGTAAGAGTGCCGACTTGGTACACCAAACATCTCGGTGATAATTCAACAAATCTCTTCAAAATAGTTAAGGAAATTGAATAAGAAGTCATATCAATAATGTGTAATTGATTTGTTGATTTTTTTTCGTTTAACTGTTACAAACATTTTTTAACTGTACAAAAATAATTTGGATTTCACTACCAGATATATAGAGAATAATACATACCCTTTTCCATATCATAGCCTGTATCAGCCCAAGACTCCAATATCAGCCAAAGGGCCGAAGGCCCGAGGGATGATATTGGTCGAGGGCTGATACAGGTTGTGATATGGAAAAAGGGTATTTATTATTATATTTATTACATAATTAGTAATAAATTATGTAAAAAGGCATCAACTTGAACAAATTGAATTTAAATAATATTTGAAAGTAGTCTGTACATGTATTAAATAAAAATATGAGATCTTCTTGTTTTAACAAACATGAAGCTACAGAACGGAATTTCATCAGGTTTTAAAAGTTGACTGCTTTAAAACATTTGCTAGCATTTGAAGTTTTCAACTGCACTTAAAAATGTCGACTGTAACTGAAAATGTTTTATTTTTCGTCTGTAAACATGCAAAAATGCCGAAGCGAAAAAAGGCAGAGGAGTTCCGCAAGGGGTATGATACGGATCCGTATCAGCCCCGGAGGGCTGATAACCTGTATCAGCCCCGGAGGCCGATACGGATTTTGTGATGTCATCTGTATCACATGTGCAAAAAACCTGTATTTATTACTAAGTATGTAATAAAACGTCAGAAATTTATCAATTACGTCACATTAATGCATTGGATTTAAACACATGTCGATTGAAAAACCCTGAAACCATTCCACCACGTTCAAAGAATTGCATGATTTTCAGTGACGAAAATATAATGTGAAAAGTGCATTTTAATCGAGCAATAAATTACCTGTCAGATATAAGATAAGAAAAGTTTCGATTCAGTTCTGAACAATGTATTCAATGGCAATGTTTTGGCTCATTTTTGGAAAATGTTTCATTCAATCTGTTGTAAGCATCAATGCAGATAGTATTAAATTATGTCAACGTGAGTAAATGGTTGCGGATTTAAAAGTAAGTCATGATATTTTATCACAGAAAATATTTGAGATACAATTTAAAATAACTATTGCAAGGAAGGTATAAACGAACTCCATAAAGAAAATTTGAAAGGGACAATTGACCACTTACAATATGAAAACCGAACACAAAAATAAATCAACAGTGAATTGGAAATGGAAATCACCGAAATGAAAGCGCTGTTCAAAGCGAGTGAATCTGAAGAATTAATTAAAACAAAGTCTAGTTTGTTGCAAATCTTAAAACCAATCAAAAACAGATCGACAGCCAAAAGATGACTACGAAAGCGTCAAAACAATCGGAACCAATTCTTCTACACCCGGAATTAACAAAGAGGTACAACACCCAACAGCTCCAGTAGAATCTCATCAAAGCGTCTTCTTTTGACAGGTTATCTTTCGTAATTAACGTCTCCTATTTTTAATACATACCTCATTGATGTTTCCTTCAGTTAATCAAATAATTACCTTTTAAAACAGTATAAAGGTTACGTTGAATGACATTGCTAGAATTCTACTTAACAGAGCTATACTTATTTTTTGTCCTTTTTGACACAATTTCGTGTTACATGTATAAAATTTTTTTTTTAAAAAAGATGAATGGGATGCTCTATTAGCTTATTAGTTATTATGTATTCAATATTAACACAAAAACAAAGATTTCAATCTAATGCAAATTGCCTCATAAAAAACAGATAACCAACTAGTGACACCAAATGGCGTTGCGTTCTTTGCCTATCTCTCAAGACCCGAACCTAATCCCGGTACTCATAAGACGTTCGTGTTCGATGTTGACCACACAAACATTGGCGGTCACTACAGTCACCACACTGGTATATTTACTTGTCCCAGTCATGGCGTCTACGTTTTTTCTTCGAGCATCTACTGTAAACTGGAGGTTATGTCTACTCAGAAATGGTTGTCAATTCTTATCCAGTGTCAGCAAAATTTGTCGGCTCACAGAGTGTTAGCAACGGCCTGTCGTCAACTGATTTGGTAATTGTAGAGTTAAACGCTGGAGACGAGGTATACATTTGAACACCCCTAAATCACTCGTCAAGTGGAAAGGTTAAGAGCGAAACTTCAGTACGATCTCCATTTAGTGGGTGGAAATTGTTTTAAAAATTGTTTTAAAAACAAAGTTTCTATATTCGAATCTTGTCCAAAAATTGTAAAAGTTTTCCAAATATATTGTACATTTATTTTACATTGTCCTCTTAGGATATTGTGTTAGTTGTCATAATCCGGAGACGTAATGATATAATTTAATTATAAACAAAGAAAATATCCGTATATCAATGATGAAACTGTAGGTTTATGTGAAATACACAGTCATTTATAAATTTGTAAAATATAGAAAACATAACAAATACCCCGTTGATTTCTAATGGTATACATAAGTACAATGCATATATGTAATGATATGCATTAATTAATATATATGGCAGAATTGATGAAAGGTAATCTTGAATGGACAATAGCACTGTCGTTAAAAAAAATGATCAGAAAATTAAGTAAATTCTATATTTGCCAGCAATATATATAAATTTTTATAGAAATGGGTCTACTCTAGTTATTTAACACACATAAAATTCTTATGAAGTATCCAACAGATTCTAGGATGTACATACCGAGATAAGGAAGAGAAATGATGAATGTTGATTGATTCGTATTGCATGGTTTTCTTTTATATGTGTATTAAAATTTCATTTTACACAATCTTTTTATTTCGAGGTATTTTTTTTTGATTTCGTTTTATTTCGAAGTATTTTGAAGTGATGGTTCTAAAATTGTTTTATGTCATATAACAATCAATAATAATAAGGAAATCACAGTGAATAGTAATGAAACCACAGTACATTATTGTATTTTTGCCTATAACTCCGTTTTAACACAATTTTTAACCAGCAATGTTTTTTTTCGAATGAATTTCATTGAGAATAAACTAAAGAAGATTAAACGCAAGTTCTTAAAAAAGCTCACAAACAAGAAAGTCATCTGATTGTTAAATCTAAAGTAACAACTTGTAAGCAGTGCAATAATCTCCTGATTAAAAGGCGAACGTTTGAAGTGCTACTTAAGGTAATAGATACATTTATTTTTCACCACATTTCCCTATTAGGACCTTACTTCGTTTATGATCACTTTACACCGAACCATCATATCATAGTAAAGACACCTAGGAAATTGGGTCAAATTTGGAAACAATATGTGTTAAACACAATATAAATTTTGAAACAATCGCATTTATTGATTATGAATATAATCTATATTATTGAACCAGTTCTTGTCCTATTAAATATAAGCAAGAAATATTATGTTCGAAATACCGATACGAGATGCAGATGCATATTCAAATCAAAACTGAATCATGAATAATGACAAGGAAATCTTTATGTAAGCAATAGGTTCAAACGTTTCGAGATAGTCGGTCTAATGTCACACCAGACTGTGCAGACATATTGAGTATGACAATTGGGGCTTGACACCTAAGATATCTAACTCCCCAATGTTGTTTTATCAAGAGTTTTTCGAGAGATATATCATTGGAATCTGTAAACAAAAGATACTTGAAAAATACAAAGAAAAATGTATTCATCCCTTTGAGATATGACCTATTTGATTTGACCTTTTTGCACCTAAAATGGGATTTTATCTTTTTTTTTTAATATCAAGAATTTTATTAATCCAGTTTGCCTAGATATGTATTCAGAATCAGTTTAACGTAATTAAACATGAGGGTCAGTGATGTTAAATTTTAGATATAGGGCTTCAAAGGTAAAATTCTCGCAAAATTTGGCTGACAAAATTTCCGATATTTTCTATAAATATGCATGATTTTATGCTAAACGTGTATCACTTTCTCAAAATTTAATTTTGAACATGTCACACAGAACCTATAGAATATGTTATAAACCTATCAAATGTTAAAAATATGAATAATGAATAAAGTATAATAAAACGAAACGGATATTGAAAATTCATAAAATTGCTTGTTTCTGTCATTCTTGTCTAAAAGACCTTCCGCACAAAAAAGGCCCCCTAAAACTTCTTTGTTTCTTGAACTCAAATGGATTTTCTTTAAGAATGTTGTGTAATTATGAAATTATAATTTTTCAGTGATGATTAGATAGATAAAATCATATTCATTTTAATTATAATGATCATCTTGGCAATGAAATCAAAACGCGAGGAGTGAGATACCTTAACATAAAAAAAATAAATAATTAAAGATCTTTGATATTTGATATTTGATATGATTTATTTGATTTTATTTTGATTTTTATTTGATTTGATAGATATTTGATACTATAAAATTGATTTAAACAAGTGCATGGCTCATGTTGTTCAAGTGAGCGTTGTGGCTTCTGGGCCGCTGTGTTTTTATCATGTACATGGGGTGGCAATACATATCATATACGACTTTAACAACAAAACATTTTTTTTGTAAATATGACCAATAATGAAGTTGAGAGCGTAAATTGTATAACTCTGATATTTATACGCCATACCTCTTTTTATCGCTTAAAGAAATAGATTTGAAGTGTTTCAGAGTAATTGTTAAGTATTAAGAAATATGTTGTTGTTATTAAGGACAATGATACTTCCTCGAGTTAAATCCTTTTATGCAATAGTGCATTTCTTATCAATATATGCTGACCTATAATACAACCAAACCTTCAGAAGAAAAGTTCGTACAGTTGAGATATTTTTATCGTATAAAGTGACGTTATATATACTTATGCGCAATGCATTTCAATGTATTCATGTATTCAAGGACCAACTTGAAAAAAAGATCATGAATATAGAATAAAAAACTGGGACACCAAATGTCGAATTTAGATACGGCATTTAAATTTTATAGGTTAATTTTTGCTATGAAGAAATTATATGCATGTAGGCAACGAGAAAACTTGGTCAAATCATCTTTTTAAAGAGGTAACTTTCAAAACATTACTTTATATTTCAAATGCTTGAGCTGATATTTTAAGCGTAGCACCAGGAGGTGTGAACGCCACTTTAGTACACCAGTCCCAATCCAACTTTTATCGGAATACTATATAAAATAGCGCGTCAATTTTGCGCGTGCGATTTGCCGTAAAATTAACTTCATTTCTATATAAAAGCAGTGAACTTTTCTCTAAAATTAAGACATTCAGTATGATACAATTCATAGTGTCTGTTTGGGAGGGTAACTGTTGAAATTGACACCCCGAGAAAACCATTGTCAACCTACGCGAAGGTGTGTCAATTTCAACAGTTACCCTTCCAAAGAGGCACTATTTATTTAATGGCACATTCAATCAATACTTTTAACTATTTAAATTAGACAAAATTCCGATTGGTCAATGAGATTGAGATTAAGATGGCTCACTACATTTTCTCAAATCAGCAGAAAATTACTTGATTGTGATTGATTTCATAATGTATAAGAAGTATTTAAGTCAAATAAGCAAACAAATTTGAAATTATGGATAAAAAAATTGCATTTTCAAAAATTCAATTCAAATGTAACATGAACAAAAGCTTCTGGCGAATTCGAACTCATGATCTGCGGTTCAGAAGCCAAATACTTTAACCGTTGACCTACGGTGATATACAACCCAATCAAACAATATAAACAAATTAACAAAACATTAAATCGCCATCGTAGTGACGTAGTGTCTAAAAAGGTATAAGTCTACGTGTAATGAGGTACATTAACCCCATTGCTTAACTTTAAAGTGTTTATAATACACTTTGTTAAAAAGTCGGAAAAGTCGAAAAAGAGAAGTGATGAAAACAAATGATAGACGGAGAGTCTGATAAGGACATTATTATTATTATTATTATTATTATTATTATTATTATTATTATTATTATTATTATTATTTATTTATTTATTTTATTTTATTTTATTTTTTTTTTTTTGCATTTATAAGAAGTATGTGTTTGCAATGGAAATGACACACAAGGATAAATCCTATACGTTATCTAATTGCATTTTGAATATTGCAGACTTTTAACAAAAAAAATAACAACAAAGTAGAAATAACAATTTCTTAATTTATTTAAATCTTTTCGGTACATTACATTATTGTACCTACATCTCAATGAGATGTTAATAGTCCAAAAATGTCAAAGATCATGAAGTTTTCTTAGTGTATTGCATACCTGTGTCTCTGTATATTTCTTTATCTCTCTTATCTTTTCGTCTGACTTGCATATGATGGCAAATAATATCATTTTAAGGTCTTATACATTCATACATAGCCAGCATCAACATGGAACTAGGCTTACCTTGGTTTTGTTTGTGTCTCTTTGTTTTACATGGGACATTTGGATATTCCCAGAACAATTTGAAAGAAAAGATCGAGAAAATGGAAAAGAAATTAGAATTAATGTTTGATGTAGTGACCCAACTAACTTCAGAAAATGATGATCTAAAAACAAGAGTGAAGGCTTTGGAGCATATGGTAATCGATGGAAAAAAATCTGAAAACTATAAAAGCGAACTTTTAAGAGGGTCTCGGAATTCAAATGCAGAGCAAGGGATCTTTACGTATAAAATAAACATTCCGGAAAATGAAATTGACAATAAGTCAGTTGTTCGAAGATTCCCAGAACCTGGTATCGAAGATGCTACTCATATGGAAAGAAAACAAATAGGTGAACTCGCATGATTTACTCTATTTAAAGTACAGAATTTTACAGTTACAGACCTGGTGTCAAGACAATGTGTTCGTTTGAGTTTGAGAAAAAAATGTCTGTCTGTAGGTTAATCATATTGCATGTTGTTAAAATCCAAGTCAACTGTTATATACCTTTTGCTATGAAGATACAATGCACGAATAATGTTACGAGGCAGTTCACGTCTTATTTCTTAATTTAAACTATTTACCTCTCGCTGAAATTAATATATATATATATATATATATATATATATATATATATATATATATATATATATATATATATATATATATATATATATATATATATATATATATATATATATATTACTAAGCTGTAACATGGAGGTCAATCATTTTATTTGGCCGACACATAAGAATGATGTAATATTGATTTCGTTCAATTTTATTACTTAAACATATACAAAGACATGTGTTTTTAAGATTAATCAACATTCATATAATATATCATGAATTATCAATGAACAAGGATTTAACATTTATATTTTGCAATTTTGTACAGCTTCGTCCACACCAAAAGGAGTGATCGCTTTCCATGCATATCTTTCACAAGATATCCCTGGTCCCCTTCCGATGCATCACATTATCCAGTTTGACATGGTGCCAGTCAATAAAGGTTATGGTTATCATGCTTTTGATGGAATATTTGACGTCCCTTCTTCTGGAACATACGTGTTCACGTGGTCCATCATGTCTATGGTCCAAGATGTTGTTTCAACGGAATTAATGAGAAATACTGACGTCCTCGGTTCTAGATTGGCCGGCTCAGTCTTTTCAACAGAATGGGGCTTTGCTACGGGGACTGTAGTTACTGATGTAAATCAAGGTGACCACGTATATGTTCGTCTCAGACAGGCCACTCGTAGTCATGTCCCAAGTTTTCCACCAAGTAGAACTACCTTTTCTGGGTGGCTTTTATCTTAAAATAAAAAGAATTTATTATATATTCACACATGTGTAAATTTTACCTACGAAAGAATGCAATAAACTATTGCATGGCGCTTCTTTAAAATATTTTTGTGTTCGGCTTCGGCCGATCACAGTTCTGTTCATATGTGACATTCCGGAAACTTTTCTATTTGCGCACACATTATTATTTGCACTTCTTTGTTAACTATGCAGTGACAGCTTCGTGTAAATATTTAATGAATATGTTTACTGGGAAACTATCGTTTAATGTATTTGACTTAGGTTTATGTTTTATTTTTACTTGAAATGCGTAAGAATGTTCTTAGTAAGTACATTTAGCCTACTAAGCTTAAAGTTTATTTGGTTTTAGCTATTTCAGAGTTGAACAAAACAGCGCAATTAATCCTATTGAATGCATGTTGTACTTTTGGCATAACACAAAACCATTTCATGCTGACAAGTGACCACTGATATCGCATACTGATCATTCCTTTAAAAGGGCTACTTACATGTTTTCTTTCATTTGAGTGATGAGTAAATACATTTTCCTAGATATTAATAGAATAATGTAGCTCATGTCAATCAATTAATTTTCTTATAAACACATTTATAAACTTTCTCTAGTTATAAATGTAAAAAAGCATTGGAAAATTGTCAAGACGAATTAATCTATGCAATCCATCAAAATCAGCATTAAACGGTATCAATTCTCGAACTTTGAGATAAATATATATTTGAGGAATATAAAAAATGATAAAATTAACAGCTCTGCCATTTATACTTAATATCTCTTTTTACTTTCTATTTAAAGAGACGTTGGACTGCGTTGGTATTAAGAAACATATTGCCTTTAGTAAAGACAATGCCAACTACTCGAGTTTAATTTAATGCAATTATAGTGCATTTCTTATCAATATCTGGTAACCTGCAGTACGGCCAAACCTTCAGAAATTAGCACAGATCAGACAAATTTATCTTATCAACTTAAGCTATATATATTTAGTCTCAATGCATTTCAATGCATTTATGTATTCAAGGACTAACTTGAAAGAAATTATCATGAATCTGGAACAGAAACTGGGACATCAAATTTCCAGCTTAGATATGACATATTTATAGTTTGAATCCCGCAATTAAGAACGTATTTACATGTAGACAACCAGTCAATTTAACAGATTATCTAGAGAAACTTCTAGCTCTTTTGCAAGAGTTAATATCCAAAACATTATGATACATTTCCAAAGCTATAGCGATAGTTTCAAGCTAACACCTGGAGGTAAAAATGCCGACTTTGGACACCACACATCACCCTGACAATATAACGAATCTCGGTAAAGCAATAAGGCAAACAGAATAAGTCATATTAATAATTTATAAATTAAGTAATTGTTCATTTAATTTTGTTTAATTGTAATTTTTCAATTTTTTTTATTTTACAAACAATGATTTGCATTCCACAACACAGACATAACGTGTGGCAACGCACTTAAAAAAAATTAAGCACGTTTAATTTTTTTCCAAAGTACGTTAAATTTTCGAGCAAGTTAACCCACTTTAAAAAAAAAAATTTAAAGTGTGTAATGAAGGTACATCACTTTTTAGAATCGAGACCCTTAACACACTTTGAAAAATATATATAAATGACAGATTCTGGGATTTAATGTCTAATTTGTTGATAGTATGATGATTTGTTAACATAAGTGAATTTAATTTACCGTATTTGAGAACGGGGATGGGTGTTGGGTTGGGGGTAAAACCAAAGATACAAAATGATTTACCTGTGCATCATTTTACTGATTACAGGAAGAAGGTTATCTACCCCTAATTTTCCTATTCAAAACATATGATATTCAGCTTCTTGGAGTACAGGTTTAAGATTGGAAAAGAAATATGTTCTGTTGTAAATTAAGTACATGCAGTGGTATTGAAAAAAAACGAGCTGGCCAAACAGTAATTTCTCCATTGGTTCATTAAAGAATCCATAAATATTTCAACATTAACCCTCTTTTCATATTCAAATCAAATAAATCACTTCAATATAAAAAAATTACATTAAAAAACATTAAATTGTCATAAACTTATAAACTAGAGAAGTTTGTGAAACAACGCGTTGATATCGACGATATCAACGCGTTTAATGAAAACTTCGAAGTGCGTTGTCTGGGCTCCAAAATAACATGAAAGCACTTTTTAAAAAAATTTCATAGACCTTCATCTATCTTTATAAGTAATCGATATAAACTTCATGGCCGATACATGTATCTAAAACCTTGAAAGACATGTTCTCACAATGTGTGGTATTACTATTTTGATTGTACTTATAATATAATAAACCTTGTGCACGTAAACTGGACTTTAAGTATTGAGTGAGTAAACATATTTTTTTTTCAATTTTTTAAAATTTATTATCAAGTTACAGTTTTAACTGAACTGAACACTGAACTTGATATTTCAGCTTTAACTTAGTTTCTTTGGATTAACAATTGTAGATCATTTGGCCAAGATTTTATTTTGGGGTTCCCGTGATACGTTTGTTAATCAATAAAAGTGTAACAGATCACGCCATACACTGCGAGCTGGTTAATTTCTCCTAAATGTTTGAAAGAAAATCATCTAATAGAAAGATATTTTGTTCTGTTTATCTTTGTCTTAAGAAGAGAAATGTTTCCAATTCAAGTTAATCAACAATCATTTCCTTTCGAATTCGTGATTTTAACTTCAGTACTGGCGATCAGTGCTCTATACCCCTTGTCGTATTTTTTACCAGAAAAAAATCTTAATATCTATTGTATTTCTTCCGTGTACTGTTTAAACAACGATTTGAATGATTAGGTAAATGGCATTATGCTATAAACACTTATAACACCTGTTCCATAGACTCTCTCTCTCTCTCTCTCTCTCTCTCTCTCTCTCTCTCTCTCTTTACACTTCAGGTCCTTCAGACATACATAAAGGACCGTCACAATATAAAATTCAATCAATTTAGTGGTACATATCACTGCTTAAAAAGGTCAGCACATATCCAACATGTATGGTGATTCAACAAAAATTAAAAGTATTTGTTTGACTATACACATTATGTTAATTTCTGTTAAGAGATCGATAATAGGACAAGTTCGACCGTTGTATACATGTACAAACCTTGTGAAAGGGCACATATTACTTATATGTATATCACTTATCGTTCTAAAAGCGTACGAACCGAACCGTGCAACTGGTTTAGTAACACGTTTCATGGTCTCTATGACACTTGTCCTTTCCCAGTGACCATAAGCGCGTATGTAGGCAACCGTTAGACTAGTTCAAATTATCTAGTGGTACTGAGATCTATGGCTACATGAAAAACGTACAAACATCATATTTTTAAAAGTCTCGGCATTAAGTTTTGTGATGCACCAAGACATACAAATTATGCCAACTTTGTTAAAAAAAAACACGCCACTTACAATTCAACTTTCTCCTTCGAAACATTAAGAGAAAACAGAACAAAAAACTTCGAAATAGAGTATTTTTTTTCATATCCAGTTCGTTTAATTCTTGCTTACATTTTTTGTTTTAAAAGATATTGCTTTCAACGGAATAGATATAACGTAAGAATTTTCTTATAAGGTCACATGAAAGACATAAGATAAGAAGCGGTTCAACTATTAGTTCTTAACAATGCATCCAATGGCAATGTGTTGGCTCGTTTTTGGAATAATTTTCATTCAATATGCTGTAAGCATCGATGCGGATATAATCAGATTAGGTCAACTTGAGAAATTGGTAGCGGATTTGAAAGTAAGTCATGAGGTTTTATTACAGAATATATCTGAGATGAAAGATGAAAATATCTATTTTGAGGCAAGTTTAAAAGAACTTTATGCAGAAAATGAACAACTAAAAGGGAGGATTAACAACTTGCAAGATGAAAACCGAAAACAACAGAAAATCAACAGTCAATTGAAAATGGAAATTACTGACATCAAAAAGTCTAGTTTGTTGCAAACTGACAAATCAAAAACAGTCGTTAAAACAGACGGATCTCTGACAGATGACTATAAAAGTGTTAAAACAATCGAAAACAATTCTTCTACATCCGGAATACAGCAAAGAGGTACATCCGTTAACAACTCCGGAAGAACATCATATAAACGATTACTCTCGACAGGTAAAATTATTTCTAATACCGTCTTTTACTTTAAATACATACCCCTTGTGTGGATTCTGAACCAAACCAGATGATTCAAATAATTACTGTTCAGGCTTTTAAAATATTTTAGAGAATGACATTAAACAGATTAAGCAATTTGTATGATTATTGCTCCTGTTTAACTAAAGTTTCGTAGGTTTTTTTCCCATTCGTTATTGCAACAGTGTTGGTTAAGTACACTAAAAGAGCGTATGCTATATTGGCTAATTTATCATGCAGCACAAACAATTAAAAGGTAGATTTCAAACTAATGCACATTGTCTTTTAAAAACAGATACACAGCCAGTAGTTACCAGTGGTGTGGCTTTCTTTGCCTATCTCTCAAAAAGCGAGCATAATGCTGGCGCTCACCAGACGTTTGTGTTCGATGTAGAACACACAAACATCGGCGGTCACTACAGTCATCATACAGGTGTATTTACCTGTCCAAGCCATGGTGTTTACATTTTTTCTTGGAGCATCTACTGTTATAGTGGAGGCTATGTCTATTCAGAACTTGTTGTCAACTCGTCTCCAGTGTCTGGAAAATTCGCCGGCGCCGGGAGTGTTACTAACATTTTGTCCTCGACGGATTTGGCAATTGTAGAGTTAAACGCTGGAGATGAGGTATACATTCGAACACCACCAAATCATGCAGCAAGTGGACAGGTTGTAAGCGATCTCCCATATCGATCTACATTCAGTGGATGGAAATTGTTCTGATATCACTGTTGCTAATTAAAAATAATTAGTATCGATTTTTATTATTATTATTAATTTATAATGTGACATATGCACATTCAATAATTTATCATGTATTAGACAGTTGCTTCGATTTTTAAAATATATTACGCATTAATAAGTATATGATGAAAATACTTTGCAGCCATTGACGAAAATATGATAATGTATGGAAAACTTAACCTTTAAGTTACTTAAATAACGTTGAAGACCTCTCCGTATATATATTCAATATTTTTTGTCTAAAGTAAAGATTAACGTGCAAGATGCTTTTGGATAGCATATTTTCTCTCACTTTGTTAAATCTGGCTCATACCTTACCATAGCTTACTATAGCTAGTGCCTTAATGCAGTGTGCAGTGGTCTTAAACAGAATTTCGGGGGGGGGGGGGGGGGTTCAAAGGTCAAATTCAATGATACTGTAGCATATATTATACATGTAGCACTTTATTTAACGACAGTCGTTCTCTGGAAGAAAAAAAAACAAAAAACAAAAAACCAACAACAAAATAGTCGCCATAAAGAGTATGATAACAACCAACTTTAAAATGTTTACAGCAGAAATGAAGAGGGAAAATAAAGGGTTTTTTATGTTGCTTATTCTGGACTTTATACGGGACTTTTATCATAAAATTCTACCTAACAGATTTTTTAGATACGAATATTAAATATCTATTTATCCGAAACTGATCAGATTAAACAAACAATGAATTTTTTAGTTTTGATAGTTAACCATGAAGAGTTATTATTGACTTGGGGCATGTAAAGAACGTCTAATTAACAAATACTGTATACAGGGTAATTTTCGCCCCGTGTTATTTTCGCTCTTCTACACTTGCAAACAGTTTCGCCCAGTCTTGAATTCGCCCAGTTTCAGTTGTGTTTACAGACATATTATTTGTATCATAGAATTTGCCAAGTCTAAAATTCGCCCTCTGACAACGAGACCAACGATGGCGAATAAAACCCTGTGTACAGTACTGCAATATGAAAGAATCGTTGTATTTGTTTTAATATAGATGTTCAGTATCTATTTTTTGTAGTTTAAAACCACATTTACAAATCCTTCCGATATTGTTTAAATAAAGAGCTTATATGGGCAATAATTTCTGAATTTTTCTAAAAAAGTTTAATCCACATAAGTTGTCTATTTCTCTATTTCTTAATATATTTTTCTGAAAAATTTTAATCAACAAAAAATTTGTCTATTTCTTACAAAACGGTAACTGGAAATTGGGTTTAATCATAATTCAATACCTTATTTTAAAGACATGTTTTGATATATTCTGTTTACCTTAACATATTTTGTTTATTGTCACAAACATATTTATATATTTGAATCGTAAATGACCTACTGTGTACAGTATTTTTTTATTTACGCTTATGCTGTAGCATAGATGAGAAACCTTAAAAAACGTTTTCAACATGCATAGCTTCTTAAAAAGACAGCAACTTCATCAATTAAATCCAGAAATTTATCTGTCAAAGTATGACTAGTCTTCAATGGAATTTCATATCCTTTAGTTTTTCACGATGGCGTGTGTCTCTCCCTAAGTTTTGGTCAATTTTTTGTGACATGCATTGGGTATATATATTAAATGTCACCTCAGATCAATACCAATGTTTTGAAAATTCCACATACTCAGTGTGTTTGTTTATTATTAGAAACATGAATAAATAAATTTATGTTCAATCACAAACGCCGGTAAAAAAAAAAAAGGAAGAAAAGGATTTTTCTTTTGACATACTTTTTTATAAATTTTCGACAAATTTGTTATCCGGAAGATGCAAAAAAAAAATGAATACGTATATCTTTTGATGAAACTCTTGCATATTAATTCATAAAATGATATAAAAAATGCGTTTTTATTATTTACACTTATGACTGATTAAGTATATGATATACAGCAACGGAAAACTAAAATGTTTTCGTTTTTTGTTAATTATTCCTAGCTTGACAATGGTTCATATTACAGTACATGATATGAGTCAAATATGGCCCGCATAATTTGTCACGTTTTAAAGATTTTCTAGTACAATTAATGGTCTTTTTTAAAGAGTAATCTTAAAATATATATTTCACCTATCTATCTAATTTATTGGCACTCACTTTCAGAATATGATGTTATACGGGACGCTATTTTTATAATTCAATCAACAAAAGATCAGTCGAAAACTGTTATTGTTCTTATATTTTTTTTCGAGTAGAAAATTTAGAGCGACACTTTGAACAAGTTATTTTAAGTCTTGCTTGAATAGATACATCTCTGATGAAAATATTTTGTTTGTTCAAGAATGCGCTCAATGTTTTCTAAAAAAAAAAAAACGCCTGAAAACAAGCCGGTTTGTGCTGTACGCGCTGTATTGCGAAAATTTAGCGTTTAGTTGCTTTCAAAAACAGTGTACTGCAAAAACTTAGCTTGTACGAACTTAAAGGGTTTTTAGGTACATACATGAAATATCTTTTTATTTAACAACACAATAATAATGTTTTGTGTATTTATTAAATTCCATATCCACTGTTCATTGGAACTATGTCAAACTTCAGAATGCAATACCTAGTAAAAGTACCACTGCTGCCAATAGAAAGATAAGCATGGAAGGCGTACACTCCTGTTGGTGTAGATGTCCGTGGAACTGTGTAGAAATCAAATGAGGAACTGATAGCACTATTACTCGATTATTTTATTCATGAATAAGATGACAACATGAAATTTTAGGCCATTCATTTTCGACATTCAAAATCAAACTTTATAAATGTATACGAAATTACCTGTTTGTTATTGATAGATTTTTTCTCGTTGTGTTGAAAAAATTCGTCTACTCTCTCGCTGAGCATGAATTGAATTAAATATCAAGAATTTGTTTAATTTCCAACATAAATATTTCCTTCAAAGCCATTTAATACCGGAAAAAAGATATATCAAATCAGTTAAGACGTAATAATGCATCAAGCAACTAATAGATATTCTAAATAAAATTACTAGATCTTGACTCTTTTGAATCTGATTATGTTTAACGTTAACATTTCTGATTCTCGTGTAACATATCGAGAAAAGTACAAATAACCCCCCCCCCCTTTAATAAACAAAGATCATTTAGAAAGAACTCACTTAAGAATACCAAACACGTTTTGTTTATCAAGGTAAAAAGGTATCAATTTGTACTATAAAAATGATTTACAGCAATCTGTACTATCTTACTTAAATCTATTTTTCTATTACTTATCAATAATTAATTTCCTAATGAACATTCATCATCCTCCTAAGCCACCCCTAAGCCACTTCTTGTCAATGCTATCAACACTTACTGAAGATGTAGACCTAACTAACAACATTGATGTTCGTTAAGCAGTAAGTGTTTTCGATCAACTTTTTTCATTGCTATGTTTATCACCTTTTTTTATGCAATATTTTTCATATTAAATAATTTGATTTGATTTTTTTAATCTTTATTCTGTTTATATACCATTTTTATCAGGTACAAGTTGTGTAACTTAGATTGCCCTCTTCCTATCAGATCGCATTTGTATTAATATCAGATTGACTGCTATAGAAACCCTTCAGAAAACTTGCCTCGGTCTTAAACTGTTTTGAATATGACCATTTTACATATTTAATTGTTTTTATAAGGACACGTTTTATTTTCTTAAAATATTTCATCTAAACTTATTTAAAATCTTGCCATAACCTTGCTCTAATTTAATATTGATAAAACGTGCTATTTTGGCTATTTTGACGTCATTGTTTTTCAAAAAGTATATCAATACGGACGGTAATTATTAAACATTTTGCAGCCTCGCTATGGGACCCTTGAATCGTATTGAATGTAGAATGAATCATCTGGCCATAAACAGAATGAAACAAAACACTTATATTTTTTGAGTTATAATGCATTTATGAGTGTTTATTTGTCGAACGTACACTTTTTTCTAAAAGCTTTTCATTCATAGTGAACGACCCTTTTATTTACTAGAAACGCCTGACTAAAGCATCGATGAGTAAAAGTTTTGGGCTGACATAACTTATATCTGTAAGATGAATGTCCATGTAAAACAGTAATTTTACTTGAAACAAGTATATGAAACATATGCATGTGTATGTATTATGACAGAGACACACCTTTTCACATTCACGAAGTAATAATTTTGTATTGATAAACTGGCTGCATAAAGACTGTCACATAAAATGAATTAAGAGCTTTAGCTTCTATACACTATAGTGTTACACACATCTTGCATTGCAACTTCTTTTTATGTAATTCATCCACTTAAATATATTCAAGAATTAACATAATTTCAGTTAATATTTTTAAAGCAAAATGTATATTATTTCACAAATATTTAATAGAAAAAAAAACTTATCGAATAACAGGACGGACAATTGAGAGGTTTCATTGGTTTTATATCCTCACCATATTTTGAAAAAAAGTATATATAGAAAAGAAAATATTTAATTGATACCGAAAAAGAATAGGTTCTATTTATGTTATATAAAATTATTATGAGAAAAGAAAAGAGTTATATGGAATTAAAAAATATATATCTAAATTAAAAATAAAATGTCTTTATTTCTTATTTTGAAATATCAACAATCATTTTTGTTATATCACTTAAGCATTGAATGCTTATTTTTTGATGTCGTCAATCCTGTAACACACCAAGTGATGCAGACAAATTAATAACGCGCGGTATGATAATTTGTCTGCACTGCCTGGTGTGTCTTAGGACCGA
The DNA here is from genome assembly GCF_025612915.1 of Magallana angulata. NCBI lineage: Eukaryota > Metazoa > Mollusca > Bivalvia > Ostreida > Ostreidae > Magallana > Magallana angulata. Next base: position 31,995,815 of record NC_069112.1, read on the forward strand.
CGATATCCAAAATTAAGCATTCAATGCTTATATTTATATTTTCATATTGATGTCTATTTGTATGAAATATTATGTATCGCCGCTATAAAGCATTTATTTCCGCTCTTAGTCAGGAATATGAAACACGGAACAGCCATATTAACATGTTATTTAGGTGGTTTGTTCCCGTTTTGCACACATTTGAAAATTAAGTATCGAAAAAATGTGTGCGAAACGGGAATTTGACCAGGTGAGTTAATTGCTTAATTGCTATAGTCTATATCACAGTTCCTGTGAGGGCTATTGACAATGAAATATTAAGTAAAACATATGCATGTACTCCCAATTGATATTTACATCTATTTTATGTTACAATATAAATTGCACAAAAGCACATTTACACAACAATTGACCTGCATGTTTTTGAATTTAATTTCAAACATCAATCTGGTCATGAACAATTTCATTAAATCATTTAAACAAGAAAGGTTATCTGGTCATGAACAATTTCAATAAATCATTTAAACAAGAAAGGTTATTTCAAAAATGTTGGATATGTAATGCTTTTGTTTTACTCTGTCTATAGGAAATACATGTACATGTTAGAAGTTTGAAGAGAAAATATATTTTAATATTCAATTATTGCTGGCATAAATTGAGGAAATGTATCTAGTGAAAACGCTGCTAAATATTTTTCATTTATGCTGTGGCTTGAATATTCGAAGACAATAGACAAACTGTATGATGATATGATAATCATGTTTTTAGCTACCGATTTGGAAAAAAAACATAAAAGTGACCCGCAATATATACTAAAGCGGTGACGTCATAAGAACTTATCGTATCAATATCAAAATTATTATTTTTGTCGGAAATTTTTGTCCTTCATGTATTTAGCTACTGATGTGAAAAATCAGAAAGTGATCCGCAATATATACTTAAGCGGTGATGTCCTAAGAACTACTGTCAAAGCCGCTACTTCAAAGATTGAAATATTTTGTGAGAAAGATCTGTTTCCTTTCATAATATTTTGTTGTTGATACCAATCAACTAATTATAAACATGCGTTTTACACATTTTGCAACCAAGATTTAAAAAGAGACACGGTGTACCACATCATCTTCACAACGTCTTGACCTTGTGAAGATGATCAGTGAGTGCATGAAATTTAAGACTAAACATATCATTATCTTTTTTTTATCAAATGAAAAAATAGTGATAGTTATTTGTTATCATACCTAAAACACAACAAAATATCTATATTCTTCTTGTTTCATCGTAAAGGCGCTGACAAAACACAGGTAAAAATCCAGGTAAAATTTTTGACTGAAAGCAGACTATAATTGCTATCACAACACAAATCACACCTATTGTTCTATACTCAATTATCAAATGTGTGTAAAACGGGAACACACCATTTAGGTAGCTTCCGCGACAAAAACAATAGTGCAAGAATCTTTGTGGAGATAAAAATCTTTTTTTTATTAAATAGTAGATATAAATAAGTGATTGTTTTTCAAAGGTACATATCAAATTGGTTATGTAAGATTGGACGTTTCATTTAATCTTACAAAAATGAATATACTCAAAACACATGAAAACGTTTATATTTGTGCTAATGGCATATTAATTAGGAAAGTGTTTTCATAGAACATTGAACGTCGTAGATTTCCAATGCATTCATAAGGGGAAATATACACTGAATGTAAATATTAAAAAATAGCCAACAAAACACATTTATTATTGAACAACTTTTAGGATATTTTAACATACAAAATACATTATTTGTTCCCTATTTCGAATTTTTTGGCTTCAAATGTTCTCACCTTTACAAGTTCTCGAGTCTCCACCTCTTTCTTTTTAAGCTAAAAACTGTATAAGATGAAGACATATTTCACATTTTTGAAATAAATTTAGATTATTTTACGTTATCTCATACTATGTTCTTTTTTTTGAAGGAGGTTAATATCGTCTTAAAATTGCAACAACCACCAAGCCCTATTTATAACGTGTAACACTCACCTGGGAAGAATGGTTTCAAACTGTCTTCAAATGGTTCATATACATTTTGTTACTGTTTTAAACTGATTAATAAATATGGGTTTATATACTCTTTGCTCTGGAAATTGTTCTTTGATGCCTAATAAATAGTTTTATCGTTTGATTATAGCGTGTTATTTATAGACACATATATCAGTAGTTATTACATTTCTAAAAGCTATTCATTAAATTTCTCTCTATAAATAGAAAATAATGGTTTCTTCAGATGACAACATTGCCTTTTATACATTGATACATTTGCAAATACATTTTTCTTCTGATGGTATGAACAGATGTATATTTTGGTGTGATAGGGATGTCACTTGTTCTTTAAGTAACAATGAATCGCCCCAACCTCTGACTTGCTTTGTCGTTTAATACGTCAATGATGATTTTATGTAAAACATTCATTTTTATGTTTTAAATGGTTCTAGACACGGTTTGATATTTTTATTTCTTCAAATAGTTTACTTGTGCACTTTCAATCATTGACAACAAATTGAAGATTAAAAGTCAAGTTCCAAGCGATATACAGAGGTTAAAAATCATTGGTATGTAAAAAAAATATATATTGCAAAGTACAGTAATAACCATTTCTTTGCCATAATTACGCCAGCCAAACAAGACAAACTGATTCAATGCGGTTATAAATCATATTTTCATTAAAAAAGCAACATTTGATTGAAACTCAAACCAATATAACACATATGTAAACAATAACGGGACTCCAGCTTTGTTTACAGAACGAAGAAAATTTCGAACTCTGTCGCTTGTATCTTAATACTGTGGACTCATTAGATTTCGTGGTGGCTCAATTTTCGTGGATTTCGTGGGTACCTTTCATCCACGAATTAACATCCTCCACGAATAATATATTAGGGTTATAAAGTCATAGTTCGTTTTGTATGTATAAGAAAATACACGAAATTACGTCCCCATGAACCTATAAAATTTCATCAATCCACGAAAATTGGCCCCCACGAAAATTAATGATTCCACAGTATTTGACTTCTGAAAAAAAATCGTCAAACATACCCAAAACCATTCTAAAAGCTAGAAATGAAAAAAAAATGAAAATTTAAAGCTCAAATCATGTTAAAGCCCCTTTTAAAAAAAAACTGAGCACAGCAAGACCAACAACTCGCCTCCGTAATAAATACCTGTAGCTTTAATGTAACAGACTAACTTCACCCTAAAACAACATTAAACAGTTACTGCAGGTAATTGTGATTCCAATTTTTTTCTTTACCATACTCAATTTTTTCTAAAGTCAAGAAAAGTATAGAAATATTTGCAGTTGTTAAAGGATAAGATATTGTGAGTCCTGGCTTAAGTTTCAGATTGTGTCAATCTTGATGGTATGACCTTATGGCATCTATTTGCCCAGCTGATTTAAAATCATGATTTGAATTTGCAATCAATTTTTCGAATCACCATTATTTTTATTTTGGTCTTTGATTTTATTTGAGTTTTTTTTTTATATATTTTCTACTCGATATTGTAATATTTCCTAGTGCTGTAATTCGTATATTTATTTTAAAATAAGTTTAAAGTGTTACCCCTCCCTTTAAAGGTGTATACCCCCCCCCCCCCCCCCCCCCAGCCTACTTTTACGATTGAATTTGCCAATAGATATTTTAAACTGTTTCCATTCCATTTTTTCTCTTTTTCTAGGAATGTATCACAAAATCATATATCGGGGTAAATCTTATCTAAACTCGACACGTTTCTCATGTATATACGATACGTATAAATGAACGTCTGGATTGATACATTTAAACAGTAAAATGTTTTCTTTGGTGATTCATTCGGATATGAAGGTAGCGACATTGCAAAAAAAAAACCATAACCATCGTTAGCGGGTTATGTAATTTTGTTCTGCTATGATCGCTTTAAATGCTTTTATTTTTTTACCTAAGGTGAAAGAGCGGGAAAATAAATCGAGTCAAGGATGATAGACACATTCAATCTTATCAGTGGTTTAAACGGATTTAAAATGCCTCATAAAGTATCATCTGAAACATGTTACTAGTGCCTTTATTTAGAATGTCATTCTTTGTTCAAAAATATTATAAATATATTTAAATATATCTGTAAAGCGAATAAGATAAATTATTCGAGAAGGGAAAATAAATTTCAGTTCAAATTTAGACTTGAATTACCGTTTTCAAGATGTTGCATCAGAAACATTATGTTAAGCCTTGTTAGTTCACGCAGTACCGCTTTTTGCGCTATTAAAATCCAGTATAAATAGATATACAGGGGAATGTTCTATGAATGCGACGTTTGTTAAAACTTATTGCAGGTTTGTCTTTCCTGCCCGCCCACTCCATTATGTTTTTAGCGACAATTTGATATAGGATAGTTGGTTATTTTGTGTTGTTTATTGTTACTGCATGTTGAGTTAATGATACAAAATGTAATTTGTAATAAACACACCAATCCTAAAATCTGTTTTCATTCGATTTTCAATAAAATATTAATTTTAAGATAAACGAAACAAGGGAGATAACAATTATAAAGATGATTGTTCCCGAAATCGTGTATGCATGGGGCACGTGACCTTTAATGAGCCGTTGTCAGAACTCTTTGTGCGCTTTACTGTAGATATTTGTATTTTCATCGGAAAAACGAATTCGAAATACACAAGTATTTGAAAGAAATTTACATTATTTAATGAACGATTTGTATAGTCTTGATGAAAACTTCTTTTTTTTTCATTTCCTTGAAAAAGAAATTTTCGAGTAAATTTCACTGATATGGATTTAATAATCTGTAAAAAAAAAAAAACAAAAAAAAAAAACCACAACTTTCAAGAGGATTGAAAATATTAAAATTGTAGATAGTTTTTCAATCTCATTTAAATCAAAATGTATATATTTGAAAGACGTAGCAGATTAAATTGCACAAAAAAATGAAATAGGTCACTATTTCTGATAGTGAAACATGAGCAGTTATTAGTATTTTTTATTATTATTTTTTTTTTGCTCAATCACCGAACAATAAATTATGCCTATGAAAACATGTTGTGCAAAACTCAGATATTGTGTTTCGGTTTATTCAGAAACACTTAGATTTATATATAAACTTTGAAAATACAAATGGACAATGGGTACAGTTTTTATTTCACTCAACAGCAACATTAGTGGTAGATCGGGGAAATTATTATTCGAAATTATATAAAGATTAAACACAAATCATGAAATAGAAAGAAAGAAAAAAATTAATTATTAAAATATCTGAGATCAAATAAACATTTGAGTTTTGTTCCATCAGTTTAAAATAATAGGAAGAATGTCCGCATCATAACAACATGGCGACGACTGCTGGGGGTTGAGCGGAACAATGCAGGCTGGCGCTCCTGGAACGCGGCACGCTGTGCAGGCTAAGACCGGCACCAATGGAAGAAGATGCAGTAGTTTTATTTGCTTCATTTCACATAGAAAAGTAAGGTTAAAGTAAGCTTAAACTCGGTTTATCTGTTTTCAGTTATGATTAATGCTCTTTTGTTTTGTCAAACGTTTATCTGTGACGTTAATGTGTGAAATGAGTATATCCCTCTATTTTTATAATCGGTTGGACAACAAAATAGTGCATGCCTTTAAGCGAAATAGTTCCTTAACTTCTTGATTTTTGGGACATTTTAAACCAGAATGCATGACACATGTTTAAAACGAGGATTTGCAATTTTAAAAGCAAGTGTCGAAATTAAATTATCATTTGAAGGAAAGAATAGAAATTGTTTGATGTACACCCTTTCCAAAACTGTGAATTTCCCTACTTTGACTTTCATTTTCAGAGTTTTTCAACACAGACGCATTTATCCGGAAAATGAATCTGGTTTCACGCCACAAAGTTTTGACAGGATAGAGACAATTCGATGAGCTTTCATTCAAGAGGTCTGTCGTTGCTGAACGCAAATTAAGACCGGATCTACTATGAACCCGAACGTTAACATTACCGCCCATGGAAAATGCATTAGTGGAATATACCCATACATGTGATATCAGATCCAAGAACAAACAAAATCTTAAAGAAATAAGATATAAAATATCAGATATAAAATATATTTCCTTTATGTGTTCCTTTTCGGTAAAGTTGAATTAAGAATATTCTACGAAAAACAGTTGTTAATCCCTCATTAAGTTTTGGTTACATAAGTATGTCAACTTTTTTTACTTTTTTGACATACGATGAACAAATTCCTAATAATAACAAGCACAAAATCTTATTAATTAGTCTTATTCTTCAAATATCCGTCGTGACATCTAAATACGTATCCGACACTCGGTGATGAAAAAAATCGTTCAACAAGGCAACACGAAAGGAAAGGAAGTTTTGGTCTTTAACTGCTGTATTAAGTTCTGATTTACTGCAACCGCATCACTTCCTCTTTGGTCCTGGTCCGCGTGCCGCCAAAGAAACTCCCGTGTCGGCTGCGCTTAAATATACGCCTCAGTTCTCTTCGGAATGACTTCCCACACATGACGTAGATGAAAAAGTTGATGCAGTAATTAGAATAGCTCACAACACTTAGTACTTCCAGATATGGTTTCATGTCCATTAGTATGAACCTACCGACGTGAATTCTGTCACCATCGGAGTAGTATAAAATAATGCTAGTGCACACAAATTGTGGAAACATGGTTACCACGAACACAAAGCCAATTAGTAGCAGCATGGTGGTAGCCTTCCGCGTGCTGTCGAGCGAGCGCGGGCGATCATTTCCCGCCTCTTTTCTGATGACGTAAATTTGATAAATGACGCCGAGATTACATGTCAAAACTATTACACATGGCAGACCAAATAGTAACGCTAGATGATAGGCGTAATGATGGAGATATACATACAGTGTTAAGTTTTCCCGCCCCACCGTGCAAACTCCGTCCACATTTTCTATAAATAGAACTCGGAAAATCTGGGTCAAGGATAAAACGACAAACATCAGGGAAACAAGAACGACCACGTTGTGTCGTTTACGAATCAGTTTCTTTCTGAAGGGGAAACACACGGCAATGACCCGCTCCAAGGATAAACAAACGATTAGCCATGATGATAAAAGAAGCAACACGTATTTGATGAAATTATAGAACTTGCACAATCCGTCCGAAAAATCACTGAAGACACCATAGCTGGGTCCAGACTTGTAGATTATCATTTCGTCGATAAGGTCGATCTCATTTATGATGAGATTCAGGCTGTCAAAAATGGCCAGCAAGCAAAGAAACTGACTATATGAACGTTTGCGCAGCCTCTGTGAGCATCCCATTACCAGGAAGGACAAAGTGTTTCCGGTTAATCCTACCGCAGTGATGATTGGTGTACCAATTTGTTTTGCCCAGAATCCCCACATTGGCGGATTGTCTACAATGGAATGTAAGACCTTCTGATGAAGTTTTTGATCAATCTCGTGTAATGGAATTTCTTTTGCAATGAAACATATACCAAGTACATTTCATATACTTTCATTAAAATAACAATTATACTTGGAACATTGATTGTACTGTGTGTAAAAGTAATTGTATATATGTGTTTGTGATAATATTATGTTTGAATTACTTTAAGCACTATTAATTTAAACACTGTGACATTGCACCAAACACTTGTTTTATGGATTTAATCTCTTACTCATAGACGAGATAAAGAATGCTTTTCTCTATATTTTCTTTACAATTGTCAAATTTGTGCATGGCTTTTGAATAAAAAAAAAATGTAAGTTGATAAGTTCAGTAATTCTCTGATATTTATTATTTATTTTTCTGATAAAAAAGAAAGCTTGCAAAATTCAGCAGGAACAGTTGATATGGATTAAGATACAAAATCTATGTGTTTGAAATCATTGATTCCTAATTTTTGTAAATCATCGATCTTATAGCACACGGAGATTGAATGAACAGGTAGATTATAGGACCGACACTATCGAAAAATAGATACATTTTAACAAGGCCTTGGACTTTCAATAGGATTTAACTATCATCTATTTCTTGCGTCAAATCAAGTTCAAATGACACTGTTATCAAGCGAAATATGCACCAATTGCGTAGTCTTCGCTCAAAAACAAGACAAATCTTGCTGATTTCAAAGAGCGATGACTGAGTGGCCAGCAATAAAATACACTGGCCTACGTCACATTGACGATTGACAGAACAACTCAAAGTCTAAGCTCTTGTTAAAATGGTTTTAAGAGCTCAATGTTTACGTTATGTATGACTGTTTCATCCGTTATTACCAACATTAATCGTTACGTGAATTGACATTGAATTTTTTTTAAGCAAAAATTGAATTACAAACAAATGTCTTCACTTCACAGAACGTAATGCTCTAGTATATAAGGAGCCATTTTAACAAGAGCTTGGACTTTAGGTAGTTGTGTCAAACAGCAATGTGACGTAGGCCTGTCTATTTCATTGTCAACCACTTAGCTATGTCTCTCTGAAATCAACAAGATTTATCTGGCTCTTGAGCTAAGACTACGCAATCGGTGTATATTTCGCTTGAAACCGCGTAATTTTTAAGTTGTTTTGACGCAAGAATTAGATAGCTACGTCCTACTGAAAGTCCAAGGTCTTGTTAAAATGGTTCTATTTACTGATGCGCATCACGGAACACGGAAGAAATGTCATTCCATCTATAAACTTAAGGGTTATCTACTGCCTACTTCGAATATCAATATTTACAGTCAATTATGTCTTACTTACAATCAGATGTCAGATTGCTTGTGTTGTTCCAGTTCATTTTTAGCGTCACTTTGAGAAGACGATCCTGGAAAAAAATCAAAGTGAAATTATTATTAGTGCGGTTTTCTTAAAAGTGTGTTTTCTCTCGCCTTATAAATTTTGTGGACGTTGTAACCTTTAGCTAACAACCAGATGATGACAATTGTTCTCAAACATACACGCGCTGTGCTTAATACCCTTCATAAAGCAGCAAATTAGCTTTATCCATCGATCGTTTAAGATGTCAATTCCAATCGAAATTACTTTTGATAGAACATCAAATTCAATTTTGTTTTTGTTTTTGCCGCTAAGCCTAATGAAAGCAAACATGTATTGTTACTTCCTAAAGTTGTCGTCTGCTTCCACAAACCATGAAAGAAAGAAGAATTAGAGAAGTATTTGACGTCTGCCCCACTTTTCACGTGACAAATCAATGAAAAAAAATCAAGGAAGCATCCGATTGAAATAACACCCCGGATGTATATTTCACTCACGCAGGAAATACAGTTTCAAAAATCAAAGTAGTGAAATAATGCGAATTGGTTTTTATTTTTTAAACTTTGATTATAAAGATAGGTTTTATAGCTATATGATTCGATATGGGTATTTTCACACCACCGCGGTTTAATATGATGTTTAAAGTGATTAATCAAAATGCATTTATGAGATATTTGATATACTTGGTATCAAAAATAGAATATCATCAAAGGACATTGAATCGAACATGTTTTACAAAATCATCACGTGCAACTAGACGCTACCTTTTTATTCATCCCGTTAATGGAGGTGGATTAGCATTTTAACAGCAGTGCAACACTCCGGATCGGGTTTTTTTTTTTAGGGGAGTTGTGACCTCCATTTAAAAGAGATCTGTACATATAATTATACTTTTCAAGAAAGTAATCGCAGAGAGAACATTAATTGAAAGAAACAACACAATATCTGCAATAATAGCGCACTTTAGAAGGACGCTGGGTTTTATTTCGTTGTCACAGAATACAGAGCAGTTAACTCCAAGGAAAAACCACGGATAAAATATCACAATGTGGTTTGTGTCTAAAAACTATGAACCCCTGCAAGTCTGCAGTAGTTGCTACGTTAACCAAATGAATGTCTAACTCATTCTTACAAGAAAAATATTTTATAGAAGTTTTGCAACAAGCCTAATACATGTATGATTCGCTCGGGTAGAGTATGAGCTAGAAATTGAACTTTGAAATTCTTTTTCAACACTCTAATTGGCTATTACTGTGTATACAAATTTTATTACATACACGTAAAGAGAACTTTCATTTCGGAACACAGGAATTGTTTACATGTCGTTAGGCGAAATATTTCCGGTAAAGCATCTTAGCCCTAGATATTAGAATTAAAACCAGAACGACAACACGTCAATTGAGGCGAGAAGAGATATTCCGAACGCTGTTCATTCTCAAATCAATCGCAACTTCTCAGGCCTTTTCGGCAGAGCTCGGAAAAATTTCCAATTGTAATTATTCAATTTTAACACGTTCGAGTATCGATTACAGAAGGAAAAAAACGGAATTAATGCAACGCCAAAAGAATCCATTTATAAGATAGAATTAACTTGACAGGGGATATCTAATCCAACCGTAAGCAAATCAAAGTGAATATTAAGATGGACAATGACGTCACTGATGTGCAACACAGTATGAAAAGTCTATAGTTCAACATTTTGCCTTTACCAAAAAGTAAATAATTAACTAGAGACACGAAATAAAAAAGAAGAGAATTTTAACTCGGACCGATGTGTAATGCATACAGATAAAAAAAGCAAGAGATCTGAAATAAATTATCTGTTGATTAAAGGAAAGAAAGTTGGCCTACAAGTTAAAACTTACATGTAACAAGCTCGCGGGAGTCATCGAAACGAATCGATTACGTTCGAAATGTCTAGTACCGAAATCAAAATGGTGTAACAGGATCACCTTGGTACTTGCATCAGACTATATTACAGGAATCTCGGTGACAATTACCTTTTTCAAACATTTAAAACTAATGTGCAAAGGAGACGCAGTGATAACGACATTATTACTAAACCGGTGTAATATGTTGCAATACTTAAACTCATATCAAATAAAACTTCTTAATTAAAAAAAAAAATTAAAACAATGTTTGAGCCCAATTAAAACGAAAAAAAAAAAGATAGATTTTTAAAAAATCATTGATGCACTGCCCATATTCATTCGTTTCTTGTACAATTATTCAGATCCTGAAGTTGTACATAGTGAAACCGTGAGTTTATATTAAGTATTTAGAATATTGTTTACAGTGGTATTTTCGCCCCGTGTAATTTTCGTCCAATTCGTACAATTGCAAACACTTTCGTCCCGTCTTGAATTCGCCCAGATGAGTTGTGTTAACAGAGATATTATTTGTAAAATAGAGTTCGCGCTGTCTTAAATTCGCCCCTTAAGTCAACGAGGGCGAAAGGGGCGAAAATAATACGGGGGCAAATATTTCCCTGTATACAGTATATCTTAAAAAAGTTGATTTGTCAATCAAGTAGCAACATTAATATCAAGGTCTATCAAAAGATTTTAAAATGGATGGTTTTCTTTCCCATAAATTATTGTTATGTAAAAGAAAAACTTCAAATAAATAACTCTTCTTTTCGAGGAGGTCGGATATAAATATAGTCTTAAATTGGCTTTGACCTATGTCATCTACATATACACCTTTAAAAAAAATAACAAAACCAACGCATACAAGACAAGTTACATATTTGGCAATGTGCCAGCTATATCTCCCATGCTTTTCACTTTGTTACGTTTTATGATTTTAATTAGAAGATTTCTGATAAACCCGCGATTTTCGATATATTTTCATTTCTGATTTCGCCACACTATCCCACCAAGGATTTGATTGTGTAAATGCCCTTGATTTGTGGTTTTCTAATAAGAAAAATAAGTGGGTAGTAAATTACATGTTTTTTTCTGCAATTACTGGATGTCTTTTTTCATCCGGGAATTGCCATAAGGGTTTATTGAAAGAACTAATGTGGCATTTTTCTACCATATGAAACATTATGTTATAAGGACAATGCATTAGCGGTATTGGATACTTGTACTAGTACCTTGAAGACTCTGTGATATCTGATTGTATTCCGTGGGGCTATTTCGTGTTTTTATTCAAATTACGTTACAAGAAAAGGAGCTCCATCCAATCAACCTTTTTGCAGTAAGATGCTAGATCATCTCACTGAAGCTGCTTAATTATTATACACGTATGCTTTACATTTACATTTAGTCTCTCTCTCTCTCTCTCTCTCTCTCTCTCTCTCTCTCTCTCTCTCTCTCTCTCTCTCTCTCTCTCTCTCTCTCTCAGGAAATTGAATGATGCATCGGTGTAGTGTAAATTATCCTCTATTAATAAAAGTAAGGGATGTAAACGATACAGAACCCTACTCATGATATAAAAATGCAAGAGGTAAAAATCCAGCGCCTATAATGGTAATACTTTTTTATTTATAACGGAAAACCAAGCAGTCAGTATTAGGAAAACATTCACCCTGTTTTATGTTCACCCCTTTGGCCCTCGTTGTCAGCAGGCGAATTTAAGATTGGGCGAATTCCAATGTCTCAGATTATCTCTCTTTTAACAAAACTTGGCAAATTCTAGACGAGAAGAAACTGTTGCAAATGTAGAAGGGCGAAAATTACACGGGGCGAAAATAACCCCGTAAACAGCAATCGAATTTCCAAAACCACGTGATAATAAATTGTCAAGCTTGGAGCTTTGGCGGCAGAAACGAAGAGAGAAGTCGGACTAATTGCACATCTATCCTTTTTCGGGGGGGGGGGGGCTAAACAACTTTTTTTTAGTATTTTGTTCTGTTTTGAGAGGAGAAGAAGACGTTATTACATTATTTGCTGTCAACTGGGTATTTATTTAAGAAATTAATCCCCAGAATACAAATACCATAATAACCCGACAATGCTTTACAGCAAGGCATGGCGGTAATTTTTAACAATGTTTATTCAGCCTTTGCAATTGCTGTTTGCAAGACGCTCGAGAGACTCTGCATTTATTGCCAAATAAAATGTTCTGCAGATAATGTAAACGGCGAATTCTAATGGTCTTTCTAGTCATCCATCCATTGATGATTACATAATAGAGTGAACATCGAATGCTTTTTAACGACAGCAGCAAATGCGATAAGAATCAATAATCTTTCATTTTTTCTATTCATTTGGCGCGTTTTGAGCGGTGCAATGTTGAATAGAATAAGAGCGAATTTTATTGCAGCACACAAACTTTTTCCCCCCAATCTCTGACATTTTAATAGAACAACATCCGATTTTCGACCAATCAGAATCGATTTTGATGGCCCTCTTCATCCCCTGACGTCAGAGATAATGTACAATAAAGATAAAACGAATGGATGAAAAACCACTTCTTCTGTCGCGAAGAGGGGTCTAGATAAACGTAAAGATGTCGTTTTCCCATTTCCTTAAATGGAAACAAAAGACTCTTAACGTTTATTTTAGACATTTCTTAATGCATGTATTGTTAATAGTACACAAGCAGCTCCGTTCAAGATGCCTTACAATGGAAATCAACATGGACAAACATAGCTTCCATATGATTAAAGAGTTTTGAAGAACACCAGTATTATATGCTGAATGAATACGATGGGATTGAAAAGAAAAATCAATGACTTTTGATCCGGTTTAGACACATGAGAAATGTGATCTGACATATACTGATAAGGTCAATTTAAATTATAGTACTTTGGAAGGAACAAAAATGGACAATATTCTTTATAGGGTCGTAACCACCCCCCCCCCTCTTAAAAATTTAACTTATGAAATTACATACATTAAAATCACCAAAAAGGGCCTCATAACCCCTACACCCTTATCCATTTAACCCTTTCCCCCGGCCTCGTAATTTTTCTGGTTTTGGATCCGCGCATTTTAGTAATAGCTAAATAATCTGAAAAGATTCATTCACCAAGGTTAATTTTATATAATTTATTTCAACATTGTAAAAGGCTTACTTTAAATGATACATTTCCGGTATGTCTCCTTTATGGTGAAAAAAAAATCCCTAGTGAATATTCATATAATCTCTCCATATTTGACTATATTGTATTCTCCTCCTGCATGCCGTCTTTCTTCTCCTTAAACTTTTCACCTTGAGCTTGAACTAATCAAGATAAATTCATATCAGCGACCGTGTAGTCTGCAGGCCAAAGACTGGGTTTAACATTGAACACTAATGCAAGGGTACAATCGGGTAGTTAGCGAGATCTGTTGTTTGTAATAAGGGTACCATCGGGTAGTTAGCGAGATCTGTAGTCTGTAATCTATATACTGTATTTATTTACTTCATTTAATATTTATTCAAATATTGTAAACACTATATAAGACAGAAATTGAATAAGGAATTGAATATTTGATATGTAAATATATAATATCATTCTTTCCACTTGCGTATGTAAACTATTTCTTTTATCTATTATATATTTTTGTTGACCAGTAAAACGTTCAAGTACAGACTTTAAAAATTTAAGCAAATTTAACTTGTTTAAAAAATGATTTGCTCTCCATTCATCTTAATATTTTCGATTTTTTTTTCATAAAGCGTCACTTAATTTATTTTATTTTCCGTTCGGCGAAATCTTTTATTATGCAAATGTTGCATTCTAGCCTCTTTATATTGTACTTTCCTTTAAAAAAAAAAACAGATAAAAAAAGTCTGACAAGATCGTAATATTCAAATCCCTTTGGTACACAGGAAGTCAAAAATCTAAATCACTTAATGCGCAAACGTCAGAAAAATGACGTGGAAAAACTAAAAGGGAGAAATTTCCCAATGAAGTAAAACTTCATTAAACCTTTGACAGATAGTTGGCAATGTATGATTAACAATTTCACTCCTCAAAAACATGTTGACATGTCTTATTTCTTAGCGTTTGGCGATTTAAATGGTGACTGGCTTCGAAAAAAAAAACTAAAAGAAATACGCAGTTATCTGCTCCGTTTGTCACCTTAATCGTCGTGACTGGCTAACTCGTTCTGCAAATGGTGTGCTCTTGAAAACGTCTGTCGTCGCTTTAAATCCCAAGTGGTTTTTCTTCAAGTTTGCGTAAATGTCAAGATTCCGACACGCAGGTCTCTCCGGAGACATATTTCGATCTGTTTGAATTTTAGAGAATTACAACAACTTCCGGTGTTAATTTTAATGCCTTTGAGACGAACGTTTGTGGTTTTTGAATGGCGTTTTACGTAATACAAGCCCATTAAATAATATGCTTTTTACTGTAGTTAATCCATAAACTGAAAAAAAAATCAAAAACTTTTTTTTTGCACACTTTTAAGGGTTCTCTGTTTTTTAGCGGATCCACGAAAGTGAAGAGTACAATGAATTTAATATACGAGGGTTGTTTCTTTGTTTTGGTTAAGTCATTTAAAGCATTCTCGAATCTACAAGGTTTTCGAGATCGACGAAAGTTGATGCTCATGTATTTGGCAGAAATTGTTTTTAACAAGGTGGCCGATTTTTAAGTTAATATTATCATGACATTTAGAGATACATTGTTTCTGATTTAGTGGAATTTGCTTTTCACTGAAAACGCTTAAAATAATTACAGTTCTATTTTTATTTAAATTATAATATAGAATCGCATTGATACTGTTTCTACGTGTATCTATTTCAGCAAATAAGTTACATTTCAAGAGGAATGGTATGCATGCGAATATACCACATAAAAACAACGGCATTTCCAGAAATGTTTTTCCGGTATGAGGATGTTTATCATTTCAAATCAATGTTGGCATTTGCAGAACCTTTGGTAAATAAATGTATAAATGACTTCAATAAAGTATCACTCCAACGATTATCATTATACAATTACCATCAACGATTAGAATAACAACGCTACAGTTTATAAGGTTTATGTTACGGATTTTCCGTCGGATGAACATTGTACATTAATACATGTAGCTTTGTTGGTTCAGATATAATTAACAATTACCTCTTGACCAAAGTCAAAGGCGTTGAAGCGGGGGAGTTAGAGTGGAATGGAGGGGACTTAGCCCCCCCCCCCCTCATTTTTTTTTTTGCAAAATTATATATAACCACAACCAAAGACCTTAATTTTTTTATTTTTTTTTTGGGGTGGGGAGGGGGGGGGGCTTATCAAGATTTTTGGTCAGTCCACCCCCCGCCCCTCACTTTATTGCAAAGTTATACTGATAGTGTTGTCCTTTAACGGGGTTGGACAGTCAACACACAAACCCCCAGATCTGCTTTACGCCTTTAAACATAATATTCTTGATCAGAAAGTATTTCAGTCAGTTTTTGAAAATAATTCAAATATTTTAAGCGTTGAAATTTGAACATGTTCCATTATCCCGAGCTCTCAAATAATTTTTCCCTCCCTCATATATTTTCTCGGAGAGTTAACGGGCGGCTTGTGTGATATATCGAACTTACTGAAGTCGACGGGTTGCAAATCATCGCATTAATTCACACACGTATGCACGTGATGGCATGGATCGCTAAAAGCTAATTCATTAAAATAAAAGAATGAGGCTTAAAAAAAATAGCCATTAAAAAAAATCATTAGGCTAATGTATCAATTGCGAATCCGTCTTTGTTATATTGGCGCGATCTCTTGAAAAAAAATGTATATAGAAAAAAAATATTGGGCCGACACTTAATTTTCACTCATTACCCGATTGGTGATCTGGAATTCCAAACACGTTTTTTTTTTAAAGGCGTAAAAATCTCACATTAATCTCACTGTTGTGTAGGAAGATGATTCCGATGGATGCCTTAATGGCGTGTGACTGTCTAAATGTAATCCCTACCAATTAATTAGTGTAAAAGTTTTTATGATTTTTTTTGTTGTTGGTTTTTCTGGGTTTTTTTTTGGGGGGGGGGTGTGGGGGTCATTATTTTTCTTAAATATTTCGTGTCACAGATATCGACTTGTATGCATGACCCATTTGATGAAACAACGTTCTTGTAGCGTGCTGAATTTCACTTTCAATACTCTCAGCAAGAATATTGGGTCCCTTTAAGCGAATATAAAAATTAATTGTTTCACAGTATGTTCCAGAAATAACATCCCTGTATTGGATTATCTTTGTGTCAGCTAGTGTATTTTACTAAATAAACAATGTTTAATTGTCAATGATCCCATGGTTTCATCGACAATTTGATATTGTTAATAAGTTAAAGACATAAGGCATCGGTTGAAAATTGTTTTTTTTTAATTATTATTATCTAGTATTCATAAAGCGGACAACTAGCAAATTTACTTCCGGAGGAAAGCAAGGAAATAAAAACAATTTAAATAAATATTGTGCATAAATGTTAAGAGAGCTTCATGGTCGTCGCCATTTTTAGACCATATTTACCTTCATAGAAAGAAAACCTTGTTATAAAAGTATTGGAAAATGTTTAAAATTAAAAGCAAAAATATTTGAATTTTTTCATAACTAAATGTTAGTTTATAGCCAAAAAAATCATACATGTCAAAGTTTAAGACAGAATGACGTGATTTTTTTTTACCGCCCAGCCACCTTAAAATAGACATTTTCAATCGAGATCTAGATGCATGTGTATGTTCAAAGACACAATTTATGGAACTCATACACACGGGAAATGGAACTCATGCACAACTTCTGTCAGAGATTCGCATGACTTTCAATACTTTTCAAAATCATTAAATAGATGAATATCAGTCACTGCTCCAATCATAATCTATACCAAAATCTTTTTCGCTGTACGAATCAACTCAATAGAGTACCGGATATATCCATATAGATTTTTAAATCCTTCATCTAATACATTGGTGACTTATCAAGTGCTAAATCTATGCAGCAACGGCTTACTTCAATAAGCTTAAGCTGTCGTGACTTGTTTTTTACCACGTCTATGGTCGTTTAAGGATGTTGTCTGGCCAACAAACTAACCAGCATATCTGCTTTAAACTTAAACATACGTTCGTTTAAACCATAAACTGTAATCAAGTAAAGAAAAATCCAAATATTTCAGCTTCAAAGTTTGAATTTTTTTTCTACATGTTTGTACAGAGCTCTTTGTCAACAGGAGATAAAATTAGTCCTAATATGGCCATGACATTGAAGTCACTCTTAATAATGCCACATGGCTGACAAAAGTTCAACATTATATGTCTACGTTTATTGATACTTCCATTTTTCGTTTCTGGCCTTCTGTTCTCAATCGTGGAGCTTAAGGTTCTTGACCAACACATCGTTCAAAAGACAGCTTTAAATACGCTGGTGGTAATTGTTACAGAACCTGTCAATATGGTTTCCCCGCACTTGTATGGGTTTATTTTTTTCTTACTAAACATCAAGAGTGTTCTCCGAACATTTGCCTTAATACGTTGCACTTTTTTTTAATAGGAAACGGCTTGTGGTTTTAAGCCACCGGGCTCAATTGAGGTTTTTTTTTTAATGGATCTGTGCAAGCATTAATGCTAATTCTCGAAGAAGTTCAGTTTTCACTTGTTGAGGACGCCGGCCGGCCTGGTCAACCAATGAACTTTCAGATTAGCCTTAAACTTTAATATAAGATATTTTTGCCCAATACTAACATTCGGTAAAGAAAAATAATCAAAAACTTTAGCATTAAAATATATCAGTTTCGTATATCTTTATACATAGATTTACTTCTTCGGAGATTTAAATAGTCTAAAAATGCCCACAGCCATCGGGCCTTCTTAAAAATTACGATTGCTTGTTGCAGTAGAATGACAGTAGAAAAATACGTTCTTAAATGTAAATCGCTTTAAAAACACGTCATTTCTTCTTTTCGGAAGGGCTCGGGAGGTTGCAAGTTGTACGATTGTTTGTTGAAATAGAAAGTAAACTGAAGCAAAGGCATAACAATATATCAAAATAATGTTTATCTCGGCAAACACTTTAAAGAAAGGGATGACTGTTTTATGCAATTTCAATCATGATTACTTTGCACAGCAAGACAACATGATACATTATAGGTCACCCCAAAGCTGGTGACGTCATACTTAAAGTGACTACGTAAGAGAATGCCACCCAATCATGATCGATCTTCTAATGAGCCATCAATGACAGATAATTAAAAACGAACGACCTCGCTTCAATAGGATTTCAGCTTTTTGCATCCCTCTCTCTCTCTCTCTCTCTCTCTCTCTCTCTCTCTCTCTCTCTCTCTCTCTTATCAAGTTATTAAGTGAATATGATCTAATATGATAAACGAATACCTAAATAGATTCAACAAAAAAAAACCAAACATACAAAAAATAACAAAAAAAACCCAAATCTCATCATACAGCATCAGGTGGTTTCAGTGGAATTGTCACGATTTCAGCACACCCCCTCCCCACATCCCCTTTTTGATTTCCGTGTAACATGCTACAGAAGGCATAATCTTGTTTTAATGATATTTTTGGTGTATATAAGCTTGTGGATAAGATTAATTAATCAAAAACATTTTTTTTTCTCCGGCCCTGTCATAATTCAAAATGCCTTTTTATTAATATTTCTAGAATCATCGATGAAACTACTCCTCAGGTAGTAAAGTAATTTAGTTAATTTGTGCTCTTGTGTATTAGTTTCTCAACAGGAAATAGTTGATTGATTCATTAATATACCAAAATAAACTCTCTCTCTCTCTCTCTCTCTCTCTCTCTCTCTCTCTCTCTCTCTCTCTCTCTCTCTCTCTCTCTCTCTCTCTCACATAATTTCCTTAAAAACTTGATCCTATTTTTTGTCTTATTTATCATGATAAACTCTCTCTCTCTCTCTCTCTCTCTCTCTCTCTCTCTCTCTCTCTCTCTCTCTCTCTCTCTCAAATGCTAAACTATAAAGTTATATAGTATTACATGTAGACTCAATGAAAACAAGTAAGATATTTTTATAGAAATAAATCCGTTGAATTAATCGGGGGTTTTTCTTTTTTCTTTTTTTTTTTACTTGGCAAAATGGGTTAAACAAATTGATTTGTGTTGATCTTTCTGAATTTAACTCTTTCAGACGTTCGCTGTCTTAAGATGTGCTCCATCTGTCTAACAAAGTGTAACAACTCGTGATAACAATTTATTCAAAAGCCAGTTCAATTATAGATAAACATTTATTCTCGGCATAGGAGCAATTCTTTTAGACTTTTGAACCTATTTAGTTTGGTTTGATTAGTTACAGGTTTGCCTGATAAATACATAAAATTGAAAAAATGTGGATGAAGAGGAAAAGTTCAAATGATACATATCTCTGCTCCCCCCCCCCCCCCAAAAAAAATACGCTGCAGTTGAGATAATTATATATCATTTTATGAAAATGGAAAATAAGTATTAAAAATGCAGCATTTTTACGTACATGTACAAGTACATGGGGAAAATAAACTATTTTTAAAAATGGGAATAGTCCGTTTTCTACAACACTGTAAACACAAACGACATCTCTGTTATAACCATAGCATACAAGATAACGAGCTGTCTACAGTTGTAGTTTGAGTATTCTATATTAATTCGCAGACTGTATTGACTAAATTGATAACGTGTCGATGTTAGTGTATATCATAGAACAATACATTACATCAATTGCTATATTGAATCATCGCAATCCATATGAAATTAATAAAGTTAAATGTTTATTTGTGGGTTTTTTTTAAAATAAAAGTTTGAATCGATTCTTGTTCCAACATCCGCACCCGTTTTCGTATTGTTATTCCTTTTCTCTTTTATAATTTTAAAGTTAGTCATTTTCTTACAAAAAGGCCAGATAATTACCTAAGATACGCCAGTAATCGTTTCGTGGGTATTTACAACTCCAGGACTTATAAACTTACATGTACAGGTGGGACAAAGCTGGCAGAGAAAGTACAGATTTTACAACGCACCTGCAAACTTCGTGGTTTATCCGTGGTTTTTTTTTATACATTTTAATGATATATTTACAATGTTTAAACGCAAGTACAAACGGACTGTGTACTTAACGACACACAATTTTATAAACGAGCAGATAAGTTTTCTTATTTTTCTTTGTCGTTATTTTTTGTTCTTTGTTTTCTTTCCTTTTTTAATACTCATTGTCCGGTTTAAAATAATTTCAAGAAAATTCTAATCTTACATCAAATACCGGTTTTTTCATTTTTTTAAAGTAAAAATTTATTCACATTTCATGAGCATACATTTTAGGTTAATTAATATTTAATATGAAACAGAATATACTTACTTTTAATCAGAGAGAAACTGATGCTCAAATGTTGACCAAATGAATGATTCCCCAGAATATTTCCGCGTTCACTTCTATGGTGTATCCATATCGTGGTTTTATCTGGTTAAACCCCCACACAAGTCTCATCAATACACATCTGTCCGAAGCGCGAATAGATACACTTACTTACACACCTCGGAAGAAGAAGAAGAAAGAAGAGAGAGAGAAAAAAAATCGTTTACATGAAAACCTGCCGTATGATGAAGAAACCAATTAGTGGGAATAGCCAACCAATTCTTGTAACGATGTAAATCTTTGGCCATGCAGTCTGATTCTGAGAGAATACTATCCGGCGTTCTACACTGAACTATTTAACGACCCATCGCCTGTTCTCTGTGTATAAAAGTATTAAAGCTGTTTCGAACCGATAGCTCAGAATCTCAGTCACTGCGAATATTTTACATGAACTATCTAATCATTAACAAAGTGTTTTTACGTCGATTTGATGTGTTCCAATTTACGGGAGCGGATTTTTACGGCCCCCTACTATAAAACACCGCTTCATTTTCTGATTTTTTTTATTGCCGTTTGTGATTTGCGATAAGACGTGTATTTTACGGTTTATTGGTTGTGTTATTCAAATATGCATACTCGTACATGAAGTAGGGGGGTAATACTGAAATCAAATAATTAACGCTGTAATTGGGTGATGATTAACCCACACTCGATCTCTCCAGCCCCGGACACATCTCGGTCATATACACATTGTAAATGTTAGCGTGTGTCCACGGGATCTGAACTGATACAGAAAATTATGGTTTATTCAGTTACTGCTTTGTACAGTAGGCTGTGTTTGGAAATGTGCCCCTCGAATTAACACATTTAATTGCAGGGTCGATTTTCTGTGAACTGATAATAAGCAATAATTCAAAAAAAAAATTCCAACTGATTTTATTCATAACTTCACAATTCTTGTTCTCGTGTACACAAAAAAAAAAAAAAAACCCACCAAAAAAACAAAAAAAAACAAAAACAAAGATTTTAAAAAAAAAACCAATAAAACAAGCGATATAATTTATAGTCGCTACTACCTTCAAGTGCAATTTGATCAATGTAATTTTTATAAAAATGGTTCCGAATGAACGAATATTTTACACATTTGTACAATAATGAAACATTTTTTGAGTATAGCGAGGTGAATAATAATACGGTTGGGGGTGATCACAGTCTTAATAAAATCATATCTTTGATCCGCTCCAACGAATTCGATGTCGCTACACAAAAACATATCTTTGATCCGCCCCAACAAATTTGATGTCGCTACACAAAATCATATCTTTGATCCGCTCCAACAAATTTGATGTCGCTACACAAAAACATATCTTTGATCCGCTCCAACAAATTCGATGTCGGTACACAAAAACATATCTTTGATCCGCTCCAACGAATTCGATGTCGCTACACAAAAACATATCTTTGATCCGCCCCAACAAATTTGATGTCGCTACACAAAATCATATCTTTGATCCGCTCCAACAAATTTGATGTCGCTACACAAAAACATATATTTGATCCGCTCCAACAAATTCGATGTCGGTACTTCGTATTTGTCGGAGCAGATCAAAGATCAGATTTTATTCAGATTGGGGTGATCAAATCAAGTATTAAAACCCCCATAAAATCCTAAGATTAAGTTCTTATATTCATTTAATTTTCAGCAATTATTTAAAATTGTCCCTAATGAAATTTATTGAACTATACATCACAAAATGGATTCGTGATGGTGCACAGATAAATACACTAGAAGTTGTAAATGTTCGTATATATAGTCGATTTGAAAAACATCGACGATCCAAAAGTAAACTCGTTACAAGATTTTTTTTCAACTCTTTACTCTTAATGTTTCTGCTTGTTTGATTTTAAAATGATGAACTTAAACACATAGTAAGTTCGAAATCGGTCATTTAATCGTATTTTGTCATATATACAAATCATATAAAACATGTAAAAATAATATATATTTATATAAAAAAAAAAAACCAATGCTTACAGGGTGGTGACAAAAGTGAGTAAATTGGCGGCCATTTTGAATTCTGATTGTAAACAAATCAGGGTAATAAAAAACATACTTACCTTTCTGCTGCGTTGTGTTTTGCCCTAATATTTTGTAATATGGCCCTTTGATCTGATAATTAACTGTAGTCGACGGGGAATTGAGGAATAAAAGTTATGTATGTACATCAAAGAGATTGAGAGCCAGGCATGCTGAAGTACTACTTTCAGATCATCAACTGTGTCAATGTTCAGCATATGTCTTTTTAATTGATTTGTTAAAAATAACCAGATATGTTCGATTATATTAATATCAGGAAACTGAGCAGGCCATGTAAGAGTTGGAATGTTGTTATTTTCTTTCCAGGTTTTAGTCATCCTTGTGGCATGAGGTGGTGTATTGTCATCCTGAAACATATATGGCTTATTTGAAAAATATTTGGCTATGACTGGCCACAGGTTCTCATCTAATGCGTTGATGTATTTCTCACTGTCCATAGTTCCATCTATGAAAGTCAACAACCCCTGACCATGACAGGTAATACAACCCCACACCATTACTTTTAAATTCCTGCCAGTGTGACGTTTCAAATGACCGATGCATTTCGGGAAGGTACTTCTCTCGTTTTGTTCTCCAGACTTTAACAGCCCCACAACCATTAACAGTTACTGCCATTTCATCACTAAATATGATCTTACTCCAGTTTTCAGCTACTGTCCATGTTAACTTACTCCTGGCCCACGAAACACGACGGACTCTATTTATTTGTCGAACGCCTAATTTCTTGGCGATAGCTCGCTTTCTCAGGTCATATTTATGAATGGATCGCTGGATTGTCCTCTTTGACACAGATACATGATTAAAAGTGTTAAATTCATTAGTAATATCTACCAGCGTTGATGTACGATTCCCTCGAATGATTCGATTCAGAGTCCGGCAGCTTCGATCGTCCATCTTTTTGGGTCGTCCTGATCGGGGGCGATTTTCAATGGAGCGCATTTATGGTACCGCTTCAAAAATCTACAGATAGTAACTTGACTTATTTTCAAGACTTTAGATATTTCACTTTGTTTGAAACCGCTGTCAAATAACTCCAAAATAATTGTTTTGGTTTCATCTGTCATTTCATGTTGTTTGGTATCCATTGTAAACTAATGGCGGTCGAAAGCAGAAACAGACGTTTGTACCTCTAAAAACTGAAGAGTTGGCACATTCGTACCTATGCATGACAACAACAATATTTGACGCTGTGTATGTATCGAAAACTTTATTTTTACAAACCCGATAAAAACAATCAGAAATCAAAGTGGCGGCAAATTTACTCACTTTTGTCACTATGCTGTAATACTTTAGGCTAACATTTAAAACTTTATCCTCTAAAATAAAAGGCGAGGACAATATTATATATTTTTTTACAGTAAACCCGATAAACCAATTTACACCCCCCTTTCCCAATCTAATGATGTCGTTCTTTATCATCTAGAACATGATGTGTCAATTACAAAGAGTATTTTCTGTAATTTATCGCGATGTCTTCAGACAACGAGCTTGACAGAGAGACAATAACATCACAAATGACTGCAATCACGCGAAGACCATACCATTTATCCGAAGACTTGCTAAAAGATCTATACTTTAACATTAGAAAGTGGTTGATTTCCATCAAAGGGGATTATCAGAAATATATTTTTATATTAGAAACAAACATGCATGCAGACCTGACAATAACAGAATTAAACTGTTTATTGGGTTGTGTGTGTAGTTTTTATCTAAAAATGGTTAAGAAACAAAGAAAAGGCTTCAAGATCTATACACTTTGTCAGTGGAGAACTTGCAAAAATTTCCATAAAGCAACGAAATCGAAAGAAATATGAATCTTATTAAACTGTCACAGTTATATGCAGACCCCGAAATAACTAAATGGAACTGTTTATCAAGTTTCATGTCTTTATTTACAAATGCATTGTGTCTGTACAATAGCAATTTGGTTAATCAGGAATTTGAGAAGAAAATTTTATATAAATGACTAACAGTTTTCCTCTCAAATTCCTAATTAACCAAATTGCTATTGTACTGGCACAACACGACACTCAATACATCTCGACTCATATGACAACGTTACAGCGACAGAGGGGGCGTTTTAAAGGAGAAATCTTGGGAAATTTTTATTCGATTGAATAAACACACTTTAAAAAAAGTTTTACTATACATTTTTAAAATAAGAATTTGAATTAAGAAATACTATAAATATTAAGTAATACAATTAGTCAGAATAGCAAGTAAAAGGCAATCTCGTTTAGTAATTGGAATCGTAATTAGTAAATACCACTAATACAATTACTTATGATTTATTTTACTCATCAGTTCTGCAATTACTTAAATGTATATACAGATTGGTTATTTATTTACTCAATTTAATACTTATTTTGAGTAATCAAAATCATTTTGTTATAAGTAATTTAATTACTTGTAGTAGACTATTTACTTTTTTGCAATTACTAAAATGTATATAAATATGTTTTTTATTTACTCAATATAATTCTCATTTCAAGTAATCAAATTCATATATTTTCATTAGTTTATCTAATATGGTTTGTTATAGGTAATTTAATTACTTGTAGTAGACAAATTTATTACTCACTTTTTCCTTTTTTTTGCAATTACTAAAATGTATATAAATACTTGTTATCTATTTACTCAATTCTCATTTCAAGTAATCAAATTCATTTATTTTAAAATATTCTCTAATTAAGTAATAGCAATACTTATTTTATCTAAATAATTTACTTATTCCATACCAATATGGTTTACCCATTTGTTTTTTACTTGTTGTAGACATATTATTCTCCAAATATTATATCACATTGTTTTTAAAAATTGAACGCCTAAAATTCTGTTTCATTGCACTCGCTGATAACTGTGAACTAAGAAATTTTTAGGGAAAAAAACCACCAGACAACTGTGTAAATCAATAAATCTGTAATACCATAACACATATGTAAATAAACTGGCTATCAAAATGTTATGTGTACAAGGTTGCTAATTTGACTAGCTTGGAGTTACTACAAATGTGCACTTGAGAGAAAACAGTAACGGTGATGATTTGTTGCTGCAGATTGATAAACTTGAATGCAGTTTGATCACAACATGCATGCACAGATGGACTTGGACAAAAGTTCACAATGAGCGAAGTTCAAACCATATAGTTCTCAATTAAGCCTTGCAAGGTCACTGGTCATATTACAATTAATCACGGCAATCTTTAAGGCATTCTTGATGTCTTTTTAATGACAGTCTCCTGTATGTGCTCTCCGATTTAATTTTACACATAAACAATATCACACAAATAGCCGAATATCACAATAATGTCCACAATGGAATGGTCAGACTTCAGCACTGTTCTTTATATGCTTTTCTGCGTAGTCTTACACAAATTCTGTTTTCACTCTTTTTTGTTTGCATAATTTGATCATAAAATCAGTGAGTTAGTTGTTCATGCAAGGTTTTCTTTAGGTCTGTGTAACCCGGTCACCAGGGCAGACACCTATTGGGAAGATAAATGGATTTCATATAAGCACATTTTTTTTTTCAAATTTAAAGCAGTTTCTAAGAAAAAAAAAGTTAGCCTATTATTTATCATACTTACTCCATCTATTATTCTATATCAGTATATAGTTACAAATTTGCAATACTAACTCTGACTATGTGAGTAGAACATGAATTCTTTTATTTAAGTAATAAAAATGTAAGTCATATAAAATGTACTTATACACTATGTAATGATAATTATCTAAATTTGGCGTTGTTTAAATAAATTTTGAATTCAAATTATTTTTTCATGCATCACAACGATGTCAATAAGGAGCTTTTTGCTTGCAAAAGTTGTTCCCCTTTGCGGGGTCAACCCAAAGGTCAAAAGGGAAAAAACAACTTTTCCCTTCTTTATGCAACCAAATATTTGAGCGTCCTGTGAAGAAATCTCTTAGGATTTAATTTATTCCTTTGATGTGTGGTTTGCCCCAAAATTCACAAAGGAAACCGATTTCTAATGTCAAATGACGAAGTTACAATCCTCTAAACTACAAAGGCTACTGTGAGAAATATATGGGTTTTTCCCCAAAGATGGCGGCCAAGGGAGATAACTTTTGTAAAGTGTGGATTGGTCTATTGTCATAGGGACGGCCTTAAACTGTTAAACTCATTATAAAAGATCACCGTCTTTCGTTTTATATTCCAAAAACTGTTTAAACTGCCATTCAACGAATATATTTTCATTACTTCACTTACTTTTTCAAAAACGTGCTCATGATCATGCATGAGATGGTACATGCAGTGGCCTTGGGTGTTGAGACTCGATTCATTCACTTATATTCGTCCTCTGTTTAGCCGTAGATATTCCAAAAGTAAACACTCCATTGACAATCATTCTTTTATCTTGTGCACAGCCTTATTCCCTTATTTTCATTCATTTTACCATCTCGGTGATAGCAGACAACATGGCAGCATCAAATGTGAAAATTGGCGGCTAGCTATTGATCGACCAATCAGCGCGCGCGTAGCGTAACATTGAAACAAAAAAAACAACAAACAAACACTGAACAGCATACGAAAAATTCTTCAATCTTCATGATTCAACATCAAGCGGTTTAGACACAATTATACCTTTTTGAAAGCAAAGGAGATATATGCCATTTCTGAAAAGCTAGTCACTTTCAAATTTCCTATTGTATTGCCCAACCTGTCTGTGTGCAAACTCTCTCTCTCTCTCTCTCTCTCTCTCTCTCTCTCTCTCTCTCTCATAATATACTTATATAGTAAGTCTTTTTTTGCTCTAAGTATATGATAGTTCTTTATCATAACAAATATCAGTAAAGGAATAACTTAGTAAATCATGTTAAGTATATGATAGTTCCTTATCATAACAAGTATCAGTAAAGGAATTACTTAGTAAATCATGTTTTGTTTTTAGTAAATGATTGTCCCTTTTTTCATAACAATAATCAGTAAAAAGGAATTACTTAGTAAAACATTTCTACACATTAAGTAAAATATTTTTATTTAGTAATTGACATGAAGTTCAGTAATTGTTTTAAATTTTTAAGTAAATGTTAAGTAATTACCTATTACTTATTGATATGATTTTAAGTAAAAAATGATTACTAAGTAAAACTTTTTTTAGAATGCATAGTTTGAACCCAGGGATATTCATAAATATCAAATTATTTAAAAAAAAAAATTGCTGCAATATTATCTTGGGACTGAGTATCAAAAACTTGCGGTGTGCACGAAATATTCATGATGAGTTCAGACTCAAATTTCCATTTAAGACGACTTGCATGGCTTTTCTTTTATCTAACGCGATGATGTACAAAAATTAAGTTATCTTAAGTAATGTACTCTTTATCATCAAATCTTTAATTTATTTAAGGAAGATGTAAATAAAATCAATATAATGCTTTCGTTGGTGATTCATGCGGGTTATGAATGTACATGTAGCTATCATTGAAAGAAAAAAAATCATAACCCGCGGCACCCTCATACCCCGCATGAATCACAAACGAAAGTAATTATTGTTTTACTAATAACTATTTTCTTAACCATACAACATAAATAAACATACAACAATAACGACTGATAATATAATAGTATTAGAATTAAAATCGCATGTTCGATAACATATTGCTGCACGAAAAGTTTAAAATTTATAATTTATAACATTTTTTTTCAATCGTTTGTTTACTTTACCAAGCGACTAAGAAAAATTGACAGGTCAACCACATGCATGGCTAACGAGCATCTATATAATTATAAAGATCAAAAAGAATTTCATTTTTTTTACAAGACAATTTACTTAGAGTCTCGTATTGTTGAGATATAAAAAAATTGATAGCTATAGCTGTTAATATTATTATCACGTTGCATACATTCATAAACTAATGGGGAGGATCAACTGCAAACACATTTAAAAAACGATAAGGTAATCACGTGGTGTTATTAACTTCCGGTGTATAGCATAGTTTTTAATAATAAACCGATTTCGATTGTAGTCTTTTTGGCTGATTGAACTCGTGCAAATCAGGTAGTTTATTAGTAATATAATATGTCTTGGCCCCAAAAAAGAAAAAAAATCCCAGATATTTCGCTTCATTCCGGGAATAATTTGAATTTGAATTTAGATTTGGCAGAAGTCAGTTGAGGAATACATCATCTGAGAGTCCTGCGTGTCACGCAGGGAAGGTTCAACAGCCTCAAAAGCAATAACACCACTGCATCGACTTAACAGATACACTAATCCTTTTCAAGTCGAGCTTGGATGATTAACTTGAAAATCTGAAAGAGGAAAAACCGGTAACGATTTGCAAAAAAAAAAAAAACCCACAAAAAAAACCCGATATGACAAAATACTATTTGGAGGGGGATGTCTGTCATATTTAATTAAAAACGAAGGTAAATAGCTTCTAAAGCTGCCACAAGCTCGAACGCTGGAAGTCGTCATGCAAAACCCCAGCTAAAACAGGCAACCCAAGCGCAGCAACGCCGCGGTTCCAATGATCAGTTTGTATATTTTATGAGCGAATCGATCTTGACTGATCAGTTTGAGGTTGATTTTTTTTACCTGATGATAAGGTGCTAATGAAGGGCCTTTTGTTTATGTATTTTATATTAAGGCGAAATCAGATCATATTATGAAACAATTAAAAGCGGCAACGATGTTCCGTTTACCACAGTATACAGTTGTCATGCAAAACCCCAGCTAAAACATGCAACCCATTTTAACAATACCTTGGACTTTCGGTTCTCGGATGTACACAATCCAATTTCTTTCTCATTTACCATTTGTATTAATGACGCTAAAAGTAGCATTCCAGGTAAAAACAAACCAAGCGTGAAACTTTGGTGTGCGGACAAAGCAGACGAATTTCGCAATAATATTCAGATGTCAGCTGTGTGTGTGAAATTGTCAATATAAAATGGTTATCTGCTACTGTAAACCAATGATTGAAAGACCAATTTATGCAAATATGGTCTAATGATATAAATTATTCTTCCAGAGGTCATGTGTATAAAATTTTAAACCCAAATTTTGACTTTGAGAAGTATCTTAAATTGATATTTTACCTATAATTTACCTAAAAAAAAAATTAATTAAATTTCGTACATTAAACCATCGTCTCCCTGTAGAGACAGGTAGATGGTATCACATTCCTTTGAATGAGAGGCTATGTCTTTTGTGTAATATAGGTCTCATTGGTGATGATTATTTTTTAGAATGTTCGGCTCTAGAAGAAATAAGGAAAAAATACCTAAACACAAAATACTGGATAAAACCAATTTTTTTTAAGTTCTCTGAACTTATTGTAAATCGCTAAGAAAATTGTGTGTATTTATTTCAAATATTTTTGGTGCTGTCTGCACCTCTTAGTTGTTTTCCTATTTTGATCCTTTACACCAAAGTCTTACAAAAGTAGTGATTCTATAGTCTGTCCTTTTTTATTCATTTTTTCCCTTTATGAAAATGTACTTGTTTGTATGTACCTCTGACGATTTTTATTTATATGTATTATATAAATATATGTTCCTCTTGTACCAAATTATTTGGTTGGAGTGAATAAACTAAACTGAACTGAGTAGCAGAAATTTAAAATAACTGAATGCAGAATCATACAATGTAAAGGGTTAATTGTTATGACGCCAAAAAAAGGACAGGCGTTGACTAGAAATATAAAGTTCCTTTGTACTACAAGATTTGTCAAACTCTGTTTTCCTGCTTCAGACTATAGCTAGGAATGTAAATCGGCGTTAAAAACATGTCGCACGGGGGTACGATCGTGGACGAAGGTATCTGACCGGTCCATACAGATGAGTCTGTATGTGCGACATTAAGCATAGATGGCCATACTTTGTATCCCCCGGCGGTTATACGGTGGTTCGTCGTCTTCGTTAATTTCTCTAGAGAGCACAGTCATCATCCGACCGGCTCTCTTAGAGGCTGTAGTAATGAAATATATATATACGTTGTAATGTGTGGAAGACGTAAACCCCTCGTTGTTTAAGAATCTTGTATAGCAATGTTATTGAAACAGTGTACAAGCTCAGTTCCTTGAATCATCATTTCAGATAACGTCCATTGATTGATTACGTTAAGAAGTCCGGATCAATCATAATTATAAGTCAGATACATGTGTGTACATTTGTGAATATTCAACTGTTTCGTTATCCTACATGTAGCTTGCAATTTGTTGGCAGTTTTTTTTAATCTTATTTGTTTTGCTGGAGTGGGGGGGGGGGGTACTTTGCTTTGGGTTTGATGAACCTGAAGGCATGCTTTATTCCAGAGAATGGTAGAGCGGGCTGGATTCTTTTGAGGTTAGTATCAAAAGAGTTGTTCAACCAATCCGAAGCGCATCCAATCAGATAAACTAAAAATAACATAGTCTTTTAAATCAAGCGCAAGGCATCTGAGCGCTCGAGGATACATGTGCATATCAAAGTCGTTTGTTTGTTTGTTTGTTTGTGCGTGCGTAGAGGGGTGTGTGTTTCTGGATTCATTTGGCTTATTATCCATCGTTTTACATTTAACAATTGAATATTTGTTAAGTTTGCACAAATTCGCGGAATTGTTAAGTTGATTCAATTGTTTAAGCCTATCTATGGTTACTCTAGATTTGCACAGCCTTTGGGAGCTATTAAGTAGACACATGCACTAGCTGTGTGAAGCTATGCCCTTACCACATTAGATTCTTTAATCTGCGACATAAAACACACTGTATAGAATGAATCCTTAAAAAATACTCACTGTCTGTATAATTTAAAACATGGCTCATCGGAGGGGGGGGGGGTGAAAAAAAAATTAAATTTTTAAATATTATCTTTTTTTTAAAATTTCATTTTCACAGGTTCTTTATTTACTTAAAAAGGTTGAATGGGCAGAATATATTGAGCTCTCCCTTTTAGGAGATCAATAGAGTCGGCTATCGAGCTCTCTTAGAGAACAACACGCTTAAATAGCGGGTAACATCGTAGACAACTTTCCCGATAGTTTTCCCTTTCTGTAGAAACTGTAATATCACTGACAATGAATCAGCAATTAAATGTTGTAAGTCAATGGTCAAACAACAATTGACTCCCTTACAAGTACTTTCACTACTTTGATGCTTACCATGCAATGACAGTTTCGTGAAAATTTAGCATTTCACCTTGAGATGAAATATAATTAGTTTCATTCTGACTAAGATCCATCTTTATTAAAGTTATTCGCAAGAATATCGCATTCGGAAAAAAGGATCTCCCCTTAGCATTACTAAGACACCTGATGCGCGGAGATAGAAGGGAGATCATAGGTCTGGACCCCCCCCCCCCCTCACCTTAGAAAATTCTTTCTTGAATTCAAGTACTAGTAAAATTATCGAAATTATAGGTATTGGTTAGGAACCACATTAAAAATACATAGATATTCCTTGTTACCCACTTTCTTTTTTTTTTTTAAAACCCCTCCCCTTTCTTTTGATATTTTGAATCCGCGCATGCATCCAAGGTATGAATGTTGAAAACAAAGTATTCGAAAATAGCCTGGTTTATCTCAATATGTTCTATTTACAGCAACAAGTACTCATTTTAAGAATGCTAAAAATTTCGATTGCTAACAAAGACAAAACAAGCTTCATTAGAAACTGTTCGCCTTGTCGAGGTAATTTTTTTGATGGAAAACATTAGGCTAACCAATTTTTCTCCCGAAAGAAGGAAACATTAGCAGACCTAAATGAAACCGATCTCGTTACTAGGCATATACATGGAAGAAACCTCAGATGAACCGCACTGTTTTCAAGCAAACTTGTTCCGAATTTAATTCTACCATTAAAAGGTAACACTATTATCGACCAAGGCTCTTTCTGGTCATTTCACCAAAATATATAGTGCTTAATCACACACTCGGTTGTCTCCGTAAATGTCTGATTAGCAAAAGCAGACGACAAAAGAATGATGTGAAGTGCCGCAGTTTGAAGTCATCTCTGTTAAAATTTGATATATTTCGGTTCCTGTTGATCTTTGACGCTTAACAAAGCTTAATTCAAAACCAAATACCATTTATATTTTATTTTTCTCTTAGTTCCTTTTTAGGGGGGGGGGGATTGTTTTTGTATCTGATTTTTTATCAAAATACTGCACCATATACGCATGTACATGTTTTACGTTTTAGTCCAATTACTTTCATGCCTAAAGTTATTTTTGTTTTAGCAGAGAGAGAGAGAGAGAGAGAGAGAGAGAGAGAGAGAGAGAGAGAGAGAGAGAGAGCAAACACAATTTATTTATTTAATTGAAAAAAAAACCTTGCCCTCCACCCCTTCGATGTTTAAAAATTTGCTTTGTCTAATTTGCTTTTTTATTGTACATTTTGAATGATCCCATGTTTATAGTTTGTTGGTTTAAAACCGACTCCAGGATTCAAGGATAAAAATCGACATGAATTTTGTAGTGTTCATACTAACCCCTGTTAAAGTGAAGCCTCCTTGTCAGCACGATTTGTTTCCTCTTAAGCAAAAGCCCCTCGAGATTACTTAGAGACTCTGTGTGTGTACACATATGGAGGTTTGGCAGCTTCTGAGACGGTAATTATTGGCTGTTTCTTTTCTTGGTTTTTTTCCTTGTTCTTTTGGACACTGCTAATTAGCCACCGCCCGGGGGGACAATTTGGTGCGATGACCCCCCCCCCCCCCCCCCCAACTCCAATCTAATCAGCTGTTTTCGGCGTTCAATGTCCAAACAATTATAGTTGAACAACGGCGGCAGCTGTTAAATTCAGATGATGGTCACTCACGATAAATGAAGTGGGTGCCACGGGACAAGATGATTATTTGGTTAACGGTTTTGTTTTCTTCTTATTAGTTGGTAGGCTATAGCTGGTATATGGTTTGGAGAGAAAAATCCATCAAAAAGTTGTCAGCCCCAGGATTTCCGTCGATGACGTCAAATTGCAAATGATAAAGGATATTTTTTTTTCTTAAGTGTCTCTCATTTTATTTTTTTTTATGAAATTAGAACCTACTTTTATATGTCGCTGTAAAGATCTTAAAACATTTAAAACAAAGTTTTGATTAAAGATATGTATTTACATTTTTCAGTGTTCTTGCCTGTGATAACACTACGTATCGACTTTGTACTATACAGTCCAATAAATTCAAATGACGTATAATTGAGGTTTGCATTTGAATATTCAAATATTTAATCGCACAATTGCTGAAAATTACGTAAATATAAGTAATAAGGAATCGTTCTTTGAATATTACAATGTCATAATTTCGGTCGGGGCGTGATGATCAAATTAATCATAAAGCCCTTCGTGCTTTATTGGATTTGATCACGCCCCTACCTTTATCACCTCATAAAACTCAAAGAATGCTTCCTTATTCCTTAAACAAGTTGCTGTCCTTTAAAAAATGACAACAATACGTTGTCCATTTGGATATGTTTCCAACGCACAGTAACCGTCATTTTCTCAAGAACAATACAATCGTTAGCACATTGTAATGAGACATGAGCTCTATTGATTTTTCATCTCCCATTTTCGATAGCAACAGCAAAAAGATCCTTCTCGAGCAAAAATATAATATTTTGTTTGTCAAGATATTGAGGTAGACCCCCCCCCCCCAACCCACCACACATACACACACACTCTCAGACACAATGTTACATTGTTACATGACTGAGCCAGGGTAAAAAATTATACATCCACTAGCTAACGAATGAAACACACACTAACAGGAATGAACACTCAACGTTATCTAACCCGAAATGACCCTTAATTTAAAGTTACCAGTGGAAATCTATTTAACTACACACCAAAAGATTTAGGAATTGATACGTGTTCAGATAAAATAGTGGATAGTTATGTCAGTATATTAAGATAACTGTTTCGGCCAGTCAAATAGCGAATATGAATTGAATTATACATTCCGTATATAAACCGGCTATCCTTTTTCTGCAAGATAGATTTCTATTCTCATACTTCCTTCAGTGAAATTGAAGGTAGCATTCTATGAAATGTTAAGGTAAATGAAGAAATTTCCTTTTCGTCTATATGTAAACTCGCGTCTTATTATCTTTAAGAAAAAAAAAGTATTCATAAATATTCCATAATTTCCACAAGTCTTTCTTTATATGAAATTTTATTTACGATAAAATTTAATTTATTTAACGTGTGTATCTTGTATTTTTTTGATAAAATTTTATTCACTGTAACATTTTATTTATTTAACTATAAAGATGTATTTACTTAACATATATCTTGCATTCATCTGAAAGGTTTAATTTGTAAATACAGCTAATCATGTAAAATGTATTTGTTTTCTGCTTTCAAAATTAAAAACGCGTAGTTGAGCAAATATTTCTTAGTTCATGCCGCTATTTCCTTTATCGCTAGTTTTGATACTAATTTGATTCGGTTGGTGATCACGTGATGGTTTAACACGGACTAACAGATGTGTGATATTGACAAGAAAGATTCAACAAAAATGTAAACAAAATAAAGTCGACACTTAAGATACAATTAACATGCACCAGGAGATTAGAGAAAAGAGCCTGGTGATGCCAATGACGATTAAGTGGAGGAGCTAATGGGCCATCAACCGCTCCGACATCTGTTATATGTGTGGGGAGAGAGAGAGAGAGAGAGAGAGGAGAGAGAGAGAGAGAGAGAGAGAGAGAGAGAGAGAGAGAGAGAGAGAGAGAGAGAGAGAGAGAGAGAGAGAGATATGGACATGAAGCGACAGAGAGAAAAAAAATGAGAGAGGGGAAAAAAGAAGGTTATAGTGAGACGAAAAATCATACAAGAGAGAGAGAGAGAGAGAGAGAGAGAGAGAGAGAGAGAGAGAGAGAGAGAGAGAGAGAGAGAGAGAGAGAGACGTACGGACGGTGAAAGCGACAGAGAGAAAGAAAATATGAGAAAGAGAGAAAAAAGGTTATAGTGAGACGAAGAACCATACAAAGTGTGAGAGAGAGAGAAAGAGAGAGAGAGAGAGAGAGAGAGAGAGAGAGAGAGAGAGAGAGAGAGAGAGAATTGGCACGACAAGGATACAAAGAGTGATGAAAGGAAATGTTAGATTCCTTCAATAAATGTACTCAAACAGTCTTGAATACGTTTCTCTAAACAGATTGGACTAGTTTCGGAGTTATTTCTTATGAAGTGCATGCATGCGAG
Source organism: Magallana angulata (assembly GCF_025612915.1). Taxonomy (NCBI): domain Eukaryota; kingdom Metazoa; phylum Mollusca; class Bivalvia; order Ostreida; family Ostreidae; genus Magallana; species Magallana angulata. The sequence continues at coordinate 32,031,995 of NC_069112.1, forward strand.
AATCACATTAATCGGGTGTTCAGTTAATTGAGCAGAAACTATAGAACTAACTTACTTTCTTTATTTTTTTAAGATGTCGTGAGCTTGAAGGACGATTTTGATGCATTTTATTATATCCTTTATCATTTTTCCCTCTCCGACATGCATATGTCGTTTATTTGCCAATGCAACACATTTTTATGAATCAATAATTAAATCATAAATATTGGATTTATTGCAGGTTACTCTGTGCTCTCTCTCTCTCTCTCTCTCTCTCTCTCTCTCTCTCTCAAATCCTTTAACTTTATAACCCTGTTTATTAAAACTCTAACCTAAATATATGCTAGATATTGATTTGCACCTAATCAGTACATTTTGCTATTTACCGAAGAAGAAATCAAATCAAAAGAAATGTTACAATATCTATTCAATCGTTCTTTGGAATGATGAACTCACCTTTTCGTACATGTAAATATAGTTAACTAAAAAAAATACAAGGATGGTATAGGGTTGTAATTAATAGTGTGTTAAAGCGTTAGCTGACCTCAAGAAAGAGGCTTGCTCTGAGTTAAGGTACACAAACAGGGCAAATGGTGCCAGAGTTCAAAGGCACTCTGTGTTAACCACGTGATAAATACATAACACTTCGCACCTAGCTTTATAACTTTATGGTCAGCTAATCATCTGGAAATGTAAACGACTTTTTTGTGGTATATTTCTTTGCACCAAGGTTATCCTCATTATCTGTGTTGAAGCACCGCTTTATATTACCTTGTTTTTTTTTGGTCGTCATTTAACATACACATGATTTACTTTCCACTCCCGTCTTGATAGCAAACAATATAAAACCGATTCATTTTTAATGGTATTTTATTTAAAAAAAAAATAAAAACAAGAAAACAAACCACAACTCAAAACAAAAGAAGGAAACATACGTAAACAAGACCCCCCCCCCCCCCTAAAAAAAAAGCAAACTAAATAATTTCACAAATTTAAACAAAAAAATCTGACGGCCGCCCGAACTGCTATTACTGAGAATTGATTGATTGGAATGTTTATATGATCGTCTAGTTTAGAAAGCTACACACATACACACTTGATGTGCATAACATATAACAACCGGCATTTAGCATATATAAAGTTTTCAGGGAGAATATGACAACAATAAAATCATTTTTACACGTATGTCTTGTATTTACACGTATGTCTTGTATGTCGTAGAGGACTTATATATAGGCAATGCCTGCTATCCCATCCGTTTATGTGATATATTGCATAATAACATATTGTTTAAATTAAAACAAACAAAAAATTTACACGCGTGCAGAAGCACATACAATTCAGCTCATGTATCAGCGTAATGGAAGAGTTATGGAACATTACATGTCTGTGTTAATGAAGAATATTGAACTTTTTTTAATATTTGATCGTTCAATTGCTGAAAATTATAAAAACATAAGTGATAAGGAATCATTCTTTGAATATTTTGAGATGATCAAATAAGGCCGGGCGGGATTAAATCTATCATAAAGCTCTTCGGGCATTATTGGATTTGATCAGTATTTGATCACATCATAATACTAAAACAATGATTTCTTATTTCTTAATAATAATTCGCTTCACGGTTTATTCAACAAAAACTGACCCAACTCGGTTAGTGTACTCATATCAATTTGGTAACTATTTAATAATGCATTCCTTAAAATGATATATATAATATTCATATTTCTAATATCAATATGAAATATTTCATGGCTAGTTCTGAGTAAAAGTACCAATAATCTTAGGTCATTAAATTCTGAAGTTTTATTTAGCTGATTCGATCATTTATCCTGAATCTACTAACCGTGCAAAAAGATTAACACAATCCACTTCAGGTTTTTTTTTTTATCAGAATTCTCAAAAAAAAAAACACAACTAAAATAGCGTTCATGAATATTGATATTTATTAATGAGTATTCATTTAAAAGAAATAACTACAAAAAAATAAAATAAAGTAATTCACTAAGAGACAGGTCCCAAAGAGACAATAATATCAATACATTGGCAATGGTACACTGTATATTCATAGCTCTGTAATGCATAAAATGAAACATCAAAGTAGCATTTTAACAAGAGGCCCATGGGCCACATCGCTCACCTGAGGAACAATAGGTATGATAAAATCAGATTAATGGAGTCATAATACAAACGATCTGGACAATGTACAATAATACATGTAGATCCTGCATAAATAAAATCCATTTTTCCCCTGGATATTCTTATGTTTTTAATTATTAGTCCCTTTTCTAACAGGATGATTTTATAGTCATATCATATGTTGAGTATTGCAGTTCTCAAAAAGATCCTTAACAATTGTTTATATATGGGATATAAACGTACATCAAACTCTGAACCTTCTTGTGAGGCCAAAGAATTGTCCTGGGGCCAAAGTCTTAACAATTATAAAGAATCATCTGGCTGATTAGTTTCTGAGAAGAAGATTTTTAAAGATTTACCATATATATTCCTTTGTTAAACTTTGACCCCCCATTGTGGTCCCACCCTACCCCCGGGGATCATGATTTTCACAACTTTGAATTTACACTACCTGAGGACGCTTCCACATAAGTTTCAGCTTACCTGGCTGATTAGTTTCTGAGAAGAAGATTTTTAAAGATTTACTCTATATATTCCTACGTAAAACTTCGACCTTCCATTGTGGCCCCACCCTACCCTCGGGGGTCATGATTTTCACAACAATAAATCTACACTACCTGATGATGCTTCCACACAAGTTTCAGCTTTCCTGGCTAATTAGTTTTTGAGAAGAAGATTTTTAAAGATTTACTCTATATATTCCTATGTAAAACTTCGATTCCCCATTGTGGCCCCACCCTACCCCCGGGGATCATGATTTTCACAACTGTGTATCTACACTACCTGAGGATGCTTTCACACAAGTTTCAGCTTTCCTGGCTGATTAGTTTCTGAGAAGAAGATTTTTAAAGATTTACTCTATATATTCCTATGTAAAACTTCGACCCCCCATTGTGGCCCCACCCTACCCCCGGGGATCATGATTTTCACAACTTTGAATTTACACTACCTGAGGATGCTTCCAGTCAAGTTTCAGCTTTTCTGGCTAATTAGTTTCTGAGAAAAAGATTTTTAAAGATGTACTCTATATATTCCTATGTATAACTTCAACCAACCAATAAGGCCCCAGCCTACCCTCGGGGGTTATGATTTTCACAACTATTATACTACCTGAGGATGCTTCCACACAAGTTTCAGCTTTCCTGGTCTTATGGTTCATGAGAAGGAGATTTTTAAAGATTTACTCTATATATTCCTATGTTAAATTTCGACCCCCAATTGTGGCCCCACCTACCCCCGGGGGTCATGATTTTCACAAATTAGATTTTACACTACCTGAGAATGCTTCCACACAAGTTTCAGCTTTCCTGGTCTTATGGTTCATGAGAAGGAGATTTTTAAAGATTTACTCTGTATATTCCTATGTAAAACTTCGACCTTCCATTGTGGCCTCACCCTACCCCCGGGGGTCATGAATTTCACAAATTAGAATTTACACTACCTGAGAATGCTTCCACACAAGTTTCAGCTTTCCTGGTCTTATGGTTCATGAGAAGAAGATTTTTAAAGATTTACTCTATATATTCCTATGTTAAATTTCGACCCCCCATTGTAGCCCCACCCTACCCCCGGGGATCATGATTTTCACAACTTTGAATTTACACTACCTGAGGACGCTTCCACATAAGTTTCAGCTTACCTGGCTGATTAGTTTCTGAGAAGAAGATTTTTAAAGATGTACTCTATATATTCCTATGTATAACTTCAACCAACCAATAAGGCCCCAGCCTACCCTCGGGGGTTATGATTTTCACAACTATGAATCTACACTACCTGAGGATGCTTCCACACAAGTTTCAGCTTTCCTGGTTTTATGGTTCATGAGAAGGAGATTTTTAAAGATTTACTCTATATATTCCTATGTTAAATTTCGACCCCCAATTGTGGCCCCACCTACCCCCGGGGGTCATGAATTTCACAAATTAGAATCTACACTACCTGAGGATGCTTCCACACAAGTTTCAGCTTTCCTGGTTTTATGGTTCATGAGAAGAAGATTTTTAAAGATTTACTCTGTATATTCCTATGTAAAACTTTGACCCCCCAATGTGGCCCCACCCTACCTCCGGGGGTCATGAATTTCACAAATTAGAATCTACATTACCTGAGGATGCTTCCACACAAGTTTCAGCTTTCCTGGTCTTATGGTTCATGAGAAGAAGATTTTTGAAAATTTCTCGAAAATTTTCACAAATTCCTAATTATCTCCCTTTGCAAAAGGGCGTGGTCCTTAATTTTCACAACTTTAAATCCCCCTAGGCTAAGGATGCTTTGTGCCAAGTTTTATTGAAATTGGCCCAGTGGTTCTTGAGAAGATGTTGAAAATGTGAAAAGTTTACAGACAGACGGACAGACAGACGGACAGACGGACAGACAGACAGACAGACGGACGACAGACAAAATGTGATCAGAATAGCTCACTTGAGCTTTCAGCTCAGGTGAGCTAAAAACGAGCATAAAAGGTTTTGACTGAGTGGCCGGGGGGGGGGGGGGTATCTTTAATGGTACATATTTATGAGGGAGGTTCAACATTACAAAGAGTGCTCTCAATAAAGGATGAAGTGATCTTCAGATTACAAGTAGTTTATAAATAGCCTCAGGCACGATGGAACTTTAAGGCTAAAAATAATCTTAAAAACCGAAATTTAAAAATAGACAGAGTAATACATGTAATAGATTGTTTGATATTCTGATGACATAAAAAACATATATACATGTAGTTTGACAATATATCATTAAAAGCGGTACCATATTGTTATTTTTTTCTTTTCTTTTCTTGATTTGTATCTTTTCTATAGCCTGTCTTGTGTTATCAATATTGAACATTTAAATATTCCAATTTGTTGATTTTAACCTTGATGCAGGGGGAGGGCTAAAATAGGCTGTGCCTGCTGCCTAATCCCATTCAATATAATTTATTAAAAAATTGTTGTTTAAATCAATATATCATTAAATATTTTGAAGTGTAGGCACAGCCAACATTTACCAGATGATCAATACATTTGGGAATCACCATATCAAAAAAAATAATAAAAAATACAAACACGTTTTTCTTTCCCGTATCTATTTTGGCGATTTAATTCCGATTTTTTCTAACTTCGATGAGACCAAGGTAACAAATCTGAAGAAAAAAAGAATTGTCACATGTACATTGTAAATTGTGGTTAGGGAACTTTTCAATAAATGATCTGTAAATATCGCAATTTGGAGGCCACGTATCGTAACCGGATTTTCTCTATATTTTATTAATTTGATATCTTCTGATGAATAAAGATGTTACCCAGGACGTTGCAAAGACGTGTTGATTATCATGAATTTTAAAGAAAATGTTTGAATGATTTTCTTAAATCATCACATTTCCTTTTTTTAAGATGCCGAGTAATGTTTAAATGTATTTTATATCAACGTCAGGCAAGTCTCTTACAAGTAGAAACAAGTTATGGTTCCAAATTGTGTTTAAAACAAGAATTTTTGCTGCCCAGAATCTCAATCACTATGGGTTTTTCATTTTCTTTTTAAAAATTCACATTTTTCTACAGCAACAAATGTCATGGTTTTTTTCTTCTAAATTGTATATCTTAAATACAGCAACACGTATAAACCACCTATGAGTTTGTTGGTTCAATTATAATTTATATGGTATTTACATTAAATTCCCCCCCCCCCCCAAAAAAAAATATGTTATGAAAATAATACATGTCATTGGTTTCCATGTTAATGTTCAAAAGATTTTGATTTGTCCACAAATATTTTTCTATAATTTGAAAACTGTGCATATAGTTATTAAATATTCTTTAAGATAACTGCAATTTCTTTTTATTATTATTTTATACTGTTAAAATTAGCCATTTTGTTATCTTTGATAGCCTTTATTATGCCAACGGTAGCCCTTAGAATCATATTTATGACATCTCGCTACTTATTACATCAATATATATCATTTTATGCAGTATGCATGTAAAGTCTGACTAAACAAGCCCCAAAACCCTATTTACAATGTATATTTTTGTATAGAATTGATCTTCAACTGTGTGAATTGATTGCGTTTCAATGCATACCTGTTGTGTGGACCGGTTTCATGACTAGAAATAGCTGGTCGCTTCCCAAAAATCTGCTGCAGAATGTTGTTCTCTAAATTGCCTGGACAGAAATCTTCGACCTCAAAAGAGAACCGTTTTGGAGTCAACTTCTCCTCTTTAATTTTCATGCACATGTTTTTCTTCACATCTTCATCGTCTCCATCTAAGATATAACTTATTTCATTCCTTCGATCCTCCAATTTACGTGTGTTCTCTTTTATTTCAAGTATCGTTCTGTTAATGGCATCTGTAGCATTATCATTCTCCTCTTCGAAAATGCGAATGGTTTCTTCTTTTAGATTGGTAAATTTTTCAATAATTTGGTCAAAATGTCCTTCGATTTCAGTTTTGACAGCACCAACTTTCATAAATAACAATGTATTTTTCATTTCTTCTTCTTCTTGCATTTTTTCAAGGAAAGGCACCCAATGAGTTATGATTTCTTCTCTTTCTTTTGTGAGACTTTTCTTGATTGTACAGGCACATTTTCCCTTTTTGGACTCCTGACACACGAACGGGTCTGATTTATACTTGGATAACAAAACGACGACATGATCTTGAGTTAACCTTTTTGCTTCATGCTCCGTTTTGCAGTTTTCGCAGAGGTGACCTTGACATGATTTGCAAAAATACTGCGCAGCTTCCGTTTCACAGTTGTCGCACTCAACAAAATGTTGACCGGAGCTTGTCTCCGATTTCGGCTGAAATATGGAATACAAATCAACTTTAATAATTTAAACAGTGTTAGATATAATCTAAAATAAAAAAAGCAGTATTAGCCAGTTCTCTTGCAAGCAAGGACAAAACCCAATTTGGTATGTTTATGTTGAAATGATAAACACTGCATGCCGGGAACCAGATTTTTTTTAAGGGAGGGGAAGGGGGCGACGAATATCTGAGCTTCCCTGGAAGGTTCAATGTATATTTTCGGTCATTTTACTTCAAGGTAAATTTAAGAAATGAGGATTTTCCAAGGGGGAGGGTGAGTGGGTGGGATATGCCTGCCTTGGATCAAGGGTAGACACATAGTTATGTTTTGTCATTGAATTATTCGGCTTTTTATAAGGACAATTCAGATATATTATTAACAAAAAGTATAACGAAAAACAAGTTGTCTTTGTATGTATTGTCAATATATATGAGAAATAATTTCATTTGATTCTTTTCTGAAAAAAGGAAGAAAGAAATACCACTGTTTTGTTTTTAGAACCAATAAAGTTTACAAAAACAATAGAATTGAATTTGCATGGTAAATTATGATAATTTAGCAAGCTATATCCCTCGATCGTTTATGAAATATTTAAACAATGTGTCGAGACAAGAACTCATTAAGATAACTATAGAGTTACTAGATATTAAAGATTCAAGTTTTATTTTTTGTTTATTAACTTACCCGGTGTGTCTTCAGGTATTTTCTAAAACTTGAATACATCTTTGACTGAATTATACATGAATGTATGGTCTTTCTGAAAGCCTAAGAAAATGAGAAATAAAAAAATCTAAAACATATCATGCGCGGATCCAGAAACATTCCCAAAGGTGTTGTCTGATGCATATATTTGGTGATTTTATATTATGTAAATTTAAAGAAATTAGAATTTTGCAGGAAGGGGGGAGGGGGGGGGGGGGTCTGGGCCCCTAAATCCACTCTAGCATATTTTTATGTTTCTACTCTAAAAATGTATGCTATTTTTAAAAAAATATGTACTTGTCCTTTTATCATGGTTTAATTAAAAGCAATGATATCTAAAAATACTAGTTTACAATTTTCTAATGAAGCGCGCGATTATATCCTCTGGGGAGAAGGTGAACGCGGTATAGTATATATTTTCAGGTAAACTAAGGAATAAGACGTTATAAAAACTTCTATTTTTGTCAACTCATTTACAGATTGAACATCTTTTTAAACTTTCATTTTGGGTGCGTTGTTTTGATTCAAGCTGCCACCTAGCGGTGAAATGGGCAGACAACTCTACCCGTACAAATTACTACAACATTGCTACCTACCGGTTAAAAAGGTTAAGGGAGATAATTCATGATTGCCAAAAATGCATTTATTTGCATAAATGTAATTATATAATTCAACGTCAGACTGGGCCATGCGGCCTGTATAGGCAATGTTTATACATGCAATAATAACTTCAAAATAAGAAATTTACATTTCTCTGATTTTTATTCATATCATAATACTCGTCTGAAAATTAGGTTTTTTATTTAGAATGAAATTAAAAGTGTCCACAATTATTTTAACAACCGTCGTATAGTAGTGTATACAAAATGGAATGCTAATAACAAATCCAAAGCCCCCCACCCCCACCCCCCGAAAAGAAATTAAAGATCTCAGTTATATTGTTCCCGAATGCATTGGTCAGCTAAAGTAACTTGATTCTGCTGCAATAACAATCACAAATTTATAATAAATTTTAAAACACTAAATATTTTTAAAAGACAACTGTAAAAATGAATACTACCGAACAAACAGTAGTTATCGCATTATAAAGGCGTTGATTTTGATACATGCGCCTATTCAGACACTTTTTTAAAAAGGGAGATCCAAATTTTAATTCTATTCCGGGGGGGGGGGGGGTCGGGCTATTGTTAAATTTACTGTGTGAATCTTATTTTCCGAGGGGGTTTGGGGGGTTTGGGGGGAGAAAATAGGAACTATATATGATCAACATCCGATGCGCGGATCTAGAAGGGAGTGATAGCATAAATTGGGTGTCAGTCAGATACAGATAAGATTAAGTATTTTTGTAACGATCTATATGTACAGATGTTGATTTAAACTTTGGTCAGTTTGGGATTGTCTCTCTCCACGTGTTACTTATGACATTTATCTGCACTCTATATTATAGGTAAAATAAATGTGGAATAAGGACTGTTTCATTATCTTAATTATTATAAATGTCTTTAGCTACAGTGCTTTGATGCAATTAAAATTTAAAAAAATGTAAACAGTGCAAGGTACCCAGTATAACAATGCCTGCCCCTCTCCCACCTTTGTGAGAAAACATTTTTTCTTTAATTTATAAATAAAAATTTGATTACAATATGGAGCCCCCCTCCATTTTTTTTTGTCAAGAAGCGATGAACATTGTGTGCCTGTTATCACTTATTCCTATAGAATGCACGTGAGACGGACAAAGAGCAACATATTCTACACATATAATAGTTCATATTTTTATTTTGATCATCTAATACTGAGGGTTTATAAAAACAATTTATCTGTAATCCTGAATTCAAACTTTTACCAATCAGTAATTAGTGGTTAGCAATATTAATTTAACTAAATACTTACGACGATCAACTTCTATGTCTGGTTGTACAAACCCATGGGGGAATCCCGACGTAGATATTTATAGATACTAGAAAAGTTTGATGGTAAGGCTAGTCTGCGGAAGCCTATTGTACGCTTTTAACATCTGTAGTGTTTTTAGGTAAAGGGACAAATTAATTACTATAAAAATAAATATTGTGTATATGAATGATGATATTTGAGGCTGGCGTACAATATTGTTTGTAACAGAATTTGTCAATTGAAGAAGAAAAAAAAGGATTATTTTTTATTTTCCAAGCGATTAGCTGCAGCTACTTTCGCTTTTGATTCCAAAAAATTGCAAATTTTTTTTTTTTTTTTTTCAAAATTGAGCTTATCCCTTCATGATAAATTTAGCCATTGTTTTATTCGGTCATAGCATTAAAACTTATAGAACTCTTACGAAAAGATGTCAACAATAATGATGCCCAATGTACATGGAATCCAGTGGCGTCGGAAGCAGTTTTTATGGGGGGGGGGGGGGGGGCTAGATTCATCAACAATTTTGACAAGAAAAAGATTATTGTTATAGTTGCGACTAACTTTGAAAAACAAGTGTGTGTGGGGGGGGGGGGGGGGGTGGAGGGGGGGCTGCCCCCCCCCCCCCCCCCGGTTCCGTTGCCTATGGTATCAATGAATGTTCGCACCCCTAGGCAAACGCAATTTTCCCTCGGACACCCCCCCCCCCCTTCCCCAAGGCGTCCTGAAAAATAAATTCTGGATTCGTCGTGCATCCCACATTATCAGATCTAACATAGGACCGGTAAAATTTAGGTCAATTTAATAATAATGCTTAGTGCATATTTCGAGTAAACTGAAGGAAAGAGAGTTCACTTGAATGGGGTATATTTCACACACAACTTTTGATTTGATTTGAACGAAATCTTATATCGTTTTCTAGCATCGGATGGAAAGTGTGCATGAAACTTAAGAGATAATATACAAATTTCAAAACACTATGTAATGCGCGAAAGCGTAATATTGATTTTACGGTTATAATCTCATAAGGATGAATAATTCCGCGAAGGAATGAAAATCCATAACGCTTTTAGAATGCGAAAAAAACATCTTAACTGTTGTCATTTAGTTTATAAAATAGGAAATTAATAGTACTTTCAAATATATTATTTCTTAGCCGAGGAACATTTCAACCTTCTCTCACTGAATAGTTCTGTCATGTTGTAAGTTTTGAATTAATTGTTAAAACAAACTTTTACAATTATTTTGACTGGTTGTTATGTTGTATATATTGTATTTACACCCATCAAGTTAATTTAAAATTTACAACATGACAGTTATATGTAGGTCTACAATATATTATTGCAGACGGTGAAATCAAATTTTTAATAACGCATTTCTCATAATATTATAGGCATATATATAAAATGAACCGAAAATATGAATGCATAATCAAATGGTGTAATTAAAAGATATAAGGGATATAGATTAAATAAAAATAGATTTAAGAAATAACATTTAATTATATAGTACCTCATCAAATAATGGAAAAGAGAAACAAATTCCTTAAAAACAAAGTTATATAATCTTAATTTGATAGAACGTAAACTAAATAAATGTACATATGTGAATTCGCCTTACACCCGTTTCATTTCAAATTATTCTCAGTGACAAATCAAAATGTTTGATTTACATGCTCGCGGGCAAATTTCACAATATTGATCACAATACAATTTAGTGTCTCTAGTCAAACAATGTTAATCTTGAAATATAAATACATTAATTGATTATATTTCTGATATTCTGCACGCAACATAAATTGTCTTATTGTTTATTTTGACAAATCAAATCCACTTGTTATTAGTGTTCATTCACTCGACGACTTTATGTACGTGTACATACCTCATACAAATCGCAACTTCTCGGGCCTTTCCGGCAGGCTCGGAAAAACACCTCGAATGTATTAATATCACCGGATGTTAGAATTTTATACAAAATGGAGTCGCTTCCCATTAAAATAAGTATCGGCTAGATAGTCTTGTATGTCACTTCTGTGTTATATTTTAGTGTATATCGTTTACTTTAATGAAGTATAGCTCACATCTTAACAGATCGTAAAATGTGTTCTATTTATTTCAAGTTTTACAAAAAGGGGGGTTGTCATGGACGCCTAGGTAATACATTCGAGGTGTTTTTCCGAGCCTGCCGGAAAGGCCCGAGAAGTTGCGATTGACCTCATACAATATTTCTCAAACTAAACGGGTTAGAAAATGCAATTATTATACTGTAACAATTATAATTCTGATATCAAATCAGCAACATTTCCGTTTCATCAATGCAAAAAGTCCATGTTTATCGGTGAATGTAAGCTCAAAGTACAATATCTACAATAAATACCATGATTTTTATGAAATATTAAAATACATTATAGTTTTACGATATTTTTAAAAAGCTTCATATTTGAAAATATTTTTGAAAAAAAATATTCATAAAATAATTTTGAAATAGAATATTCATACATGCAAGAACTGTTGTTAAAATGAGCGTTGTTTACCAATGGTCTGGGCCTCTTGTATTATATTAAATCAGTTCCTTGGCCGTTTATGAATTTTAAGATTGGAGAGGAGTTTAATATATCTTAGCTTTAACCGTTTAATTGCTTCTGGATTGAAAAAGTGTCTGGTTTTTGAAAATGTTTTTAAATGGTTTGTTTTGTTTATATTACTTCAGAACACAATAATTAAAAAAAAAACTTTAATTTAATTTTGTTATAAAACAATTATAAAGTCAGGGGTCCGTGTCCCGTTGCCAAAAGTGGACTGAAGACCCTTGACTTTGTTGATTGACAACGGCGGTAGTGATGAACGGGGAGTAACCCTGATATTTTTTCAATATCTGATCAGGTAGCAACCATAACAGGACCAGCCATTTTAAGGACACGCATACCAGGCAGTTAGAGATTGTGCTATTTCTTGTTAACAAGGTATGTTATCTATCTATAATTGCGTTTAAACGTATCTAACACATTAGTTGCGAGCTAGTGTAATTGAAAAATATGATTCTAATTACAATAGAAATTAAGCTACTTTCGTTTTGCTTATATAACATTCTATTTAACTTGTGAGTCAAGTACAACTATTTCGACTTCGTTTATTATAAACTAATGATTTTCAAAAGTTAAGGAGAAGTTTTGAAAAGGGATTTATGATTGTATGAACGTCTGACTTAAATAGACAAATATTACTCAAAAAAGAGAGGGGTGTTTAAGGTGAATTTTAAAAAGGAAGTAAAAAATATCGTTCAGTCTGATTTAATGTACAGTATGGATTTCTTTTTATCTTTATCATTGAACAAACAATCATTGGTCTTTAATTTTCTTTCTTAGAAATGCCATGGATTCTCATTCTATTGGCCAGGATGTGCCACGGTGTGACCTTTGTGAGTCTGCCATAATACACAGCTACTGTGACTTTTGTCTTTTCAACCTATGCAAGCCCTGCATAGGAGAACATATCTCTGATGGATACGACAAACATAAAATAGTCCCATTCCAGGAACGAAGATCAACCCTTATTTATCCGAAATGTGGAATACATCAAAACAAAACTTGTGAATTACAGTGCAAAGATTGTAACATTTCAGTATGCTCTACCTGTACAGCATCAAATCAGCACAAGGGACATAACTTTGTAGAAGTTACAGAAGTTTACAATGAAAAGAAAGAAGTTATTAAGAAAGACACAAAAGAGTTGGAAAATCATATTTCTCCAACATATGAAGAAATTGTACTGGACTTAGAAAAACAGCTTGCTAACCTGGATGGAGGATATGAGAAACTAACATCAACAATATCTAAACAAGGAGAGCAATGGCACAGAGAAATCGACATCATCATCAACAAAACGAAAACCGAAATCGGCGAGATAAAAGTAGAACATAGAGACATTTTAAATAAACATTTGGATAAAATCAAACAGATACAGTCTCTTATAACACAAACATTTCTAGCCTTGAGACAAATTGAAAAGTCCACTGATATAACTTCTACCATTGAATACAGCTCTAAGATCAGAGAGTTCCAAACGCGTCCACCCAAGGTTCAGGTGTTATTTCCAACATTCATTCCAAATCTAATAGACCATGAGAAGCTTTACAGTTTGTTTGGACAGATCACCCCATTATCTACTGTTATGAAATTCAATGTCTTCTCACTACACCGACCAACCTTTTCAGTTAGAGAACTACAGGATGAACCAGAGTTTCTTGCCACAATACAGACTGGTTATGAAAAACTTAGCAATGTCTCCTGTCTAAATGAAGACCAAATATGGACGAGTGGACAGGGTAATGATATCAAATGCTTTAACATTGAGGGTGTCTTACTTCAGAAAATCAAGATAACACCAGAAGATGTCGTCCCTAATGATATAGCTATAAATAATGATGGGAATCTTTTGTATATTAGTGGGGCAACAAGCACGGTTAATAAAGTTAAGAATGGACAGACGGAAGTGTTAATCTCATTGCAGAGTTGGGTGCCAATGAGCATGTGTGTCACCTCTACTGGTGATATCCTGATGACCGTGTTAAGTACTATTGAAACGCAATCTAAAGTTGTACGTTACTCGGGATCTTCAGAGATACAAGCAATTCAATATGACAAAGAAGGCAGGCCTCTGTACTCACAGGATGTAAGTTTGAAAAACATAACCGAGAACAGAAACCATGACATCTGTGTAGCTGACTCTGGGGGCTGGTGCTTTAGTGGTGGTTAATCAGGGGGGACAACTCAATTGGAGATACGCTGGTCATCCCTCAGTTACCAAGAACAAAGCATTTCATCCCTGGGGTATCACAACAGACAGTCAGAGTCGTATCCTAACCGCCGATATTAGGAACTATTGTGTCCACATTCTGGATCAGAACGGACAGTTTCTCCGTTACATTGATATCTGTGATTTGAAGAGTCCCAGTGATTTATGTGTAGACAATAATGACAACCTGTATGTGTGTGAATTTAACAAAGGTTATGTGAAGAAAATCAAATATTTAAGGTAGATGTCATTCTTGTGAATTAAAAAAAAATATTTTAATTTTGGTGAATGTGATTTAAACTCGCTTCTGAACTATGACAATACTTAGAAAGTAATAGATGATAAATGTCTGTTCAAAAAGGATGAGTATTAAGATTTCTTAAATCAAAATTGTAAATATGAAATGTTATTAAAAATGTGATAAATATACAATCAGTAGTTAAAATCTGAAACATTAAAGTTTTAAAATTTAAAGAAATCAAAACCTCTATAACACACCTTTACCTAAAAATGTTGGTCTCTAGAGCTACTTATTGCTTTTTTTAAAATCTCATTATGATCATTGATTAAATATATTGCTTTATTATACTACTTTGCCAAGGGTATCAACATAAAGAATTTTTGAAGTAACATTGCAGTGTACCATGAAAGAAATTATGACAAATGTAATATGTTAACTTCATTTTGCTATATACTGTAATAGCGGTTATTTACGCCTGGGGGAAATTTACACTAGTTACACTGTAAGCCTCAAAACGTGTAAATAACTCTGAGCGTACTGTAAAAAATTAAAACGTTAGAATAGTGAATCAGGTGACCCCGTGTTTAATACCTCACGCATTATCATGATTGTTTGACGTTAGAAAACACGTACTTAACCACCAGTGTAGATAACCATCTTTACAGTATTCAACTACAGGATGAATGTAAGCTAACAATATAAAGATAGAAATAAAATTACATTGATGCAAATAAATGCATTTTTGGCAATCATGAACTATCTCCCTTTAACCTTTTTAACCGGTAGGTGGCAATGTTGTAGTAATTTGTACGGGTAGAGTTGTCTGCCCATTTCACCGCTAGGTGGCAGCTTGAATCAAAACAACGCACCCAAAATGAAAGTTTAAAAAGATGTTCAATCTGTAAATAATTCAAGGAATTTGCTTGTGGAATTTAAGCCAGCAATATCAGTGTAAGTGCACTCATCAGATACTTCACTTAGATGCCGAAAATTATATATTGATAACGTTGGTTATCCGATTTAAAAGATAGCGTGGGTTGTTACGTAATGTGTTTATAAGTTAAGAGTAAAGAAGGACTTATACATGTATGTCTCTGAGGATAGTAAACGCAGCTATGCAGTGCCCGAGCTATCTACAGTTATTTGTTAACTAAAAATGATATTGGAAGTTTTATTCTGACATCTATTCAGAATCGCCCAATGTCATGTGTGCGTTGTTTATCAG
The DNA here is from genome assembly GCF_025612915.1 of Magallana angulata. Classification (NCBI taxonomy): domain Eukaryota; kingdom Metazoa; phylum Mollusca; class Bivalvia; order Ostreida; family Ostreidae; genus Magallana; species Magallana angulata. The sequence goes on from NC_069112.1 coordinate 32,047,749, forward strand.
AATGGCTAAAAATAGACGGAAATAGCGTTCTAAAAATATCATGGCGGATGTTGTGCTTTTGGGGAGTTCGCATATTGTAAAACTGAAACAATATATCGATTCAGATGTGAAATTTAAGAATTTTGGAATTGAAAACATTAGTGTTGAATATTGTGGAATTCCAGGTGGACGACTCGCTAATCCGGATCATATAGAACGTTTTAAAAATTTTAAATGTAGATTTCGTCCAAAGTATGCAGTGTTCCAGCTGTGTGTGAATGACATAGACACAAAGGATATTGTAATTAGCGAAGTCCGCATTATTATCCTTCGGTTTGTGAACATTTTAAAACTTATTGCTAGACGACATTCTGTGAAAATTATTGCACGTCAACTCCTCTTTCGTGAGAAAACACGACATATTTTGCCTTCAATTTATAATAGCTTGGTTATTGAAGCAAACAAACTTTTAAAGCATGAATTGCAACGGATTCAAGTGTCTTTTATTGGAATTTAAAAGGACTTAAACAAAGTGAACATTCTAACTTTAAGGATGGGGTACATTTAAATTGGGAAATTGGCCTTCCGAAATATTATAGGAATATCCGTGGAGCAATTTTATGTGCAATAAACTGTGATGGGTAAGATGGAGTCCAGAGAAAAGGAAATACCTTGATATTTGCCATTTACTTGATGTATATGTGATATTATTTGCATAAATTATTGTTAATTGTGACAGTGAGTGTGATCATCATTAAGGTTTTCCGCTGGGAGCGGAAAACCTTACTATTATTCTGAAAAATTTTCAAATTTCTTATTATTTTTTTTCTTCTAGACGCCAATTTTGATCCTTAATATCTCGCTCGTTTGTTCACCGATTGTTTTGAAATTTTCAGGACTGATAACATGCCGCGTGATGTTGTCGTTGCATATTTTAGTTGAGGAAAATCCCTATCCAGTTTTGAGTTATTCCCCTTTTAGTAAAATTAAACGACTTCTTTTGTCCAGGGGGTTTAGCTTTAATGATGACTGGCAGAGTCTCAAAGATGGGCTGGTTTGGAAGCTAATACATTGAATTTGTGCGAGATATATTTTATTTATTATTTAAATGCAAATAAAAGGGGTGGTATAGATGTTGAAACAAAGGTAAGAAAAAAAATTAAAAAAATTCGCGTATTTTCCGTGTTAGTTTTCTACCTGATAAAAATTTGTTATAACATGTAGTTTAAAAGTTCTTGGTCTTACCCAGACCTTTCATTCGGTATACCGAAAAAGGGGCTGGCCCTTATAATTAGGGAGTTAGAGGCGTCCAAAGTTTCTTGTCAATAGCTTAAAAAGGAATAAAAATTTCTAATGCATTATTGAAGCAAAGTTGTAAAGAAATTAATTTTGAATCCTTCTATAGTATTCAATTTAATGTATTTATAATTTATAGTCAGTATTTGCAGAAACAATTGTTGTCAGTTCGGTCCATTTTTGTGGGGGTGCGCACGTTTATGAGGTTATGAAAGGGCTGCTTGTAATGCACTAACTGATACATGTAGCGCGCAAAAAATAATTCCACATAAAATTCCCAAATGTTTTTATTCATATGTACATTTTCATTTCATATAGATGAACCTCTTTGACCTTATTTTTGTTGTTTGTTTCATGACTGTGCCCCTGTCTATATTTAGATGCATTACGAGACTCAGGTAACCGATCGATAGGAGAGTCGCTAGCTGTATTCAGGCCGTCGCCTAGACGACAGTGCATGTGCTTGTAGAGCTGGACGTACACGTTTAACGCCCCACTGTGTTACTGTAACAGAGACATTTTGAATTGTTTCATTACTGGGAGATGTGTTAATAAAATGGTTCCAATGCAGGTTAATTAAACTCATCTTTTCTACAATACGTATACACATCCGTCTTATAAAGCACAATGTGTATTACTGACATGACAAATGTACGCTGGCAATTCAATACGAGCGCGGTATTGCTCCCGATAGAACAATTCTTTTAAAGCAAAAAAAACAATACTGATTTGCGATTGATATAATATAATTATCATCGTGGAGATGATTTTAAAAAGTGAACTTGATATTCGTATACGATAATATTTGAATCCAAAGCCGCTAGTTTTAAGTTACGGTTATTAGGGATATTAATTATGACTTGCCCCGCGTTTCAGGTTTTTTACTTGCAAAACATCTACAAACGAAAATACCAAACAACCTTCTGCAGCAACTTATAAATTATTTATTCCATACACAATTCTAAAGAGGTGATTAAATAAATTTTATATATGCTTTATACTTGTATTCGCTATCTTCCATGGAAAAAAGTGGCATGGAAAAAATGTTCAATGTTCATCAAATACGCTGTAGCCATAGCAATCGAAAATAATTAACAAACTGTATATCGATAGGTTGACATATCAACAAACATTCAGACCCGCAATGTGTTTTTTTACAAGTTCTATAAAATGTAGACTCAATGACTGAATTCTTTACCGTTTTCCGTCTGGGTTATTTTGAATCACGTGTGTACGTTATGTGTAGCCATATAGATGAACACTTTAAGTGTTTAATTTTTAAAAGAAATTGTGTACATGCAGAGCAATGCAATGCTAGGACAATTAAATTCCAACAATGTATATGGTGAGGCCGGTCAGACTGATACTGGTTCTGCTTGTTCTACAAATAGCGTATTTGGATGTTATATTTTAAACAAATATAAGTATTGCTTTCTTAAAAGCTTACATTTAATATAACATTTTTATTGTAAAGTATTTTATTGGAATCATTCTTAGTTACCTTAGCTGCATATATGTACCGCTCGGTCTGTATCCCGGAAAAATTGACTACCATCCGAAATTTTTCGTACAAGGTCTACATACTTGCAGCTAACATTACCTTTAAAAATACATTTTAGAATTTGCCGCTGTTTATAAATTCATTAAATGGACGCGCAGAATCAAGTGGTAATATGTCGCTTGATATGGGATTTATGACGTCTATTTATATTGTTTTCATTAAAAATATTTTATTATTTCAAGCTTTTGGGTGGAATGAAATCAGTTTCACGTGTTATATGACATAAAGATGTCCTCTCCACTTTTTCTCGCAGCAACTATTTTTTTTTAAAATTTACATAAAAAATTGAATTATCATGGAGTTGCCCCCTCCCCCATTTTGGTAGCATGAAAAAAAAAATGGTATGAAAATCATGAAATTATGAGTGAAATTTTTTAAATTTTGGAAAATTCAATTTTTTGCTTCTCAAGATTTGTTGGATGAGTTTGCCCCCCCCCCTACTTTCAAAAACGATGCTACATGTACGTGCTTGGAAATTACTCATTTCTTTATTCCCCTCTTTAATAAACAAACTAACAAACATAACCGATCCAGATAAATATAATTACATCTATCAAAAATAAACTTCAAAAACAAACTACACATTCATCCTTCACCCACAATATTGCCTTTTCGATATTTGTCATCGTTGTAGACCCGTGTAACAATCTGTTAAGTAGGTGCTTGCACGACAAAGAACCCCTTGCTGATCTACATTTTCATTAACGCATACAAAGAAAAATTATATTTTGATTTATTTTAGAATTTCTTTTGATGTAAAAAAAAAAGAGAAGAAATTGGTTCTCAGTCTCTCTTTATGCCTGTTTGTTCGCGGTTATTCCAAGTTCATTTTGAATATCCTTTTGTAATTTAAAAAATGCGTTGTAAATTTTTTTTCATGCAATATTTCGGATAAAGCAATGGAGAGTTGTTTCTTGAAATTTTATTAGACCATAAATTGTAAAATGCTAACATTGAAAATTGTGCCCGATTTCTTTCTTTTTTTTAAAGGTAAAACTTTATTGATTTAAAAAATGATTCTTTGAGACAAACAAATTGACATAATCAATAAGAGTTTGACAATCTCTAACTGCAGGTCTGTAGCTTTTAGTCAGAAAAAGAATCGGATGGACGACCTAGGACACAGATCGTCCATCCGAATTTCTTGAAAATTGCCATTATTATCGTACGCGGACGCAGTACTCACCGAGACTAAATGGTTCGTATCTTAAGTTTTAAGTTTTAACTGCTTTGAAAGGTAATATTGGTTTTCTGATAATTATGAACATGAATAATTAAATAAAAATGGTTAAAATTACAGTAAAATTACAGGCATCGGTCTTCTCCGTGCGCGGATCTAGAAGGGGAAGGGTTCCAGACCCCCCCCCCCCCCCCCCACAGCGAAATTTCTTTCAATTACGTGTACATTATAAACTTACCAAATATGCCTCGGACATCCCTAGGCAAACTCAAATAACCGTCTGACTTTTCAACCCCCACCCCGGAAAAATTTTCTGATCTGCACATGTTCCCCCTCCTCGAAATACAAAATTATTCTTTAAAACCCCCTGTAAAATTTCCAGGATCTCCGCATATATACTTAGAGATTCATTGGCGCTTGCGTTCGATAAAAATGCGTGTAAAACGTTTGCCAATGGTCTTTTTACCTTCGTACCGGGCATAACCACAGTCCCACTCTGTGAATAAAATGCGGCGAATCAAACTAGAGACAACGTGTTAAGATCTGTATTTGCTTATAAACATGTAGTATCATCGTGCAGATGCACTGTTCAATTATAGTTTTTTTTTACTTTACTTGTAAAATTCAACATCTGTTTCGTAATTTTTTCTCACAGTTTATTTCTTACAAAGTTTTTTTTAGTGATTGACACTTTTCAGACTTTATATGTGATTTCAAAGAGACAGAGTGTCATGTCTCAAGGACTGTTAATCTCTTAAAACAACATTGTGCAATTATCAGATTTTCATTTCTTGGGCATCAAAGACTCATTGAGTTTATTTAATTGTTTTATACATGTATCTGTGAACCTTTCACTCAGCTTACTTATATCATTACCTGTCAATATATACTCATTGTTAAGATTCTTATAAAAAGTTACATGTATGTACAATTGTCAATGCGCAGTCTGGAATACGGCGGCCAGCCCCGGCCACGTCCGACTCCCCCCGAGTCTTGAGTCCGGAGGCCACTACTGGCCATATCCGACTTGTTTGTAACATGTCTGTCTGTTAAATTGTTGTAATGTTGCCATCGTTGAGTCTCGTCCAATAATGTGGAATCCTGCATCAATTGCCTGTTTATTACTCTGGAACTGTATACTGGTGGACCTTCGGGAATACGGCACACCTACCCTTCGTTTTAGCTTACGGCCCACAGCGCGCCACAACCTTATACCTTTTACACTTTACGCCAACATTCCCTCACCCGGTTCGTACTGCACACGACCGATGCAGATCCAGACGAATTCTCTATCACCGTAAAATCTACGCGGTCACAGAAATATAATACTTTGTTTCTCAGTGTTTACACATCTAATATTGTACTATGGTCAGCTATCAATTTTTTGTAATACGTCATAAGTATGACGCAGCTACGACGGAAAACCTAATCGTTGCATGCAACGAGCTCGTCTCTAGTTATGCTTATGTCTTTAATAATTCTGTCAACATCCTCGATTATGTTTATAATGAAAAATCTTGCATGTTTTTGTCTTGGAATTAGGATATGATCTGGTGCTACTGTTAGTTTGGTTGCGTGACACTTGTTTTGTAATGATTTATATATTCAATTTTGCAGCAATCAAAGTACAGATAAGAACAGCTGGAGTGGTAGCTCTGCTGAACTGATCAACTGACTCAGTAACTGGCCTTTGATTGTGTATAACACAGGTATTTTATCATTGATTAAATAATTATCTCCACATTAAATTGTGGTTACAGGTTAAGACATTTGGTGCTAGCCAAGTTTTAATGTGTATTACATTCCATTACAGTCGGTTCAAGCATATCTTTTACAACATACACCATAGCATAGCATAGCATTGTAATCTCATAGCATAGCATTGAAATCTCATAGCATAACATTGGAATCTCATACCATAGCATACAATCTCATAGAATTGCATTCGTCACATCATACCATAGCATACCATTGCATACCATATAAAATTCTTTTAACTCGCTTTTAAATGTTTTTATTTAAAAAAATAAATGTTTACATCATAGATTTGTGGTAAAATTTGGCTTCTTATTATTATACTTCAAAATGTGTGGAACTCTTTTGTGTATGGATGCGTTTTTGTTCAAATCTCATAGCATAGCATAGCATAGCATAGCATACCATACAAGCCCTTCATTTCAATTTCTCATAGCATAGCATACAAATATCATAGCATAGCATACAAATCTCATAGCATATCATTAAAATCGCATATCATAGCATAGCATAAATTTGTAAAAGATATGCATGAAATAACTGTAGGAATGACTTAATATTTTAGTCCTTGTCCGGTACATGTATGTAACAGTGTTTACTGTTATAAATATGTTTAACAGTATTCAGGTAAACACTAGCTTACACTTGGTGTTAACCAAGTGCTATGTATTGAAGTACAGAATAGTGTCTGGACAAAGTAATATTTTGTCATAGCATTATTGACAGTGCTCACTGTGTACGTTATTACATATTTAATGAATGACAGTGTTTACTATATAATACACATGGGATTGCTACTACTAGCTGGTGCTAACAGGCTAATTACTACGCAATATAATGCTGAGATCAGAACATATAATGCTAATGTTAATTATTTTGGAATTTCATCAGTGTTAACTGAATTTTCTGATAATCTAGCTGTGTTGGCAGTGTAACAATTTTTAGCGGTAGCTAAGTAACTTGGGCACGTTGGTGTCTGTTTTGCCATATTTAGTGGTAACTGAATTTAATGAGAGGAAAGTATACTGTGTTAACAGTTATGTTTAATGTTTGTATTTTGCGTTAGCAATTTCAAAATTAAAATTTTTTTTACAGCTCACCATGTCACAAGCGAGGAAAAGGAGAAGGACAGCAGAAAGTTTTAAGGATGAAGTGAAAGAAATCGTAAAAGAAATGGTAGCAGAGGCTATTCCAACAATTGCTAGTGCAGTGGTAGCTCAATTACAACAGAATACACATGTGACAGCTCCAGTCAACGTCAACGCAATCTGCCAAGCAACATCAGTTGGGGATGATGCGATTGAACAGCAGCAGCAGACATTGGACAATGCAAACCAAGTACCTGATTTCGTCGTCTCAACGGCCTCAAATGGTAATTTGCGCAATGTAACAGGTCCTCTGCATGCAGGCCGCCCATTAGGACAAGGTATCGATGTAAAAGTTAAGTAAAAAAATCTGGGCTGAAGAATACATTCCCCTTGGTTCCCTCATTTTCAAACAGAGCTCTGCTAAACTTGAAGCAGTTCAAGGAAAAGATAATTCTTTTACTTTTCAGCAAAAGGAACATAAGTATTACTTCAGAAATCTACAGCAGTGGATGAATGCATTTCATATCTTTGTAGCGGTGTACTGCGAGAAATGCCCTGCGCAAGCGCCTTGTTTAATGAAATACATAGCAACAATTCAAAAACTTAGCAATGATGTAGGGGACAAGGCAGCTTTTTATTACGATGAACAATTCCGAATGTGGAGAGCTGAAAATCCAGCTCAAATGCCCTGGGAAAAAATAAATGCTGAATTACACATGGAGGCATTGCAGGTTGGGTTGAAAAGTCAGCTTGATGGTCAAGAAAAAACATCTAAACAAAAGTCATTTCAACAGCAGCCCTTTCGTGGCAAGTCCAAAAAACCATGCTTCAGCTACAACAACAACAATGGTAACTGTACCAGACCGAGCTGTGAATACTCACACATCTGCAGCAGATGTTTTTGGGAGCATTCCAAGAAAGACTGCCATGGACCATCAGAGTCAAACAACAGAATTTATGGAACCTCCAATAAACAACAGAACCCAACCAACCAAATCAGAAAATGAAGTCAGCCTGAATCCCAGTGTTGTTACTCCTGTTAATGTAAAAGCTTTCGAAATGTGGTTACAAGGTTATGATTCAGCAAAAATCTAAATTTTTGTTAGATGGGTTTACATTTGGGTTTAAGATTCCTTATTGTGGGTCAAGACAGTTTAGACATTGTACTAATCTTCAATCAGCCAGAGAAAACATAAATATTCTTCAACAGAAAATTGATCTTGAAGTTCAGAAAGGGCGTGCTGCTGGTCCATTTTCTACAAGTACGTTACCATTTAGAAACTTTCAAATATCACCACTTGGTTTAGTGCCTAAACAAAAGCCAGGGGAATTCAGAGTTATTCATCATTTGTCATTTCCGGAGGGATTATCAATTAACGATGGTATTCCAAAAGAATTTTCTGCTGTGACGTACCAGACTGTAGATGATGCAATGACATTGATTAAGCGATTTGGGAAGGGGGCATTACTTGTAAAAACTGACATTGAGCATGGATATAAAACATTCCCATCCATCCTTGGGACCATGAGTTGTTAGGATTTGCAATTGGACATGATATTTATTATGACAAGACATTGCCCATGGGTTTAAGTTCCGCATGTAGTCTCTTTGAACATTTTTCAAGTTCATTGCATTGGATTGTCAATAATAAGCTAGGTATAGAAGGTTGTGTACATATGTTAGATGATTTTTTGTTAGTTGGCCCACCCTGTCTTTCTCTATGTACAGGTCAAGTAGAATTATTTTTGCGATTTATGCAACAGATAGGGGTTCCTTTGAAGCAAGAAAAAACTGTATATCCAACAACAATGTTAACATTTTTAGGATTGGAATTGGATACTAATGATATGGAGATTCGACTTCCTATGGAGAAATTGCAATAAATTCGTGAAAAACTTTCATTGTACAAACAAAGGAAAAAGATCACTTTACAGGAACTTCAATCACTCGTAGGGCTCCTTAATTTTGCATGTGCAGTAGTGCAGCCAGGTCGCACATTCCTACGCCGCTTAATTGACCTTACTAAAGGATTACGCAAATCTCACCATAGGTGTCGGCTAAACAGAGAAGCTAAAGCAGACCTTGAAGCATGGTCACTCTTTATTCAAAACTTCAATGGAAAGTCTTTGTTTCTTGAGGATACATGGCAAACATCTATCACTTTACAATTGTACACAGATGCTAGTGGCCTGGGATTCGGTGGTTTATTTGGAAACAAATAGTTCTATGGACAATGGACTTCAGATTGGCATAATTATCATATAACTATTAAAGAACTTTTTCCTATTGTGGTAGCGGTTCAGTTATGGGGACATGAAATTTCAAATAAGAGAGTTTGCTTCTTTTCTGATAATATGGCAGTTGTGCATGTTATTAATAAACAAACTGCAAAAGAAACTACCATTATGAAACTTCTGCGTAAACTCATTGTGCAATGTTTAAAATTTAATATTTTATTTGTTGCTAAACATGTTCCAGGAGTAAATAATGTGCTCAGTGACAAATTATCTCGTTTACAGATAATGGAGTTTCACAAGCTAGCGCCTTACATGGATCATCATTCGACACCAGTACCGGAGGAGATGTTCAAACTCTGATGTCCCTGTCCAAATATTTAGCAGAAAATGCGTTGACAGTATCAACCCGAAATGCTTACAACAGAGCGAAACTAATGTACAAAATTTTTTTATCAAAGTACTTTACAGGTGCACCATTGTTTCCAATGTCAAGTGAACATATTGTTTTATTTATTTCTTGTTGCTATCAAAAACAACTGTCTCCACAAACTGTGACAACATACTTGTCCGCATTGGCACATTTTAACAAAATGGAAGGCTATCCTGATCTAATCCAAGATTTCATTGTGAAACGGACACTGCAGGGGTTTCAAAAGCTCAAAGCAAGACCAGACACACGCCTTCCAATCACACCAGTGATCTTGCAGAAAATTGTAAATGCTCTACCGCAGTGTACCCAATCCTTTTATCAAAAAACACTGTTTAAGGCAATGTTTTTATTAGCATTTCATGCCTTCTGACGAGTGGGAGAGATTACATCAAAAACGAATAATACGTTGAATTTATCAGCAATTTCATTTGCTCATCAACCGAATGGTGTTCCAGAAAGTATGTCTTTGACAATGGTTGATTATAAACATCACAGAGAGAAACCTCCAGTAACATTTCATTTACAGGCAAACAAAGAAAATCCACAATTGTGTGCAGTTTCAGCTATGTGGGAATATAGAGCAATAAGAGGAGATTGTGACGGACCACTTTTCATGTTTCAGGACAAATCACCAGTTTCTAGGCATTATTTCAATCAACAATTAAAAATATTACTCAATTATTTAGATTATGACACAAAACTGTACAAAGGACATTCGTTTCGAATAAGTGCAGCTACGTTAGCTAAATCAAAGGGAATATCAGATGAACAAATTCAATTGCTTGGACGATGGAAGTCAAACGCATACAGGAAATATATTCGCATTCCCTTGTTAAATATTTAGTTTATCCAATGGGTACAAATTATTTTAACAAACTGGAGAACATGGGGACAGGGGCCTCTGTTTTGACAGTATGAAGGTTGAGCTTTAAACTATTATACATTCTGATTACTCGTATTGTTAATTACAGCAGTTCTTTGGGACATATGAAAATGACTGTTATAATTTTTGTTGCAACAATATTGTCCTATATATATGTTTACTAAGAAGCATGGAGTCAGGGGCTTCTGTTTCTTTAGCATGCATTATTTCGATGTTCTATGTAGTTTCTAAACAAAATTTTGTTTTGCTATAACATTATATTACTTATGGTTATAAAAGAAAAACATGGGGTCAGGGGCCTCTGTTTTTCATTTTTGTTAATAGAACTTCATTTTGCAGTTCTAAGTAAACGCTTTAACATGGTTTGTGTTTAAGTATCTTGCCTCAAGTCTAACATCACAGAAACATGGGGTCAGGGGCCTCTGTTTCAACTTAAAAAGGTTATAATGAAATATTTTTGCACAATTATAAGTACTCTGATTGATTTCTGGGTGGGGGGTATTACTTGTTAAGTAATACTTTGGCAAAAGTTGATCCCTCACCTTTGATTTTAAAGGAAATTTTTTAACTATGTTCAAGTGGTAAGCATTGTTTTTTATATTATTTACATGTTGTATATAATTTGTATATATGTGATAAAGTTTATCGTCATTTTGTTATTAAATGACCAATTTCGATTCAATTATGTGTTTTAGTTCATCAATTTAAAATCAAACAAAGCAGAAACATTCAGAGTTAAGAGTTGACAAAAAATTACATTTATGCAAATAAATGCTTTTTTGGCAATCATGAATTATCTCCCTTTAACCTTTTTAACCGGTAGGTGGCAATGTTGTAGTAATTTGTACGGGTAGAGTTGTCTGCCCATTTCACCGCTAGGTGGCAGCTTGAATCAAAACAACGCACCCAAAATGAAAGTTTAAAAAGATGTTCAATCTGTAAATCCCACCTCCCTCCCTAATCAACCGTAATTCGTTTATTATATATCGGTATAGGTACACATGTATTGGTCATTTACGTCATCAGTTTAATCCAATTTGTTTATTATGAGTTTTTACTTGCCTGAATTTTAAGAATATGTTTTTATTCCTTTAGTCACTTATATATGCCTGTAAATGTCTCTTTTTTCTTATTGTATGAATTTACCATTTTATTGTCTGGCCAAAATTTGTTCTAGTCAAACATTGCGTGTTTATTGGTCTACTGTGTCTTCATTGTCTGGATTTTCCATATTTGTCGTGCCAAAAACTGTTTACCAATAACAAACATAATATACAATAGTACTTCATCTTTACATTTCTGTTGTTATTGTTTTACAGCTTCATTTCCTAAAAATATGATACAATATGACACATTTAGTCTTTGTTAAGATAACTGACTGGCGTCATGAGTACAAATGCCTTTAACTTTTGACGACAGAATTTTCAATAAAATGACATCAAAGTTGTGGTATTGCAAACCATTTTTTTCTTTTGATGTTGTTATTGTTTTGAGGGGATATTTTTGCGTTTTTTTTCTTTCGAAAGGTGATATTAGTTCTCTGCGTACGTAAGCATTGCACACGAATTGATGGCAATATTTCATACAAATGTGCTTGTGGTATTTTCAACCCGCCTAATATTAATAAAAAATTAATTATTATTTCTCTAGACCATAAATGAAACACTGCGCTGTGATATTAAGCTATTGTGCTAACGTATGCTTGTTTTTACATCCGATGTATACCTTCAAATCTATATAAAAATCATCTGTTTTCATTCTATAATTTGTAGAAAATATATGTTGTAAATAGGGAATTTTCCATTTTAGTATCACAGGCAAAAAATCGGCTTTCATTTCACATGCATTACGATACAGCGAAACGCCATGTGTACGCTGCACACTGGATGGACATGTGTAAATGTTTGAAGTACGATTATAATATAACTATATAACTATATATATAACTATATATATATATATATATATATATATATATATATATATATATATATATATATATATATATATATATATATATATAAAATAACTTATAAGTGATAGTCTGTATGCAATATACTGTGTCTTATAGTGTAATTAGACACGCCCTATTCACGTGTTACATGTATGTACAATACTTTGTGTCATTTTCCGTACCAAGTATTTGCTTGACATGGTTGGTAATTTTTTTTATTTACGGTCAGTCATGATATGCTTATAAATTCACTGCAAGTTTCATAGTATAAGCAACTCTATATTTATTATATATTTGTGCAAGAAAATGAAAATATATAAATTTCAAATACCTTGTAAGGCGCAAAAGCGATATTGATTTTACGATTATAATCTCATACGGATTAATAATTCCGTGAAATAGTGAAAATGCAAAACGATTATACAATGCAAGAACACATCGCGTTAATTGTTGTCATTTTGATAATAAACAAGAAAATTTACCTACAAATAGATTATTTCTAAGCCAAAGAATATTTCTACCGTTTTAAGTTAACATTCTCGCACTGAAGAGTTCTAGCTGTCATGTTGTAAATTATGAATTAACTGAGAATACGAAATTCAAATAGCTAGTTCTTATGTCGTAAATATTGTACTAACACCTACCCAGTTAATTCAAAATTTACAACATTAATCAAAAATATTGACAGAGAAAAAAATAATGAATTGTGAAATGAAAAATTGATTTAATGAAAATATATGAATTCCAATCAACCTTACCTAATGGAAAAGAAAAATAAATTCCTTAAAAGCAAAATGATATAATCTTAATTGGATTGAACGTAAACTTAATACATATACATATGTAAATCTGCCGTACACCACTTTCATTTTAAATCAATCTCATTGACAAATGAAATTGTTTGATTTACATGCACGCGGGCTTTCACAGATTTTTTCCCCCACGAATTGACTCTGACTACTTAAGATCGAAAAAAGGTGATAAAGTCAACAATAACACGAATTTCGATGTACCTATGTAAACAATAAGGAGATTAAGCCAGGCCGAGATTCGTATATAAGTTGTTGAAATTATGTAAATAGAAAAATATCTGCAAGTGTGTAAAGTCTCAAATCTGACAGCACAAAGAATTGATTTAATGAAAATATATATGATTTTAATTCAAGCTCCTAGAAAACACACCTTGTTGGATAAAAATCATATACGATTGCAAATCAGGAGAGATTCTTTTTATCATATGTTTTACCAAGTATTTTGTGAATCTTAACCTTTTTTTTAAAAATTGTAATGGTGCGCTGCACAACACATTATCTACCAGACGTCAACAACTTCAAGCATGGAAAAAAAAGTTTCTTGAAGTTTAACAAACAGACACTTTATTTCCGACCAGTTTTTATTGCATTAATGATATATAACTGAAACAACATCAAATGTTTCACATTTACAACTGTACAGTGATATCCAACGCATATTGAGATAAAAAATATGATGAATATATACATATTTTTGTTTTAATCAAAATTGTAGATATACAATGTATGAGAGAGAGAGAAAAGAGAGAGAGAAGAGAGAAAGAGAGAGAGAGAGAGAGAGAGAGACACGCATGGGCATGATAAGTGGTGTGTCTAATCAAGAAATCATTAAAACATATTTCTTATCAAATTATCAGACAACGGCAATAGCGACGAACGGGAAGTAACTCTGATATTATTTTTGCTCGTATTTGATCAGGTGGTCACCAGAACAGGATTAGCCATGTTTTGGGCACGCATACCAAACAGCTAGAGATTGTGTAACTTCTTGTTGTCAAGATTTGCAAATTTATCTATAATTGCATATTAACTTAATCAACACATGCGTTGCTTGCTATGGTGATTAAACCTTATAATTCTAAACACATCAGAAGATAAGCTACTTTCGATTTGTAAATATAATGCTGTGTATTCATTTCAAAAAAAACTATTTAATCAAGCACAATTATATCAACTTGATTTATATTAAACTCATTATTTTAAAAGTTAGGAAGTTGTTTTCATAAGCGTATCATCACTTGTATCAACAGTATAAAAAAACATCTGAAAAGGGGGTTCATTTGGACAAATTTTAAAACATGTTAAAACAAGAGTAAGAAATATCGATCACTTTGATTGTATGAACTCTTTTATATTTATCATTGAATAAGAAAAATTATAGGTCTTTATTTTTGTACTAAAGAACAAACATGGATCCTCATTCTAGTGGCCAGGATGTGCCACGGTGTGACATTTGTGAGTCCGCCATAATACACAGCTACTGTGACTTTTGTCATTTCAACCTATGCACGCCATGTATAGGCAAACATATCGCAGATGAATACGATAAACATAAAATAGTCCCACTCCAGGAACGGAGATCAACCCTCATCTATCCGAAATGTGGAACACATCAACACACAAATTGTGAGTTACAGTGCAAAGATTGCAACATGTCTGTCTGTTCCTCCTGCACTGCATCAAAACAGCACAAAGGACATCATTTTGTAGAAGTTACAGAAGTATTCAATGAAAAGAAAGAGGTTATTAAGAAAGACACAAAAGACTTGGATAATCATATTTCTCCTTTGTATGAACAAATTGCATTTGACTTAGAAAAACAGCTTGCCAACCTGGATGGAGGATATGAGAAACTAACAACAATGATGTCCAAACAAGGAGAGCAATGGCACAGAGAAATCGACACCATCGTCAACAATATGAAAACCGAAATCAGCGAGATAAAAATAAACCACAGAGACATTTTAAAGAAACATTTGGATGAAATCAAACAGATACAGTCTCTTATAAAACAAACATGTCTGGCCTTGAGGAAAATTTAGAAGTCCACTGAAATATTTCCTACCATTGAATACAGCTCTAACATGAGAGAGTTCCGAAAAATTCCACCTAAGATTCAGGTATCCTTTCCAACCACAGGGCGAAAAACAATCTTTAAGCAAGTCCTTAAAGATGGCTTAAAGGTGGCGTAAAAGTGGCTTAAAGGATATACAATCTTTAAGCCACCTTTAAGCCACCTTTAAGCTGAGCTTATAGGTCCTTAATGTCAAAACTTCTTTAAGTCACCTTTAAGCCATCTTTAAGCTACCTTTAAGCATCTTTAAGTGGCATTTACGCTCCCTTTAAGTTGTCTTTAAACCATCTTTAAGTTCCCTTTAAGTCAAGTTTGATCAAACTGAACAATAAAAACATATATGAAATGCAAAAGCTCTTTTATAGGGAGGGGAGTGGGTGATACGAGTGATGATAAAATTTCCAAGGAAGGGGGGGGGGGTTGTTCCAGGCGGTTTTTGATTGTCGCTCCATTAAACACATATCGCTATCATCAACAACGCTCCGATGGACACAGATTGCCGTTATAATATTCTTTATAATTTTTTTTTTGTTTCAAAATTATTGTAGGGTGAGCGCAGTCTCTGTATCTAAATTTGCGCATGAAATTAAATTTAAGTACTGTGTTTGTTTCCTATTATAAATTAATCGGTGAAATCTCTCTCTCTCTCTCTCTCTCTCTCTCTCTCTCTCTCTCTCTCTCAGTTCATCCGGTTATTAAACAAAATAAAGATAATGAACCAAAACTGCATGATTTAATTTAATAATCGGTTGAAGGTATGTATTTTTTATTATTTCTAGGTCTAAATCTAGATCTGCTAGATACATGTTAAAGATGAAAAGACTCTCAACTGCCTTTGTTATATCGGGCAGGATATTACTGCTTTGTTTGTCTAGACATAGTTTTGTTCGTTTGTGTATATCTAATTAGAGTCTATTGTTTGTCCAACTTAAGAAAACCCCTGGAACTAACACAGAATAATAAAGATATACACAACAGTTGTGTCGTGTGCCCAGGTGCACGTTTGTGTATATCTAATTAAGGTCTTCCGTTTTCCAACGGAAGACCTTATTGTTTTCGTTCGGTTTCTTTTTCCCTATTATTATTAAGGTCATCCGTTTCCAACGGAAGACCTTATTGTTTTCGTTCGGTTTCTTTTTCCCTATTATTATTAAGGTCTTCCGTTTCCAACGGAAGACCTTATTGTTTTCGTACGATTTCTTTTTCCCTATTATTATTATTTTTCTTTTTTTTCTTACAATTTTTGTGCACGCGATTTCTCAGAAACGGCTCGGCCGATTTTCATGAAACTTTCAGATCTGTTAGATAATGATCAAAACCTGATAGGTTTTTTATTATATTGATGACGTCACTTCCGTTTTTGAGAAATTGACGTTTTAGCGATTTTTAGGGGGGTTGCTTGTCCGTGGAACTTCTCCTAAACTATTAAAGATATCGAGTTCAAACTTTCAGGGATAGTAGACAAAAGAATGTAGATTTGTAATTTTATTTTCATTTTGATCTGTCTTGAAAGGCGCCGAAGCTCGCCTGGACCCGAAAATTGAGATGGAGAAAACGTCGAAATTTTTTCTGGTTTTCTTTAATTATCTCTTTTCTGAAAACTATTTTGTTAAGACATGTAATGTAAAAAAAGTTTCTATTCACAGGACCTTTTCTTTGAAATCAAGAAAAAGGGGCTGGCCCCTCAAAGAAGGGGTCCAAAAGGCTCTAAAGTCTTTAATCTGTAGCCCTTTACTGAGAGATATTTTGTGAAAGGTTATAGAGGCAAATATGTTTATCTCACAGTTATGTATCCAACCAATGTAATGATTTTATTATGTGTTACGTAATTAAGGGTTTTTAGGGGCCAAAATCCAAAATTTCGATCACCCATATCTCAGAAAGGAAAAATATTTTGTAATGCAATACAGAAGAAAAGTTGTTCAAATTAATGTTCTTAACAATATGCAACCTTCAAAATTTCGTTAAACGGCCCCTTTAAGGAGATAAGGGATCGGCCCCTAAAACCTTCTTTGTCATATATCTCCAGAACGGTATCGGTTTTCTAAACACTTGTTGAACAAAATTTGTTTAAATTTAAATGACCTTTCATTTAATATGAAGAAAAAGGGGCTGGCCCCTCAAATAAGAGGATCAAAGGGCTCTAAAGTCTCTAATCTGTAGCCCTTTACTGAGAGATATTTTGTGAAAGGTTATAGAAGCAAATATGTTTATCTCACAGTTATGTACCCAACCAATGTAATGATTTTATTATGTGTTACTTAATTAAGGGTTTTTAGGGGCCAAAAGTCCAAAATTTCGATCACCCATATCTCAGAAAGGAAAAATATTTTGAAATGCAATACAGAAGAAAAGTTCTTCAAATCAATGTTCTTAACAATAAGCAACCTTCAACATTTTGTTAAACGGCCCCTATAGGGAGATAAGGGATCGGCCCCTAAAACCTTCTTTCTCATATACCTCCAGTACAATATCGGTTTCCTAAACACTTGTTGAACAAAATTTGTTTAGAATTCAATGACCTTTCATTTAATATCAAGAAAAAGGGGCTGGCCCCTCAAATAAGGGGACCAAAGGGCTCTAAAGTCTTTAATATGTAGCCCTTTACTGAGAGATATTATGTGAAAGGTTTTAGAAGCAAATATGTTGTTCTCACAGTTATGTATCCAACCAATGTAATGATATCATTATGTGTTACGTAATTAAGGGTTTCTAGGGGCCAAAAGTCCAAAATTTCGATCACCCATATCTCAGAAAGGAAAAATATTTTGTAATGCAATACAGGTGAAAAGTTGTTCAAATTAATGTTTTTAACAAAATGCAAGCTACAAAATTTCGTTAAACGGCCCCTTTAAGGAGATAAGGGATCGGCCCCTAAAACCTTCTTTCTCATATATCTCCAGAACGATAATGAATTTTTAAACACTTATTGACAAAATGTGTTCAGAATTAAATGTCCTTTCATTTGATTCCAAGAAAAAGGGGCTGGCCCTTTAAATTAGGGGATCAAAGGGCTCTAAACGAATTTTATCTATAGCCCTTTAATGAGAGCCATCTTGTGAAAGGTTATTAAAGCTAGATTAAGTATAATACGTCTACATATCCTAACAATATGATGATTTGCTCTTGCGTAACCCAATTAGGGTTTTTAGGGACCAGATGTAACAAGTTTAATATTTTCAATCTTATTATGAAGAAATGCAAGTATTTTAAAAAGCAATGTAATAGAACTAAAAAGCAATACTTTAAAGCATTAGTACTTCACTGCTTTTTCCATATCATGTTTTGATGTCGAAAATCAAAAGTCGATGATGTCATATTTTCTTCTAAAAATCGGACGGAAGACCTCCTCGTTGCTCGCAACGAGATCGTGTCTAGTTATTTTTCTTTTTTTTTCTTACAATTTTTGTGCACGCGATTTCTCAGAAACGGCTCGACCGATTTACATGAAACTTTCAGATCTGATAGATAGTGATCTGAACCTTATAGGTTTGTGATTTTATTGATGACGTCACTTCCGTTTTGGAGAAACTGACGTTTTAGCGATTTTCAGAGGGTATGCTTGTCCCTCTAAGTTCTCCTAAACTATAAAAGATATTGAGATCAAACTTTCAGGGAAAGTAGACGAAAGATTGTAGATTTGCAATTTTATTTTCATTTTGATCTGGCTTATAAGGCACCGAAGCTCGCCCTGACCCGCAAATTGAAATGAAAAAAAGTCTTAATTTTTTGTGGTTTTCTTTAATTATCTCTTTTCTGAAAAATATTTTGTTAAAACATGTATTGTAAAAAAAGTTTCTATTTACAAGACCTTTTCTTTGAAATCAAGGAAAAGGGGCTGGCCCCTTAAATTAGGGAATCAAAGGGCTGTAAAGTCTTTTATCTATAGCAGTTTACCGAGGCATATTTTGTAAAATGTTATAGAAGCAAATATGTTCATCTCACAGTTATGTATCCAAGCAATGTAATGATTTTTCCATGTGTTGCGTAATTAAGGGTTTTTAGGGGCCAAAAGTCCAAAATTTTGATCACCCATATCTCAGAAAGGAAAAATATTTTGAAATGCAGTACAGAAGAAAAGCTGTTCAAAATGATGTTCTAAACAATATGCAAACTTCAAAATTTCGTTTAACGGCCCCTTAAAGGAGATAAGGGATCAGCCCCTAAAACCTTCTTTCCCATATATCTCCAGAACGGTAACAAATTTCTAAACACTTGTTGAACAAAATGTGTTTGGAATTAAGTGACCTTTTTTGATATCAAGAAAAAGGGGCTGGCCCCTTAAATTAGGGAACCAAAGGGCTCTAAAGTCTTTTATCTATAGCCCTTTACTGAGGGATATTTTGTGAAATGGTATAGAAGAAAATATGTTCATCTCACAGTTATGTATCCAGGCAATGTAATAATTTTATCATGTGTTATCTAATTAGGGGATTTTAGGGGCCAAAAGTCCAAAACTTTGATCATTGATATCTCTGAAAGGAAAATTATTTTGAAATGTAGTAAAGAAGAAAAGTTGTTCAAAATGATGTTGTTAACAATATGCAACCTTCAAAATTTCGTTAAACGGTCCCTATAAGGAGATAAGGGATCGGCCCCTAAAACCTTCTTTCTCATATATCTCCAGAACGGTAACAAATTTCTAAACACTTGTTGAACAAAATGTGTTTGGAATTAAGTGACCTTTTTTTGATATCAAGAAAAAGGGGCTGGCCCCTTAAATTAGGTAACCAAAGGGCTCCACAGTCTTTTATCTATAGCCCTTTACTGAGGGATATTTTGTAAAATGTTATAGAAGCAAATATGTTTATCTTACAGTTATGTATCCAACCAATGTAATGATTTTATTATGTGTTACGTAATTAAGGGTTTATAGGGGCCAAAAGTCCAAAATTTCGATCACCCATATCTCAGAAAGGAAAAATATTTTGAAATGCAATACAGAAGAAAAGTTGTTCAAATTAATGCTCTTAACAATAAGCAACCTTCAACATTTTGTTGAACGGCCCCTATAGGGAGATAAGGGATCGGCCCCTAAAACCTTCTTTCTCATATACCTCCAGTACAATATCGGTTTTCTAAACACTTGTTGAACAAAATTTGTTTAGAATTCAATGACCTTTCATTTAATATCAAGAAAAAGGGGCTGGCCCCTCAAATAAGGGGACCAAAGGGCTCTAAAGTCTTTAATCTGTAGCCCTTAACTGAGAGATATTATGTGAAAGGTTTTAGAAGCAAATATGTTTATCTCACAGTTATGTATCCAAGCTATGTAATGATTTCATTATGTGTTACGTAATTAAGGGTTTTTAGGGGCCAAAAGTCCAAAATCTCGATCACCCATATCTCAGAAAGGAAAAATATTTTGTAATGCAATACAGAGGAAAAGTTGTTCAAATTAATGTTCTTAATAAAATGCAATCTTCAAAATTTCGTTAAACGGCCCCTTTAAGGAGATAAGGGATCGGCCCCTAAAACCTTCCTTCTCATATATCTCCAGAACGATAATGAATTTTTAAACACTTGTTGACAAAATGTGTTCAGAATTAAATGTCCTTTCATTTGATTCCAAGAAAAAGGGGCTGGCCCTTTAAATTAGGGGATAAAAGGGCTCTATTTTTTTTTTATCTTTAGCCCTTTAATGAGAGCCCTCTTGTGAAAGGTTATTAAAGCTAGATTAAGTATAATACGTCTATATATCCTACCAATATGATGATCTGCTCTTGCGTTACCCAATTAGGGTTTTTAGGGACCGGATGTAACAAGTTTAATCTTTTCAATCTTATTTGGAAGAAATGAAAGTATTTTAAAAAGCAATGTAATAGAACTAAAAAGCAATACTTTAAAGCATTAGTACTTCACTCCTTTTTCCATATCATGTTTTGATGTCGAAAATCAAAAGTCGATGATGTCATATTTTCTTCTAAAAATCGGACGGAAGACCTCCTCGTTGCTCGCAACGAGATCGTGTCTAGTTATTTTAATTTTTTTTCTTACAAATTTTGTGCACGCGATTTCTCAGAAACGGCTCGACCGATTTCCATGAAACTTTCAGATCTGGTCGATAGTGATCTGAACCTTAAAGGTTTTTGATTTTATTGATGACGTCACTTCCGTTTTTGAGAAGCTAACGTTTTAGCGATTTTCAGAGGGGTCGCTTGTCCCTCTACGTTCTCCTAAACTATAAAAGATATCGAGTTCAAATTTTCAGGGATAGTAGACAAAAGATTGTAGATTTGTAATTTTATTTTCATTTTGATCTCTCTTGAAAGGCGCCAAAGCTCGCCTGGACCCGAAAATTGAGATGGAAAAAACGCCGTCATTTTTTCTGGTTTTCTTTAATTATCTCTTTTCTGAAAAATATTTTGTTTAGACATGTAATGTAATAAGAGTTTCTATTAACAGGACCTTTTCTTCGAAATCAAGAAAAAGGGGCTGGCCCCTCAAATAAGGGGTCCAAAGGGCTCTAAAGTCTTTAATCTGTAGCCCTTTCCTGAGAGATATTTTGTTAAATGGTAGAGAAGAAAATATGTTTATCTCACAGTTATGTATTCAAGCAATGTAATGATTTTGTCATGAATTACGTAATTAAGGGTTTTTAGGGGCCAAAAGTCCAAAATTTCGATCACCCATATCTCAGAAAGGACAAATATTTTGTAATGCAATACAGAAGAAAAGTTGTTCAAATTAATGTTCTTAACAAAATGCAACCTTCAAAATTTTGTTAAACGGCCCCTAAAAGGAGATAAGGATCGGGCCCTTAAACCTTTCTCAGATATCTCCAAAACGGTAACGAATTTCTAAACACTTGGTGAACAAAATTTGTTTAGAATTAAATGTCCTTTCATTTGATATCAAGAAAAAGGGGCTGGCCCCTAAAATTATGGGACCAAAGGGGTCTAAATTCTTTAATCTGTAGCCGTTTTCTGAGAGATATTTTGTGAAATGTTATAGAAGCAAATGTGTTTATCCTACAGTTTTGTATTCAAACAATGTAACGATTTTATCATGTGTTACGTAATTAAGGGATTTTAGGGGCCAAAAGTCCACAAGTTTGATCACCCATATCTAAGAAAGGAAAAATATCTTGTAATGCAGTACCGAAAGAAAGTTGTTCAAAATGATGTTTTTAACAAAATGCAACCTTCAAAATTTCGTCAAACGGCCCCTATAAGGAGATAAGGGATCAGCCCCTAAAACCTTCTTTATCATATATCTCTAGAACGGTACCGTTCTAAACACTTGTTGAACAAAATTTGTTTAGAATTAAATGTCCTTTCATTTGATATCAAGAAAAAGGGGCTGGCCCCCTAAAGTTAGGGGGACCAAAGGGCTCTAAAGTCATTTATCTATAACCCTTTATTGAGAGATATTTTGTGAAAAGTTATTAAAGCTAGATTAAGTATAATACGTTGATATATCCTAACAATATAATGATTTTCTCTTGCGTAACCCAATTAGGGTTTTTAGGGACCAGAGGTAAACAAGTTTGATCTTTTTTATATCAATTAAAAGAAATGCAAGTATTAAAAAAGCAAGAGAACTTATAAAAAGCGATACAAAGCATAAGTACTTCACTCCTTTTTCCATAACATGTTTTGTTGTCGAAAATCAAAGTGGATGATGTCTTATTTCATTCTAAAAATCGAACGGAAGACCTCCTTGTTGCTCGCAACGAGATCGTGTCTAGTTATTTTTTTTTTCCAACCAATTTTGTGTACACGATTTCTCTAAAACTACTCAACCGATTTACATGAAACTTTCAGGTCTGGTAGATAATGATCTGAACCTTATTGGAAATTTTTTTTAATGATGATGTCACTTCCGGTTTTTAGTTATTTACAATTTAACGATTTTCAGAGGGTCGGCTTGTCCAGGGGTAAACTCCTAAACGATTTAAGATATTGCGTTCAAAATTTCAGGGATTGTAGACAAAAGGTTGTAGATCTGACATGTGGTATATATATTTTCCTGTGACGAAAAGCGCCGAAGGTCGCCCGTGCTCGAAAATTACAGTTAAAAAAGCGTCGTGAGGGGGCTCTAAATTCTTTTAATGATAACTTTTCACTGTGAAATATTTTTCGATACGTTATAGAAGCAGTTATGTTCATTCTAACGTTATTCACCTACACATGGCAATCATTTACTCCTATGTTACGTAATTAGGGATTTTAAGGGGCCAGAAGTCCAAATATTTGATGCTCAATATCTCAAAATGGAGGAAAATTTTGAAAAGCAATATTGAACAAAAGATGCTCAAAATATTGAGCTTAACAATCTGCAGCCATAATTTCTTTGTTATGCTGTCCCTAAAAGGAGTTACAGGGTCGGCCCCTAAAACGACCCTTTCAAGATATCTCGAGAACGGTACAATATTTGTAAACACTTGTTGAACAAAATATGTTTGAATTGATTAGAGCTTTCATTTGAAATCATGAAAAAGGGGCTGGCTCTTCAAATAAGGGGCTGAGGGAGCTCTAAAGTCTTTTAATGATAACTTTATACCACGAAATATTTTGTGATACGTTATAGAAGCAATTATGTTCATTCTAACGTTATTCACCTACACATGACAATCATTTACTCCTATGTTACATAATTAGGGGATTTAAGGGGCCAGAAGTCCAAAAATTTGATGCTCAATATCTCAAAATGGAGGAACATTTTGAAAAGTAATATTGAACAAAAGATGCTCAAAATATTGAGCTTAACAATCTGCAACCATAATTTCTTTGTTATGCGTTCCCTAAAAGGAGGTACAGGGTCGGCCCCTGAAACGACCCTTTCAAGATATCTCGAGAACGGTACAAAATTTGTAAACACATGTTGAACAAAATGTGTTTGAATTGACAAGAACATTCTTATGAAATCAAGATAAAGGGGCTAGCCCTTCAAATAAGGGGCTGAGGGGGCTTTAAAGTCTTTTAATGACAACTTTTTACTGTGAAATATTTTGCGATACGTTATAGAACCAATTATGATCATTCTAATGGTTTTTTTTTTACCTATACATGGTAATCATTTCCTCCTATGTTATGTAATTAGGGATTTTAAGGGGCCAGAAGTCCAACACTTTGATCTTCAATATCTCGAAATAGAGGACAATTCTGGAAAGCAGTATTTAAGAAAAGATGCTCAAAATAATGTGCTTAACAATGTACAATTATATATTGTTTGTTTTCTGGACCCTTAAAGGAGTTTAAGGACCGGATATCAAAACGATTTTTCCCAGATATCTCATAAAACGGTAACCAATTTCTAAACACTTATTAGCGGTACAGAAAAATACCCTTTAACTAAAATGAATGAAAAGGAGCTGATCCCTCAAATAAGGGACACCAAAGGGATAGATAGTCTTTCACCCATTGCACTCATAGATTCCGCCTCCTTTTCTGGATAAGTTTCGTTGACGAAAGTCAAGAGTAAGGTCATTCCTTATTCTAAAAATCGGACGGAAGACCTCCTCGTTGCTCGCAACGAGATCGTGTCTAGTTAGAGTCTATTGTTTGTCCAACTTAAAAAACCCCTTGAACTAACACAGAATATACAAGATAAACACTACAGTGTGCCCAGGTGCAAGTCAGGGTTTCTAAAGGCGTTGAAATCTTAGTATGTACGTGTATACGATAAGTCTAGTGAATAAAAGTTTATTTGCATTTGTATTCATTTTCAAAGTATTATTTCCTAACTCTGGGTTTTAAAATGTTACGTCTACAAATTACAAGACACATGTATGTAAGAGTAAAATCTAGAGGCTAATTAATTCCTGTACCGGTGATAATAAATAGGGGTTAATTGTTTAAATATATGTATAAGAGTAAATATGCCACATACCCGTGTGTACAAGTATATGTATACATCATTTGCAATTGCCACATGCAGTAGATACGTCACCCGTAATTGGTAATATTGTTTGGTATAGAATTGATAGTCTAAAAACATGTATACAATTAAATGTTTAAACATACTGGAACGGCGCCGTGATCACGAAAACCGGGAACATTGCGTAGAACTAATACCCTAATAGTTTCAATGCATTTAAATAAAGAAATGATTTCATCTTCTTCCTTGCATTTCATTTAGCTATGAATTAGATGAACGTTTATCTACTCGGTTTAAATTTATTTACTAAGTAAGCCTAAAGGTTTCCATTAAATTAAGGTATAATATATTTTTTTTCACTGAAGACCAAGTTCCGTATTTCATTCTAAATATATGCATGATTGTAATTTATAAATTAGATATGATTGATTGTTACAATTTGAATGGAAGTCAAAAGTAAAAAATACACATTGAATACATTGATTCAATATCCACTGATATATAGGATATAAAACCACCAAAAATATGTAAGTTGCCGTGGCGCAGAGGAAGTGAGGTGATGCTAGTAAACGAAGGGTGCCGGGTTCAATCCTCGTCTTGGGCGTTTTGATTATTTTTTTTTTCATTTTATTTTCTAGTACAAAAACCGTTTTTAATACCTTTCTATCATTATCATATAGTTAATATATTTTGTTGGTAAATTAAGCACAATATTGAATTAACAGATTTTTCTATGGCTTAAAGGTGGCTTAAAGGTGGCTTAAAGGTAGCTTAAAGGTAGCTTAAAGGTGGCTTAAAGAAGTTTGGACATTAAGGACCTATAAGTTGTCCTTTAAGGTGGCTTAAAGATCGTCTTTAAGCGACCTTTAAGCATCTTTAAGCTGTCTTTAAGGAGAACTTAAAGATGGTCATTCATCCTGTGAACATTTATTCCAAAACCAATAGACCACGAGAAGCTTTATAGTTTGTTTGGACAGATCACGCCATTATCTACTGCTACAGAAGAAAATGTCTTGTCACTAAACCGACCCGATTCTCCAGATCTACTGGATGAACCGGAGCTTGTTGGCAAAATACAGACTGGGCATAAAAAACTTCGCAGTGTTACATGTTTAAATGACGATCAAATATGGACGAGTGGAATGACAAAGGATATCAAATGTTTTAACATTAAAGGTGTGTTTCTTCAGACTATCCAAGAAATCTCAGGATATATCACAGGCACTTGTTTCTGAGAAAAAAATTTACCCTATAGTATAATAATAACACAAGGTATCTAACTCCGAATGAGGTAAATCGCCCCCTCCCGTGTGTTGCAGTCGTTTTCGCTTTTATACGAAATGCAATGCAAAAGTGTTTAGTACCATTTTCTTCTACAATACATTATCTAATCAACCATATACAAAGGACGTTGTTTAAATGCTACATGAGACGTTGGCCATGCATTTACGGACATTATTTTTCTAAATTGTTCAATTGGTGTGCTACAAAATGACATTTTTAAAGTATAGTGGGTCATCTCTCCACATTTTTGTTTATTAAAATCGGTTCAAATTCCATTAAACCGCATTTAGACTATGACAAAAATATGGAGCTCAGACCCATTCTATACAAGAAAAGGCATTGAAGTTATAAAATGACACTATTTGGAGGTTTTGACACGCATACGCCAGTTTAAATCAACATATTGCAAGTATTTAAAATATTTAAGGGTTACAAACCGATGTTACGTTTAATATACATTGTTTTGAAATATATTTGTTAAAACGTATCATATTTAATGGTATTTTAATTTTGCAGTATCTAATCATTCCTCATATGGGCATTTTACACGCCTTATTCACCCATCTTCAAATTTACTTATCATAAAAACGAGATCATAGTTTTCTAGCATCGGATGGAAAGTGTGCATGAAACTAAGTGATAATATACAAATTTCAAAAACACTATGTAATACGCGAAAGCGTTACATTGATTTTACGATTATATCTAATCTCATAAAGATGAAAAATTCCGCGAAGGAATGGAAATCCATAACGCTTTCAGAATGCAAAAAAAAAAACCAAAACAAAGAACAAATCATCTTAACTGTTGTCATTTAGTTTATAAAATAGGAAATCGATAGTGCTTTTAAATATATTATGTCTTAGTCGAGGAACATTTCTACCGTTTTAAATCAACATTCTCTCACTGAATAGTTCTGTCATGCTGTAAATTTTGAATTAATTGTTAAAACAAATTTTACAGTTTTTTTTATATTTTAACTAGTTGTTATTTTGTATATTTTGTATTTACACCTACCAAGTTAATTTAAAATTTACAACATGACAATTCTATGTAGGTCTACAATATATTATCGCATGTGGTGAAATCAAATTTTTAATAACGTATTTCTCATAAAAAATATATATATATATATATATATATATATATATATATATATATATATATATATATATATATATATATATATATATATATATATATATATATATATATATATATATATATATAAAATGAACCGAAAATATGAATGCATAATTGAATATGGTGTAAGTAAAATATAAATAATAATGATTAAATGAAATTTAGATTAAAGAAATAACATTTAATTATATAGTTCCTCATCAAAATAATAGAAAAGAGAAACAAATTCCTTAAAAATGATATAATTAAATCTTAATTTGATAGAACGTAAACTAAATAAATGTACATATGTGAATTCCCCTTACATCCGTTTCATTTTAAAATGCTTGATTTTCATGCTCGCGGGCAAATTTCAAAGATAGTTGTTTTTTATTGTTTTTTTGGCTCGTTGAATTGGCACTGAATACTAAAGATCGAAAAAAGGTAGTAAAGTTAATAAGACAAATTTACCTAAAGGCTTCTTTATTTTATAGAACAACCGTGGATCCTAAATCAAGTGCACAAGATGTGCCCAAGTACATTATGTATGACCTTTGTGAGGCCGTTTTAGTACACAGCTACTGTGACTTTTGTCATATCAACCTCTGCACGCCATGTATAGGCAAACACATCTCGGATGAGTATGATAAACATAAAATAGTCCCATTCCAGGAACGAAGATCAGCCCTTGTTTATCCAAAATGTGGAACAAATCAAAACAAAAAATTAATTGTGAATTACAGTGCAAAGATTGCAACGTTCACTATCCAGAAAATTTATGAACACCACAGGAAAGACGAAAATACAGAAAATACAACAGAATCATATCATCGCACAAATCAATTGTTGAAAGGTCAATTGCAAAACTGAAAGCCTATAAAACTCTGAACAGTGTTTGGCGACATCCTAGATCCAAGCTGTTTTCTTTGTGGAAATAACAGCAGGACTTGTAAATTGAAAAGAGCAATAATTATATCTTGAATGAAACAATATATTAATGTTGTTCACTTGTTTTATTATTTGTTGAGGATGGATTGAGGGGGAGGGGGTCTACTGTCTATATATGTGCAAAATAGTTAAAGTACTAATATATGTACATATATATGAAGTTGTCATAAAATCTAAATGACCCATCTCATATACATATGCCAATAGTAAAACCAAAATTTATATTTTCCAGTCATAACAACGATCGCAGGGTAAATGTAGGGATGTAATCGCCAAATATATCGTAAAACTATTGTCATGTTTAAAATTTACTTCCACCCCGTAAATCCAAAATTTACATCATGACACTGTGCACTTTTAGTCAAGAAATGCGCTCCATACTGACAAATTGTAGTCGCGATTTAGTAAGTGAATGTCCAGTACCTGCCAAATAAAAGAAATGAGATATCGGGAACACGATTTAAGGAGGCTTTGTAGTAGGGGACATTTTTATATTGTATAGATCTCAATACGATCAAGTGTCTCTTGTGAAACAATGTTAATCGTAAAATATAAATACATTAATTGATTATATTTTTGATATTCTGCACGCAACATAACTTGTCTTATTTTTTAATTTGACAAACCAAATCCACTTGTTATGTATAGTACAGTCGCACCTGTTTTAAGCGGCCACCTGAGGGACAATGACAAACTGGCCGCTAAAGACAGGTGGCCTCTTATTCCAGGTTTCAAATTAATAAAAAAAAAAACACCGAGTATTTTCATTTTGGCTCTATTGCACAGATTTATTAATAGCATATGTAATGGCGGCGTACACGGAGATGGTGCATGCACAGCTCGGATTGATGAATAAAAAGTTTAAATTAATTTTAAATGACCATTTTAATTCCATGTATCTATCAAAGGAGCAAAACATTTTCTACTTAATACGCCCAAATAATAATTTTCAAGTGATTAAATGCGGTAAATAAAGATGTAGCGTTTCCGTACACAGGGTATATGCTGAACTACGATAGCCAATGTTTTACCTCTTTAAAAAGTATCAAAATTCTATTGGGATATATAATAAACACCCTTTTATTCTATCAAAGAAATTTTATAGAAAAAAGGTGCGTATTACCGGCTGTACATGCTGTTTAGCGCAAGACTGGCCATTTAATAACTTTGTAATGAAGTATATAAGTACGTGTAGATATATAAACAACACTAAACAGGTGTTATGATAATCAATTATCTCATTAAATCTCAGCAGTCTTCAAATTACCCACTCAATTATTTGTCATTAACTCATTATCAGCTTTCGAAGTTTGGCTACTTTCGATACGGGGTCACATGTCAGAGTTAAAAGTCATGTGACAAAACAGACAAAATGGCCGTTGAAAACAGGCATGTTGAAACCACGGGACCTAAAAACAGTGGCCGCTGTCCGCGTTAGACAGGTGGCCGCTTAAATCAGTTAAAATATAGTGAAAAACTAAACGGGCGGGATTGAAACTGGCCGCTCATGGCGAGTGGCCGCTGATTAAAGGTGGCCGTAACAGCAGGTGCGACTGTACTATTCATGGCATTTTTATTGAACCTACATATCTGCATGACACGTCTATGGTTTTTAGTTTTTAGATTTTCAGTCATAATGTGCCGATAAATTCACCCAACGTTTCGTGATAGTACTCAGTGTTTGCATTTCTATATTTATTTAAAAAAAATTATCAATGTGTGTACAAAAAATATCAGTTATTAGTGTTCGTTCACTCGGCGGTTTAATGTACATGTACATGCCTCATACAATTTTCCTCAAACTAAACGGGTTAGAAAATGCAATTATTTAATTATACTGCAACAATTATACTTCTGATATCAAATCAGTGACACTTCTGTTTCAGCAATGCAAAAACGTCCATGTTTATCGGTGAATGTAAGCTCCAAGTACAATATCTACAATAAATACCATGATTTTTATCAAATATTAAAATAGATCATAGTTTTACGATATTTTTAAAAAGCTTCATATTTGAAAATATTTTTAAATGTATAAAATAATGTTGAAATAGAATATTTATACATGCAAGAACTGTTGTTCAAATGAGCGTTGTTTACCAATGGTCTGGGCCTCTTGTATTATATTAAGGCTTATCAGTTCCTTGGCCGTTTAGGAACTTTAAGATTGGAGAGGAGTGTAATATTTCGTTGCTTTAACCGTTTAATTGCTTGTGGATTGAAAAAGTTTCTGGTTTTTGATTTTTTTTAAATGGTCTGTTTTGTTTATATTACCTCAGAACACAATAAATAAAATAAAAACTTTAATTCAATTTTGTTATAAAACAATTATAAAGTCAGGGGTCCGTGTCCCGTGGCCAAACGTGGACTGAAGACCCTTGACTTTGTTGATTGACAACGGCGGTAGTGATGAACGGGGAGTAACTCTGATATTTTTTCAATATCTGATCAGGTAGCAACCAGAGCAGGACCAGTCATGTTTCGGACACGCATACCAGGCAGTTAGAGATTGTGTTATTTCTTGTTAACAAGGTATGTTATCTATCTATGATTGCGTTTAAACGTATCTAACACATTAGTTGCGAGCTAGTGTGATTGAAACATATCATTCTAATTACATTAGAACTTAATCTACTTTCGTTTTGATTATATAACATTCTGTTTAACGTCTGAGTCAATTCTTTATTTCTTTAAGCTTTACAGCTTATCAGTATAACATATGTATAAGTCAAGTACAACTATTTCGACTTCGTTTATTATAAACTAATGATTTCCAAAAGTTAAGGAGAAGTTTTGAAAAGTGTATTATGATTTGTATCAAAGTCTGACTTAAAAAGAAAATGCTCAAAAAGGGAAGGGGTGTTTAAGGTGAATTTTAAAAAGGAAGTAAAAAATATCGTTCAGTCTGATTAATGTACAGTATGGATTTTTTTTTATCTTTATCATTGAACAAACAATCATTAGTCTTTTATTTCAATTTTCTTTTATAGAAATGCCATGGATCCTCATTCTGATGCCCAGGATGTGCCCCGATGTGACTTTTGTGAGACCGCCATAGTGCACAACTACTGTGACTTTTGTCATGTCAACCTATGCACGTCATGTATAGGCAAACACATCTCAGACGGATATGACAAACATAAAATTGTCCCATTCCTGGAACGGAGATCAACCCTTATTTATCCGAAATGTGGAATACATCAAAACAAAAATTGTGAATTACAGTGCAAAGATTGCAACATTTCAGTATGCTCTACCTGTACAGCATCAAAACAGCACAAGGGACATAACTTTGTAGAAGTTACAGAAGTTTACCATGAAAAGAAAGAAGTTATTAAGAAAGACACAAACGAGTTGGAGAATCATATTTCTCCTACGTCTGAAAAAATTGCTCTGGACTTGGAAAAACAGCTCGCCAACCTGGATGGTGGATATGAGAAACTTACAACAACAATGTCCAAACAAGGAGAGCAATGGCACAGAGAAATCGATTTCGTCATCAACAAAATGAAATCCGAAATCGACGAGATAAAAGTAAAACATAGAGACGTTTTAAAGAAACAATTGGATGAAATCAAACAGATACAGTCTCTCATAAAACAAACATCTCTGGCCTTGAGACAAATTGAGAAGTCCACTGATATATCTCCTACCATTGAATACAGCTCTAAGATCAGAGATTTCCGAAAGCTTCCACCCAAGGTTCAGGTATCCCTTCCAACATTCATTCCAAAACCAATAGACCAAAAGCAGCTGTATAGTTTGTATGGACAGATCACCCCATTATCTACTTCTACAAAAGAAAATGTATTGTCACTAAACCAACCCAACACTTCAGCAAGACAACTACTGGATAAACCGGAACATGTTGCCACAATACAGACTGGGTATGGAGAACTTCGCAGCGTTTCCTGTCTTAATGAAGACAAGATATGGGCAAGTGGAGTGACTAATAATATCAAATGCTTTAACATTAAAGGTCTGTTACTTCAAGCAATCAAACTAACTTCAAGACATTCCCCCTCTGATATAGCCATAGACAGTGATGGTAATCTTTTGTACACTTTGTGGAAAATAGGGACAGTTATTATAGTAAAGAATGGACAGACAGAAGTGTTGTTCACAATTCAGGGTTGGATGCCATCAAAACTGTGTGTCACCTCTACCGGTGATATCCTAGTTACCATGTTCAGTGATGATGAAACTCAATCCAAAGTTGTCCGTTACTCGGGATCTACAAAGAAACAATCAATTCAATATGACAGAGACGGTAAACCCTTGTACTCAGGGAATGCACTTATTAAATACATTACTGAAAACAGAAACCATGACATATGTGTAGCTGATTTTGCGGCTGGTGCTGTAGTGGTGGTGAATCATGACGGGAAACTCAAATGGAGATACTCTGGTAATCCCTCAGTTACCAAGAACAAACTATTTCAGCCCCATGGAATCACAACAGACAGTCAGAGGCATATCCTGACAACAGATTGTGACAATCATTGTATCCACATTCTTGAACAGGATGGACAGTTTCTCCGTTTCATTGATAACTGTGATTTGCAGGGTCCTTTTGGCTTATGTGTGGACAATAACGACAATCTGTTTGTGTGTGAATATACCAAAGGCAATGTGAAGAAAATCAAATATTTAAAATAGACATCCTCCATTGCTGAAATGTGATGTTAATAAAAAAGTGACCTTTTTCTCATAACAAGCTTATCACATTTCCTTACTGGAATTTTCTATTAAATAAATTCTAAATTGTAGTTTTTTATACACTAATTGATTTATTTATTCTATTCATCCACTTTTCATAAATAATTAGTTTAATTTTCATTGAAAACATTGAAAACAAATATCTACCCCTTTAAATTAAGCCCTGTTTGCCTTCCTTGTCAGTGGGCGAGTTAATACTGGGCTAATTTCATTGTTTCAAATCATCTCTTCTTAAAACATAATTGTGTCTGGGCTAATACAAGACGGAATGAAACAGTTTGCAAATAAAGAAAAGCAAAAAATAATTGGGGTGAAAATAACCCCGTACATATACATGCATATAGTATTTTATTCAGCAATATGTTTTAGATCAAAAGTAATTTTATGTTAAGTGATAACCACTGTTTGTTCATAATATACAACAATTGTACTATATCAGGAAAGCATTGTCTGTATTTAATATACATCTATTGTAGCAAAAAATGCTGTGACAAGACAAAAACGTGTCAAGTGACATGTGATTTATCAATAAAGAGCTGCATGTAGATTTCAGATAAATAAGATTTAATCTTTAATTGCAACTTTGATAAATGAATTTTTCATAAAGCAATTAAAGACGATTAAAAGAAGCAACGGAAAAATAAATTATTACAAAACAATTAACGCTTGTGACGTCCTGGCGTATTTTACGAGATACATCAAAGTACTGTCTGCATGTCTTACCAAAAATGTCATGATAATGTTTAAAAACACAATATCTTGGCTATATTTGTATAGTTGTGCTTGGAAAGAGTTAGCTGATCCGATTTGACAAAAAATGAGTTTGAGAAATGTTGACCTGAAGGATCCTTTTTTCGTAACGGCAGTCAATTCAAAACATGCAATTAGGAGTTTTGGAACACTTGATCAGGGTTATCCCCCCCCCAATCATTTTAGATTCAAAAAATATAAAAATTGTGCTGGTAATATATTTAATATCATCATAATCACATACTGGTGAGCACTACCGCATAATGTTTCGGAATACACATATTAAGTAAATTGAATAACCAAAACAAATTGCATGGTTAATAAATATATTAGGGAAGTGAATATAAAGAGAAGCAAAATGAACAGTGTCATTAATGTAATTACATTACAGCAAACTATAGTGAATTAAAGAAAATGAAAACCTGTATTTATCAAATGTTTTCTACTATTAATTTAAGCAATTCTGGACAGAAAAATAAGGACTATGTGCGGTATCGTCAAATAGCTGCCCCCGATTTCAACCAATTTTGAAATAGTATCGTATAAAAATAAAATCTTCACAAATCATTGTATAGAGGATACTTATAACTTTAATAATGATTTTAGTCATCATTGCTCATTCGCTGTGTATCTATGACGTCACCTAAATGGCCAAATTCCCGAAAATTTGCAATCAAATATTCTCATTTTTGCTCTATATTTTGCATTCGAAAGTATAGAGCGAAGGTCCGCTCAAGTGCGATTTTAACATATGTTTTTCTTCAGATTGTTATACACATTATACTAAAATATCGTACTTGAGCAAGCCTGCGCTCGATGTTCCCCAGTCGAAAAACCATCGGAAAACTCCCATATTTCGCTACAAAACATCAATTTATCAAAATAATGCAATCTTCATGACGTCATTTCTACATTATGACGTCACTTTGGTGATAACCTTTTACATCTTTATTTCCAAAATGATTTAACTATCTTTCACCTTATATTTAAAGCTCTTTCTAAAACTTTGATTTTGGGGGCTAAAAATGCATAAAACCGCACATAGTCCTTTGTTCATCAATTGCAGCAAAAAAATATAATGTATCCACAAATGGCACAAATCGACTATTGTATATTGAATGGAAGTATATACATAGAATGCACATATTTAGTCTTGACAGGAAAAGTAAAAATGTCAAAATGTACAAACACAGAAATAAATAAATATTGAAATGTGATTAAGAAATGTTTCTTTGAAAATCAAAACAACCACAATGAAAGTATCTTAATGTTGTAATTATAGACACACGCCATAATGAGCGATACTAAGTTTTATTATCACTTTTCTTTGACGTATACTTCGTTACAAATGACATGAATGTAAAATGTCACTATAATGAACAATAACTTACTTATTTTACATCAAATGGATGTTGAGTTACTCTTTTGGAATATATATATAGATCACTGAAAAGGCTCCACAATGAAATGGTTCAATTTTCATCTTATAATTGTACGTGTCCCATAATGTTTGTAGCATTGAAATCTGCATGCGCAAATAAAAGGGGGTGGTAAGGAAATTTCAAATTAAAGTACATTACTAAATGTATGGATACCCCCCCCCCCCCCCACCCAGCAAACTTAAATATCCCTCTTTCACTCCCGATTTTTTTCCTGCTCTGCGCATGACCTGTCCAAATTATTAGCATTTTGAAGAAGAATGGTATAAAGCAATGGGAAGGGGGGGGGGGTTAAATATTTTACAAGTATACCCGAAAACTACCATGTGATCCGTTTTACACCCTTCATCTTTAATGTATAGTAATGTCGCTTTCTTATTTAAACATTTTACTTTAAAATGATCATGGAGGGATTTTTGGTGTATCAAAGTTCGATAATAAGTATGATTTTCGTTTAATTTTCAACTAGTTGTCGATATCCATTTTTACACTCTTCGCTACACACGCCTTACATAAGGGCGGGGGAACTATTCATGATTCGCCACATTCGGGTATTTTATTCACCCGGCCGAACATTGGACGGAAAGATTTGTAGATACGCTTTTGATAGAATATATAACAATCCTGCCCTGGAAAGGAATATTAAATGAAAGATAAAACAAACCAGACTGATCCTAGCACACACATTTCACGGATCCTTAGTTCTCAAAGCTCTATTGATATATATTTATATATTTACATACCAAATGCATTTCATCAATGACGCAAATAGCATACTGTTGGAGTGCAAGTGGAATTTGCACATAGTTATACGAAATATAATAAATAAAATCAAGAAATGTCAATGAAATTTAATCGCATAATTGCTAAGGGTTATATAAATGTAAACAATCAGGAATCCTTCTTTGAATATTTTATGTGGTGATAATTATGAGGGGGGGGGTGTTCAAATTCAATATACTGCAACTTTTTTGGTTTGATTCCGCCCTCGCACGGCTCACAAAAAGCGACAAGTTTGAATTAATTATACCTTATTTAATAGAAGAAAATATATACCCATTCTTTTGGTTTGCTCATCTCATCTCATATAATTCTCTTTTTTAAATCCCATCTCTTTATAAAAAATCCCAACGTCTATTTTTATCCACATTCTTGAACAGGATGGACAGTTTCTCCGTCTGTTTGTGTGTGAATATACCAAAGGCAATGTGAAGAAAATCAAATATTTAAAATAGACATCCTCCATTGCTGAAATGTGATGTTAATAAAAAAGTGTCCTTTTTCTCATAACAAGCATATCACATTTCCTTACTGGAATTTTCTATTAAATAAATTCTAAATTGTAGTTTTTTATACACTAATTGATTTATTTATTCTATTCATTCACTTTTCATAAATAATTAGTTTAATTTTCATTGAAAACACTGAAAACAAATATCTACCCCTTTAAATTAAGCCCTGTTTGCCTTCCTTGTCAGTGGGCGAGTTAATACTGGGCTAATTTCATTGTTTCAAATTATCTCTTCTTAAAACACAATTGTGTCTGGGCTAATACAAGACGGAATGAAACTATTTGCAAGTAAAGAAGAGCAAACAATAAATGGGGTGAAAATAACCCTGTATATTGTATTTTAATCAGCAATATGTTTTAGATTAAAAGTAATTTTATGTTAATTGTTAACCCCTGTTTGTTCATAATATACAACTATTGTACTAAATTGTGAAAGCTTTGTCTGTATTTAATATACATCTACTGTAGCAAAGAAAAGGGTTAAGTGTCAAGTGACATGTGATTTATCAATATAGAGCTGCATGTAGATTTCAGATAATTAAGATTTGATCTTTGATGAATCAATTTTTCATAAATAAAATTAAAGACGATTAAAAGAAGCAACGAAAAATTAATACAAAACAGTTTACGCTTGTGACGTCCTGGCGTTTTTTACGAGATTCGTCGAAGTAGTGTCTACATCTCTTACCTAAAATGTCAAAAAATGCTTAAAAATACAAGATATTGGCTATCTTTATATAATTGTGCTTAGAAAAAGTTCGCTAATTCGATTTGACAAAAATGAGATTGTGAAATGTTTACCTTAAGGGTCCCTTTTTCGTGACGACAGTCAATTAAAAACCTGTAATAAGGAATTGTGGAACACTTGATCAGGATTAATGCCCACCCCTAATCATTTTAGACTCAAAAAATATAAAAATTGTGCTCGTTAATATATTTAATATCATATTATCATTATAATCACATACTGGTGAGCTTTACTGTATAATGTCGTACTTTTGGAATAAACATATTAAGTAAATTGAATAACCAAAACAAATTGCATGGTTAGCAAATATATTCGGGAAGTTAACATAAAGAGACGCAAAATGAACAGTTTAATTAATTTATTTACAAATTACAGCATACCATAATGAATAAACGCAAATGAAAAAGAACAACCTGTATTTATCAAATGTTTCTAGCTTTTAATTAAGCAATTTTTGCCCGAAAAATAATTTTGTTTATCAATTGCAGGATAAAATATAATGTATCAACAAATGGCACAAATCCACTATTATATATTGAATGGAGGTATATCCATAAAATGCACATATTTAGTCTTGACAGGAAATTTGAAAGTAAAAATGCAAAAATGTACAAACATAAAAAAAAATGAACAATGAAATGCGATTCAGAAATGTTTCTTTGAAAATCAAAACAACAACAATGAAAGTATATTTATGTTGTTAATATAAATACATGCCATAATGACCGATACGAACTTTTATTATCACTAATTTTTGACGTATACTTCGTTGCAAATGACATCTATGTAAAATGTCACTATAATGAACAATTACTTACATATTTTATATCAAAACAATGAAAAGGTCCAATGAAATTGTTAATTTTACATATAATAATTGTACGTGTCCCAATATGTTTGTAGCATTAAAATCTGCATGCGCAAATAAAAAGGGGTGGTCGGGAAATTTCAAATTTTGAAATCTACAAGGTAAAATTTACTAAATATATGGATTGAAGCCCTACCCTCCCCCGGGCAAACTTGAACATCCCTTTCCAAGTCCCGGATTTTTTTCCCTGCTCTGCGCATGACCTGTGCAAATTATTTGCATTTTTAAGAAGAATGGTATCAAGCAATGGGGGGGGGGGGGTAAATATTTTACAAGTATACCAAAAAAAAACTACAATGTGATAAGTTTTACACACTTAATCATAAATGTATAGTAATGTTGTTTGTCTTATTAAAATATATAACTTTAAAAAATGGTCTTGGATGGCTTTTAGGTTTATCAGAGTTCGAATTCAATAATAGGTATAATTTCCGTTTTATTTTCTACTACCTCTATATAAGTTGTCGATTTCTTTTTATTACACTTAGATAAAGGCGGGAACACTATTCATGATTCACCGCATTCGGGTATTTTATTCACCCGAACATTGGACGGAAAGATTTGTAGATATGCTTTTAATATAAAATATAACAGTACTGCATTTGAAAGGAATAATCAATGAAACCAGACTGATCCTGGCACACATATTTCACGAATCCTTAGCTCCCTAAGCTCTATTGATATATATTTATATTTACACAACAAATGCATTTAATCAATGACGCAAATAGCGTACTGTTGGAGTGCAAGTAGAGTTTTCACATAGTTATACGAAATTAAAAAAACCCCACAAAACGTTGAATATATGATATTTAATCACATAGTTACTAACATCATATAAAAAAAGAAAAAAGGAATCATTCTTTGAATATTACGTGGTGATAAATATGATAGTAGTTTTTCAATTTAATTTACATATACATGTAGCATGAACTTTTTTTATTTGATTACCCCCTTGGTTAATTCTTTTCTTTTTTAAGAAAATGTTATAAATATTTAAGATCAATCTATTTATTTATATAAACCCTTACTCCGTTTCAAAACGATTTAAATACGATAGGGTATCGGGTTTTATATAAAGTTTAAAATATTTATATCATCTATTTGTAAATATATCGTTGAAAGATTTTTTTGAAACTCAGCGCGGTGAAATTGTTGATGTTTTTTTCCTTACATATGTGTGTGAATGTACCAAAGACAATGTGAAGAAAATCAAATATTTAAGATAGACATCATCCATTGTTAAAACATATCTATAAAAACCCTGTTACTATAAATATTGATTATCAGAAAACTCTATTCTTTATTTTTTCCCTACGCATACTCGCTAGTTTGCACATCTATAAGGATCTCGTTCTAATAATATCGATGACAAGCGTCCCTTTTTTTAAATAATTACGTCATCAGCAAAAGAACGGCCTCTATTATGCTATTTATGCACCAAACGCCAATATTTAAAATTCATTTTTATACATAGGAATCCACACACCATTTTTCAATGGTACATGTACATAGAGTCGCGAGGAAGTACGTGAAAAATGACAATAACAAACCGTCAACCATCCAAAAAAATCCATAAAACGAAATACAAATTCAAAGCAGAGCAACACGGACATTCAAAAATATATAGATATATTCATTGATATATATATATGTAGAAAGAATCAGGTGTCTAGGAGGAGTAAGCGTCTCTGCTGACCGGTCTCACCCGAATTATGCTCTTTGTTGTAATTGGGGGAAAAAAAACCGGAAAAGTCCGTAGACAATTAGGTGATAAATTATGGTCTTACTATTAATATGAGAAACGTCAGTCAGCATGCGACCCAGTGGAAGATTGTATTTGCTGCCGACGTCGTTGTATCGACCATAGAACTTACAAAAAGATGACTTCAAACGAGACTGTTGATATTCCTGTTTTATAACCTTGTTTGTCGGTAGATTGCCTCCCCCTATTATCTGTTCATACGAAAAGCATACGCTTGCGTATCGAGTTAACTGAGAGACAAAAACTCCATATGCAGGTGATATTGCTACATAAGTAAGGAAAGTTTCCTACATGTATATAAAAATTGAAATTATCGCGTTTATCATAAAGTTTTGTTGTAAGGTTACCATCAATGTCCATTTCCAGTAAAATATCCAAATATGAAACAGATGACGCAGACTCTATAGTTTCTTTTATTCCTAGTTCACTGGAATATATCGAGTCGACGTAAGAATGGAAATATCATTTGCGTTAAACGTAGTGTATAAGGAACAGTGTTGACGATTATCACCATCAACATTTATCATGAAAAACGGAGGGAAAAGAATACACACACTTATATTTATGCTAATCTGGGTCATAATATAACTATATTTAAGGAGGCTCGTTCCGCTGCTTTTGGGGAACCAACCTTTGTGGTTATTTTTTGACAGATATTTTGTACCATATATTGATCCTTTTTTTTATATTCTGCTAATGTTCATTGTAACATTCAAAATTTTCCTGATAAGACTTTAAAATATTATTTTGCATGTTAAATCTTTACTGCCAGAAACCAGTTATTATTTAATGCAAAAAGGTTACCTATTCATTATTTGGTGATTTAGTTAAAATATTTATTTTGTATTTCTTTAACATACAGTATTTTTAATGAAATAAGTTGTTTAGATAAGATTAATTGCGTTTGGTTCCATTATCTATTCATATAAATAATACAAGAGGAAGAAGCAATCTATGATCTCTAAGTTACAAATTTGCTATACAAATGTTCTATCAAATGCACCAAAACCCCCAATTTGTGCTTTAATTTTAAGTTAAGAGTTTGTTTGTTACTAGCAAAAAAGACTCTATAAGCAAACATCTTTAATGCGAACACTTTTGAATATAGTATCAACATTTCTTAAAAGATATTTGTCTTAGGATTGAATCAATGAATTCAAATTTATTTAATTAATTTCTCGACATGTTATTGAAAAAGTAAAGATTTATGACAAACGATGTCGTCCGTAATTAGTTAATTGAATTGCTTATTTATGTGTGTACATATATTTTTAAACTGATGTTCCTTTTTTCGCAAAGTTTAGTTGGAATTCTTACATTGGGTCTAAAAAGAATCCAATCATTAGTAACTGCTAAAATCAAATACTAGTAAAATGGACTGTGGCATAGTATGAAATGAACCTCATTTCATCTGTTTCAGGGTTACAGTCGGTAGGTAGCCAAAAACCTGTTGCAAGCACCACGTATCTAAGTTTCCAGGACAGAAAGGGTCAACTCGAATATATGTGAATCCTTTTAGACTTAGGCTCTCGTCGTTGATTTCATTACACATATTATTGGACAAATTCTCATCATCCTCTAGATAATCTTTCAGTTTTTTGACTCGACTGTCCAGTAGACAAATTGTATTCTTCATTTCCTCAATGGTTTTGTCAATGGCAATTGATGCTTGTCTTTCTTCCTCTTCTAATTGTGCTCTTGCTTTATTGTTCTTCCATTTCATGTTTGACTTGACAAACATTTTCAGACAAGAATTTCTTTTTCCTTTCCTCTTCTTCTTGCGACTGTTTAAAGAAAGGCAACCAATAGTCCTCTATTTTTCCCCTTTCTTCTTTAAGTTTACGTCTGATGTCGCACGGTGTGCATTGGTCCTTTTTTACATCATTTCCCCCAGAGTATTCAGATAACAAAATAACAGAATGACCCCGTGTTAATCTTTTGATTCTTGTGCCATTTTGCAGTCCTTGCACAGATGACCATAGCATGTTTTACAATGATAATCTGCTGCTCTTTTTTCACAGTTATCGCACTCAAAAGAATGTATGTTATCTTGATTTTCCATGTCTTTCCTTAAAAGAAATGAAATCGCATCTCATCAATATGAGTACTTTAAACATATCACATTTAGAGTGTATGCTATTTGACGGATATAAGGTTTTTACCAAGTTAAGCGTTGTTTTCTTAAATCTATTTATTAATAAACATATACACGTAATTAAGCATGCAATTTACACTGTACTGTTTTAGCAAAAGATTCAGTCCGTTCACATCATCTAACAATATTTTTTTCTCTTTCTTACCCCTTTTAAATTGCATTGTTTGATATGAGTGATGCGTATGTATACAATCTTCCTTCAGCATTTTTTGAAGAACATGACATGACTTCAAACCGGATCACAACCTAATATCATACTTACGCTGATAAACATTTTATTGATGTAAATATTTTTCAACATTCAAATGAATTCAGTTTATTTATAGATTTTTCTTTATATCAAATGTTATACTCATCGAATAAGAAAATAGTCAAATAAAATTTGTTAATAGGAGTTAAATCGCTGTGGAATATTTCTGTCAGCATGATTTGGCTGTTCCAATTGCTCTTCCATTAATTGCCCATCAATTGTAGAATAAGGCAGATATTTTGAAAAAAATCATTGTTGCGGGAAGGGAAAAGGGTTTTTAAAAAACCGTGAATATAAGCATTCGATTGTTATTGTTTGAAAGATGTGCTCTCGTAACTGCAACGGGGTATGCATACACATATTTATAATGCGCAAGTGCATTATTCAGTTTGTATGCACAAACCGCTGCATGGTGTATTGATCAAAACCATGAGGAATTGATTAGCAAGCCAAAGATCTAGATGTGTTTATCTAAGATCTACCCTTCAAATTTCTCTTTAAATTCTATAGATTTCTATTTGAGCATATTTCAACACCAGTATTTATCATGACAATTTATGGCTAGAATCAAATAAGTAATTTTAAATAAGTTTTTATACCAAAATGTTTGCCATACATATTAAACAAAGCACTGAATGGTGTAATTTACCACTGCAAACCAAAGCAAAGATACATTTTTAATGTAGATTGACAATGCATTTTTCATAGGAATCAATTGTTATTAACCATATGAATAGGGTTCATATTCATAAGAATAGAAACTGGGGTTTCATATATCGATAAGTGTTAATTAAAAAAAATGTTCGTCTGTTTAAAAGACTATCATTGTGAAGCTATTAGTTTACTCCACTGTTACAATTTTCAACTCTGAGTTTAAGAAAATTAAAACGAAATGTTCTTAAAAATGATATAGGTGTCATCGCATACTGCATAATACGTGTATTTATTTATTTTTAATCTTAAATGAAGTTCTTGTAAATTAATGTTTTAACCCAAGTCATATGATGACGTAAGTAAAGTTTAAGAATAGTTATTGCAAACAAAAATCATTTCTATAGTTATTTTATCAATTTGTTAATACGTTTATTTACGTAATAACAAATATGAGTAATGTAATTAATCTATAGTCTTGTTATTAAGTTTGATCATATTAACATGTGTCATTAACAAGTTTTATTTAACTACGAAGACGTGTGTATCGCGTAATATTCTCTCAACTTTCGTTTTCAATTCAAAGAAGGATAAGTTTTCAAAATATTTATCAGAATATATCGTCTATTCTTGCATTATATTTCTATAACTTTATGATTGCTGAAAACAAATTGAAATAAAACCTAATACTTACTGGACACTTTTACACACTATTCTATAACTTCTCCAAAAGACGCAGACAATGGATGTTCATTCAAATGCTTGCCTGTATATTGACGTATGTAGATCTCAACAGCAGAACATTTCTTCTGGTTCTACTTCTCTTAAAACGAAAGAAGAACTGGTTTAAGCAGTGTGATTGATATATTTATAGTTTGATATTGCATAAAGAAATTAATGGGAAGTATATGCGTTTACAGCTTTTAAACAGCCGT
This sequence comes from Magallana angulata, assembly GCF_025612915.1. Classification (NCBI taxonomy): domain Eukaryota; kingdom Metazoa; phylum Mollusca; class Bivalvia; order Ostreida; family Ostreidae; genus Magallana; species Magallana angulata. The sequence goes on from NC_069112.1 coordinate 32,091,746, forward strand.
GTTCAATATTTTGAATACAATTTAATACGTGAACATGTAATTTTGATAAAAATGGGTTTGCTAAATTTATGTGTTATTTGTCTAGAAAATTATATTATCATTATTATAAGAATACATATAGCATAGTCTTTGTACATCCATTAGTAATCAAATTCTGACCCTATATAATTTTTTTTAAGTGAAACAATGTCTTAACGTCTTTCAACTCTATTCTTCTTGGACGGAAAACATCAAAAATTAAAATCGGTATTTGTGCCGAAAAGGATATTACAAAATACATCATTTTCCATAGTTTATAAAACTAATTTCAACTTTTTAGATAACAAAGTGGGGTTTTACATATTGTATAAGTTTAACAGTTTGTCATATCATAGACATAGTGAATAAAACAGGCTTATTGGTGGTTATTTTTTTCTGTTGTAAGTATATGTTAATTAGTAGTTTATTAATCCAAACAGTAATTCTGATATATACGTGTTTAAAAAGCTTGTTTATCAATGTAATTAATTGTGAAATTAGACATTCTTCTATTATTTAATGATTATACACTATGAACAGGAAACTTTAAGTTGACTGTATGAATTTGATTTAATTTGATTAATTAGACTTTACAACAAAGCATTACAGTCACTATCAATATTTGGGTGATTTAAGAACCGCTGTTGTTGAAACCTATAGAATTTATTGATCTATTGATAACCAATATCTGTACTTACTTTCACCCCGTAAATCCAAAATTTACAACATGACACTGTACACTTTTGGTCAGAAATGCGCTCCATACTGACAAATCGTAGTCGCAATTTAGTAAGTGTTCACTTAAGGTACCTCACTACACCGTAAAATAGTTTCTCAAATCAGCAGGAAATTAATTAATTATGATAGAAATCATGATGGATAAGAAGTACGTATGTCAAATAGGCGAAACATGTGCAATTTTAGATAAAAAAAATGACGTTTTCAAAAATTCCATTCGGTAAACATAAACAAAAGCCCCAGGTGGATTCGAACTCATGACCTGCGGTTCACAAGCCTGATACTTTAACCACTGAGCTATGACGATATACATCTGAATCGATTGATACAAACAGTTTAACAAAACATTTAAATCGCCATCTTGTGACGTAGTGTCTTAAAAAGTATAAGACTCGGTGTAGTGAAGTACCTTAACCGTAAATGTCCAGTAGGGGACATTTTTATTTTAATAAAGTGTCTCTTGTGAAACAATGTAAATCATAAAATATAAATATATCAATTGATTAAATACATATATAGTTATGATATTCTGCACGCAACATAACTTGTCTTATTGTGTAATTTGACAATCCAAATCCACTTGTTTTGTACAGCACTTTTCGTGACAATTTTTTTGAACCTACATATCTTCATGACACGTGTATGGTTTGTAGTTTTTAGATTTTCAGTCAGTCATTATACGCCTATAAATTCACTCAAAGTTTCATAGTACTCCGTGTCAGTATTTTCACTTTTATATTTATTATATTAAATAATTTATTAATGTGTTTACAAAAAACATCGGACATTAGTGTTTGTTCATTCGGCTGTTGTATGTACCTGTACATACATGTACTTCATTCAATATTCCTCAAATATTTTGGTTTGAAAATGTAGATTTATACTATAACAGTTATACTTCAGATAAAAAATCCGTAACATTTCCGTGTCAGCAATGCAAAAACGTCCATGTTTATCGGTAAATGTAAACCATATACATGTAGGTACAGTGTCAACGAAAACTAACTTGCTTTTTGTCAAAAAATGAAATAAATAATAGTTTTTACGATATTTTTAAAGAGTTTCATATTTGAAAATTTCGAAATAGTATAGTATCGATACATGCAAGAACCGTTGTTCAAATTATCGTTGTTACCCCATGGGCTGGGCCTCTTGTATTAATTTTAACCTTATCAGTTCCTTGGTAGCTTAAATTCATAAGAGGTTCTTTAAGATTGGAGAGGAATTTAATATCGATCTTTCGCTTTACCTTTTTAATTTCATGTAGATTTGAAAAGTTTCTGGTTATTTAAACTGTTCTTATTGCATTGTTTGTTTGTATTACATTAGAAGACAATTGTTAAAAAAAAGTATTAATTTTTTACAAATTATTTTAAACGTCAGGGGTTCGTGTCCCGCGGTCAAAAGTAGAGCGAAGACCGTTGACCTTGTTCATTGACAATGGTTGTAGTGATGAACGGAAAGTAACTCTGATATTTTTTCATGTCTGATCAGGTAGCAACCAGAGCAGGATTAGTCATGTTTAGGACACGTATACCAGACAGTTAGCTATTGTGAAATTTCTTGTTAACAAGGTATGTTATCTATCTATAATTGCGTTTAAACGTATCTAACACATTAGTTGCGAGCTAGTGTGATTGAAGCATATAATTCTAATTACATTAGAAATTAAGCTACTTTCGTTTTGCTTATATAACATTCTATTCTACTTGTGGGTCAAGTACAACTATTTCGACTTCATTTATTATAAACTAATGATTTCCAAAAGTTAAGGAGAAGTTTTGAAAAGGGATTTATGATTGTATGAACGTCTTACTTAAAAAGACAAATATCACTCAAAAAGGAGAGGGGTGTTTAAGGTGAATTTTAAAAAGGAAGTAAAAAATATCGTTCAGTCCGATTTAATGTACAGTATGATTTTCTTTTTATCTTTATCATTAAACAAACAATCATTGGTCTTTAATTTTCTTTCCTAGAAATGCCATGGATCCTCATTCTGATGCCCAGGATGTGCCCCGATGTGACCTTTGTGAGACCGCCATAGTACACAACTACTGTGACTTTTGTCATTTCAACCTATGCACGCCATGTATAGGCAAACACATCTCAGATAGATATGACAAACATAAAATAGTCCCATTCCTAGAACGGAGATCAACCCTTATTTATCCGATATGTGGAACACATCAACAAAAAATTTGTGACTTACAGTGCAAAAATTGCAACATTTTAGTATGCTCTTTCTGTACTGCATCAAAACAGCACAAGGGACATACCTTTTTAGAAGTTACAGAAGTTTACAATGAAAAGAAAGAAATTATTAAGGAAGAAACAAAAGAGTTGGAGAATCATATTTCCCCTACGTATGAAGAAATTGCATTGGACCTGGAAAAACAGCTTGCCAACCTGGATGGAGGATATAAGAAACTTACAACAACAATGTCCAAACAAGGAGAGCAATGGCACAGAGAAATCGACATCGTCATCAACAAAATGTAAACCGAAATCAGCGAGATAAAAGTAAAACATAAAGACATTTTAAAGAAACATTTGGATGAAATCAAACAGATACAGTCTCTCATAAAACAAACATATCTGGCTTTGAAGAAAATTGAGAAGTCCACTGATATACATTCTACCATCGATTACAGCTCTAGGATCAGAGATTTCCGAAAACTTCCACCCAAGGTTCAGGTTTCCCTTCCAACATTCATTCCAAATCCAATAGACCGAAAGCAGCTGTATAGTTTGTATGGACAGATCACCCCATTATCTTCTCCTACCAAAGAAAATGTATTTTCACTAAACCAACCCAACACTTCATCAAGACAACTACTGGATAAACCGGAACATGTTGCCACAATACAGACTAGGTATATTAACCTTCGCAGCGTTTCCTGTCTAAATGAAAACAAGATATGGACAAGTGGAGTAACCAATAATATCAAATGCTTTAACATTAAAGGTGTGTTACTTCAGACAGTCAAACAAACTTTAGGAAATAACCCTGATGATATAGCCACGGACAGTGATGGGAATCTTTTGTACACTTCTTTGGAAACAGGGACAGTTAGTATAGTAAAGAATGGACAGACAGAAGTGTTGATCACAATGCAGGGTTGGGCACCATCACAACTGTGTGTCACCTCTACTGGTGATCTACTGGTTACCGTATACAGTGTTGATGAAACTCAATCCAAAGTTGTCCGTTACTCGGGATCTACAGAGAAAATGTCAATTCAACATGACAGAGACGGTAAACCCTTGTACTCAGGGAAAGCGCGTATTAAATACATTACTGAAAACAGAAACAATGACATATGTGTAGCAGATTTTGAGGCTGGTGCTGTAGTGGTGGTGAATCATGACGGGAAACTCAAATGGAGATACACCGGTCATCCCTCAGTTACCAAGAACAAATCATTTAGACCCAGGGGTATCGCAGCAGACAGTCAAATGCATATTATGACAGTAGACAGTTTCAAAAGTTGTATCCACATTCTGGATCAGAACGGACAGTTTCTCCGTTACATTGATAGATGTGGTTTGAATTTTCCTTTTGGTTTATGCGTAGACAGTAATGACAATCTGTTTGTGTGTGAGCATTTCAAAGGCAGTGTAAAGAAAATCAAATATTTAAGATAGACATCATCTATTGCTAAAATGTGATGTAAATTAAAAAAAGAGATGACCTTTTGCAGACTACCTGCTTTGGGAATTTCATATTTGATTTTTTTTAAATACATTTAAACTGGTTTTTTTTATGAGTAATTCATTCACTTATCATTTATAATGGTAATGTTTTTTCCATTGAATACAGATTATTTAAACAATATTTTTCTTTCAAATCAGGATCAGAAGTAATTTTAGTTTTCGTTCAGGAGAGGTGTATTTAGTTTTTATATAAATACGATTCATTATTCAATTGCAATTTCGATATACCATATATATCAAATGTACAATGCAAGTAAAAAGGAGAATTCCACAATGGGTGTAAGATGCACAAAGACCATATCACAGTATGATGGAACAATGATAGCAAAAAAAAACAAAAAACCAGTGTTGCAGGAACAGTTTATGAGTAAAACTTGATTTGCCTATCAAAACAAGTTGTGATTGTCATTTTCATTGTTATGAGAAAATTCCAAAAAACCATTTCATAAAGAATTGGTGTATACAATGGGTGTTCTTGATCAAATTATTGGAATGTTAAAATTCTAAGGCGCACATACATGTTAAAATGGCTTTATTGAAAGAAAAAAAACCCTCGTAGATTCAGCATGGGGCATTCTTAACTATTGTATTTGGTTGGTCCGTCAAATATGATGAACTCTAGTGTGCACGAGTAATAAATCTATAAGAAATAAAGAACATTTTTTTTTTAAATTTTATCTATTCAGATTGTTGTTGTTTTGATTAAACAGTAAGAAAGTCCAAGATTTTTTTTCTCTTTTACCAGCAATTAAGAACTGTTGATACCTGTCAAATAAAAGAAATGAGATATCGGGAACACGATTTAAAGAGGCTTGATAGTAGTGGACATTTTCCTATTGTATTGATCTCCTTTATATAGTTCCGTATGGAAATATAGGAAATAATAACGTAAAAGGTGAAAGTTAAGGAATTTTTCTTTTTTAAATAATAGTTTACAGCTAAACAAACAATATCTTAAAATATTAGGAAGATCTGATGGTTGATATGTTGACCATACAGGCTCCTCAACACCCGAATCCTTGCTAATTAAAAAAAATATATATTAAGTTTGTGAATCGGATTTTAAACTCGCTTCTGAACTATGATAATAAGTAAAAAATAATATTTGTAGTGAGTCAATAAGATGTATGTGCAAAAGTTTGAGCATTGAGATTTTTGAGATTAAAATTGAAAACATGAAATTCTGATATAATTATGCGGAATAAACATTCAGTAGTCATAATTTGCAACATTAAAGTTTTAAGATTTAAAGAAATGAAAACCCTATATAACACACCTTTATTTTAGAAAAGTTGGTTTTAAAAGCAACGTATTGCCTTTTTATCTTATTTTGATCATTGATTAAATAAAATTGCTTTACTTCACTAGTGTACAAAGGATATCTATGTAGAATTTTTAAAGTAACATTGCAGTGTACCCTGAAAGAAATCATACAAAAGTAAAATGTAAACGTCATCATGCAATATACTGTAATATCGGTTATTTTGAGTTGAGGAAATTCACACTAGTCCCACGGTAAGCTTCAAACCGTGTAAAATACCTCCGCGCGTACGGTAAAACATTAAAACCTAAGATTAGTAAATTAGGTGACCCCGTGTTTAATACCCCACACGTTATATTTGACCATAGAAAATGAGTACTTAACCACCAGAGTAAATAGCCACTTTTTTTACTGTAGCCAAATACTGGATGACTGTAAGCTGAAAATAAAAAAAAAGAAACAAATGTTCAAACATAATATACAACTGTATTTTATCTTTTATTTACAATACTGTTTTTATTGTTTTATGACTTTATAAACTAACAATATGACACGATATAACCAATTTCATGTTTGTTAAAATACGTGACTGGCATCATGAGTGCCCTATCTTTTAACGACACAATTTAATGGTGTGGTATTGCAAACAATGTTTTCTTATGTTGTTTTGGGGGACATTTGCGGTTTTTTTTTCGAGGGGTGACACTCTGCGAACGTATTTATTGCACAGGAGTTGAAGCTGATGATTCATATTTTCATACAAATGTGTTAGTGGTATTTTAAAATCCGCTAAATATTAGAGAAAAAGTTTTTTTTTTAAATTATTTTCCTAGGCCATCAAGCAAACACAATGCTTTGATTTCAAACAATTGCGCTATTGAATGCCTGCCTTTGCATCCGATATATAAAGCCACTTTAACAATTGGCGGACGCACAGAAGCGATTAAATATTCAAACGACCGATAAAAATTAGATATGAATCGTAATCTGTTGCCGAAATAATTGCATTTGAAAAAGGTATTCGTACAAAATTCGCACGATCTAAGCGAACGATGTGCGATGTAAACGCATTAAATCTTGCGATATATCTTGCGTCTGTATGCGACTGTTGTACAATGAAAGCGACTGTTGAAAAATAATGCGATAGGATCGCGCGAGAGACCAGGTGATCGGCCAATCAACGTACGCCAATGCGATTGGACTTGCGATCATGCGTTCCATGGCACGAATGCTCGTGCGAGTCAGAGGGGGGTATATGTACTGCCCATTATCGACGTTTTAGTAGACATTGTTGAAAGCGAGAGAACTTGCCGCCCAAGAAGAAACAGATATGCAGCAGCATATATTATTATACTTCAATATGATTATTCTTTTATTTTTAATTGGTCTAGAAAGTCAGGTGACAAGGCGATTTCATAGGAATAAAAAAAACCCCAGATATGAGCATATGATGTAGACAAGTATGATTAAATCAAAAATATTTAATCATTATGATTCTCTATGTATAACAAAACCAACTTAACTATTTATGATTTGAAATTATGAAAGAAAAGAGAGACAGTATTAGAGGAAATCAAACAATCACGACGTTATTGCTTTTAAAAAGTCAAACAAATTTTAGAGATCAACATATTTTGTTAAATCATATGTTGTTTGGTATAATAAAACGTTTATTGCATTAATATTCAGGGAATATATAGATTTATTCCACAGAAAAAAACAAATTTCCCTCGGGCGATACTCTCGGGAAATATTTTTTTTTTCAGAAAATAAATCTTCATATTTTTCTCACCATCATGCAATAAATGTATGTGGTTGAATTGTGGTCTGAAACAGAGATGCTTTTACAGTGTAATAATCGGGTATGTATACTAGTGGTAAAGCATGGCATATAATTTATAAGTCGTGCAATGATAGTAAAACGTTGCAAGATATCATGAGACATGTTGCGCAACAGTCTCATGGTCGCACAATACGCGCATTAACAACTGTGATTCATCTTGCGACCTTTATAGATAGTGCATTACTCTTGCGAGTACACAAAACGTTGTTAAACTTTCGTTTTGTGCGTTGCATTGTGATGATTTAGATCGCATTCGGTCGCGTCTGAATAGTGTACATGTCCGCTGTTTTGAGGAGACTTGATGCGAGCACTAAAACGCATGCAACGAATGCGAGAGCTCGTGCGAATCTAACAAATTCCAATAGCAGAGTGTTGTAAAGTGCTCGTGCGTCACATGACGCCACGGAACATGTTGCCACAATACAGACTACGTATAGAAAACTTCACAGCGTTTCCTGTATTAATGGAGAAAAGATATGTATCTAGGTGTCTAGGAGGAGTGAGCGTCCTCTGCTGACCGGTCACACCCGCATTATGCTCTTTGATGTAATTGGGAAAAAAACCCAGAAAAGTCTGTAGACATTTAGATGATTAATTATGGTATAACAATTAATATGAAAAACGTCAGTCAGCATGCGACCCAGTGGAAGATTGTATTTGCTGACAAGGTCGTTGTATCGACCATAGAACTTACGAAAAGATGACTTCAAACGAGACTGTTGATAGTCCTATTTTATCAACTTGTTTGTCGGTAGATTGCCTCGCTCGCCTAGAAACTGTTCATACGAAGAGCATACGCTTGCGTATCGAGTTGACTAAGAGACAAAAACACCATATGCAAGTGATATTGCTACATACGTAAGGAAAGTTTACCATAGAAAAATTGAAGTCATCGCGTTTATCATAAAGTTTTGTTGTAAGATTACCATCAATGTCCATTTCCAGTAAAATATCCAAATATGAGACAGATGACGCAGACTCTATGGTATCTTTTATTTCAAGTTCGCTGGGATATATCGAGTCGACGTAAGAATGGAAATACCATTCGCGTTAAACGTAGTGTATAAGGAACAGTGTTGACGATTATCACCATCAACACTTATCATAAAAAGCGGAGGGAAAAGAATACACACACTTATATTTATGCCAATCTGGGTCATAATATATCTATATTTAAGGAGGCTCGTTCCGCTGCTTTTCGGGAAACATTTGTGGTTATTTTTTAACAGATATTCTGTACCATATATTGATCTTTTTTTCATATTTTGCAATTTTCATTGTGACATTCAAAATTTTCCTGATAAGACTTTAAAATATTATTTTGCATGTTAAATCGTTACTGCCAGAAACCAGTTATTATTTAATGCAAAAAGGTTACCAATTTATTATTTGGTGATTTAGTTATACATATTTATTTTGTATTTATTTAATATACAGTATTTTTAATGAAATAAGTTGTTTAGATAAGATTAATTGCATTTGGTGCCATAATCTATTCATATAAATAATACAAGAGGAAGAAGCGATCTATCTCTAAGTTACAAATTTGACTATACATATGTTATATTAAATGCACCAAAACCCCAATGTGTGCTTTGATTTTAAGTTAAGCGCTTGTTTGTTACTATAAAAAATACTATATTAGGAAACATTATTAATGCAAACACTTTTGAATATAGGATCAATCTTTCTTAAAAGATATTTGTCTTAGGATTGTACCAATGATTTCAAATTTATTTAATTAATTTCCCATGTTATTGAAAAAGTAAAGATTTATGACAAACAATGTCGTCTGTAATTAGTAAATTGAATTGCTTATTTATGTGAAAAGTGTATATATATTTTTAAACCGATGTTCCTTTTTTCGCAAAGTTTAGTTGGAATTGTTACATCGGGTCTAAAAAGAATCCAATCATTAGTAACTGCTAAAATCAAATACTAGTAAAATGGACTGTGGCATAGTATGAAATTAACCTCATTTCATCTGTTTCAGGGTTACAGTTGGTATGTTGCCAAAAACGTGTTGCAAGCAACACGTATCTAGGTTTCCAGGACAGAAAGGTTCAACTCGTATATCTGTAAATCGTTTTAGAGTAAGATTCTCCTCGTTGATCTCATTACATATATTTTTGTGCAAATTCTCATCATCCTCTAGATAATCTTTCAGTTTCTTGACTCGAGTGTCCAGTAGACAAACTGTATTCTTCATTTCCTCAATGGTTTTGTCAATTGCAATTGATGCTTGTCCTTCTTTCTCTTCTAATTGTGCTATTGCTTTATTTTTCAAATCTGTAAATCTTTCGACTAGTTTGCTATATTGTTCTTCCATTTCATGTTTGACATGACGAACATTTTCAGATAAAGATTTCTTTTTCTCGTACTCTTCTTCCTGCAACTGTTTAAAGAAAGGCAACCAATAGTTTTCTATTGTTTCCATTTCCTCTTTAAGTTTACGTCTGATCTCGCACGTGCATTGGTCTTGTTTTATATTAGTACCCCTGAAGTATTCAGATAGCAAAATAAAAGAATGACTCCTGGTTAATCTTTTTGATTCATGGGCCATTTTGCAGTCCTTGCACAGATGACCACGGCATGTTTTACAATGATAATGTGCTGCTTCTTGTTCACAGTTATCGCACTCAACATAATGTATGTCATCTTGATTTTGCATGTTTACCCTAAAAAAATGAAATTGCAATTTCAATATTACGAGTACTATTAAAATATAGAGTGGATGCTATTAGATAAGTTTTCAATAAGGCTTTCACCAAGTTAATCGCAGTTTTTAAATAATGTATTTTAAATAAATATATACTTGTAAGTATGCAATTAATGACTGTTGGTACATTGGAAGCTTCATCCTGCCAAAATTGCTTAATTGAATACAAAGTAAAAAATAATACGTAATTTAATATTATATAACAATATTTACATTTCCAACTTCTTTGTCTGCGATAATGTTAGAAATCAATTTTAAACCAAAAAACCCATTAATTTCATAAAATATGAGCGACACAAAATGGGCATGTCTTACAGCATAACCTACAAACGGTATTGGCTGCGCTGAGTAGTAATACATAGCATGTGCTACATAAAAATTAATAGTTTTGAAATAATGTCGTTTTAAGTGTTCACATTTAAAATAATATAAATATAAGTAATAAAGAATCATTCTTTGAATATTATGAGGTAATGATTTTGGTCAGAGCGTGGTCAAATCTATCATAAAGCCCTTCGGTCATTTCTGGATTTGACTACGCCCCGACAGAAATTATCACCTTATAATACTCAAAAAATGATTCCTTATTCCTCAAATATTTACATTCTCTTTCTTACCCCCCGTGAAATTGCAATGATTGATGTAAGAGATATTTACGCATAACACAAAAGACCCAATAATCAAATACGGTGCGTATGAATACAATCTTCTTTCAGAATTTTTGGTAGAACATGAATGACTCCTCTAGCTTGCGACTTCAAGCCGGTTCACAACTTGATATTATACTTTCGTTGATAAACATTTAATGATGTAAATATTTTGAACTTCATTTTTAGATTTATCTTTATATCAAAAGTTGTACTTATCGAAAATCAAAATGAAAAATAAAATTTATTAGTAGAAGTAATGCGTTGTGGAATATTTCTGTCAGCATAATTCCACCTTTTCCAATGGCTTTTCCGTTAATTGCCAAATAATCAAAGATTAAGCCAGAGATTTTGGGAAAACAACATTATTAGAGTTGCGAAAAGGAAGTGAAGGTAAAAAAATGTAAAAAATAAGCATTGGATCATTATCGTTTGAATGATGCAATCTCGTAATTGCACAGGTGTGTGCATACACATTTTCCTAATGGGCTAGTGCTTTATTAAGTTTGTATGCACATACCGCTGTATGGCGTAAATCGATCGAATCCATGATGAATTGATTGGCAAGCTAAAGATCTAGATCTGTTTAATTAAGTTCTATCCTTCAGATTTCTCTTTAAATTCTATAGAATTCTATATTGAGCATATTTCAACGCCATTTTTTATTATGACAATTTATGGCTAGAATCAAATATGTATATTTTGTATAATATTTTATTCCCAAAACGTTTGCTAAACATATTAAACAAAGCACTGAAAGGTGTAATTTAACCGTGCAAGCCAAAGGAAAGATATATTTTTTTACTGTAGATTGACATTGCAGTTTTTCATAGGAATCAATTTATGTAAACCTTATGTGTGAACCTTACATTCAGAAGAATAGAAACGGGGGATTATATATCGACCAGTCTAACAAAGAAAAACTTTCACTTGTTCAAGTCTGTTTAAAAGACTTTAATTATGCAGCTATTGGTTTACTCTCCTGTAACAGTTTTCAACTCTGAGTTTCAGAAAATTTAAACGAACTATACTAATATTATGCATACTAATATATATAATACTTTGGTATTATTTTGTTTAAGTGTCAACACATACTGCATAATACTTGTATTTATTTCTTTTCTTAAATTAAGTTCTTGAACGTAATTTTTGTTTTTTACGCAAATCATGTAGTGACGTAGGCAAAGTTTAAAAGTTTCAAACAGAATTGAAATCCATATTCATAAATTTGTTAATACGTTTATTCATATAATAACAAAACGAGTAAAAGAATTATTTTATATACTTTTGGATAAGTTTGGTCATAGTAACATGTGTCATTAACACGTTTTATTTAACTATCGCGTAATATTCTTTCAACTTTCGTTTTTAATTCAAAGAAGGATGAGCTTTCAAAATATTTATCAGAATATATCGTCTATTCTTGCATAATATTTCTATAACTTTATGATTGCTGAAAACAAATTGAAATAAAACCTAATACTTACTGGGTACTTTGCTGGACACTTTTACACACTATTATATAACGTCTCGAAAAGACGCGGACAATGGATGTTCATTCAAATGCTTGCCTGTATATTGACGTATGTAGATCTCAACAGCAGAACATTTCTTCTGGTTCTACTTCTCTTAAAACGAAAGAAGAACTGGTTTAAGCAGTTTGATTGATATATTTATAGTTTGACACATAAGGAAATTTATCGGAAGCATATGCGTGTACAGCTTTTTTAAACTGTTATATTTGATATTTTGAATACAATTTTATAGCTTACGTAAACATGCAATTTTGTTAAAAATAGGTTTGCTAAATTAATGTGTTATTTGTCTTGCAAATCATATTATTATTATTATATGAATATATATAGCATAGTCTTTGTACATCCATTAGTTTTCACATTATGACCCTATGTGATTTTTTTTAAATCAAAATTTCTTAACATCTTACCGTCTCTCAACTCTATTCTTCTTGGACGGAAAAAATCAAAAATTAAAATCGGTATTTGTGCCGAAAAGGATATTACATAATATATCATTTGCCATAGTTTATAAAAATAATTTTCAACTTTTTAGATAACAAAGTGGGGTTTTGCATATTGTGTAAGTTTAACAGTTTGTCATATCATAGTCATACTGAATAAAAACAGGCTTATTGGTGGTTATTTTTTTCTGTTGTAAGTATATGTTAATTAGTAGTTAATTAATCCAAAGAGCAATTCTGATATATACGTGTTTACATAGCTTGTTTATCAATGTAAGTAATTGTGAAATTAGACATTCTTTTATTATTCATTGATTATACATGTACACTATAAACAGGAAACTTTAAGTTGACTGTGGGAATTTGATTGAATTTGATTGATTGGACTTTACAACAAAACATTAAACGAACTTACAAGTTACACTCATTATATATATATATATATATATATATATATATATATATATATATATATATATATATATATATATATATATATATATATATATATATATATATATATATTTGGGTGATCTAAGAGCTACTGTTGTTGAAATCTATAGAATCGCAACTATTCATTTTGTATCGTTACTGATATTAATAACCATATGTTTGCACACAAAAAAAGATGCAAATTACTGAATGACGAAAAACTGCTTTGATAAATATTTCTGGTTTTCGTTATTCAGTAGTTTCCACCATTTTTCTTATTTGTAAACATATGGATTATTAATATCAATAATGGCACATAATAAGAAAAAATACATGTAAACATTTTATCAATTACATGGCAACATAAAAAAGAAATTGCATGTTATATTTCTTGCATACCGAGCAATTCCACAAGTTGTAAGTATCATGGAAATGTAAAGGAATATGCGAATGCCGAATCAAATTACCCCGGCCCATCTCTAAGGAATATGATTTACACAATTTAAATTAACAGCATTTGAGGATGTTTCCCCACAAGTGACATTTTTTTGGCTAAATGCTTCTTTGAGAAAAAGTTTTAAAAGACCAAACACTTTAAAGTGAAAGTGGTCCTTCAAACAAACTTGAGTTCCTTTCACCCAGTGTTATAATGTACTAAGTTATGTTGAAATTGGGGCAGGGGTTTTTGAAATAAGAATAAACGTGTTAAAAATTTACGACGACGCCAGCGCCAGACAACAGGCGAATGTGGGCTAAAAATAAAATTAAAATCCGAGATTTAAAAATAGATATTCTAATTATAGGTTATTTGACAACTATTTTTCATTAAATCTTTTCAGTGTTTAACGACATATTGCTTTGTTCAAGCATAGATAACTTTCCTATCAAGTTGATTTATTGATACCTAAACAGATCAATATTACAAAAAATCATATCCAAACATTAACGAAATGCATAATTATTTAATTGAATTAATTTAGAGCAACGGAACTTTCTATTAAAAGACACATTGTTATACCAAATGAGAAAGTAATCTTGTTTTTAATTTATAAACAAAAAAAAGGATAAAGTTCCGCATAATACACATATAACCAGCATTGGGCATCGTTTTACAGGATGGGAATTTTAAGAAAAACATGTAAAATTCAGTTTTAAATATATTTTTACATTGCATTGTGTTTGTAAATTTAGTTATATACTGCTATTGTGCAATGATAAAAATGCATTAAACGTGAATATCTTAATGCCTTAATATTAACATTCTATAAATATTACACTGATAATTGGATTTATATAATGATTCCAGGGACTCTTTTTGGGGATAGAACCATTCTGACATCATAATTTACGGCGGCTTTAAAGGAATTATGTAGAAAATCGAACGATTTCTTGACATTCTATGTTAAATCATGGGAAAAGTAATCCCGATACCTATATTCAATTTGACATCATTTTAAAGAGGAGTTCAAGAGCTTGTTTAATTCTGCTTTTGGGGAGACTGTAGGCATTCAAAATATATTTCATTAGTCAAATATGGACAAAACTCCGAAATTTGTTCTTTATTTCCTGCATATTTCATTGAAAATGACGGTTTAAAACATGATTTTTTATTGTTTTTACCAAAAAATTTATGCCCAGTACACCCTATCAAACAAAGCTATTGTCATGAAGCATCATTGAAAGAATTAACATCTTAAATTTAATGAACCTGTAGGCACATTTCGTTTACTAGATCTTGACCTTAACACTCAAATAATCAGACTCAATTTAAATTTTCGTTCTTTAAGTACCTGTACGATTGAGTTCAATCCATCATAGTTTGTTTGTTGCAAACACAAGAACGATATATTTATACTTTTCAAATATCGTAAAACATTTTTTTAAACATGCACCAGTGACCTAATGATGTTTGTTTCTTGAGACATTGTAAACATATTAATACATGACAAACAATTATAGTGCAGTCGACAACGAATGGTCCACTTGATCCTGAATATTTAATCCGGTTTATTTTATCCTTTTGAAGACACAGAGATGCATGTCTGCAATAACTAACTTTATTTCTTTATATTGGCGATTTTATTTCGATTTTCTCTAACTTCGAAAACATCCAGTTAACAAACCTGAAAAAGAAAATATTAATTTTACGTGTATATTGTGACATTCAACATCTGTTTGAACTGAATGCTTGTTACAGTTATTAAGTTTCTTAGAATCGTTAAACGATATTGTACATACCTATTATGTTGAACAGTTTCATGAATAGCTGGTGGCTTTCCGAAAATCTGCTGCACAATGTTGTTCTCCAAACTACCTGGACAGAAATCTTCAACCTCATAAGACATACGGTTAGGAGTCAGCTTCTCTTCTTTAATTTTCATGCACATGCTATTCTGCAAATCTTCGTCCTCTCTGGCTAAGATGTTTCTGATTTCATCCTTTCGATCCTCCAATTTACGCGTGTTCCCTTTGATTTCAAGTATCGTTTTGTCAATAGCGTTTGTAGCATTTTGTTTCTCCTCTTCGAAATTGCGAATGGTCTCCTCTTTTCGACTGGTAATTTTTACAATTATTTGGTCAAAATGCTCTTCAATTTCAGTTTTGACATCACTAACTTTATCAGATAACAATGTCTTTTTAAATTCTTCTTCTTCTTGCATTTTCTCAAGGAAAGGCACCCAATGGGATTCAATTTTTTCTCTTTCATGTTTTAGGCTTTCCTTGACTTTACAAGGACATTTTCCTTTCTTGGAATTTTGACACACAAACGGGTCAGACTTATACTTAGATAATAAAACGACGACATGATCTTGAGTTAACCTTTTGGTTTCATGCGTCGTTTTGCAGTTTTCGCAGAGGTTACCTGTACATGATTTGCAAAAATACTGCGCAGAGTCCGTTTCGCAGTTGTCGCATTCAACGAAATGTTGACCCGCAACAGTCTCAGATTTCTGCTGAAATATGAATTTAAACTTTTTTATATAAGTATATTTGTGTTAGAATCGCAAGAATAATAGTAATTCCTGTATGGGATGTATACACAAAAAACCAAAGCTGAAGCATCATTGCCGTGTTACGTAAGGGGAACAATTTGGTTTCGTCACAAATTGATGGGGTTTATTCGGTCGGTATTTTATGCATCGACTGTAAACACAACAGACTTTAGAAAGATTAGTTCATATTTGTTGCGTATCTGATGTTTTATTGCTCATTAATGAAGATTGTCCCCGCATTTGTGATTCTTAGAGAAATATCTAAACATTGTCAAGAAACAGAATTTAGGTAAGACAAATCAGGAATACCAGATATAAATGCAAAGTGTTTTTTGTTTTAAAACTTACACAGGGTTTCTTAAGAATTTTCCATACGCTCGAAAACATCATGGGGATGGCTTTGCCAGAATGATATGGTTTTTTTTCTGAAAAACAAAAAAAAAAAGAGAAATAAAAAATTAAATACAGATCCTGACATGTTTTACTCTTAAAATAATCGTCGGGTGCTACAGTGTATTTTTAAACACTATATATGACTGTTTGTTAGGGATTGATAAAAAACAATAGTATTTTTACAAAATAAGATACTGATAAAACTTTTAGGGCCTCCTGTAAATTATTCAAGTATATTTTAAAAGGAACCTATAGACACAATTTAAGATCAACATTTTATTTATTTTATGTTAGCGTTTACTTAGGCGTTTTAAATGCCCCTTCAAAATTTAAAAACAGTAGACGTTGTATTACAAAAGATGATACAATGGCAAGCAAGATAAACTAATTTAATGAATAATATAAGCAACGAAGGAAGGCAAGATTTAATTGAAACTTATTCCAAAACAACACAAATGGGAAAAATGACAAGACTTGAGCTTTGCTTACAAACAAACATTATTAATTTCTGTAACTTGCATGTAACTTTGTAAACTCAATATTTGACATTTGAAGCAGTATTACACACATCCATGTTAATCATTCAAAACATAAAAAGGGAAAAACAGCGTTTGAAAATTTGAATCAAAATCGTGTTTTGGTCTCTTTTTCTAATTTTATTGATAATGAAAATGTAGTTGAGCTGCAATTTAAATCTCATAGATAAATCATCTTAGAACAGTGGACATTTTAGACAGCTACAGAACGTAAAAATAATGCATTGACAATAATCAGAGCGTGATAGCGTAATAATATGACAATATAATTTTTGTTTTATAATTTGCTATCATTATTCATTTGCTATCCTTTGTACATTCAATACTGAGACGATAATAGTGTTCTGCATTTTGGACAGACGTTATTTATAGAATTTATACATGAATTGCCTTATTAAAGTACATCTGTGTCGTTATGTTCACTATAAAATACTGAAATTCATGAAAACGAAATAAAATATACAAGCTATTTAATAGTTTATCAAACGTGTACCAATATAAACTGTTTCTCTGAATACTTACCAACAAGCTCACCCCTCTTGTAAAAACGGGGATTTCCGTAGTGGATATTTTTAGATACCAGTAAGACACTTTTGATATATGGAGGGATTACTCAATGGAAAAATATTTAGCGTTTCAAAATACTTGTTTCTGAGGGAAAGTGCAATTTAATTAATCTATAAGAGCGAAGTGTCAATATTCTGAGTTTTTTTGTTTTTGTTTTTTGACGATTATCTTAATATCAGTTTTTAATTAATACTTTAATCAGAGGAATAAAAAGGTGTGTTTCACTTTTGACGGGATTAGCTGCAGCTAATTTCTTTTTTGGATTCGAAGAACAAGAAGTTTCACATAAGCTACGTTTTCGAAATTGAGCTAAACCCATGATAATTTTTTCAGTCATTTTATACATGTTTTTTGTCATTTTTATTATCTCATTATTGCAATTTCAATACGGAGACAATATTTTAATCAAATAATTTGACATTTAAAAAATCGATTCAATTGATACGGATAACAATTACTTATTATAACAATTATAGTACTAATAAGAAATTAATTCCAAAATTTGTTTAAACATATTATCAATGTCATTAAATAAATTGATAACTTTTTATTTTTATAACAAATTATGAATTTGTCATAATAAAGAACTATATTTGAAAATGAGCAATGCCCCCTCTCTAGAAAAGGGTTTAAAAACCATCATATCATAGAAGTATTTCGATATCAATATTTTTACGTATAATTGTAATGGTGGAGCAATATATTCCTTTTTTTTTTAAATGATAGGATTTTATTGCTTTAACGTAACTTTTGTGAAATCCACAGTACTTATTGCAAACGATAACCTTGCTCGTTAATGTGAATAATTCATGAAATATTTTGATAGACTTCTTTCAGCAAATTTCTATGGTGCAGAAAAACAATCAGTCCCGCCTGCATATAAAGTTTTTATCTCATGATATGTTACAACATATAAATAGAGGATGCAATTGTGGTCTTAATAATCTAAGTATGTATCATTTTGTCAATTAATGAAACGATTTTCGGTCGTGTACCATTTTAATTTGATCTATTGGGATGATCTTCTTAAGCCATTCTTGTGAATGTTTTCATGTTTGAAAAATGGAAATGTAAGCTCCTTATAAGATACTTTCAAAATAAAGGACAACACATTGATTTACCTAAGTAAAAAAAAAAATATAATAATTTCGTATTTTTCCCAAGCATATGATTGGTTGAATGCTGTCAGATGGCCGTTTTCTTTTGGACCCTACTATACTTAACATGGAAAAATTATAGACCTCACTATACTAAATATAGATTTTCATGACAAAATACTGGTTTTGGCACGTGCGACATTGTGACGTCATAATAGCAAATTCAACACCTATACATTACGAGCAACATATTTTACTACTACTATGCGCTTGAAGAGAATGAAGAGAACTAGTTTTTAATCTATCATAAAAAAGAGTTACATTGTATAGTCTTTTGATAGACCTGATGAAAGTTTATCAAACTCGGACTTCGTCCTCGGTCGACATACTTTCATCGGGTCTATAAAACCATGTATTGACCTCATCAAAAAACTATAATTGTATGATGTTTACATATTCATTTCGATTACTGAAATAAACAAGATATTTCCTTCAAAACGCCCCTCTTATTTGTCATTATTTAATACATAGCTAAACAAAATAACGTCCACGGGGATTTTGTGTTTAAAAAGCACATGAAAGTGTTTTCCGAATGTTGCAACTTGTCAGATTTCTAGTTATTGCTTTCTGTAGGATATGTGAATTTTTCTGAGTAAAAGAATATGACTTGCCAATAAACAAAATCTTGAATTTTATCTCATAAATCGATTTCAAATGTGCCTCTTCGACAAGTATATAGATATATAGTGGTTTAAATAGTCAGGAAGTTGCAGAAGCTGTTAGTTGGGACAGACTATAACTTGACTATAGTTTACCACGTTCACTTGAATAAGAGATGCTTTGCTCTGATATTGATTTATTTCATCGAATTAGGAACATGTTTATACATGTAGATAAAACTACACCTTGAGTCGTATTAGTAACTTGTAAAACAATTAATAAATTAAATTCAGTACTTGAGATGGGTATCACTGATTGATTTGTCAAAAACTGTCCGAAAGAAGGTTGGTTGGTTT
Source organism: Magallana angulata (assembly GCF_025612915.1). NCBI lineage: Eukaryota > Metazoa > Mollusca > Bivalvia > Ostreida > Ostreidae > Magallana > Magallana angulata. The sequence continues at coordinate 32,111,698 of NC_069112.1, forward strand.
TTGTAGTACAGCGATCACGTATGCTCCTCACACATAGTTCAAAAGCATTGCTACGATTGCAGATTCTGACGCTGACTTTACCGTCAAAGTAAATAATTTGTGGAAATAACTTCAAGTCAGTAACAACGTGTTGCCATTTAATTTCTCAATATTGATGACGATGGGACCATACTCAGTTATCCTGCTATATCCTGAACTGGTTAGGCCAAACGTACTATAAAAAAAAAAAATCATTGCTCTCAAAGTAAGTACAACTGTGTGAAAAGGTGGTATAATGATGATATCACTGAGCATTTTACGTGATTCAAGTCTTCTCGGAAGATTTTATCACGCAAGAAGCAAGTTCATATTCCTGTGTACTTTTTAACTTTGCTGATTTTAGAAGTAAAGTTGTTTGAAATGATGATTATAAGGATGCTTTATGTCTGTATTCACCTTATGAGATTGTGCAATTATCATCGTGATGTCAAGAATATGACTTTTTGGGCCGTTCAAAAGTTACTACGGAAATGAACATTTTTTCTTCCGTCGTTTCATATACGGAAATATATTTGTAAATATATATGTAAATATTATAAAATATACCTTTTAGATCATTGCCAGGTTATAGAAGGTTGATTTCCAAACAACTGCAGCAAACAACTAGCATCTAAACTTCCAGGACAGAACTTGTGGACTTCATAGGACACGCGTTTCGGGATCAACATTTCTTCCTTATTTGGCATACACATGCCTTCGTGCATGTCCTCATATTCTTCGCTTAAATAATCTTCTATTTCTCTGTCTCGATTCCCTAGTAGCTCTTTTTTGTCTTCTATTTCATCTATTGTTTTTTCAATAGCATCTGACGCATTTTCCGCGTCCTTTTCTAGCTTTAAGACCCATTCATTTTTTAATTCTGTAAGTTTATCAACTATTTCGTAGAAATGTTCTTCAACTTTATCTTTGATGTTTTCAACTTTGCGAGATATACGACTTTGTTTCTTTCTTTCCTCGTCCCGCATTTGTTCTAGGAGAGACAACCAATAGGCATCGATTTCCTTTCTTTCTGCTTTAAGCCTCTGCTTAATCTTGCAAGCGCATTGGTCTTGCTCTTCTTGGTGACACCCAACCGGGTCAGCTATATAATCAGACAACAAAATGACGACATGACCTTGGGTTAACCTTTTTGTCTCGTGAATCTTTCTGCAATCGTCACATAGATGACCTTGACATGTTTTACAATGAAACTGTGCTGGTTTTGTTTCACAGTTGTCGCATTCCAAGAAATGCTGGCCCTCTGTTATTTCTGTTGTTGTCTTTTTTGTTCTGAATAGTCCCTACAATATACAGTGGTCAAGCATATAATGTATACAGTAATTTTTCAAACAGAAAAATCGTTTTTATGAACTTGTGATTACGCTAGATGATAGAATGAACATGTAAAGTATACCAATTGCATTTACTTAGGATCAAGGACAACTTTCTCACAAAAAAAAACGTAGTTTCCTTAATATTCAGTTTATAATCAAAGTTTAAGTTGGTTTCGTCGTTGTTATAATCCACGAAATCAAATGTATTGAAAGATAATGCACACGGTCAGTTTGCCTAGCTAACATGAATTTTGCTTCAATATTATTTGGTTAAACACTGATAGTCATTTCACCTACAGTTTAACCGTCATCATGCAAAAGAGGAACACAAAAACCATGTTAATGGAGCAAATACGACAATAAACAATTTAAAGATGCCTACCCTTTTAAGAAAAAAAGGTTCTTCCATGTCGCAAATAAAACAATCATAATTTTTTTCCAAAACCTAAAATTTGAAATTTCACATACCTTCTTTTTGTTTTCCCTGGATGACATTGTTCACTCAGTTACGAGTAATCTCTGTAATGTAACACATAAGATAAAAACTCAAAAATCTTAGATATCATTTTTTTAAATGCTCCAGGAGACCATTAGCTTTAGTGTGATTTCATGCATGTTTAAATGCAACCAATAACACATGATTAACATGTAATTTAAAAGACTGAACTCTCTATAAAAGACATTTGTTATTCTACTTAAATTCATTATCTTATCATATACCAGTATAGATTTTCTATTGAATATTATCTTTTTTTCCTATCAACTCGATGGACCATCTTCGAGTACAAGCAAAATAGACAAGTACATGTATTTCAGATGGAAGCATCCAGCGTTAATGTTTCAAGTAAACACTTACCTTTTAATTCCCTATGAAGATCTGCCGTCTAGATTGTTGGATCTTTGTTGTTTTTGTTTTTGTTGTTTTTTTTTTGTTTCGCTAGATCTTGCCTTACAATTGTACACAATCTCAAGAGGCGGGTAAAACTGGCTTTTATATGTTTACATTAATAAATACTTGAAGAAGACATATGCACGATGCTGCAAGACATAAAGCTAATTAATACATACATGAATGCACAGATGTGCTATTTTTAGCATAGTGTAATGGGCAGATTTTGTAGATCAACGGCTTTCACTATGCGATACACACACGATCTGTATACATGCAATGTTACATAAGGCAGCTAAAACGGGGGGGATTGACCTATTTGTAAGATATTGGACGTCCTATTTCTAGTTAATGGACCTGTAAATTGCTAATTATAAATCCAACCCTCTCCCAAAAAAACCCTCCTAACAAACACACAATAACAACAACAACAAATAAATTAAATAAACAATTTTCAAAATATTATGAAATAAATTCGCGATTTGGTCTTCATATACTTCGTATATATTACTTTGACCACGTATTCGATGCATCATTGTACATTTCATTATGATTATTCCAAATAAAATTCAATGACGCTAGTCAGTAGTGACAAATAGTTCGTACATATTTCAAAGTATGAAGAATTTTCTCCCAAGCACGTTACATACTGAAAGGCTTTCTGTCCCAAATCTATTTCTATGTCATGTCATATGAATGGAACTTGTGTCAAAAGACGAATAAAGGCTGTGTCTGGGACAAGTATAAGGACGAATATCTATGTCAGGTGATTGGTGACTATGTCATTAAAGGACAAGAACCTATGTCAGAACAGGACTTATCATAGCCCAATTAGATATGTCCATGGACAAATACATAATTTCAATAGAATAGCGCCTATGTCAGTACCTATGTCAAGGGACAATTTTCTATGTCAAAAGAATGGAACGTTTGTCAATGAACAAGTATTTATGCCAAAGCACGAGTACCTTTGCCAAGCACGAGTTCCAATGTCTAAGGATGAGCTTATATGTCAAATTAATGGTGCCTATGTCAAAACACACGAGTACCTATGTCAAGGGAAAGTTTCTTTTTTTAAAGAATGGAACCACAAGCACTTTTGTCAAGCATGAGACATGTGATGATGTCTAATTTAGGGATGAACATCTATGTTAAACTAATGGTGCATATATATAAAATATGAGAATCTTTATCAGATGACTACAAAGGACACCTGTGTCGTAGAACAATCATCTTGGTTAAAATGGCATGACCACGATTTTGGTTAAAATTTCTTCGCCCGTTTTTAAATAATGTTTTTGTCACAAGATGAGTACTTTGTCATAAGATGAGTAATATGTCAAAGAACGAGTACTTATACTATGATTACTAGTACCAATGGCAAAGAACAAATATCAAAATGCAAGTACCTTGCCTTAGTATAGATCAAATAGAACAGGGGAAAAATACAGTTGTCTACAAGAATAAACTGACAAATTTTATCAATCAGTTAACTGGATTCATAAGTTTTAACATTTTTCCTACGTCAATATAAATTTACACAATCCGTACAATTCAACATTTCTAGGATCGATCCACAACAAATTAGGCAAGGTTACAAAATCAACGTGAATCATTACATTATAAAAAGAGATGATTTTCCTGAAAGTGTACCATTGGAAGAAATATCCAAATTACTTTGGATACAGCTTATATAATGACGTATGCAATTAATTTTACAAATGTCCAAGCGATATTAGAATGCTGATCTGCAAGTCAGTAGTCCGACATTTTATATAATTATCCATGATATATTTGTAATATCACAACTGAATTCCCATGTCATGGCGTAGTGTCATAAAAAAGATTTAAATCACAGGGTGTGGAGCATTCTTATGTGTATAACTATTTATGTATTGATATTTCCAAAGGGATTGTTCAGGAGTAATATCTTGATAAATAAGTGAAGGAAAAAATGATCAATATTTCATATGTTTATTTCAATGTTTGAATAATTGTCTCGCATTCATGTCACACATGTAATAAATTCTCTGTCCCAAATCCTCAGTTTCTCACTCAGAATGCCACAGATACAAAAAAATAATAATAATAAAACACATGCAGTACAGTGTGTGTGAGAGACCGAGCGAAAAACAAAAAATATACATTGTTAACGGTCGATTGTAAGACAGACTTGTCTGGAATGAATTAAAAATCTATTGGGAGTTCTGATAACTTAAATATATTTCATTTATACATTCATTATAAAGAAATGTTATATATTACTGTTATCTTCTATATTCTGGTTGTGTCAGCTAACAACAAAGATATAGTCAATTTGATCTTCACAAAGGGAAGTAACCCAAGCAAATAATTCTACACTTTTATCAGATTGCTACATAATTTTAACTTGTCAAGAGTTGAATAAAATAATTTAAAATGAACAATTTATTTGAAATTGATAATATTGTTCTTTGTAATTTTTTCACTTTATGAGTGTTGATTTTTCAAAAAGATAAACAACGGAAAATGTGAAAATACAAAAATCCGACTTTAGTTATTCGCCAACACACCAGACTCCGAAGACAACAAATTAATAAAAGAAGGCATACATCGAGTGATCAAGTTGTCTTAGAAGTAAGACCTCACCATATGCATTACATGTTCTCTCTATCACATCTTACAGACTAAACAAAAAATAAATATACAAGCATCAACAGTTTCTGTAACGTCATATTAGCACTTTAATTGAAGCCATGTGGAAAAATTGTACGTGTATTGTGTGTGAATGTGTTCCCATCATCTTCATGATTAATTTAATATGCCTATACCGGTAAGTTTTCTCTCCATCTTGCTGCTAATCTTTAATAAGCGCAACTTGAAAAAGATGCAACTTACAAAAACATTGATGTTACAAACAACAGGTGACCATCTTGTTAAAAATCTAATTAATTAATTATGCAAATTGACAGTTGATGCATCAGGGTATTTGATAAGGAAACAGCAAAAGAGGGAGAAAACCCGTCATTGTAAACCCAACTTTGTTAGTTCAGGAGAAGGTGGAAATTCCCAGTAACCAATGGCAACAATAAACAAATACTTGCAGTCGCAGACTAGTTCATCATATACATAATAAGAGGTCAGAGTTCAAATTAGTCCTTCTCCTGAACATAAACATTGCTCTTGTTACTTTTTCCAATGAAAAATTAAATAAAATATAGTTAAATCATAGTTGTATCAAAACTGTGCTGCATTTTTTTTTCCATCTTTTCCCTCTCATGTACAATGCAAAATAACCTCTCTGTTATGTGTGTGGTTTTAGTGATGTTATACAAATGATAAAGCTTTTCACATACACACAAACTGTATGTTAAATGTCTGAAGAAAAAATGGATGGATCCACTCCCTTCATCACAAGAACAGTTTTGATGAAGACTTTTAAATCCACTCCGCTCTCTCATTTCAGCATCACCATTGTTTGTACACAGCTAAAATCTTTCTCCACATTTCTTGCTTGCATATATATATATATAATATCTACATAATAATGATATTTTTTGGAAAGACAGGAAATATGGAAATATTAAAACCATTACTTACCGGTATATTGTTTTACAAAATATTTAAGCAATTTTTCAAGGTTTGCAAAAGTTACCCCTCTTTGTTTATCATCAATTGAGCAGTATTTTTTTTTATAAAAAAATTAAAAAATGTCAAAATCCCCCCCAAAACAAGAGGCCCATGGGGCCACATCGCTCACCTGAGCAACAATGGGCGTTCAAAAGATATTGTGCCATATGGTCCCTCGGTAGAAAAACAAAAAATAAATATTGTAAAGTATTCGAATTTTACACTTTTTTTGTATACATGTAATCTTTGACATTGTACCTTCATGAAATACTATTTTTTACCAGAATAAGAAAATTCTACGCAAGATATAAAACTAAACATTTGGTAGAGGTATACTGTTAAGTTGTTAACTTCCAAATCCCTATATTTTCGTTCTGCCCCCCCCCCCCCCCCCCACTTTGTAAAGCGATCAAAATATATGAGTGCATATAGTTACATTTTTTTCATCAACTACTCAGTACTTACTAGTTATTGTTTTAAAAAAAAATAATAGTTATTGTTTTTTATTTTAAAAACCCTACATGTATAGATGTGAAGAAGAAAATTGTACCTCAATGTGCTCAATATCTCAAATTAAAAACATTCAAAAATTTTATTTGTCTTCTCCATTACAATTAAATGACTGTTATTTACTTCGCGTACAAACCAGGATAATTTTCCGCTGTGATATTCTTAGGAATAGCGATAATTACTTTATCCCCGCAACAGAAACGTGTCAGAAATATGGAAACTGTTTTAAAGATGTCGTTTTTATTTACTCGTGTCTGAAAAACTATAAATTGATGTAAATTTCACATTATTTATTGTATAAAGAGAGGGAAAGTAGATATATACAGAATACTGTGGAATCATTAAATTTCGTGGGGGCCAATTTTCGTGGATGACTTAAATTTTACAGATTCGTGGGGACGTAATTTCGTGTTTTCATATATATCTACAAAAGGGAATATGACTTTATTACCCTAATTCATCAATTCGTGAAGGATGTTATTTCGTGGATGAGAGGTACCCAAGAATTCCACGAAAAATGAGCCACCACGAAATCTAATGATTTCACAGTATCATTATTTTATTTTGTTTGTACAAGTATTTAACATACTCTAATTCATAGTGATTTTCTAATGTTCAACCAAAATTTCAGCGTCAATTGTAGAATTATAAGCAAGATACAGAGCTCACAGTTCGCCTAGGTTTGATTCATATTTTGTTCACATGAGTTTATTACATTCAGCTTATGATTTTTAACTTGGTATTTCCTATTCAGCATTTAAAATGGAAAAAAGAATGGCCTAAGATTTTATATTCTTTTATTCACTCAATACCAGTTCACTGGTATTTGAGGTTCAAAATCAGTTTATACAAATGTACACAAACACAGTGAAGGATCACATGTACAGTAGGAGTAATAATGACGAAAAAATGTTAAGTTTACAATACAATAAGATGTTAAAGTTGGTTTCTGAACGAACAGACTTTGAAAATTTTCTCAATAAATATTGACAAATTTTTTACTTTTTTAATCTTTAGTTTTTAAGATCTGTGTACAAACATAGAATTGTGAGCAAATCTCTGTATCTTGCTTATAATTTGAAGCTTAACACTCAAATATGGTTAGTTATTAGAAATTGAAAACAATTAAACACAAGAAACATTCACTATAACAAATAAAGAACACAATTTATTTTTTCGAAATGAATCATATAGATACATGTATATACCTACATATTTCCGTCAGCAATGTCAAACTTTATTTAAATTGAATAAACTCGAGAAAATGCCGAGCATCGCAACAAAACCTATTGCATTAATCTACCATTACGCAAAAGATAATGCCGATCGAATTACCGGTAGAATGAATTGTATTTCATTATTTTTTAATACATCAGATTTTGCTTAATTTGCGCAGGTAAACAGTTAACTGTTTGATTTACCAAAGTCTCTGTTTGATTTGATACGTAAAAATCACGAAATAATACAGACGATTGTTCCCAGGTTACAAGCAGAAATAATGAAAACGAAACGAAAATCGGAACAAGCTAACACCAACGTCATGTGTGAAAACTGTCAACGCATTGAAATATTTAGCCTCAATTTACTTCACAAAATCGGCAACGATATATTTTGCATGTTTCAAAAATTTCCCTTCATACGCGAACTGTTGCACAACAAGCAAATTCATCATAGTCAGATCGACCCTTTTTCTTATAATGTCATGGCTGCTTTAAACAAAGAACCTCGTTTTAGATGTATGGAATACGAGTCTAGGTAAAATGGGTATGCAAACCCGGGCCGTGGCAAAATAAAAGCCAAGGCAGATCGACAATCGTCAATTCCAAATACGCATTATTTTGCAGCAATATTTACAGCGAATACAAATATACTAGTCCATCAAATATCCTGATATTTTAATGAGATTGGCAGATATTATGGCAGATTAATATCTGCAAATCTTTGTTTTGCCCAGACCAAGTCTTGCCTACCCATTTTACCGGATGCCGGATTACCGGATGCCGAGCCCGAAGCTATTAAACTGATTGAAACACCCATTTCCTTTATTATTATTTTCGTAATAACTCAAATTTGACACAGAATTAGCACTTAATTTTTGCAATTTATATTTTCCTTCCCATAAGGATAATTTATGCTAAACTACGTTGAATTGGAATCAGTAGTTCTTGAGAAGAAGATTTTTAAAAATGCACCCCCCTTTTTCTACAGTTTCAAGGTTTTCTCCGCTTTGAATACAGATCGGACTTTTATTTTTGCAATTTATATTCGCCCTCACATAAGGATGCTTTGTGCCAAATTTGGTTGAAATTGGATAAGCGGTTTAAGAGAAGAAGTTCAAAATGTAAAAAGTTTACAGACGGACAGACAGACAGACGGACAGACGGACAGACGGACAGACGGACGACGGACAAAATGTGATCAGAATAGCTCACTTGAGCTTTCAGCTCAGGTGAGCTAAAAACTAAAATGAAGTGGGAGCACAAACATAATTATTTTGAGAGAGAGGGAATTTCATACAAAATTACAATTTCATCAAACAAACAATAATTCTGAGCATATGTATTCAATTCTGCAATACCATTGGATTTGATCAAACCACAAGTTGGAATTAGACTGTTATTTACGACACATAGAAATATATTTACATCCTTAGAGCAGCCCAGCCACATTTAAAAAAAAAAAAATTCTCATTTACACATGCACATCAAATACACATAGAAAAATTCGCAAGCATGTTTTAGTGTAATCCGGTTATTTCACAGCGACTTTCAACAAAGATAATGCAGATTCGACATTGATCAATCAGAGAAATGTTATTTGGTATGAAAAAACAAAAAAGAACAGAAAGAGTAATCCATATAAACATACACATGTTTAACGCAATTTAGAAAAGCATGACGATAACAAAGAACAACTTACTCCCCCAAAATAAAAGATAGCAGGGGGAAAGAAAAGGAAAATCAAAATTCCTTCCAGCTTTATCTCTCGTGATATGTAACCGATTTTTTTTTTGTAAGTTTTTCTTCAAATAACTATATATTTTGGTTTTTTTTTCCTTGTGTGACGGCAACAATGCTGATGCTGAAATGAGTTATCTTCCCTTGCTGTGTTTGCTCTTGTTCAGTTATCTCCCCTGTTTTAGCTGATGGTTGTCTCCCCTTCAGACGCTGCAGCACTTCTGTTGTCGCGGGGCGGCGTTATCTGTGGGGGCCACGTGTATAGTCTGAACATTGTTACTGGGGGAGTTATCATCGTCCGGACTGTCCCGAATCTGCTTCTGAGAAACTATTTTGTAAATTTCTGGAAAAAAAACAAAAACAAAAAATATTAACAACCTTATTTCAGATTATTTCAAGATAGAGAAATTGTCTCATCAATGCTTAAAAAACCAATTTGATCAACTATAAAAATCATGAATACATATCTAAAATTCAAATCTTTCATAAAATGAACTTAGATATTCTGATGCATTAAAATTTATATGTCCCCGACTCTTTGCTATAAGCCTGTTTTACTGTTTTTGATTCACTCAATTTGAATAAAGTTGAATATGAGTTCTCTTCTTTCAATATGTAATCATAAAAAGACCAGTCCTTCATAAGTAGCAACATTCGTTCGAACAAAGCTAGGATTTTTTAACAGCACTTAATTCTTTTCCCTTATAATACAAACCACTGAATTACTGGTCTTAAACTGAAAACAAATCCCATATTCTATATGATAAATTTTGCTGTTCATTAGAGAGAAATTTCTAAAAGAAAGATTCTACCTACAAAATAGTCCACACATAATATACTAAATATCAAACAAAGAAGTGATAATCCATGTAAAATCAAGAAATCAAAAATAAAGTTCTTGACTTCCAGGTCAAATCTCAGTTAGTGGTCTTATAATAGACCTGGGTTACTTGCCTGTTAAAATGTTCTGAAATGCTGTTTCTACATTGGTGGAATCGAGGGCTGATGTTTCAATGAAAGACAGATTGTTCTTTTCTGAAAACAGAAACAAAATACTTGTTAATCAACAAAAACCTAATCATAGTTTCAGACAATACATGCCAGAGAACAAAAAAATAATGAAATATAATTAAGGTCACACGACACGTTCCTCGAGAATCTTTTTTGTATCTCCTCGTAATAAAGAGTTCCAATAAAAAAAATTAATTTTATAATTATTTTAAAAGTGATTAAAATTTAATTGGATGTGGTTTTGTGGATAGATGGCCGAATGCTTAGAACCGTGGCCGCTTATTGCCAGAAGCGTATAGGTCGTGAGTTCAAAGCCCCGCCCCGGCCGAGATAGAGTTCCAATATAACGATTTTTGCTGTGCTGTATATGTATTTATTTTTATATCAGCAATTCAAGTGTATTTTCAAGAAGATTATACAGGAAATTGCATACTGTAGTATTTTGCAGAAATGCCTGGTAAGGTACCCTAATTTTTTGCAAGAAAACTTGTCAAAATAGTAGTAAACCATCAACCAATTCCTGGAAAAAGTTATATAAAATTGAGGAATGTGTCGTCAGACCTTAAAATATAAATAAAATTTATATTTTATATGTAAATATATATTATGAAATAAAATAAAATTAACATTCTAAAAATTTTATTAAACAGTCCTCCTGACAATTTCATCACCTTTAAATACCTTTTCTCATATTTAAGATAAATCATCAACATTCTCAATTTCTGGGAAAAGATATGCATTTACATTCAAAGTCCTAATTTTCCAAGAAATCTCTATTTTTCACCAACTAATGAGCCCTATAAAGCCAGTGATATTAAATAAAACAAACAAGATTTTGTTTAATATCATATCAAGTTTCATTCCAAAATTTTTAATAGCAGAGGGATATTACACCTTAATATCAAGTTTCATTCCACCTTACCTGCAAAAGCCTTAGCTTCGTCTGTGGGCACGGCTCGTAGATGCCTTAAATCACTTTTGTTGCCGACGAGCATTATAACAATGTTGTTGTCCGCGTGATCTCGGAGTTCTTTTAACCATCTCTCTACGTTTTCGTACGTTAGGTGTTTCGCGATGTCGTACACTAGTAAGGCCCCAACGGCTCCTCTGTAGTACCTGTCAAAATCCAACAACAAATGTACAGAATTCAGTAAATATCTAGCAGCTTTCAAACAAATAAAAAATTATGAGTTTAGTCCATCTTCAGCCATTAACAAAGAGAGACTAATGAATCAATCAGGAATTAAGTCTATTCATAGATAAATTCAGAGCTTTTTCCCAGCTAACAAATTAATTCGGCAAATTCAAAGCCATTCATGTACAGAGGATGACAAATCAATTGTGTGTTCCTTAAATTCCGAGTCCTTCACAAAATGAGACAACTTACTGACGTTATTTGATGAGGTTAGAATTCAAAATGATCAAATTGATATAACATCAATACAACATTTTTTAAAAAAATTAGAAATTGCAAAGCTAATTCAAGCTAGTGCATGAATCTTTAATCCAAAAGCAATGAAACTTTTGGTCCAACATGTAGGTCAACGTATAATTTTTGGGGGCCAGTGGAAGGGGTGGTTTTGGGGTGTTGGGAAATACTTACGCACTGGTAATTGCCCGGTATCTCTCCTGACCTGCTGTGTCCCAGATCTGTGCCTTGATTGTTTTACCGTCCACTTGTATACTCCTGTATGATAAAAAAAACGTTAGTACCTATCATACACAACACTCTCCCCTCTCTTTCTCTACTCAACAGTTTATTGTATTCATATTACATATATGATTATTCTACTATACATAGAATGGACCCTTAGAATAGACCCTTTATGGTAACTGCGGACTGCTCTTTTGCAGGGCAAAGTGACATAGTTTGGTGGAATATGACATTACATCAACTGTTTTATTTACATCATTTAATTATCTTCTAACTAAAACTTTGGCCAAGTATATCAATTTGCCCTGCAAGAGAGCAGTACCGCAGTTACCGAGATGGGGTCTATTCATACTCCCCCAAAATAGTTCAAAATCTAGCGGAGGTTTACAACAACAAATATCAACATAAATTTTAACAAGACTCAAAAACCAACTATTCAATCTTCCCGACAAAGCATTTAAGCAATCACTGATTTTTTACCCCTCTGTCCATTCTTCCCATATCTATAGATTTGATTGTAGCGTAGGGGTTTAAATAGAGTAGAAAGTTGAGAGAGTTTAAACAACTTGATAGGTTACAAACCTCGTGGCAAACTCAACACCAATTGTACTTTTACTTTCTAAGTTGAATTCGTTTCTGGTGAATCTGGACAGGAGATTACTTTTACCCACACCACTGTCTCCAATCAGGACCACTGTAACAGAAAAGGTATGGGTCAAAGAGCCAATCAGAAATCTTATAACAAAATACATGTATAAATAACAAATCACATCAAAAATTAACATCTCAAATGCCATAGACATGTCAATAAAAGAGTAAAGTTCAACTCATTTCTGTGTGTATTTAAAAGTCAATATCTTGTACCTGTGGATAATTTTAAAAAAAAATTTTGTCTCACCAATTTCATGAAATATAATATAAAATTTGTGATACCCCCCCCCCCCCTTTCCCAGTGCACACAACAAACGATTGAAACGATAAATAAAATTATCTATTATAATAGCATATTGATCTTGTATTATCTCAATATAACAGGTGTGTTTTATTTTATCAGTCCAGAACCAAATGTATTCCTTCACATTCTCTAATACTTCTTAAATATGTGCAAAAGTTTCAAATGAACTGCACCATATGTAATTCTGTAACATAAAGCCCCCATGCATGCTATCATTTCAGATCTATGATTGGCAAAATCTGGTCATCAGTATAGTGGTTTCCCCAGTAAGAAATGCAACACATATATATATATTGGTAGATTGTTTACATTTAAACCATTGTATGACTCATGTGTCAGCTGATGATCTATAAATAGACATTTCCTCCTTTTCTCCAGGTAAAACCACATAGGTAAGTATTGAATATTTAATTCAATAACACAAATATGTGTCAGGTTGTGTATCAAGTGGTGCAGTAGTTAGAGTTCAGAGGAAAGTGACAAACTTCCATGAATATCAATGTATTCATCTATTGTTTGATAGACATTGAATCTACACTTCAATATGTATGTAAGTTTGCAATTATAGTTAAATAAAGATGAAGCAGACCAATGAAAGCATTGTCACAGTCCTATAGCTAGAGCATTTTCAATTGAATAGACAGAATAGTTGATGTATCTGGGCCACATTTTCTAATTCAGTTGTCACACACAGTGGCGTAATTTGTTCAGATACAGCATTGCTCTTTGATTTTAATATTCACTGACAGTCAGACACGAGGCACATGCATACAACAACCAAAGACTGTCATATTTTTTTTTAATTTTAACCCATATCATATCCTTTAAACAGCCAGGGAACCAATTTACAACATCAAAGAGAACTAGTCTCCACATTCCTGTCCATTCCACACCAGGGCCTCATTATCTCATTGTCTTCACATGTAATGACATTGCATTCCATCTTATATGTAACAAGGCTTCCTTTCCCATGTATGTAATGTAATAAGACTTCCTATAATAAGTGTACGTGTCAAGTGTACATGCACAGTAAAGCGTAGATTTGAAGGCTTCCCCATGATATGTACAATGTAAATGCATGTATATCCCCCATCCTGGCTCTGACCACAATTTAGCCCAGCAGGATAGATCAAATTGTTCCTCGATCCTTGAATTGTTATATAGGCTTGTTTCCCGTTTCTTCGATACGTAAAAACAAGATACAGGGGTACATACCCAGCAAAGAAGACAAACTGTGTACAAAATTACCTGTTAACTTCATCGATGTACACACAGTATTTGTTCTATACACTCTAAACAGCGTTTCCATAAACACACAGTACCTATTCTATATTCTGAACAATGTCTAAAACATACATGGTACCTATTTTATCCTCCAGACAATAAGTCCAAAAACACAATACTGTTTTTAAGCTCTGGTGGACAGTACTTAATATTCTACGCTCTGAACAGTGTGTCCAAAAACAACTGCTACAGCCAGGCCATTATATGGTATGTATCAAATCAATGTATTTATAGCAGGCGGCTGTCCCAAACTGCATCCAAATCAACCTCTGACCATCACCAGGGGTATGCACTCTAACCAACCTTTGGCAAAATAAAAGTTGATAGGTCTTTAATACATGGTTTTTCAAATGTACCAAATTCTTGTTTATCTACTATCAAACAAAGAAGGGCATTTGTCTGCTTTAAATACCATCTAGGACCTCCCATCTTACAAAGCCATGTAAATGGAAGTTAAAAATGAGCCCTATAGCCAAATATAACATGAGCGTTAAAACATACAACACACACTTGTGAATTAGTGAACAATTGCAACTGGAAACGCCTTCTCCATCACATGTCAAAACGTTTGATCTATTGTATAATCTTAGATCAAATATATGACCCAAGCTCTGCTTGGGTTTGAGATCTACACCCCTCTCTTTTTTTTGACATTTTTGACAACTAGCCGCAACAACAATTGTGTCCTCCATATATTTTTTTTCCTTCAAAATTGCAATACTCAACCTTCTTTGAGACCATGTAACTGACAAGTTATAAAAGTACAATGTTTTTCATATAAACAATTAGGTTTAAATTTCAACCCAAGCCAGGTCATAATGTGTGACCCCCCCCCCCCCCCCTCCAAAAAAAAAATCCCATTCAGAATGACAAGCATTAGCTATCAAATCGCAGGAAGTTATTTTAACTAGAATAAGTGGCCTACTCATAAAAAAATTTGCTAGGTATTATTTACACACACCTGATATTGCGATCAAATGGCTCATTATAAAGTATAGCGACATCTTCCTTGTTGGTATACTAATTTCTTAAAAAAATGACTATTGAGGAAAAAAACTTTAGATATGACAAGATAAGCGAACTATTTTGTGTGCAATCTTGACTTCTTTAACATTGTTTAAGGTATTAAACATCACAACCTAAACATTAATACATAACAAATAATACAAATGTTTTATATGACCATGAATAATTTCAATAACATGTTTTTAGCAATAAATCATTGCATAAGCCCCTGGGAAGTGTTAATTAGGCCATACCTACATTACTGGTAATCCAATTGTGCAGCACTTACAACTCCCAGTATAAATTTTAATTAAATTTTATTACAAACTACTAGGTAACTGCATATTTACACTTTCATTTTGTCTTGAAAATAATTTTGTAATGACTGTCATAAAATTAGGTCACCTGGACAGCAACACCCCTCCCCCTTCCATAGAAGCAACCAACATGATCAATGACATTTATCTTACAATCACAAAGTAAGACACTTGTACAAACGCGATCGATTTTCTGAATAGCATGCACACATGTTTTGAAACAATACCACAGTCTTGCCTTTCAACAATATTGACAACACAAGACTTAGAGGGCAACTTTTGACAAGTTTTGTCAACAACCACGTACATCCCCCAATTAGTCCGTTTTTCCTAGGTTACAGACAAGTCAAACTCTGCACAAGGGATCGAATGCAATAAACAAGTAAAATATGCTATAAATCTACCCTCATTTCACCTGAGTTTGGTATATACCTTTAAATAAGTAATCATATTCATCGTCCTTAGTCCCCATTCTTCGACTTCCGGAAAGAGCGGAAGGGTCCGACTCAACAAGTTATTTACGATTTTTCCGAGGACTGTCTGATAAAATCGCTCCACGGCACACGTAAATAACTGTCTAAATGGTCATATAGCCCAATTATTTGAGATTCGGACCAAGGATTCCACGGATAACCACTGGATTGGAGTTGGAGTTTACCCTCCTCTCTGCTTGGTAGTTCAATATGGCGGAATTAGACGCCCCTTGTTGTCATTGCGCATTTATATACGTCACTTTGGCGCATCCGGATGTATGGGATAATGTTTTGAAAACACTGAGGATGCATCCGCGGATTTCACTACAAAAGCACGCTTTATATGCTTAGATTAAATTTATTTTCAAATGTTTGAGGATTTTTTTTTATATTCATAGAAAGAGAAATTTATTTATTCTTCCACCCTTCATATTTTGTGTTTGAAAGTAGATCCGCCTAAAGCCTTTTAAAGATCCACCCATTTTGACAATAGACCCCTTCTCTGGTCGTTGAAAAAAATATTGTAAACAAGAAATAAGACAAGGTCAATTACCGCCAATTATTAAAACAACGCAATAAGGATCTTTCAAGATATAACATTTTGACAGTCGACGACTGGACTTTGAACCCTATTCATGAGTCATTCCCCTTTGGACGAACTCTTCAATACATTCACCAAAACAGCTGATTAGGTGCGCTGTACATGTGTAATGCGCCTTCTAATACACAGTTTTCCCACGCGGGCGAACACTTGCTGACTGGGCGACTAAATCAAACACACTGTAACAGGTAACCCTATGGAATAACTATACATTTTTTCTCAATTTTATTTCATCGCTTGATTATTCAATACAAAGATTCAGGAAATGATTTATTGAACTGTATGTGTAGATTCGACACACATGACCGGCAGTTTAATTCCCCGAGGTTCTGGAATTTACTATCATTGGAAAACGCAAATCGATATCTTCATTCTTGAGTGATCTATAATCTTATATGCTGTATACATGGTATAGTCTCACTTCACTTGCTCCCTCAGATTAAGACGATGTCGGCCGTTGTGGTCTCGCTGATTCTTTTGGGACTTTTCTGTGCCGTGTTCCGACTTCTTCATCTGTCCATCTATGCAGGGGAACCTAAACTGTTCTACAAGGAAGGCTCCCACTTCGTAAAGTCTGTGTTAGATCTATGTCCAATATTCAAAGAAGTGTGAGTAAAGTTAATTAGTATTTTTTAAATCTGACAAATTTGGGGCTTTGCGGAGAGAGAGAGAGAGAGAGAGAGAGAGAGAGAGAGAGAGAGAGAGAGAGAGGAAAATAAATTTGATTTTTGAACAATGTCAATTAATATTTTATACACATAGACCTAGATATATGTGAGTATAGTATTTTTTAATCTGACAAATTTAATTTGGGGCTTTGCAGAGAGAGAGAGAGAGAGAGAGAAATTGATTTTTGTACAATGTCAATAAATTGTTTATGCATATAAATATATGAGAATATATATATTAGATCATCAAAAGATATACCAATACTGATGTATGCATTGATTTTCGAGGCATGCATAGACAGATGTCATTCAGCTGTTAGCTTGTTACTGGATTTTAAAACACTGTCACAGTGATGTAATCTTTTGAAATATTGTATCAGATCTGTTTTCTGTAGGGTAATTAAACATCAGCTAAAAATATCAATTGATATACTTTGGTCAAGATAAACGTTTACATAAATGGATTTACATGTAAAGTATAATTACAAAATGTAGCAGTAACAGGGATATTAATAGTGTTTTTAATTAAATACCAGGGATTTGAGTGCATAAAAAAGATACATATACATTTAATTAATAGGTAGAACTATACCTGTTGTAAATCAAATTCATTCAGTGTAAATTATTTATATAAGTTTAACAGGAATGGGAAACATTCAAAACTAATACCAGGGTATATATAAACCCCCCCCCCCCCAAAAAAAAATCAATTCAAGACAACTAACAGCTGGACTTCACACCTCAGTAATCCGGTTTTTTTATTGCCAAACTCACTACCCAGTACCCAGTAGACCAATATCAATCAATGGTTCATAAATTAAGTCTTATCTATACCACATACAGACGATGAAAACACAATTAATGGTACAACCTGCTTCCATTTTACAGCATCAATTACTGTTTTACCAGTTATCACAATGCATGCATTAATTTATTCCTTATGGCTGAATCCCCCAGTTTTTATCCCTTAGATATTTGTCTATCAATAATTATCAAACATGCCTGAAGTCAATGTCATACTCTTATGTATGTGTATAGGAAGGATACCTAATTTGTTGGACTACATGGTTTATAATGAGAAAACTTATGGTTATTAAACCCGTTGATAATTTAAATTTTGAAATATCGGAGATGGGGAATAAGAAAATGACTCTATAATTATAGCTATAAGCATTAGTTAGATTGAATTTGTAAAAGGCATGTTGGTTCACAATAACCAATTGTTTTATAATTGTACGTCAGCTAGTACATATATTCATATATCTTGTAGTTATTTACCACCGCTGATATGGGGAAAGAGTGGACACTTACAGACATTTATTTATGCCAAGCTGGGAAGAGTGAAGTCCCCTTATCCTCTGGGGAAGCGCATCAGTGTCAAGATGTCAGATGGCGCCACAATGACGTTTGACGTGTTTGAGCCACATAAACCTCATCCGACAGAAGGTATTTTAGAACGACCAGCTACTGAAATTCATTACTCCTCACAAATTTGAATTAAGAGGGCTTAATAGTTGTGACAATTTTTAGACTGTATTGATCTCCTTCAGAAGAAGAGCTCTATATAAAAAGATAAGAAAAAGGCCCAATTTAAAAGGTGACATAATCAATGGTGTGTTTTTTTTAATTAAATTTTACTAATTTCATAATAGTCTAAAGCTATTAGTAAACAAACCACCTCTTAAAATTTTAGGTAGCTCTGATGATTAATTTGTGTACCATCCAGCATCTGACAATTTTCCCTGATAATGTAAATACATGTTACCAATTTGACAAAAATTGTTTCATATGAATTTCCCAACTGAGAGGGACCTGGTGCAAATTAATGTACCAGAAAGTGCTTTACAACCACTTGAATCTAGGTAATATCATATTCCATCCCTTTAAAAGGTTGTCCTTACTTCCTATACTGATTTCTATGTTATCCAGGTTTAGATTTTGTAGAAGTTTGTAGAAGAGGTTCTAATTTTGTAAACAAATGGGCTATTATTTACTTGTACTGAGCAAAGTTAAATTTCTGAACAGTGCAGTTTTGCAACATACATATATATGATAATTGTTTCGCCTCAAGGCTTACATTGATGATGATCAGACGTTTTGCGTGAGGTAACTTACTACGCAGTTATGATGTATGACAACACAGCATTGCGTTAAACAAACGATTATGTATGTGTAGACAGGTATTGAGAATAATGAACGATTACCTGATGAATCAATAATTACTCTGTGTGATACCAGTTTACCAGGCATTATTTATAATCAGTAATAAAAGGCACAGAGTTCGGACTCAAAGAATTGGGAAGGGGTAGGAGGAATTGATCCAACCTATCGGTATAAAAAATAAAATTGAAAACATGACTAGTAAAAAAAAAAAAATGGATAACACGCAACACATTTTACTTCTTTGTGTTATCACAATATTTACATCTTAATGGCTCAGAAGAAAATTGCCACTCGCATTATAATTAGACTTTGATCTTCCCAAAAGCATAATTGACGAAAACCACATTGAAAAGGGGAATATAAACTGAAAGTTTCAATTTTATTTGAAAACTGCAGATACAAATTATTCCTCTTAGCAAACCATGCAATAAATGCAAAAATAAAATTCCATTCTGCCAAACTGTATTATGAATACTTTGGATTTACAAGACCGTAAGGTTTATAATTATGTTGTAAGCCTGTATATACTGGGTTATATATGATTAATACATCTACTTACAGGTGATTACACCATGGTCCTGTGTCCGGGTATAGCCAACAGCAGTGAGACGACCTATATCTGTACGTTTGTCCACTACGCCCAGGAGCGGGGGTACAGGGTGGCAGTCCTGAACCACCTGGGGGCCCTCTCCAGTGCCCCACTCACCAGCTCAAGGATGTTTACTTATGGTAGGTGCTCAATTTATGATATATAATAATTATCAGTATAACTATTCTAAATCAGTAGAAATGGTCAGTGTAAAGATGCTCGTTTACTTTGCAAATATGTCATTGTAAAGATGTAAGTTTACACTCACCAGCTCAAGGATGTTTACTTATGGTAGGTGCTCTGTGCTAAGAAATTTCTTTGTATTACTCTGTGCATAAAGATGTATGAAAACCACAGATACATGTATGTTCAGTGTTAAGATGCCTGCTTCATAAAAGTAGATGCATGCATTCATGTATATGCTTCATATATGTCAGAGATTTCTGACAGCTCAAAGATGTTTACCCATGGTAAGTTTTCTATGCCCAGATGTCTCTGTTACAGTAGAAATAATTAGTGTAAAGATGCAGGTTTACATTGTATATTTTAAAGATGTAAGTTTACAATATAAAGATGTAAGTTTACATTTATTTAGTAAGATTTCCACAATGTTAGTAAAGGTATCTGGCCAGCTCGCGAATGTTTACTATGGTTGGTGCTCTTATTCCAAGGATGTCTGTGACTTGCTTGATGATGTCTTGAACTCTGATTGGCAGATATTTCTTGAGTTACATGTATACTAAACTTTGATTGGCTCATATTTCTAGAATTACAAGTATGCCTAATTCTGATTGGCTGATTATTGTAGGGGGTACAGAGGAGTATGGGGCCATGGTGGATGAGGTCCTCAGGAGACACCCTGACACCCGGCTGATGGGGTTGGGGTTCAGTATGGGAGCGAATGTGGTGGTCAAGTATGTGGGTGAGGACATCTCCAGACAGGAAAAGTTCCTCTGCCTCATGTCTCTCTGTCAGGGCTACGATGCAGAAAAGTAAGTTCTTAAACCAAAAGCCTAGAATAATACTGTAAAAGTGGTTATTTTGCATAGGGGGAATTTACATTCATAAAGCTGTAAGCTTAAAACCGCATAAAATTTCCAGCGCACATGATATTGATATAAAAGTTAATATAACTTTAGAGTGTTAAATCATGCATCCATGTATTAAGTACCATATGTAATGTTTGACTACAGAATTTGCATACATAACCATCTGTTTAAACAACCACTTTTACAGTACAAGATGTTTTAATTATAAGTTTTTGAAGTCAGTTGTCACATTGTCAAGTTTTTGTACTTTGATTATTAATAAATTGAGAAAGAGGAATAACTAATTTTTTTAATCTGGACTTTTAAAAAAAGAAGTTAGTACATTTATTTTCCTTAAAAAATCTTAAATCTGGGCTATGCATTATTGTTAGTTACTGTTATAAACTGGTTGTAATAAAGATTAAGTACACACTGTACACTACAAACCTTTATTATAAACTGTGTTATTTTATCTGGTAAAAATATTACTGCATTAGAACAGATGCTCTGTGTGCAATTTTAAAAATTTAAATGAATTTGTTATTTACAATAAGATAATGCTACATGTAATAGATATTCAATTACATTACCTTTTATCAACAGAGCTATTGATCTCGGAAAGGACTGGGCCCATCTAAGGAGAATGTACGCTTATGTCATGACGTCAAACCAGAAAAAGATGTTACGGCGACATTATGACATGTTACTGGGGAAAGAAGTGCAAGAGAAATATAACATTGACCCAGAGCTTGTGCTGGCCTCTACTACATTATATGAACTAGACGAGGCATACGGTCGGTAAGTGAACACATTTTATGAACTAGATGAGGCGTATAGTCGGTAAGTGAACACATTGTATGAACTAGATGAGGCGTATAGTCGGTAAGTGAACACATTGTATGAACTAGATCAGGCGTACAGTCGGTAAGTGAACACATTGTATGAACTAGATGAAGCTTACAGTTGGTAAGTGAACACATTGTATGAACTAGATGAAGCTTACAGTCGGTAAGTGAACACATTATATGAACTAGTTGAGGCTTACAGTCTGTAAGTAAACACAATGCTACAAAGTCATGCATCTGGACATTTGAACAAAATATAAACCAGTCTGAATTCATGTGAAACAAAAAGAGAGCCATAGATTTCTTTCAAACTCTAAATATTTTACATATTATAATTCAAATTTCTTTTACCCTATTAAAATGTTACATACTTTTACCGGTATTTAAACATCCATATTATTTTTTTTTTTGTGTCCCATTCATAAATTTTAATCTTTTTGTGGCACGAGAGGATTAAAATTAACACAATTCATTGTACTTATTCTGCAGATGATACTATATTTTACATTTGACCTTTTGATTGACAGGAGGAGGGCGGGGTTTGAAAGCGTTGAAGAGTACCATAGAAAACACAGCTGCTGTTTCTGCATGGACAAGGTGAGGAGAACAGAGTTATCTTCCTTTGAATTGAGATTTGCTAATTGGCCTTTCCTGCAGAACTGGGCTAACAGAACTAGACTGCGTTATCAGTCAAGGGTCCTCCACACACCTGGGAAAAGTTCTGCATCCAAGCCCATTTTTCTAGATTACTTAAAGATCTAGATTTCTAGCATGTGTTTGAATTGAAAATGACAGGAAAAAAATTTAATTTTGGGTGGAAAAATCAACTTTTTAGAACTTTACCGGTGTTCATTAAAATAAAAGTCCATGTGGTTTTCGAACTCTGGACCTGCGAGTCAGTAGGTCTAAGCTACACCCATAGTGCCACAGAGTAAGACACCAAAGTTTGGCAATTTAAACTGTTTCACAAGGCGTTGACATTGGTATGTTGTAACGTGTTGTCATAAAAAATAGAAGTCACGGGGTGTCGAGGATCGTTAAATACCATTAGATGTTTTAAAATCATGTCACCTCCTGTCTGTTAGAAATCTTTGAATGTCTGTCATGTGCAGATCTAGAAGGGGTTGGGGGGTCCGATCCCACCTGAAAAATAAAGATTTATTAAATTCACATACATGTAGTAAAATTATTGAAAATTTCAGACCCCCCTCCAGCAAATACAATTTTCCCTTAGACACCCCCCTGGAGAAATTTTCTAGATCCATGCATGTCTGTTTAGTACTTTGGGGAATTTCATTGAATTAAATAAAGTTGAGTTCAAATCTCAACAGATACAAAACATACATAGTACATTGCCCTGTATTCATATCAAGTGTTTATAAAAAAAAAAAAAAAATTGTCAAGGACACATTCAGAATGCATTAAAAACTGTTTTTCTTTTTGTCAGATCTTCTGGAGATTGACAAAGTACCAGTATTAATACAATGGTGTTGTAGAATTGTTTGAGGAGTAGTTGTCTTTTGTTTTCAGGTCACTCTGCCCATGTTCCTATTGAATGCGACAGACGATCCATTAGTCCCCCCACCACTGGTGGAGATAGGAATCCAATACGCAAGTAAGATAAGTGGCTGTATTAAGAGCGCTGGATGGTAATTAAAACCATTATGGTGTGAGAGCTAAGTAATAGTCTTTGAATAGGCTTCATGCACAAAAAAACAATTTTTTTATGTTTACACTCTAGTTAACATCTTCACATACTTGTAAACATCTTCCCAAGTCAAAAGTTTCTGATACGCCCCCTTTATGTAGAGCAGAGCGAATCGGAAACTCTTCACTTGGGAAGATGACTACCATTTAGTAAAATTAACAAAAATATGCCTTGAACCCCCCCCTTGCTTACTTGAATATCCGACTGACACCCCACCCCCAATGGAAAAATATTCTGGATCATGCATGCATGACTTTAATTTTATTGATTCAGAAAAATGTATTGTTATCATTTTGTAAACATTTTATTTTATACCCCTGAAATCAAACAGGGAAAAATTATGTCACTGAATTTTACAGGCACACTTAATGTTTACTAAATATTGATCAGCATGTAAACACATTTATCAGGAAGGAAAAAAAAACAAAAAACCTAGATAAATAAAGTTAAGTGCAGGCCAGCTATACCACTTACCATTGAAACTGTGATATCATCTTTATCTATGATACACATCAGATTCAGAAGTATTTTCACATCCAAAATAAACAGCAAAAAGAAAACAGCCCCTCTACCCCCCCCCCCCCCCCCCAAAAAAAAAAAAAACAACCAAAAAACAAGAAAAACAAAACACGTCAGTAATAATATTTTGTATACATGTATCAGAATTTAATATTTATTCCAGACCAACGAGACTGAATTTGTCAAACAATTGGTACATGTATAAGTCAGATGCTATCATTTATCATTCCTTATACGATCATGTTTTCTTTCAGAAACACATCCCAATAGCATATTGGTGGAAACCAGGCATGGCGGCCATCTTGGATTCTTTGAGAGTGGGATTCTGACCCCTGACCCCATCACCTGGTTAGACCGGTCAGCTCTTCAGTATGCGGAAGCCATTGTGACCTTATTTGTTGCCAACAGTCTGCCTCATCTAAAGTTGAAAGCCGCCTGAAACAAAAATGGTGATATTGTGTTTTTTTCAGCACAACTGCAGCATCTTGCCTCCATTCCAAGAGCACCTGTCGTTATGTGTTTAAATTTCAAATTGATTCAATTTTCATCATCTTACACATTATTTAAAAATGTCGATTGAAAAGCATTGACAATCTGCCTCATTAAAAAATGAAAGCCGTTTGAAACAAAAGTGGTCAACGTGATATAATTTTGTGTCAAAACAACTGCAGCATTTTCCCTCTGGTCAAAAAGCACCAAGCTGCCATTATGCGCGTAATTTTTTTGTTTAATTTTCAACAACCTACACATTAGTTAAAAATGTTGATCAAAAAGCATTTTCCATTTTTTTTATAAAATATTTTTTACTTCCTTCATGGCCATGATTTTTAATTTTATAAAAATGAACTAAAGATCTTGCATTATTGACAATCTCCTTATTAAGGAGATATCATAATTCATATATGTAAGGTTTTATTGCTTGTATTTAGTTAAAGAATAAAAACCAGAGGAGCAATTTAATTACATGCAAAAGTTCTTATGTTTACATGTACATAATCCCTCTAGAAAATGTTGGTATGGAATATTCAAGTTCCATAAAATTGTGACAGTGAGACACATTTATATCATTCTTCTATGCAAAAACTGTCGATTCCTATTAACAAACACAATGAATTAATATCTGCGTGAAATTGCGAGAAGGATATCTTAAGGATTTTAGAATTTGGCTTTTTTTTTTTCGAACAGATGTAAACTAAATGAAACTATGATAAAAAAAAATTTGAATTTCGCGATTTTAAATTCTCATGATTTGATGCAAAATGAATGAATCGCAAAATTTAGGTACTGAGTCTCGCATAAAATAAGAAATCTTTGTTAATAAAGGCATTTCTGTAAAATTTTAGTACGAAAAATGAGACACAAACTGTAATCACCTTTATATTTGTTTTTAAATTTCAAAATAATAATAAATAGTCTATTGTTGATAATCAGAACTGTAGGCATACATATAAATGACCATGAATCAAACTTTGTGATATTAATGTCTGTGTATCTCTAATATGAAAATATAAATGTTTATTGATCAGAATTCCAGCTACTTTTTATTAAGACTTTGTATGATATTTCCATGGGTACTAGTATATACTTTTTAATTTATGTGCCATAATTACACTTTATTAAGCCTTATTTTCATCCATTTATATTGCCTTTATATGTATCAATACATTATAATGTTAGTAGTCAGAATTTTTGTTTTTGGTAATTTACAATTTGTTTGTTTTTCGTTTGATTGTTTGATTGTTTTTATATCAAAATTTATAGTTAGAATAGACACTTGGAGTGCAACCTCTCTTTTGGTTGTGGCCTATAGGTATTTAGTGACGTAGTTTGATAGAAATACATAGACAGCTAGAGGTTCAATTTCTGATTTATAGGTTTAGATTTTCTATGTTTTTACTCTCTATTTTTTTTTTAATTGTTAAATGTATGAGAGATAACAAATTAATTTGCCTTTCATACAAATTAACATCACGTACATTCTTTCAGTTACCTCTTTCGCCTTTGATACTGTTAATTTTTATGAAATGTATATCATCAAATAAATCACATTACAGATATAAGTTTGCACTGATAATTTTGCAAATTTTATTTTTATGTTTAGAATCACTATCCCAATTGTTTTCTCCCTTTATATGTAGAATTGAAATGTTTGTTTTTAACTCTAAACTCTTTGAAACTGAATAATAAGTACATCCAAACTTAATTGCACTAAAAAAAAAAGGTGACTTGCGTTTATCAGTACGTGAATGCACCAGGAATAAGAATGAATAATTGCGTTATTAATCATATTATACAAAAGGTTTAGACCAATGGAAATGAAATACATAGTGTTTGTATATATAAAAGGATATCCTCTTTTTTTAAATTTAAATGATTTCAATGTGGTATTTGTTATGAATTATAGATTCAGACCCTTAGCAATATAGATGATGCCTTTACCGGATTTTTCTAAAAAGGGAAAGTGGGCTACGGTTTCCGATAAATTAAGAAAATATGATACATGTAATTTTATGAAAATAAGACGTTTAGTGTTTGTTTTGATTTTTCTGCCAAAATATTATTAAATTGGCTGTTCACATTTATATGACACATATTTTTTAAAAATTGACTTGTGTTTGTTTGTTTGTTTGGGTAAAGCAGGAAAAGCTACTAGTTTATGACTTATTGATTTGGCAATTTACAGTGGGTTCTTGTTTGATGTACATGTGCTTGCCAATAGGATTTTACATGTATTAATGAATTCTATTTTGTCATTAACTTCGTTATTTGTGAGATGGTGAAATTGTCGCAGTTGAACATTTTATATCTCGTGCATCTTTTGAATTTTTTTTTTAATAACATGTCTTAATTTTGGTTTGTTTCTTCATATAACAAAACAAATGTTGACTGTGTTTTCGGGCAACATTGATTATATTAGCCCCCTTGGGACGAAAATATTGCCCTCTGCTTCGCGTTGGGCAATATTTCGTCCCTCGGGGGCTAATATAATCAATGTTGCCCTCAACCCCAGTCAGTATTTGTATATTGTTAAATAATAATTTTGTCACTTGAAAGGAGGTAAAAAAGAGTTATGTCAAAAACAATGGAAACTACCTCTTGAATTGCAGGTTTCTTTGTAAAGAAACCAAAATGTCTACTTGTCAATATATGTGTATCATAAATGTATAAGTAAAATATAAGCTTTGTTGAAGCACAGTACAAATTACAAAGATAGAAAATATAACTTTATTTATCATAATATAACTATATTAAATCTGTTTATATAAAAACTTAAATTTCGAATTCATATTTTGCACAGTCGATTTGTAAAACTTTATCAATAGAATTTTTTTTATTTTTTTTTTATTTTTATATCAGATCAATAGTTTTTGATATAGGTGTTTTATAACATTGAAAAGCCATAAAGAATATACATAGGTAATAAGTCCAAAAGACTTAAAATTTAATGTTGAAACCTGTATATACAATAGTAACATATTTAAGAAATCAAACACCAGTATTTTCAAAACTGTTAGGAGTCTCTTGAAAAAAAAAATGTACAGGAAATACCTATTATATATGTGATTCTTGCCTCCTTACTTTATGATTGTGGATTTCATATATCTATATTTTTTTTTTATAGAAAACCTACTTGTCAGATTGGTAGTTCAATTTTTTTTTTAAACACAATCACCTCCTCCTGTTTTTAGCACACCTGAACAGAAGGTTCAGGTGAGCTTTTCTGATCACCTGTTGTCCGTCATCCGTCTGTAAACTTTTTACATTTTTGACTTCTTCTCTTAAACAGCTTGGCCAAATTTCACCAAACTTGATACAAAGCACTGTTGCACAGGTGAGCGATGTGGTCCATGGGCCTCTTGTTTTTCAACGCAGTGAATGTTTTTCGTAAAGGACTTAGTAACTTGTTTGAAAAATACGTTTTGTTTTTTGTTTTTTTAAGTTTTGTATGTTATAATTTTGTTTTCTATGAGAAGTTAGATATTTAGCAAATTATTTTTTGTTAGTGCATTAATAAAATATATATAAAACCGTTCAGCTCCTTTTTTGTTATGTAATTCTTTTTTAAATCAGAGAAGTAAAAAAAAATACTTGTTATTAAATCGATAATAAAGAAAGGCAAGGGTCATAACTTTGCCTTCTTTTTTGACTGATTTATATTGAATTATGAAAATAACGTCACTTCTGACGTCATAAACTGCCAGTGATTGCATATAAATCAAATAAATTGGTGAAAAACATATTTTATGTCAACTCTTTTATAAAATAACACAACAAGTTAATGTACCTGAATCACTTTAAAAATAGCGAATTATGGGGGCCAAAATGAAAAAAAAGCGGAATTCTCAAGACAGTGATAATGGCCAGTTTTTCTGTGAGGAATCGTTGCATTGCTTTCTTCTTGTTTCACAGGGCCCAGGGCTGGACGGCTGTTGTCATTTTAGGGCACATTGAATTGTTTTGTGTTTTTTTTTCAACTGTGACTTTGGTTTCCATGTCGGTCCGATCGCCTTGTACTGTCAACTTTGCCGCCCAAGTACATTGTGAATGATGGAACTCTCTCTATGTAATGCTGTTTAATTTTCATTTTGGTCTGCTTTTCTGCTTTAAAACCTAAGTCCAGTTCTAATGCTGGTCTAGTTGGGGGGTTGGGGGGGTGACCTCTTTTTTTTCCGCAGCAAATTAAATTAAAATATAGAAAATTGAATACCTATGGAGTCCCCCTCCCACTTTTTAAGTGTGCATTGTCTATTAACAGCTGATAAAAACTATTTGAATGAATAATTGACTATAACATATTTTTAAAGAATTGTATGACATTTGTCTTTTCAAGCATATATCTTTTTATTATTTATACTTTATTTCATTTATTTTTTATTTATTTATTGGTGAGAGGGGTGTTTTTTGTCCGTTGTCCGGGGATTCCATTTGTTGTTTTTAATTTTTACGCGGGAAGGTTGCACTCAAAATTAAATTGCCATCGAGATAGATGTCTATCTGGCTTCATCCGCTGTTGTTTCTAGACCACTAAGTTAAACGTTAATTAACTATTACTTTTATAAAATGAAGTAGTAAAAAATAGGGGTTAATTATTGACTGTGAGCACGGAAATCTGTTAAGATTATGATTATGTTACACAAAAACCCCAATCAAACTTCCTGGTAAGTCCCAGACCCCCCCCCCCTTTTTTTTTGAGGGGGGGGGGGGTGGTAGTTAAAAAATAAACCAAGGGATGATCATCCGTATAGTAACGTTAAAGACCTGTAAACAATACGTCAGAATCAAGAGATAATCTTCCTTGTTAATTAATTTTTAAAGTCTGCGGCAGGACTTACAAGTGGTGTTTGCAAGATATCTGAGGGTTTCCGGTTAGAGAGATCGGTGGTTTCCGGCCGAGATCGGGGTTTTCCGCTGATAATGATTATGTTTCTCTGTCTTACACAAACAGCTGCATTCTTTCCTAACTACAGAAGATTCTTTTGTTGATAAATTGCTCACTCCAGATCTGAAATCGTTTGCTATGAACAAATCGTATATTTAACTGAATGACACAGATATTTAATCCTCTATTCGAAATGCACGTGCGGCGAGATGCGACTTTTTGCCAGAGTTGCGTGTTTCTTATTTTTGGCGTTAATTGGCCATAGTGTTGCTCGGAAACAGAAGGAGAAAACCTGCCGCTTACTTCCGGTAAGTTCTTAAGGACAAAAAAAAAATTGATTTGAAATTTAATTTATATCACTCAATTCTTTTCCCTGACAATTGCAAATTTAACTTGACATAAAAAGAAGATGGGGGATCATATAGCTTAAATAAATACCTCTTGGTTAAATCGTAAGATATGGACGGTTTTAACATTGTCTAAAATTTGATATAATAATTATTATTTTTCCCTATTTGTCGATGTACATGTATATCTACTTTAGTATAGCTTCAATGATGCTCTCATCATGTTCGTTCATAAGCATATGAAGCAAATGCATTTTACACCATATAAAACATGTAATGCATTGATCAATTTCGGTTCTGGCGCAGCCCGATGTTTTGAACCAAATGAAAAATCCCTTTAAAGGTCCCAAAATTAATACACTTTAATAAATTTAATCATAAATAAAAATCAAAACATTTTTTTAAGTGCCTAATACTTTTAAGGGCGTTGTAACAAGATATTATATCCACGCCTTAATTACCATCTTCTTTGAAGGGAAATTATTGTTTAGATATTGTCATAAGTGTCTTTTTTTATTATTCGAAATCTAAATATTTAAATTTAAAGACAGTCATTTTGGAAACATGCTTCAGATGATCAACATTGAAGGACTATAGATAAAAGTGGAAAATAAAACACTTCTTTCATATATAAATTAAGTTCATATTTTGCACTCTTGAATTTCAAAAAAAAAATTGAAAATGTGTGAAATCATCGTTATTTCTGCCGGATAAATAAATATCGATCGATCGATAGAGAGAGAGAGACAGATAGAAATATATTTTGTAAACAACAAAATTTTCCATCCTGTATTGTTTTACGCGGAAGATTTAGGTTTAATTAACATGACCTTCTCTCAATCCTACTAAAATGTGATGCACCCTTCATTGTTACATGTATAATAGAATTACGATGCATTTTTTCGCGCCCCGTCAATGCACTTTTGCATTTAGTCTGAGGATAAATTGACCAGGTTTTTAAAATGAGCACTAACACTAAGGAAATCTAAATTTATTTATTTCTCTCTCTCTCTCTCTCTCTCTCTCTCTCTCTCTCTCTCTCTCTCTCTCTCAGTACATGTACTAGTTTTGTTTTTATATTGCAATGACTACAATTTTAATCCATAGACGAATTTTACCAATTTTGCAAAGCGAGATGATTTAATATTCAAGGAATATAGAATCATTCTTTTAGCATTATGAGCTGATCAAATACGGTCGGGAGTGATCAAAGTTTTCTTTTATGTTAGATTTGATCACGTCCGACCGTATTTGATCACCTCATAATGTTCCAAAAATGATTCCTTATTACTTCTTATTTACATAATTTTCAGCAGTTTTAATATGAACTGAACTTTATTTATTTTACAACGATTGATAAGCAAGTTCTACAACTTATATTAATATCTCTCGTTGGCACGGATGTTAGCGCGAGGGGGTCAGTTGTACTATTTAATATCAAAAAGTCATTGTATTGGACATTACATAAAAAAAAAATCGGTTCGTAGTTTTATCTCAAAGACACTGGGACAATGTAAATATTTCAGTAAACAACAAAGTTTTGCTTACACGTTTGTAAACACTTCTTATATAGATGCTTTTGCTTCATTTACCATTGTTCATTCTGACGAATAAACGTTGTATCTTCGCTCCGTTTGGCAGGAAGTTCACAATTAACGCCCTGCAAAAGATTCATTATTCATACAAGTGGAAACAAATAAACTTAGTTAGGAACGACTAAACTCACAAGGATAACTAGTAGCCCCCCCCCCCCCCCCCCCAATTAATAAGGAAAAAAAAGCTGAAATACTTTGTTCTCGAATTTCTGTAGTATTAAATATATAAATATTTAAACTTCAATCTTTCATCTTAATTGTAATCTTATTTATTGAAAGGTGTGAACTATTTAAAACATTCATCTATCGAAGAATTGGTTTGAACATATTTTATTGTATAAACATATACAAATGGTTCGAACACAAGTTCTTACAACTTACGAGGTTCTTACCAAGTATAACAATTTACAACTGTATAGTAGTTTACAATGGAAAGTACATAGAAATGGATATTACTAATATAGTTAAGTTATTGAACAAACGTACATGTATAAAAAGTTCTGTTGAATTTGGTTTAGGCAGTAAAATTGAAGTTACACGAATCTGCCACAATCTCTTATAAATCTTTGAACAGCTAAAAAAATATGTTGGTTTAAATTGACACTCAGAAATTCGTCTCCCCACAAAAGTAAATGACAATTAATAATATTAATTTGATTTAAGTTCAAAAGGTTTGAAAACAATTCATTTCGTGCATTGATATAATTTTTACAACCAAAAAACAAATGATAAGAATCTTCTGGTAATCCGCATTGGCAATTAGGGCTTTCAATAATATTTTTTCTGAAAAGGTCGAAGTTTAAGATACAGTTATGTCTAAGTTTTGTGTGTATGATGTTAAGTCGTCTCTTGCCGAAGCAAAAATAGGACGGAGGTTTAATTTGGTTTAATTGAATACTGCTTTTGAAACTTGTAAAGGAGGAATTGTTTCTGATAAGTAAACTTAAACTATCGAAGAATTAAACAAAATTATATTATTATAATGAATTATGGTCGTAAGAGAAGCATCTATAAAATTCACGAAAGAATGCCTTTATAAGGTTTATGTTTTCCATGTTAAATTGTTATTTTAGGTTTTATTTTTCGTTTTTTTTTTAATTATTATTTTTTTTTTTTTTGAATTAGTAAAGTTATTAAGATTTTATATTTGCTATCAATATTAAAGAAATGAACTTCTTTGCGTATGAGTGTATGTTTTCGCGCATGAAAAAAATTATCTCTCAACCATCTTATTTGATTCCCGCAACCCACGTGTTAGGCACTCCACAAAATATGATCAACTAACTATTATTAGCGACGATGTTAATTCGCGATTTACCTGATATAAACAGGTTCGCTACGACTTATTTTCGCGATTGGAACCTTATCAACACCTTTCTAGTTTATTTACAAACATATGGAATGAACTAGTTCGCGGCAAGAAATATTCGCAACGATGAGGCTATTGCGTACCTCGCAAAAAATTCCCACGCGCGAATAAACAATAGTAAAATCTTAAGGAAGAGTTAGATAAGGATAAATATCAATTAATTTTTTTATTTATATATTTTTTATCGTTTCAGTCGGGAAAGTCTTGCAGAGCAGTGTATTATTCAGGTAAGTTACACTTTTAGTTCTAGACTAGTTGCAACTCACCCCATCCCACCCTGTTTGTTGTTAAATGATAAAAGTTTTCGCCTTATAACTTGCAACCAAGCTTTTTAAAAATTATCAGTGATGTACAGTATTTCAACATGCTATGTGCAGAGCGAAATTGCACAGTCTTAAATTTTTTATTTGGTTAGAGGATGGAAGTTCAAGTTCGTACAAAAAATCTACCTCAGACAGTAATGTTTAATGACGTTTGGCTCTGAGTCAGTTCCTGTGGTTTTTATTGTGTCATATATATTAGATCATATCCTCATATTTTTTTTTCTGAAAACCGCCACACCAAATATATTTTTTCTTCATTGATTCAAGTCTCTCCGGTTTTCTGCACATGTCGACATAATATTGATAATAATTATGAAGCACATACATAGAAAAACATAAAGTCTACATAAATACGGTACAAAGCATTATGGGTATCCATGATACAGGGGAAATGCATTACTTGATGTTGATTTTATAGATTAATCAAAACTGTTTTTGTTGTGGTTTGACTTTCATTATTTTTTTTCTTAAATTTTCATTAATTATGTTGTTGAGTTGATCCAGGATATCAAATAATCATCGAAGTAGAGATACACAAATTGTATTGATTTTCCATTATCTATGAATTTAAATAAACTTTGAACTGTGACTTTATCTTAATCAACGAAAATATGTGTAAAATAAATTTTAATGCAACCACACGCATATATATCATAACCAACTTTGCGTAAAGTAGAGTAACATTTAAAGACGCCCTCAAACTGTAGACAATTACACGAAGTTAATCATTTTATTCAAGTAACAACTTTACAACAATCGCAACTTCTCGGGTCTTCCCGGCAGAGCTCGGGTTTTATTCGAGCTCTGCCGGAAAGACCCGAAAAGTTGCGATTAACCAAGGTAATCTGATTGAATATCTCGAGTCGGAAAAAACAGTTTGGTGCTCACTCATATATTTTTTTCTTTCAGACTGTACAACCGAGTTTCTTCAAAGCCAATACCCTGTCCTCTACTCCAACTCCCAAAACATCACCATAGCAACACCAAACGTTACATCAGAAACCACAGATATAAAAGACAGATATGGATTGTTTACCTCAGTAAATGTCACTATTCACCCTGGAAATGGTAAATTTAGAGGTGTCTTTCTGATGCACGCTTTAACGAAATTAACGCATTTTATTTATGTATTTTTTTTCTTCGAGTAATTTTGGCAACCGAACAATTTTTTTTCTAGACAGGGTTTTAAGGATTTGACAATATATTTTTCTTCTTAAAAAAATTCGACTGCATATTTTTTATGGTAATGTATTTACTTTCAAATTAGTCAGTTAAATTAAATGATTGCAAATTCATCATATCTTTAATAAAACTATGCGAAAATTTGAAAAATGTTTTCAATATACATGTTCAATGAGCTCTACGGAGCCTTTCATTCTTTTATCATCAAATGATAAAAACAACTTTTTGTTCAGAATTAGAGACGGAGATCCAAGGATTTGAGGCACGGCTGACGTCAATTGAGGGATCAAGGTGTGTGATTGTGACTTCATTTGGGAATGGAACATTTTCCGAGGCAGAGAGAAATGTGAGTATGTTTTTGTTTTTATTTTAAATTCGACAAAATAATGCGCTGATCTTTTGCCGTTCAAATGCAAGATACAGACAGGAAACGGAATTTAAACATCTTTTCAGTGTTTTCTGATCGGAAAATACTAAAAATATTAAAACCCATGTGAATCATGTATTGATCAAATTGATTTCTTTTTTTTTTTCTTTAGCTTAAATTTGCGATATTTCTTAATTCAGTTTGAATTTTTTTTTCTGCAGAGTGGGTTTAGTTTTCGCCTTGTACTATCCAAGAGCGTTAACTTCTCCGTCTGGTCCTTACCCAAGTCACCGGCCTCACTCCCGGCAGAGAGCTTTATCCTGGCAGGAGAAACAATCGGTAAAATTATGTCTGTTCTTTTTCTTTAAATCCTCTTCTACCAACTCCTCTTCAACCGAGTCCTTTTGAGAAAAAAAAACTGCTCTTCAACCCACTTGTCTTCAACTAAGTCCTCTTCAACCAATTCTTTCTCAACAAACTTCTCTTGAACAAATTCCGAGTTTCTCTTTAACAAATTCTAGGCTTCCTCAGAGGATTCTTTTAAAATTTCCTCCACAACTCTTCATTAAACACACATCTCTTCTTCTTGTTTTCTCTTTCTCAAATCTAAAGACCAATCTTTACCAGACTCTTCCTCTTTTTCATTAAATTTTCCCTATCAGTTTAGGTAAACTATTTTGAAACATCAATTACATGACACTGTACCATTACATGGTTTCTGTCCATTGCGCTACATTTTTTGTATGTACATATGAAACAATCGCATGTTATTTGATTTCCTTTCAATATTTCTAAATTTTAACCAACTATTCATCCTTTTACGAAAAATGTTCCTCCCAGTTCCTTGCGTGAATGTTATTCAATCGCAGAATATTATAATCAATGAAAAGAACTTCAAGAAAATCGTCAATATAGCCTGATTTACATTATACATGTATCCTTTTAAGACTACCCGCCTGAGAACTCCTCCCTGTGGTATACAAAGATATGGTTTGTTAACAACTCACGTGACCGGATCGTCGAGGTCCAGTTCCAACCGGCTCCAGCCGCCTACGGAATCCGGTACTACAACATCCAGCTCCGTCAGATCAAGTACAGCGGGTTCGAGGGGATGACCAGCCGCTTAACGACTCACGCCAAAATGGAGTTCGCCATGTCCTCCTCGGTAAGTGTTTCTTTATCAATTCTGTGTGTAATCTTTATTGATTGATTTACGTCACATCGAGCATCTTTCCCTCCGATTTATTTTATCTAACGTCAAATTTGGTGTATTTCATTAATTGATTGTGTTTTACGTCATATCGAATGAATTTTATCTATCGATAGTGTTTTTTGTCATGTCGAGTATATTTCACCCATTGATAACGATTTATTGCATACTGCAGTATCGAATTTATATTCATTTTATCCTTTGAAGGATATTGATCTCCCGGTGAAAGGCGTATTATATTTGTTTAAGCAATAATTGTTGTTGTTGTAATGTGATAAAAAAAAAACTGTTTACGGAATATAAAATGCGCTTACATTGAATAGGACCGTAATTTAAACATTGACAAACTTTCAAGAAATGTTGCTTTTTAAGGTCAATTTGCTTTTATTTTGTTACAGATATATGTCAAATTTAGAGAAGTTGAGCCAGGAATGTACAGAATCAAGGTAGAATGCCGTGGAATCATTTTATTCGTATTCAATGTTCATGGGTATCCAAAATGTTCCTAGATCGTTGGGACGTAATTTTGTTGGTAATGTAATCGGGATAATTTTAATAAATATAAAACAAATGTTTGTATATGCGTTCGTTGGGATGTTAATTCGCGCGCAAGGATTACCCACGAAAGCCACGAACATTGGTCCCCAACGAACAATGATGATTCCAGAAATACTTTTTGACTGTGCAATAATGAATCTTTAGGATTAATTGCAATTCATGCCTATGAACCTGTTTTCTGTAACAAAGCAAGGATCTCTATATCCGTACAATGAATTACGTTTCTAGGTTGAACCGTATGATGATTTAAAAGGTGACCATGACAGATGTCGCTGTAAGAGGTTCGGTGCGTGCAAAGCTTGCAACTGCACGGAAACACCGACTTTCATCATTGAAGACAGTAAGTTTATTTTGAGTTTTATGTATTATTTTTAGCTGAGGAGCCATATCGGTATATGAGGACAAAAATGAAGTTGGTTTTAGGACATGATAGTTCTTATCTTTAGCGCAATATACGCTGCTTGTTAAAAAAAATGACTGAATTTAAATACAAATAGCAGAATACATTATTAACCTGCAATTAATGAATTTACATGTTAAAACACATACTGAATTATCTTTTTAGCCCGGCCAGTGGTTACGACATCAAAAGAATATACAACGGGCGAGATTTCAACGTCAATAAATACTCACGACATCGCCACCCTTACACACAAACAAACCAAGCAATGGAAGGGACTAAAAATGCAACTCCAAAACGATGACATCACATGGGCCATGGTATCCACCGGAAGTGAAGAAAAAACTCCCGCCCTGCACTCCGACTTACCTGAAGTGTCTGATAACAACAGCCAGACGGGTCAAAACTTCGAGGAGGCAGTCGGCGATGAAGGCGAGAACGAGGACGCCGGAAGTAGTTGGAAAGTTCCGGTCAGTGTGTTCTCCGTCCTGACGGTGGCGCTGGGTGCCATCGTGTCCGTGTTCGCTGTGGTCAATTACAAACGACAAGGTTAGTCTATCCTCGTGGACGTATTGTTTGGTTCTCTCCCATTCTCTGTTATTGTTTTGTCTCTTTTTTTCAATATTTTGTTCCTCTACTTGTCTTAAATTTCCCTTTTTTCTGTCTCACCAGCTTCCTTCCTCTTGACATTTGACTCTCTCTCTCTCTCTCTCTCTCTCTCTCTCTCTCTCGTAAACCGTATATATTGTTTATCAGTTTATATTTTTGGTTTGAATTTTTCAGGGAAAAGCTGCAGAACCATTAATCTTTACAACAACAATTATAAAGGTTTGTTCTTTGATATTAATGTAACTCTGTTTTATATCTTTTGATTGATCATATCGGTTTTGCACATTGTTTTATTCTATATATTTACATTCAAAAGCATTCACGTATTTCTATTAGGTTCCGGTCCCGGTATAGTGATTATCCATGACCCAAAGCACAATGCGCATGCGCAACAATTGCTTACATCCATCAACAAAGACATACCAGAGGTCATCGTGGAAACCAAAATGTTCAACGACAAATGTCTCTGGAAGAAACTCGCCTCGGACTCCACATTCTTCGTTTTGTGGATGACGCCGAAATCGTTTACCCAGTTTGAGCGACGACTGCTGAAGGATCGGCGAATACCATCCTCGGTGCTCTCTCAGATTCAAAAGCGATTCGTCGTGATAGAGTCGGAAAATGAGGAGTGTAGAATTCAGCCAAGGATCCAGTACTGGACCAAGTATGTGTTGAACAAAGAACTAGACATTTTTCTAAACTTTCTCCGAAGTAACGTTTTACAAGAATCGCGCGACGCTTGGCTTCCCTTCAAGCAGACGACAGCAGATACCACAGAATCACATCAAGCGTTGCTGAGACACTACAGTCGAATGGACTCAGGTATCCATAGCGATTTTGAAAACGAGGCTGATTTCACTCCGTGCGAAAACGACGTAGAAAAGGCTAGCATAGCTGCGGTTACAATAGCAGAATGCCACATGGACGCACCGATTACGCATCAAAACAAACCGACCGCATTATCTTTCCCTTCGCATCAACTCGCCAAAAAGACTATCGCTGAACTCGAGATATTACCGGAAGAGCAACGAGAGCTCTCGCGCGTGGACACTAAAGATCGGTTTATGCCACCGGAAGCGTTTTCGTGCTATGACGTAGAAGGAAGTATTTTGTCGGAAGCCATCATGTTCCTCAATGAACGAAACGCTCCACCAATGGCAGCGAGTTTGAAATTTCCCGAGGACTCCCTTTCACTGACAAACGACGATTTCTTGATGTTTCGCGCCTCGGTCGATCGGCGTAGCGATACA
This sequence comes from Magallana angulata, assembly GCF_025612915.1. Classification (NCBI taxonomy): domain Eukaryota; kingdom Metazoa; phylum Mollusca; class Bivalvia; order Ostreida; family Ostreidae; genus Magallana; species Magallana angulata. Next base: position 32,150,425 of record NC_069112.1, read on the forward strand.
CCTGTTTGTTATCAGAATTTGATCGGATATGAGGAGGAAATTGAGGAAGACCCGTATGAAGACCAGAGCCCGGATGCTGAATATCCACCACTTCCGGTTGGGGACGCGGACAGTGTTGGCGGACTAAGCTGCTAGAAATCGATGTATCTGCTGTTCTACCTCAAAGATTGAGATATGAGATATTGAAATATGAAATATTGAGATATGATTTTAAGAATGGATTTCTATGTTTTTTTAATTTTACGTACAACGATTTTCTCTGTTATTCATCTCAAAGCTGTAAAATCATATTATAATATCATTAGGCTTGTATCTGCCCTCGTTAATGAAAGTGCTTAAAACATTTTGAAGACATTGTAATATTCAATGGAGACTTTATCATGTTTAAAGCGTATGTCGCCATTCGTCGACCAACTGTATCAGAAAAGCACAAAAAAGTTTTTTAAAATGAAAACAATCAACCAATGAAACAAAAAACAAAAAATGACATCCGTAATTTGGTCTACATTACACATTCAACAAAAACTGTCTGAAAATTACAGCAACGTCCTGTATTTGTAAATATCCTCGGTAACCCACTCGGTAACCCCAGGAAGAAGGACGAGGATCTTCAAGGCCCATAGAATGTCCTGTTACTTTGAAAAAAAATACGAAATTTGGTCACCAAATTAACGCACTTTGAAAAAAAAATTCAAAGTGCGTAATTTTTTCAAAATGCATTTCAGGCCAATAGAATGCACACGGAACGAAGAGAGTGTGCAGAAGGGGGAGGGGCGTTTTTTCATTCGGAAATTTGTCCCTTCCTCTGTCATTGTCTCTCTCACACTCTATCGTTGATAAATATTTCACAAGCTTTTCCCAATCAACAATATTCATGAATGAATTAATGTTTTCTTCTTCTCTAAACTTTCCCCTTTTTTCTGCCGCGTTATCTTCTATATACATGTTGACCTCAATTATCAAAGTCGTCACTTTGCAGGGGCCAAAGTTTTTGAGTCACAATAAAAGGCTTATATAAGATTTTACATATCACAAGTATATTCACACTGCCAAAAACCCACAACCCCTCCCCCGAACGTATGCATTATAAGTGGAATGGAGATAGTCCTGCATGTACTTGTATCCTGTAATGGTGGAGGGGGGGGGCATCTTGAGTAGAATAAAAAGTTCCTTGGTGCAGGTACATGTATTAAATAGACTTGAAATCTTCCATTTCTATCTATACACAAGAAGATGAAAAAACCACCACCCCACCCCCACCCACCCCTTATCAATTACGAATAATTTTATTGTATTCGAGCATACTCATTTTGTAAAATTTATTTTTTTTAATCATGTGTAATACTGATGCGAATTTGAAATTTTAAAAACACATCATCATAGTTATTTTTTTATTAATGAAAATAGAGTAACTGTATTTTTTCTAAACTGTTTTCAAAGAAATTTTTCATATCATAACTTTATTTTTGTTTTAAATTAACTCAATAATGTTTTTTTCTTTATTTCTTTTTATTTAATTAACTTGCAAAAGGAGGGCAGCTATTCTTATATATGTTAATATATTTATAGCTACAATTTACTTTCATTGATATTATATGAGTGTATGCACAAAGCTGCAAGTTATAATATATAAAAAAGAAAGATAACAATTTGTGCTTCTAATTTTAAAATCTGAAATTTGTTATACGTAAATATAAATTGTTTATGTTATCTTTGTGCAAATTTGACCTTGTTCTAAATTGTTTTGTTTATCTTGAAAATAAATACATTTTGTTCAAGTAGTTTTTTTTTCTCTAAAAGGGGGACGCACTAGATTTACTTCAACAGTTAACACAATCATTTCCGATCTCTCGCTACCAACGCTATCGTAACTTCTCGGTTCTTTTTAAGCGCGGACTCGGATGTTTTCGTTCACGAGAAGTTCCGTTTGCTTTAAGATGATAGTGCATCTGAGTAATATACACTGAAAATCCTCAAGCAGGGCTTTTTTCTGTGAAAGACGGGAAAAAAGCCATGCGATATGTAAAGATCAATATATTTTTAGCTAACGGGAAAAAACACTCTCAAAAATCATTACACATTAAATTTATCAACAAAATATCCTTTGGTTTTGGTTAGAGAGAGAGAGAGAGAGAGAGAGAGAGAGAGAGAGAGAGAGAGAGAGAGAGAGAGAGAGAGAAATTCAAATTTATAACTGTCAATATACTGTAGACGTACTTTTGTCCGCGTATATATATATGTTTTTTGGATGGTCATGTGAAATTACATGTAGGCCTCATGCAAAAGAAGCGCCCAAAATTTCCACCAGAAAAGGAAACGTTTGCTCTGAAAACACTTATGTCCCAAGGCTATAGAATTCATTGCTCTCTTTAAGTGATATCTATTTAAGTGTATAACCACAATGGCCCAGTGTTGGTGCTGACCGGGGCTTCCGCCTATCTCTTTGTTGATTAATGCGCCACCCTCCTTATATTTTGAGAGGGTCAATGATAGATTCCTTTTATCTTCGTTCATTGTCCGTTATATAGATATGAACCCCACTTGACTGACCATATGATGACCATTGGTTCATTATGTAGACTACTATAGACACACTTTATGTGTATACACAAAGCTTCCTTTTCTTTCGATTTTAATTCGATGTTTGGACAATAACATAATAGATAAATCCTTGTTAAATGAAATACTTCTTAACCCCCCAACCCCCCCCCCCCCCCCGCTCCCTTTTCCCCAAAAAATCTGCGCTGTTGTCTTTATGACTTGTAAAACGCGAAGAAGATGCCTTAAAATAAAATAGAGACAATATTGAAACAACATTGCTATGACCCATGTGGATTTAATTGTTAATTGTTTTATTATCCACGGTAATACACGCTGCTTATAATCATTGCTTTTAAGTTTTTGTATTTTTACGTACTTAAATAGGATATTAAGGTTTCCGTTATTTAGATATATACTAAGGTTAATTATTTATATCTGTGTTTCAGTTTCTATGTACAACGAGAACGTCAACAAAGTCAGTTTTTGAAAGTAAAGTCAATAATTTTGCACTGGGTATTGTCTTAAGTTTACAAAATAAATACATCATAATAAAGATTATTTTGTTCTACTTAAGGAATTAGGAATCATTCTATGAGTATTATGAGGTGATAATTTCGGTCTGGGCGGGGTCAAATCAATAGATTTGAACACGCCTCGACCGAAATTATCACCTCATAATATTAAAAAAATGATTTTGATTCTTATTACTTATATTAATATTTTTCCAATTTTTACACTTTTAAACACCATTATTTTGTCCACTGTTTTTTTATGTAGCACATGTGTAACTACGCGGAGCCGCCAATAACCTTTTTCGGTTATGCAATATGACACGCCCATTTTGTGTCATCTTTTATGCAGTTAAGGGGTTTTTGGATTCAAAATTGATTCGTAACATTATCACAGACAAAGACAATTGAAAATTAAAATATTTATTTCAATGTTTTGGCGTAGGTTGCTTATTTACGTTCTATTTACATGTAGTGTAAATAATACAAATATCTTAACCCTCCCCCCCACCCCCCAGAAAAAAAATAAATAAAGAAAAAGTGGAAGAGACCTAAGTCTTGGTTAACTTTAAAGTAGGTGGTTAATTCATGGACTTATTTTCTTTAAATACGTCGAACTAAATGTTATGTCCCGAAATAAACAAAATAAAAATCAAAAACAAGAACTTTTTATTACCTTTCTCATATGTGACTATAGTAGTCATCGAACATAATAATATTTGCCAACTTATGACAGCAAAATTTAGACGTTGTACATGCGACAGAGTACATCACAGTTTACAGGAATGATAAAAGTTCTTTACCCGTGCATTGGCTCTATAACAAAAGAGAAAGAGAAAAAAATTCAGATACATAAAGATTAAACTTTAATACTGTTGAATCATTTTTATTCGTGGGAGTCACTGTTCGTGGGTAGCCAAAGATTTTCCTGGTTTGCGGGGGCGTAATTTTGTTGGTAGCATGTTCTACTTCGTAAATGAATATTAAACAAATGCTTGCATATACTAGTACGTTCTTTTGGATGTAAATTTGCGGGCAAGTGTAACCCACGAATGCAACGAACATTGGTCCCCAAAAACAATGATGATTCCACAGTACTCATTCATTTAAGAGTATGAAAAAACGTGTGAGTGAATAAATATGGCGTTTTAATTAATACGCAACGTAGTATTAATTTTTACATGATGGTGAATAGATGAATATATTTTCATCCACAAACTATGATTCCTCTTATTTCTTACGGAAATTAATTGTGATTCATAGCTTATTTAAATCCGTAGCTATTAATGCAGAAAAAAATACATAACCAGCTAACGTGGGTTAAGTATTTTTTTCTGCAATGTTGCCACCTTCATATTCCGCATGAATCACCAAAGAAAGCTTTTCATTTTTTAATTGAGCCTTTGAATGAAACATTTTACAGGAAAGAGGTTTTTAAACTTACCACTTTCCTACAAACACAATCTGTAACGACTTACCACTTTCACACATACACAGTCTGCAATGAGCGACGTCGTATTTGATACAGTGGGGATGGCAGTTAGGTGGAAGGGGCTTACATTGGGAACCTTTAATATAATACAAAACATCATTATCAGAATGTTTGTTTTTAAAATAACAATATCTAAAAGAATTAGAATATAAAATGACATGCCCTACTTTAGTTGCTCTCTCTCTCCTTCTCTCTCTCTCTCTCATATTTATAAACATCCGCTGTTAAAGTGATCTAAATAAAAACATAAAGACAACAAAAACAAGTTACTATCCTATCCTATACCTCCCCCACTTCCTCCGGCGGCCATTCCCCCGGCCGACATACCGCCGCCGCCTCCTGCAGAGAAACCGCCGGCAGCGCCACCCCCGAAACCGCCGCCGCTGCCACCGCCACCACCACCGGACGTTGCTAGCGCAGTACCCCCGGATGTTCCACCACTGGTACCACTAACAGCCACGTATGTTCCTGAAACATCGTGAGCCTCCGTCAATAGCATAAGTCAAGAAGATCAAATCAGACGTGTATGCTTTCCAAAAAAAAGAGAGAGACTTTCAAATTTTTGAAAGGGAAGATTATCCTCTCCATGCAAAATTCCAAAGTCTTAATCTGGGTTTGGTTTGATGGGGAATTGGAAGCATGAAGTTATTTTTTTAATAATCGACCTTTTTAAATGTCCATTTATAACACTCTTTTGAAAATTATTTCTATATATGCATATCCGTGAAATTAGAAAAAAATGTGGAGAACCATTTCAATTAGATAAATTGCATACATGTTAATGAACGTCATAGAAGCGTAAATTTGAGGTCGATTTGCAAAAGAGAACAGGAATGGAAGAGACAAGCTTAAATCTTTTGAGAGACTAGATTATACTGAGGATCTGAAAGTTCATGACATGATACCGGTGTGATGGCCGCAGTTATCCGTGCACTCCGGCGTCTTCTGAACAACGACGACCTGCTGGGGTTTAGGACTACAGTCGTGGTGGCATTCGTCCACCTTCTGCACGACGATTGGATGGGTCTCGCATGTGGTACACTTCTGTTCACACCTACAGACAGGGCAACCGTCGTGACCTTTGTTTCCTAGCGTGTATCCGTTGGCACATGACGTCATACAGGTGATAGTTGCGTCACATGTTTTAACTGCGATGGCTGTTGGTTGTTTTTCACACCCCGTTTTACATTCAGCTTAAAATACATGTTGTTAGCTTTTTCACTGCTGTTCTTTTTTTCGCTAATCCTCATAATTGTTGGTTAGTTTTTTTACACCTTACTTTTTTGTATCTTTGCGCATGTGCAGCTAGGACATCCGTGAGCGTCAGTTCCGCCCAATGTGTATCCTTCTCTACATGTTGTCATGCAGTTCATCGTTGTGGGACAGTGTGCCAGGATGGCGTGCGCATCTATATGAGTTGGTTGTGGCGTAGGACGGGGTTTGGAAACTGAAAGGATTGATTTTGTTAGCGTAAAGCTTATAATATATTATTTGTTCAATAACATCACCTCATTGAAAATAGACCAACATACAGAAAAAGAGATGTAATGCCACAACTATACACTAGGTTTAATGTGATTGTTTATTCGCAGAATGGAAACACAAAAAGCAACACACAGAGACAGCAAATGGTACAACATGTAGGTCAATATGGATTTTATAGGTAAGTGGTGTTCTTGAACAGGACAGGAGATATGAAAAATCGGTTCGTTTGACAATGGCGGGATACAGTGAACAAGCGAAATAAACACATAACATCTGCATGGATGTTCCGTCCATTTTTGATTCCAAGTGCGCATGATCAAACACGCACCCGGCACGCAGTCGCATTGTGGACAACCGTCACTTCCGGCAGTGTAAGCAGTTTGGCATTCCTCGGAGCAGGAGAAGTGACCATTGCATTTCAGGGAGGCAGGGGAGGTGTATGCTTGTTCTACAAAAATAAAAAACAAAGAATTGATTATTGCATTTCAGAGAAGCAGGGGGGGGGGGGGGGTATATGCTTGTTCTACAAAAATAAAAGAGAAATATTTTTTTTTTAAAGTTTGTACATTTAAAAAAAAATGTAATGGGTTTTAAGCATGCACGTATTAATAAGACATATACCTGGTACCACGTGACAGGAACAGGTTGGACAGCCATTAGCATCCGGTTTATAACCATGGAGGCATGTGATCGGACATGCGAACGAGGACAGACAAACTATATTTTGTGTATCTGTTAACAGGCAAATACAATTTGAAATAAATTTCAGTTGACAATTGCAAGCTTGTCAATCACTAAATATCGAAATCATCATTCCTTTATTATCATGATCTATATTTCATAATTTTTATCATCAATTGAATAATTGTTAGTATCATGAGAAGTTCTTAAAAGTGAAATGATGCAAATTAATATAAATCAAATAAAAAAAAATACTATAAGAATCAACAATGAAAACTTACTTAGTTTTTCTTTTTGTCCTGACGGTTCTATCTTCCCTTCTGTTTTTCCTTTCGGTAAATTTCCCAAACCGTTTAGAGTATTCTGATGTGGCAGACCTTGCATCGTCTCCCCTTGTTTTCCTAAACATGTGCAAAGTGGGCAGCCATCTTTCCCCTGTCCTCCCAAACGATAGCCCAGGGGACAAGTGGTCATGCAGTGCATTGTTTCTGGACACTTCTTAATTATGTATTGTACATCCAGTTTGCTTCCAGAGGAACCACCACCTAAAGATCCGCCTGTCAATTGACCACCTCCAGCCGATCCTCCCATCATTGGTCCACCTCCTGTCGCGCCTCCGTATCCGGTTGGTGCGTGGAAGTTTCCTAATGGCCCACTTCCTCCAGATCCACCTCCTATTGGTCCTGATCCACCTCCCGTTGATCCACCTCCCATCGGTCCTGATCCACCTCCCGTTGATCCGCCTCCCATCGGTCCCCCTCCAATTCCTCCACTTCCCGGTTTCCCAGAGCCACCCCCAAAACCAGATGGACCTTGTCCACTCATTGAACTACCAGCCGAGTTCCCTTGTAATGGATTGAAACCACCGCTGCCTCCACCAAAGTTCGGTGTCATTCCACCACCGAGAGTATTTCCATTACTTGATCCACCTGATGAAGGTTTTGGACCAGTTCCAGATCCGACACTCTGAAACGGATTGACACCAAATCCTGATCCGCCTTGAGAACTTCCACCCGTATTAAAACCTCCAGATCCCCCGAATCCCGGTTTGCTCCCTCCACTATTTGAAGAACCAGCAAAAGGATTCAATCCACCATTTGTGCTTCCAGATGTCATTCCACCAGAACCACCGAATGATGGCTGAGGACTACCACTTCCTGTCCCGGTAGTCTGAAACGGACTAGGTCCAAATCCTGATGCGCCGTTTCCATTTGAATTTCCTCCTCCACCCTGAGCGCCATTTGAACCCCCTGTCGTTTGGAAAGGATTAGGATAAGTGTTTTCCGAAAATCCGGGATTGCTGTTGCCACCGACTGCTGAAAATGGGCCAGTTGAGGATCCATTACCAGAAGTCATTGCTCCCGCAAAAGGACCACTTCCCCCATTTTGTCCAGCAGCTTGCATAAAAGGACTCGGCTTGAAACCTTCATTTGTAAAAGCTCCATTTCCGGAAGCAACGAATGGATTTGAAAAATTTCCACCGATTTGTCCGCCACTCATTTGACCGTTCGTGTTCGTGGCCACGATGCCTGTTTGCTGTCCGCTGTACTGACTGATGTCTATCTGCTGACCGTAAGTCTGAGCAGTGTTGACTTGGGTAAGACCTCCACCTACGGATCCAGCAGAAGTTCCTATATTTTCGTTCCCGCCTGTTACGGTTTGTTGTGCGTTCATTCCACTGCTTCCCTGCAAGAATTGTGGTAAAAGTGGATTGTTCCCAGAGGAAGATCCAGCTGAAAAGGGTCCTGCTTGGCTACCATCTCCACCTGTACTAGGTTTGAAAGGTGACGACATGCCATTTCCAGCTGTATTTCCAGACAATGATTGTCCGCCATTACTTCCAACGTTAAAAGGTGAATTCACTCCTGAACCAGTGTTGAATGTAGATCCGGTTCCACTATTTCCACCGCCGTTGGTCCCTGGTTTAAATGGTGATGACATACCAGAACCGGCTCCTGTCCCTGTACCCCCTCCATTCGTTCCTGGGTTAAATGGTGACGGCATTCCCGACCCACTAGTTGATGCTCCTAAACCTCCTGTACCACCGTTTGTACCCGGATTAAAAGGAGATGGCATACCAGATCCGCTTGCAGTGCCAATGGAAATACCACTTCCTCCGTTACCGTTTGGATTGAAAGGCGAGGGCATACCTGAACCATTTGAATTTCCGGTGGTTAACCCACCACTATTAGTTCCTGCTATTCCAGTACTACCTCCCGAACTTATCGGCGAGGGAACTCCTCCTCCATATCCTGTCCCTGGTTTGAAACCTCCCGACATTCCGCCAGTACCACCAGGCTTAAATTGGTTACTTCCACCTGATGGCTTAGAGTTGTCACAATCACCTTGACAATTACTTCCGCCAGAAGTTACGTGAGATACGAGAAGTTCGTGACCCGTATCGCAGTCTTTGCATTGATTTACTGATACTTGTTGCGGAACTGGTACGGCTGTTACTGAGTTGCAATTGTTGCAAGGTTCCACAACCTTTGGTGGAACAACCACTGCTGTTGCTGTGTTGCAGTCGGTGCAGGGTTGTTTGATTGTCTGAGGGACAACTGTGTTTGTATTGCAGTTATGACAAGGTTCGACAGTTTTCTCGGGAGCTGATACAGGCATTGTATAATGATAAGTATATTTCATCATTACATAAACTAGAGTTGATTATCACTTATCAACATTTCAAGACTTTGTTAAATTATTGCATTCTATTAAGAAAGTGAGTTCATTTACTGATAAAATAATTATACTTTTATAAGACAATTGGCTAACACGTGAGATCTCAGGGAAAAACATTTACTAATATATTTTGATTATTCTTTCACTACTTATAAATTATAAAAGTGTTTTTATTAATCAATGTACGGTATACAGAGAAATATCCCCCCCCCCTTGTCAACGGGCGAATTTAAAACACAAATTTGTCTGGGTGAATTCAAGAGGGTGCGAAACTGCAAGTGAAGAAGAGCGAAAATAACACTGTAAATAGTTATACCTGAAATAAAACGGCAAAGAATTCTCCCTCACTTTGATATTAATTAAATACAGTAATCTACATAATATGTATCATTGATTCTCATTTGTACACATTATAGTTACTATTGTTAATATAAAAATTGGTATTAATAAATATTACTTACATGTAAGTATTTATCTTAGATCCGCCCACATACTTATTGGCATTTAAAGATATAACTAAGGAATATACCTAAGATCCGTCCATAAACCCATTGCTAATTTTTTCTATAACTAATGAATTTATCATAGATCTGCCTAGAAACACAATAAAAATCGTTTTTCATAGATTTTTCGTAAGTCTGTATATTAGATTCGCACATATACATGTGTTATAATAAATAACCAAGTATAAATCTTAGTTCCGTCCACACACCCATTGGGGATTATATATTTATCTCAGATATGCCAAAATACTTATTGACTTACTATAAATATAGCGTAGATATTTATCTTAGATCCACCCCCAAATCATCATAAGTTAACATCCGCGTTAATCTTAGATCCGCCCACATATTATACTTGAGATTTCAATCTTTGATCCGCCCACATACCCATCGGTACAGCGATGAGACATTGACAGGTCGGACAGCCGTCGGAGCCACACTTGTATCCGAGCTCACACGAGGACGGGCAGGAGAAGGTTGTGGTACACCGCACGGGCTGTTTGATCACCTCCACCACCGTCAGTCCCACAGCTGAAAATACGTCACAGATTTCATCACATGTTCCAATAATCACGTTATAATTGACGTCACATTTCTTTCTTCGAAAGAGCCCAATTTAGATTTTGTGCAATAAAAATTGAAAATACTTGAGTAAAAATGTGTAATCAGTTCATTAATGCTTCGTATAACTGATTTGGAACTTTAAGTTTGGATGATTTGAAATACTATGTGTGAGGGAATAGTGTATGACATACCCGCCGGTTTGATACAGCTACAGGTAGGACACCCGTCGGTCCCACACTTATATCCCGCTCCACACCCCGAGTTACACTGGATGTTCTTGGAACAGGTCAACACCTCTACCACCTTTGTTGCTGAAATTTATATAAGTACCTTTGCATTATGACAGCAATTTAAGTATTTTTAAACGCACCTGAATTTGACCTATAATCATACACGATGTATAAACAATCCCAAAAAAGGTATTTTCAAAAATGGAGTGTATGTTATGAATGATGAGAACAGGGAGTTCTTACGGACTACGCATGCGCACTGAGGACAACCATCTGTTCCGGTATTACCCAGCGTGTACCCGTTTTTACAGTTGAGCATACACTGTATGGTGTGGGAGCATGTCAGGACTTTAGCAGGAGGGGCGGTGGGTGGCTGAGTCGGAGCTGTAAAAAAGTTGCCGGATTCCTTTTTTTTTTTTGCTTACTTATACTTGTAACAAGTAGAGACATATTTGGAAGTTGATTCACAAAGTGTCTAAATTTCGATTACTGTAAGGAATTAGCATACAATAATCATGATTCACAAAGTGTCTAAATTTCGATTACTGTAAGGAATTGGCATACAATAAACAAAAGGGATTTTTTTCATTTGCTTCATTTGACAAAAATACATGTTTAGATAAAGTATTGATACATGTAACAGTGCTATAGATAAATACTTACGCGCAACACATGTGCATGTCTGGCATCCGTCACTTCCGGTGGCGCCCAGTGAGTATCCGGTCTTACAGGACAACATACACAGCACGGTAGACATGCATGACTTTGTCGGGGCGGGTTTTGGCGCCTCTGTTGGAGCTTCAATATATAAAATAGAATGTAAATCAACTATATTTTCTATTATTAAAGCAACAAAACGTTGCTCCATTTCTTTGCACTCCTGCAAATATCACCAAATATTTAGAAAAAAATCCCCAAATATTCCTGAGACACAACTAGAGTATTACAGTAGGGATACAGACTTTCCTGAAAGGCAAGTGAGCCAGACCTACCTGGTAGACAGACAGATGAGATACACTTACCTGGTAGACCTACTTAACTGTGAGATAGGTGAACCAGACTTACCTGGTAGACAGGTGAGAGACACTTACCTGGTAGACAGGTACAGCTCTGACAGCCGTCGGAGCCCCTCTGTCCCAGCACGTACTGGGTGTTACAGGTCATCATACACAGCTTGGTGCCCGAACAGTCGTGGTGAGGACTCGTGTGGCCGGAGGAGGTCTGTACCGTCACAACTATAACACGTCACAATCAAACAACATCATTCATCAATGAACTAAGCAATCAAATGATACGTATCACATATAATACCTTAATCAGGCTGGTTTATATCGGTAAAGGGTATGCTATCGCTTGATTCCGGGAGCATTTGAATTGATAGTAGGGTACTCACTCTATATTTGTATATGTTGTAGAAGACGATGGCAATATGATCATATAAAACTTAATTATGTTAAAATTCTCCCCCCTTCTTTCAAATTTCTGGAATAAGGCGGATACGACATTTTACCATGCGTTGACGTGTGCGTGGTTTCATGGTGGGTGGGACATGTACATGATCGACAGCCGTTACTGCCAACGTCGCCGAGCGTGTAGTGTCCTTTACACGTCATCATACAGAGCATGGTACCGGGGCACTCCTTCAATGGCCGCTCTGACACGTGATGGGAACCCTGATCAATGTCAAAGGTCGAATGTCACATCGCTGGTTTTGTTACACAAAGTTTTCTTGACTTTTAAACTTTTCAGAAACTGCACTTTAAAGTTTAGATCCAAATTATGATTTTATAAGAAAACGGTGATAATGTAATGAAAAATCTATAAATGTTTATTGAATAACGCGCAGCATGTCATGCAAGGACATTAGAGCAACATTTTACAAGATGAAATGATGTAAGAAAAATCATCGTTGGTCCGGAAAGTTAAACAGCAGTTAGAGTCTCATTTGTGCAAGATTCCTTAATCATTGTCATAATTTATATTGAGAGGTACATGTCAATATAAGAGAAGTTGTTCGGTGTGACTTTAAGTTGCATTGCAGGACCGGTGTCTTTTTTTTCTAATATGATTATTTGGAAGGCCTACCTGCATGCTTCCGAAGGGACTCCCTCCGCCCATTGAACCCGGCATAAAACCTCCAAAACTTCCTGTCATGCCTAGCGTCAGAAGTGAATCATGGGATATTTATTATTACGTCAAATTGTGAGAATTCGAAAATCAACTGTATTTTAGAAACGCGTCAACATATGTACGTACAACGTAATTAAAATTATTTAACGACAGACAATCTTGTTTGTAATATTTTAGTTTATAACATTAATCGATGTACATTTTTACCTTTTGGCATTCCTAAATATCCCCCGGGGTGGAACATACCTGTGATGGAAAAAATGGTTGGCCATTAACAACGAAGCCTAATGCTAAAAGTCATGAGTTTGATTCTGGGTTATAAGAGAGGTAATTTGTAATAAAAGGTGTTGATGAGATGAGTGTCACTATCATTTTCTGTATAGGTACAAAAGTTTAATTTGATTGTATCCTTGAGTTAAGTCCATCCAATGCAGTTGGAGTAGACACAAATTAAGGTGATATGGAACACCTTCATAGTGTGACGTAGTTCCTTTTGAGATAAAGAATCAAATCAAGCATAATTTGATCATGATTTTTCTTCCCAAAATTCTTACCTAAATGCGTAGCGCAATGAGTTGGAGCGTTAATTCAAAATGAATTATAATTAAGAGTGTTAATTACTGATGAGTTCGAATCCCGATAAAGTTTTACCTTTCCAAAGGAAAAAAAATGGTTTTTTTCTATGGTATGTAAAAGGTGTTTATTATTTATCACCAGAATACCTACCCGGTCCGCATGCACAGAGCTTACATCCTCTTGTGTCTATTTTTGTACATCCGGGCGGACACTGGACATTTTGAGGACAGAGATAGTACCCGGCTGTAAGAGAAATAGAGATACATTGTAGACATGTAATGGCCTTTCATTTCAAAATATCTGACCATAAAAAAGTATAGTTATAGCTCCCTTTAAATCTTTTTCTTAGCAATGGTTTAACTTTTGATTCAGGCGTTAGTCAATCGCACCTTCTCGGGCCTTTCCGGCAAGCTCGGAAAAAACACCTCGAATGTATTACCTAGGCGTCCATGACAACCCCCCTTTTTATAAAACTTGATATAAATACAACACATTTTACAATCTGTTGAGATGTAAGCTATACTTCATTAAAGTAAACAATATACACTAAAATATAACACAAGACTGTCTAGCCGAAACTTATTTTAATGGGAAGCGACTCCATTTTGTATAAAATTCTAACATCCGGTGATGTTAATACATTCGAGGTGTTTTTCCGAGCTTGCCGGAAAGGCCCGAGAAGTTGCGATTGAGGCGTTAGTATGAATATATGTACAAGTAACTTAAAGATTGTTACAAGTTTATCAATATTTGTGGTTTTGATTAAGGATACACGCGCAGTCTGTTGAAAAATGTGAAACATTTTGATTTTATTATTTTTGATTTCTTTAGGATGGAGAATGGGATATGAGATGAATCATATACATTGAATCATTGATCATATGACTATAGTTTCATTCTAGTCAGAAAATGATTCTGTTTTTTCTTGTCGGAATGATTTGATATAAAGCCATTGAATTTTTGCTTAAGCAATAAACTTAATAGATCCATCTCTTTGAAAAATTGATTTATCCTCACCCTACAGTTACACTTTGAGTAGAAATATAAGTATTTTATTGAATTTAAATATATATTGCTAGTATATCACCGTAAAATACATTTTCATAGTATCTACTTAAGAAGTTAAAAAAAAAGATAGTGAAAAAAAAATCATCTTCTCTTCATAACCCGACTCGTGTATTTTACAACGAAGTAAATCCAGGTGTAAAAATATGAAAACTATTAATTTTTTTAATATAGAAAATGAAAAATATATAAATCCACAATTTTGTAAGGGAAAAAAGCATCATATATTATCTATAGTATACTTTCAGAAAATAATTCAGTACTTACATGTAGCTGTGAAGTAAATTGTCAGAAATCCGAAAAGTCGAAATAAGTGCATTTTTTTCCGAAATTTAAAATGTTGTTCCTTATTTTTGTTCGTCCAGCGGTACTATTATTGAACTATCCAGTTTTTATGTGTACCCAGGCCATATTACGGTACACACACATAGCAGGTGCTTGGAACGGGAGATAACTGATACAGGTTTTGATTAGTTATCGCCCTTTTCGTGCCTTCCTTACATGGCTCATTATCGATGAAAACTACCGTTGTTATAATCAATATTTTTATACGCGTAGGTATAACGATAAAATGATACATAAAATCGTTACATTCTTTACTGTGACCTAGCGTCAAAGTTTAACCTTTTCATGTTTACATGTTTGGACTTTCTTTATAAAACGACTATTTCGTCATTGTGCATTCATTTCAGGGTACTTTGGTTCTGTTAGGGTGATCTGCAATTTAATATATATTTCGTGTTAATTAAAAAACCAAATTACGATGAAAAATACGTGTATTCTCATGTGCATGTCATAATTTGTATCCAATTTGAATATTTAGAATATTGCCATTATTGAACAAGAATAATAATCGAAACAAAATGAGTGGAACGCATTCTACCACTCATGAGTAAGTAATGGAGATTTTCATCATCCATACATTTTATTTTCAACAATTTTTTTTCTTGGATGAAATTGGCTATACCCTAACTTCAATCAGATATGCTTTAAATAATTAAAAAAAAATATGAACATATTTTAGTTATCGAATGATACATATTTTCATATTAATTAAATTTGTTACAAATTAAAGCGTTTTAAAGCGAAAAGCAATATTTGTTAGTTTTTTTTATCTTTGAAAATTAAGAATTGAATGCATGTACATTGTTTAAGTTTAGACAGAAAGGTAAAAGTTTTCCTCTTTATAATTTATTTAACTGATTTTACAATTAAATCATTGCTCCATGTAACAAAAGGTTGTACATGTACCCTTTATAATCTCTGTGCTGTAGTCAAACAAAGACATACTTATTAAACAATGTCTAATTTTTTTTACGATGGGTGGAGATTCTAAAAGATAGGTTATTCAAATCATATCAATTTTCCTTAATTATTACAAGAAACAATACAAGTTGATTACTGGTATACTCATTTCCATTAATCTTAGGTCGTCCAACTTGTCTATATCACACAAAAAAGACGTACATATGTAGTTTAATTTTATCAATTTTATTCATAACATCTCATAACTAAGGCAATCCCGTTGGTAATGGCGCACACTCGCACAATGGACAACCTTGCGAGTCCAGGCGGTACCCAGTGTAACAAGTCTTAGAGCAATTGAACACCCCCGGACAGACTATCCTATGGAGCGTGGTACTGGGTGGGCGTGTCGTTGTAGTAGGCGTGGCCGATGAGTGGGGCGTGGTTAAGTGAACCGGAAAACTGACAGTCTGAAACACGTGATAAAAAACATTAATTGAAGAAGGTAATGGATACATCAATTTTGTAACATATTGTCACTGGAACAAGAAAGTTAACTTTAACTTTATTTTCTTTCTTAATCTTAAATTTTACAGCATTTTTTACCGAACGGTTATCGCATCAGCTACCGACATGCCGATGATAAGTTGGAATTCATCTAGGGCTTTTACATTATTCGTTTTGCTAGATTTAATAATATTTATTTATTGTCAAATATTGTACAATTTGAAAACTGTAATGCCGTAATGATGATGTATTTTGCAATTAATGTAATTTCATTAACATTGAAAGTTCATAGTATCCCTTGCCTTTCAACTAGTTCATTATAAATTATTAAGATGAACACAATTTTTTAAAAAGTATTTAAAAAGAAAATAATAGCAAAATTCGGAACCTGAAATTGTGTGGTACTGGGATTTCCTGATGAGGTAGACGTACTTAATTGGGCTGAAAAAAAAATCTGTACGTAAATCATATTTTACCAAATAAAGAAAGATATACATAGTTGATAACTTTCTTTAAAACGATTGCTTTTTTGTGTCTTATTATCATCATAATTAATAGGTGTTTTTTATTCACAACATGTGATCGATATTTCCTTGATATCATTAGATATCATAATAGTAAATTACGTGATTTAAAAATCAAATAACAAAAAACTCCTCAAATATCTATTTTAAGATTTTTTATAACAGCAGAGCAGCTTAAAATACGTTCATCCCCAATCGCAAATGCTTGTGCCTTTCCCAAAAGCGGCGGAAAAAACCGCCATATATTACATAGGCCTCCATGATACCCACCTACATGTACCCCTTTTCATTAAAAAAAAACTTGTCATATTTTCGGGGTTCTGTAATATTTGCTGAAATGTGAGCTTAACCTTATTGAATCGAATGATGTTTTACCATAGAAGAGACATTCGAGGTTTTCTTGCCAATCTTCATAATTAATGAAGCTACACCAAATGATTTAAAATCATGACATCCATTGTAAATATATCGAAGTGTTTTTCTGAGCGCTGCCGGAAAGGCCCGATGAGGTGCGATTGCGTGCACTGGGCGTGCACTATAATATATGATCTACCTGTTTTGCAAAAACACCGCGGGCATCCGTCAGGGGCTGGTATAGGATCAATGAAAAAGCCGTTCGGGCAACTAAGAATACACTGTATTGCTCCCTGACAGGAAGGGTTGGATGACGTAGTAAGAGATTTGGTGGAAGATAGAGTACTGGAAGATGAAGATGATGAAGCTTGTGTTGTTTGCGATTGGGTTGTACGTGTGGTAGAAGTTTGTGGCGTGGGTGTAGTTGGCATTTGTGTCGTTTTCTGTTGCGTAATCACAGGTGATGGCGTCAGTGGTTGTTTGGTTGTGACAACGTGTGACGTAGTACCAGTACTTGTTGTTGATTTGGTGGAAGCTGGTTGTAATGTCATGGCCTGGGCTTTTGAAAATATTGCAAGGTCTTAGTTTAAAACGGATATTTCTTTGCTTTCATAGCGTTACAAAAATACAGAAAGAGAATATTTGTTAAAACTGTTATTGTTGTTAACATTAATTAACAACCAATCTAACCATTAGACTATGTATACCATATTATATTTTAGAATAAATCAATTATCTTAATTAAGCCTCAGATGAGTAAAATTATTCTGTCTTAGAAAGTTCTCTAATGCATTTTAAGCGCAAATCATATTAGAGATGCCAAAATAATATTTTTCAGTTGACAGCACTATTATGGATAACTTACGACAGTTGCATTCTACACACCCGGATGTTGGGTTAATTGCAGCTGCGCAAGGAGCTTGACAACTCATCCAGTTTGTGTTACACCCGCCTCCATTTTGAATGTTATATCCTTTAAAGGAATAAAACGTCATATTTCATATTTAGAATTATAAACACGAGGAGAAACTTTGAAAGAAAGCATATTTTCGTTTGAGTATGAGAGAGAGAGAGAGAGAGAGAGAGAGAGAGAGAGAGAGAGAGAAAGAGAGAGAGAGAGAGAGAGAGAGAGAGAGAGAGAGAGTAAATTTACCTGTTTGGCTTGATTGCTGATTAGAATTTCCGCCGAGGTGCTCCGGATGTGAGGGGTCGATTTTACTACAATCACATTCGCAGCCAGTAGGCGTGGTCTTCAAGCACATAGGTGGACAGAGGAAATTCGGTTCGCATGATCCAAGGGCATTGTTTTTGTTTATTGTAAACAGGAAAGCTGACCAAAATAAAACACAACATTCTATCATAGCGATTGAGGTATTTATATTTGGGAGAATATTTAACTTTCTTTGTTCATAAACTACATATGTATACACATGTATAGTTGTCTTTAAAAATAACAATAAAATTATGCTATTATATATTATCTTTTTAGATATTTATTATATTTCTAAAATCGAAGATATTTATTAACAAATACACCACAAATATTTTTAAAACTTTTTTAGCAGCTTAAAAGTGTTTTGAAGTTTATATAAAATTGAAAAAAAAGACATTACACTTAAAAATGTATGTAAGAGATAATACCTTCTACTGTGTTGAAAAATATGGCCCAAATAAAAGCGTTAATGAATTTCATTCCGATATACTTTGAAATGCTTCCTTGCGTCTTTTTGATAACATGATAACATATCTTATCAGCAGAGTTCCTTGAAGAACCCCATGTGAAGCGATAAAACTCGGACATACCATTTCTTCTATGGATAAGTAGGTAATAAAAATTGAATGCGGTTCCATCTAAGTGTGTATTTCAATAGAATCGTACTTCCGAAGACCATAACATTCTACTGCAGATTATGATTGTAAATATTGTTTGCATTCAACCATCATTCATATTTAATACTAAAAGTGTAGTTTGTTTGTGCGTTGAATATTTCTTTGACATCTTGTTATGTTTGAATATACCTTTAGCCCCTGTCTAATTTTGTTTCACTGTCACAAAAGTTATTTTCATTCAAAATTTACGTCAGCTGTTAGCCTTTTTCAAGCATAAGTGTCGAGTTATTTTATCTTTTTAGGCGATTAAAAAAAAGAAATATCAAACATTCTGGGTTTTTGTCTTAGAAAAAAAAATCCTGGGGACGATGTATATGGTTGAGGTTGTCTTCTATAATAGATCGATCTTAAATATCCTTGCAAAGTTATACCACCTTGTCCATGTAATCTAGTTTACTACGTCATAATCAGGAGCACGCTTCCTCAGACGGCAGCTGACACAACTGAAGAACGTGACAAAAATGTCACGTGACAGACTTTATGCAAATGTCAACCATCTGTTTTTGAATCTCCAACATTTTTGTCTCAATGTGGGCGTTCCACATAAAAATGTTCAAAAAACAAATCACCGGAAGTTTAGATTTTTGAGATGTGTCTTAGAACCGTTTTAGTGTCCTGGCAATTCGTTGTATCTGTGTTGACTTTGCTACTTTTCATTTGTATTACAGGTAAGTGGTGCATTGCATATCAACAAAGACGACTAATAAAATATTAACACGAAATTTTAAAATTAACAATCATACAGTTATAGTTCGTTGGGGTTACCAAAAATGCGAGTAATTTACGGCATTTCCTGTAGGCCGACTGTATAAATACGTAAGAAAAGTTATAAACGTGAATAAAAATCTTTAAACCATGTAAATGAAAATCTTTCAGTAAAAAAAATTAATAATTCTTTGTTTTATTTTGTAGTCACTGAAGGATTCAACCAGCACAATGACAATATTAATATTGAAAAATCTATTCAAACTATTCAAGTGATTGAAACTAATCATCAAGGCAAGGAATGGAATCCATACCAAAAGGTACAGTATATAGTTTGGTCATTAAAAACTTTAAACGTATACTACATATTCTGGTTGGATTTAAGAAAAAATACATTTACGCGTCGTATATACTAAATTAACAAAGACACATTAATTCACAAATTTATGTTTTTATGAATCTTATAATTATGCATCGAAATTTAGTCAAACGAAATTAGTACTCGTTTTAAAGACCTTTGAATAAACATAATTACTAACTAAAAATATTATATTAGAGGCAGTAATATAGGCATATTTTGAAAGTGATAATTTTTCTATTGACATAGACACACATGGGCAATTGGAATTCACATTCACGAGGATCAAAGAAAAGCCAGCATTCGGCTGTACATGGCAGAGGAGTTCCGAATAGGTTTCGGCGACGCCGTGGAATGATCAGTCAGATGTCTTTAGGGTTAGGGGGTGCGATATAACTTTCATTGTCAAAAACATAAATATGTGCATTAACTTGATAACAACTGTAAAAAAAAAAATTTTAGAAAAAAATCTATTGAATGTGTGTGTTCCTTCATTTGTGTTTTTTTTATACCTTTTTTGCATTCAAAGCTTTGTCCGATAAATCAATGATGTACGGTCCTGGGCTGATGACTTCCGGTAATGCTCCCGGAAGTAACTTTGCCGGAAGTGGCGGAATGTCGTCCATGACTTCCGGACCTTTTGCTAACAATGGTATGTCAGCATCGATGTTTCCGGCGGGTTTGTCAACTAGCGATAGAGGAATTCCAAGTGGTTTATCTAACGCCAACTCCGGAATGTCACCATTTTCCGGTTCTTCATCAATGAAAGGTGGTTCGAATCGGTCTCCCCTCAACATGGCAATGCTTTCGATGCAAAGTCAGGCAAACTTGTCACCCTCTATGGGCGGATCTACGTCACTGAATTCCAGATCTTCGATCAGCAGTAAAAGCAGAGATTATTCGGGAAAATTAGGTATTACTGTATAAATGCACCAATATAAACTGAGTATGCTCACCTTCTCATGGGACATCTGTTTAAAGTAATTTTAACGGAGAAAACTCTGGAAAATAAGGTGTAATATTAATTAAACCATACCAAAGTAGATACTCCTAAATGTAGAATATATCCGGTTGAAACAACAAAAGCCCTGAATTGTTAACACGAAACTTGTTAACGAATATGTTTACCTTGTGTAACGTTGAGAAGGAAAAAAAACTATAGATTGTGATAATCTTGTTTTTTTATTAGGGTACTTAAGACCTAAATTATGAATACTTGTAATGATGTTATCTAAATGCATTGTGGGTAGCATAAAATCTCATTGTGACTGATCAACGTCCTTAACAGAATAACGACATCATGATTTTTTTTCAGAACCAAGTCTCATCTTCGGCGACACGGCCTCCATCCAATACATCCACGGTAAAATCATCATTCCAAAGAATTGGTCCATGGAAAAAGTGAATCAGTTAAAAGCAAAACTCGACAATGGTAATAAGCAAAATTATTCATTAAGTACGTAATGCTGTCAACTGATTAATTTTAAACATTTGATTTTGAACGGAAATTTTCTTTAGAAAAATTTATTTGTATAACGATTTTTTTGAAAATGTTCTTAACATATCATTTTTATTATATCATCTTAAATAGTATACAAGTATATCTAAATTATAAAAATGGTGAACGAGGCGAATTTTAAGTTGTAATTTTAACCCCCCCCCCAAAAAAAAAAAAATCCCCAAAAAACCCAACAGGAACCAGCCCTTCTCCCCTTACATCTATATGGAGGTATGTATAGAATCAGTAACAATATGAACCTGATGTTTTTGCTAAGCTACTAAGATAGAATACAGTTTACACAACGTCCTAAAAATGACAGAATATTTTATCTTTTCTTAACAATATTTATAGCATACTGTAAACTAAATTTTTTTCGTGGCGACTTTCATTTACAATGAACTTGTATTAGGAAGTCTTTGTTTCAATCTATCGGTGTTTTTTACTTACAGTTTTTTTTTCATTAAGATATGTTTTACAGGTGTAACCAACAAACAGAAGTCGAATTGTCCTAATCCTGTATCAAACTGTCCCAAATCATGTATTGTGTTTAGCGACAACGGATGTCCCGTCTGTTCTTGCAGTAAGTCAAATATGTTTGAACCAGTGTCTTAGCACAAAATTTAATTTTAGAATACAAAGTACAATTTTGCAGGTAATTTTATGTAACTTTATATATCGACGCACACGTATATTATAATGTTTATGAAATAAGTTTGTAAATCGAACCATCTATCGTTGATAATCTGTGAAATACGTATTAGTTATGTCAACGTTGGAACTATCGTTTTCGGTCCCTGCAGACTTTTAAAAGAGACGAAAACTTAGTATCTTTTAAATGCAAATTAAATAGAATATCATATACTTTTTAATTATAAAGAAGATGAAATATGTCCAGTTTTCCCGGCCGGATGTCGAAAAGGACGCGTGCGTATAGACAAAGACGGTTGCCCTGTGTGTGATTCAAAAGGTATTTTGTCTGAAAATATGCTAATGATTTATTTCAATATCAAATGATTAGAGAAAGCGTATACAATTTTTTTAATCTGTGACTTCAAAAACAGTGTGCAATTTGTTGATACACATAATTATACATGTAACACCTATACAGTTACATGTAATTATATTTTTCGTTTACATTTAGATCTGAACCACGACTGGTACAACACAATTTGGGACAACTCCTGATTATGTAATAAACAAATGAGAGCCATCATAAAAAAAGACAGACTGTGTACTTTTCATAAAGCAAATATTTTCAGATTTTTTTCGGAAATAATGTTTGATCCTTACTCAGCACACTGTTATATCTGAAACTGCGTACTGTGTGTGTTTGAAAGAAATATGAGTCTGCGTCATCTGTTTCATATTTGGATATTTTACTGGAAATGGACATCGATGGTAACCTAACAACAAAACTTAATGATAAACGCGATGACTTCAATTTTTCTATAGTCAACTTTCCTTACTTATGTAGCAATATACATTCATCACCTGCATATGGCTTTTTTGTCTCCTAGTTAATTCGATACACAAGGGCATGCTCATCGTATGAACAGTTTCTAACCCGAAGCAAGCTACTGACTAACAAGTTGATAAAACAGGACTATCAATAGTCTCGTTTGAAGTCATCCTTTCGTAAGTTCTATGGTCGATACAACGACCTTGTCAGCAAATACAATCTTCCACTGGGTCGCATGCTGACTGACGTTTTTCAAACTAATTGTTAGACCATAATTAATCACCTTATTGTCTACGGACTTTTCCGTTTTTTCCCGATTATGACAAAGAGCACAGGGCGGGTGTGACCGGTCAGCAGAGGATGCTCACTCCTACAGGGCACCTGATCCTACCTCTTTCTATTTAAAGGTCCGTGCTGCTCTGTTTTGAATTTGTATTTCGTTTTATGGATTTTTGAGATGGTTGACAGTTTGTTATTGTCATTTTTTCATCTAAATGATATTAATTTGGTTTCTAGTTTTGCAATGGCTAAACATTGCAAGAACCCTTAATAACAAATAGTTTATAAAATCACATTGATCACTATTTTGATGATACTTTCTTGAAGCGACGTTTAACTTCAAACTAATACGAACATCAACAAGCAAACATCAACAATGACTGTCTTTATTGCCGAATAAATTTTGCCAGGCCCCAGTACAAAAACAAAGTCTATGTCTTCAGCAAACACAGGCTGGACACCCGTCAGCTCCCAGCATGATTCCCTTGTTACACGGCGCTGTACATCTGACAGGTGCGCATGTCAGTTGCGCCTGCGCTGTTGTAGTTTGTTGTGTCGTTGTTAGGTGAGCTACAATGACCAAACGTGTACGTAAGTGATAATAGGAATAGAACATTAACGAAAAAAAAAACAAAACAAAAACAAACAAGAATAGAATTCCTGGGTCCCCCGCCGGTAAAGCAGTCTAGTATCGACCAAGGCTGATTTAGGAACTTGACCAAAGTATTAGTGGTATAAACATTAATTTGGTATAAATTTCATGTAAATCCGTCAAAGTTTGTAGGCATGAGAGCGCTTACAAGGTCAATTTTTGGATAAAACGGAGTCATTCTTGTGGTCAAAGTCCCATAACTCCAACAAAAAGTATCGACCAATGCTGATTTTCGAACTTGACTAAAGTATTAGTGGTATAAACATTTGGTATAAATTTAACGAAAATCCGTCAAAATTTGTAGGCATGAGAGCGCATACAAGGTCAATTTTTGGATAAAACGGAGTCATTCTTGTGGTCAAAGTCCCATAACTCCAACAAAAAGTATTGACCAATGCTGATTTTGTGACGGACGGACGCACGGACACACGGACGGCATTTCTATGTCCCCGCTCCGCGTTGCGTCGGGGGACAAAAAAAACAAAACAAAACGGATGGTTAAATGTAATAAATACATAAAAAGGAGAAAGTCGGTTGCCAAAAAAATCTTTAACTGTACATGTACCTGTACAAATAGGACATCCGTTAACAATAGCCACGTGACCTCTCGGACAGGTGGGAGGAAAAGCAGGGCACATCGGCGAGGCTGTAATCAAAATGGAGAAATTTATGGAATCCGACACAGATAAAAGGACTTTGAATATCATACTGTATCATGCCATTGGAACTCGATGAATTAGTACGAATAACTTCGATATTCAAATTTTATTTACCTGTCGTTGAAGATGGTATCATGGCCGGACTGCTTGTTGGAGCGTTGGTATTTAATCCTTGTTAAACAATGTAAATGTGAGAAACGCATTTTGATGAGAGATAAAGTATACCAAGTATATTTGAGAGAGAGAGAGAGAGAGAGAGAGAGAGAGAGAGAGAGAGAGAGAGATTTACCGCATCCAGATTTACACGTGACACACCCAGTCACCGCATCAATTTCCTTACAATCCACAGGACATAGAGATGTTATAACCTGGTCACATTTACCAGGTAGGGAATTCGCACCAGCACCGCCCGATTGCAAGATAAAAGCTAAAGTCGAAATAAATAATGAACTATATAATTTAAAGACTGTTGAATAATCAAGATGTGTTTGGTTTGTTCTCTCTTTTTTTAAATTGAATTTTAAAAAGAAACAAAAATTACAGAACAATTCAAATATCAATAAATATCACATACACTAAAAATCCTTACATCCAGGACCGTTTTGTCCTTGGTGTTGCACATATCCGGTTCCGGTTGCCCCTGCGCTTTGCTGCTGATGGCTTATGTCGAGATAACCCGTTGCGTCTCCCGGAACTTTTATGTTGTAAAGTCCTGATATATCCGCTGGATTTGACACGCTCAGACCAAAGAGTCCTAGGAACCTCTTCTCCAGAGGAAGTCCTAAAAAGAAAAAAAAGTATAAAAAAATACTTGTGTATTCATAAATTTAGCACATTGGATAGGGGCAGTGAGTTTGTTGGTAATTTTATTTAAATTTCTCAGACATCGTATACTTTTTCATGCTAAAATGTGCATTTTTTAAAAAATGTGCTATATTATACAGAATAGCGATGTTCAACAACTAAATAGAATGCCGTTTGTTCTTCATCCAATTTTAGTACAATTCCATGCTGCATTTTTTGTTAGGTGAATTTATTTTAAAGACTTTTACTATCTCACAATATTACTACCGTCATATTTGTTTGAAATTTCACAATACATGTAGCAATATAATGTGGTTTAGGACAACTACGAAAAAGATTGTACCCATGAGATATAAAATGACACATTTCTACTTGAATTGTTAAAAAATCAATTATTAATTTACATCATTTTCCTTTTTTTAAATTATGTGAAAATTAGCAATCTTCCTTCGGAAACAAAATTTCCCTGAACAAATATTGAACTCAATCTTAATGAAATCGATAAAATAAGATGGTATTTAGTGGGGTTTCTTGGCAGATATATATAGACATTAAGACTTATTTTATCCCAAATACTTTTTTAGCTCACCTGAGCTGAAAGCTCAAGTGAGCTATTCTGATCACATTTTGTCCGTCGTCCGTCTGTCCGTCTGTCTGTCCGTCCGTCCGTCCGTCTGTAAACTTTTTACATTTTGAACTTCTTCTCTAAAACCGCTAATCCAATTTCAACCAAATTTAGCACAAAGCATCCTTATGGGAGGGCGATTATAAATTGTAGAAATGAAAGTCCGATCTTTATTCAAAGCGGAGAAAACTTTGAAACTGTAGAAAAAGGGGGGTGCATTTTTAAAAATCTTCTTCTCAAGAACTACCGAGGCAAATTCAACGTAGTTTAGCATAAATTATCCTTATGGGAAGGAAAATATAAATTGCAAAAATTAAGTGCTAATTCTGTTTCAAATATGAGTTATTTCGAAAATAATAATAAAGGAAAGGCGTGTTTCAGCTTCGCGTTCGGCATCCGGTAAAATGGGTAGGCAAGACTTGGCCAGGGCAAAACAAAAGATTGGCAGTTATTAATCTGCCAATCTCATTAAAATTTCAGGATATTTGATGGACTAGTATATTTGTATTCGCTGTAAATATTGCTGCAAAATAATGCGTATTTGGAATTGACGATTGCCGATCTGCCCCGGCTTTTATTTTGCCACGGCCCGGGTTTGCATACCCATTTTACCAAGACTCGTATTCCATACTTCTAAAACGAGGTTCTTTGTTTAAAGCAGCCATGACATTATACGAAAAAGGGTCGATCTGACTATGATGAATTTGCTTGTTGTGCAACAGTTTGCGTTTGAAACATGCAAAATATATTGGTGCCGAATTTGTGAAATAAATTGAGGCTAAATATTTCAATGCGTTGACAGTTTTCACAGATGACGTTGGTGTTAGCTTGTTCTGATTTTCGTTTTGTTTTCATTATTTATGCTTTGTAACCTGGAAACTATCGTCTGTATTTCGTGATTTTTACGTATCAAATCAAACAGAGACTTCGATAAATCAAACAGTTAACTGTTTACCTGCGCAAATTAAGCAAAATCTAATGTATAAAAAAGTTCTGAAATACAATTCATTCTATCGGTAATTCGGCATTATCTTTTGCGTAATGGTAGATTAATGCAATAGGTTTTGTTGAGAAGCTCGGCATTTTCTCGAGTTTATTCAGTTTAAATAGAGTTTGATATCGCTGACGGAAATATGTAGGTATATACATGTATATATATGATTCATTTCGAAAAAATAAATTGTGTTCTTTATTTGTTATACATGTAGTGCATGTTTCTTGTGTTTAATTGTTTACAATTTCTATTTACTAACCATATTTGAGTGTTAAGCTTCAAATTATAAGCAAGATACAGAGATTTGCTCACAATTCTATATGTTTGTACACAGATCTTAAAAACTAAAGATTAGAAAAGTTAAAAAAAATGTCAATATTTATTAAGAAAATTTTCAAAGTCTGTTCTTCCAGAAACCAACTTTAACAACTTATTGTATTGTAAACTTAACCTTTTTAGCTCACCTGAGGGTGGGGCCACAATGGGGGGTCGAAGTTTAACAAATGAATAATTATATAGAGTAAATCTTTAAAAATCTTCTTCTCAGAAACTAATCAGCCAGGAAAGCTAAAACTTGTGTGAAAGCATCATCAGGTAATGTAGAATCAAATTTGTGAAAATCATGACCCCCGGGGGTAGGGTGGGGCCACAATGGGAGATCGAAGTTTAACATATGAATATATAAAGTAAATCTTTAAAAATCTTCTCAGAAACTAATCGGCCAGGAAAGCTGACACTTGTGTGGATGCATCCTCAAGTAGTGTTAATTCAAAGTTGTGAAAATCATGACCCCCGGGGGTAGGGTGGGGCCACAATGGTGGATCGAAGTTTAACAAAGGAATATAGAGTAAATCTTTAAAAATCTTCTTCTCAGAAACTAATCAGCCGGCAAAGCTGAAACTTGTGTGGAAGCATCCTCAGGTAGTGTAGATTCAAAGTTGTGAAAATAATAACCCCTGGGGGTAGGGTCGGGCCACAATTGGGGGGGTCGAAGTTTAATATATGATTATATAGAGTAAATCTTTAAAAATCTTCTTCTCAGAAACTAATTAGCCAGGAAAGCTGAAACTTGTGTGGAAGCATCCTCAGGTAGTGTAGATTCAAATTTGTGAAAATCATAACCCTGGGGGTAGGTTAGGGCTACAATGGGAGATCGATGTTTTACATAGGAATAAACAGAGTAAATCTTTAACAATCTTCTTCTCAGAAACTAATCAGTCAGGAAAACTGAAACTTGTGTGAAAGCATCCCCAGGTAGTGTAGATTCAAAGTTGTGAAATTCATGACCCCCGGGGGTAGGGTGGGGTCACAATGGGGGTCAAAGTTTAACAAAGGAATATATAGGGTAAATCTTTAAAAATCTTGTCAGAAACTCATCAGCCAGATGATTCTTTATAATTGTTAAGACTTTGGCCCCAGGACAATTCTTTGGCCTCACGAGAAGGTTCAGAGGTTGATGTA
The DNA here is from genome assembly GCF_025612915.1 of Magallana angulata. Taxonomy (NCBI): domain Eukaryota; kingdom Metazoa; phylum Mollusca; class Bivalvia; order Ostreida; family Ostreidae; genus Magallana; species Magallana angulata. The sequence goes on from NC_069112.1 coordinate 32,178,897, forward strand.
CGTTTATATCCCATATATAAACTATTGTTAAGGATCTTTTTGAAAACTGCAATACTCAACATATGATATGACTATAAAATCATCCTGTTAGAAAAGGGACTGATGATTATAAACATAAGAATATCCAGGGGAAAATGGATTTTATTTATACAGGATCTACATGTATTGTTGTACATTGTCCAGATAGTTTGTATTATGACTCCATTAAGCTGATTTTATCATACCTATTGTTCCTCAGGTGAGCGATGTGGCCCATGGGCCTCTTGTTTAAATTACACACAAATGAAAATGATATGCAACAAACAAACATTTTAACGTTACAAAACAAGCAATTGAGTTTCTATCTTATTTCTCCGTATATACAGTATTTAGGTTGTTAGTGTATTTAAATGGTTTTTTCCATTATATTAAATTGTATGCGTTTTAACTTTAAAACTGAAGTATCCCTAACATTTTATATAATCCTTTCAATCGCAAGTAGTATCACTGAATCAAAACAAAAAGCAGAAAATGAAATAATAGTATAATAACAACAGATCAATTTGTGTGCAGGTTTACGAAAGTTCGTTTAATATATCAAATTTACTAACCTTTTAAAGTAGGAAGAAAACAAAGGAAAACAATGACTTTGACCTCCATTGGCACAATGTGTTTATGGTACGTGATAGCGAAATTACCTGAGAGAGATAAGATGTAAAATATTAAGATAAGGCATACAGGTGAGCAATATCAATTGGTAAACAAAATAATGGGTGGTTCAAAATTATCGTGATAGAAATCTAAAGCCTGTCTGAAGATCTGGGGCCCGTTTCACAAAGCTATCTTATGACAAATATCTGTCTTAAGACCAAAATTTGTCATAAGTTTTTATCATAGATGTTTCACAAAAGTGTCTTAACTTATGATAATCTTAAGATTGTTCAAAATCTTAAGACACACAGATACTTCTCTTTAGTCAATTTTAAACATGGCCGCGGTTTATGTTTTGATAAGAAATAGGCAACTTAAAAGGCGTGAGCGTATATTCAGGGACAGAATTAAGCCATTAGATTATATGGACGATTGTGACATCTTAGAAAAGTTCCGTTTGCCACGACATTTTATCTTTGACTTATGTAATGAGCTTAATGATCGTTAATTAGAGCACCCGACCTAAAAATCACATATGCCCTTCCAACATATTGCAAGTCATGGTTGCTCTTCGCTTTTATGCAAGTGGAAGTTTTCAAGCTGTATGAGCAGATCTTTATGGTATAAGTAAAGCAAGTGTGTCCAGAATTGTTTACGCTGTTACATCTACTCTAGTTGCCTTAAGTCCTGTCTACATTAAATTTCCTTCTACTAACAGATATATAAACAATACTATACTGGACTTCGCTCATATACTAGGATGTAATTTCCCAAATGTGATAATAGACGGGACACATATTCCTATTCAGGCACCTTCAACTCATGAGTATTTGTTTGTTAACAGAAAAAAACTTTCATTCAATAAATGTGATGGCAGTTTTCAATTCCAATTTGAATTTTTTGAATTTGGTAGCAAAGTGGCCTGGATCATCTCCCGACGCATTTGTGTTCTCAAATTCTGTTTTGTGTCAAATATTTGAGAATGGCAACATTATCAGAGGTTGTCTAGTTGGTGACAGTGCGTACCTGTTAAAGAATCACTTACTAACACCCGTCTTGAACCCAAGCAATCCCCATGAGGAGGCATACAATGATGCCAACACTAAAACCGGGGCCCCCATTGAGCGAGCGTTTGGTGTCTTTAAAATGAGGTTCCGATGCATCGATCGCTCCGGAGGGACCCTACTTTTCCGGCCCGAGAAAGCTTGTCGAATCGTGACTGCTTGTGTCGTGCTACATAACATTTGCATAAAAAACAACGTCCATGTGCCCCAAAACATAAATAATTATCGTGTTTTTCGACAACCAGACAATGTTATATACCAAGGAGTAAACAATGACGGTGTTGAAGTAAGAAGAAGATTAATTCAAACTCGATTCTGAGAACTAAGTAATTGCCATATTTCCTTTGAATATTGTGTTTTTATCAAATCTTATTAAAATTGTTTCTTTTGATTTATATACGGGTAATGATAAAGTAATAGTAATTTAAAGATATTTCATCATTTTAATGCTAGACATGCATTTGTTTACAGGTATTTAGGAGGCCAAATGGTCAGTAAATTACAATTTTGAATTACTATAGAAAAAATTAAGATTCTATGGTTTCAATATTATCATTTTATATTTTTATAGATTTATCTTTCAAACATTCAGCCTCCTTAATAATCATCAATCAATAAAAGAACACTATTTTCTTCACTGGTTTGTTTTTATTGTTCTTATCAAAAGAAAGTACAAAAATATACGGTACATTATAAAGTATCCAGTAATGTTATAAAATATAATATATTTATACTGCAGATTTCGTAAATAAATTCTTTACTTTACAATTTACCGATTGAATTTTATGCAATCGCTCCTATTATCTTAAGATTATCTTAAGATAAGTTAAAGTTATGACAGCTTTGTGAAACAGCTATGTCATATCTTATGATAATCATAAGTCAAATCTTATGACAATCTTAAGACATGTCTTATGATAGATCTTATGACAGATTTGTGAAACAGGCCCCTGACTTACGACGATCTTATGATTTGTCTCCCCCGTTTAATTTTGTAAATGTACGGGAGATTTCGGTTTGTCATTACCTAACGTTAAAAGTCGTCACATTCAAAATCATTTACAGAATAACAGTGACGTATATATCGTTTAAGATAAAAAACAAAAAAGGACTGATTTAATCATGGTTAGTGCATATCTGAATGTTTAAATAAAAAAACCGGTTTACAATTAAAAATCTTCCATTTAACTATTCATTGTTTAAAATACCTTTAAAGCCTCAACAGCAAGCTCAACCGGTTTTTAAAGTAATTCAGCGTTGGAAGAATTCGTACTTAGAAAGAAATCTGAACACGGTTATACATGACTGTTTGTCTTAAAAGTCAAAATGGAACTGTGTACACGATTTTATGCTTTGTTTTTTGGATTAATTCTATTTCTGTCTTCTTCTTTTCTTCTCAATGAATGTGTAAGTAAACGATTTTTTCTCTCAAATTGTGATAAACGTTCAAAATGTCTTTAATCAATATGAAATTTAAAACTATGATGTTTTGCGCGAATAAGCATTTTTTTTTCAAATAAATGGGACGTGGTGCAAGGGTCCCTAACATAATTTTGATTATTAGGGGTAGAGTGGGGTAACTTTACGAGGGGCTTGACCATCACCCTAGGCCTTCCCCCGACCCAGTTCTATATCCACGCATGTACCTCTAAAATGCAAGATGTATTGCAGTAAGCTGCATTTATTGATGTTCGAATTTGATGCAACATCTCACAACTTTATAATTTTATCTTAATTTTTGGCTTTATATTGAAATATGATATACGAGGATGGTGCGTGATATTTTGCCTTGATATTATTCACAATTTAAAGAAAAATATAGATAGAAATATTACCACCCCTCCTTACAAATACACGTGCGGGATCTGTGTGTATCAAAAGCCTTATTTCCACTACCCATATTAACGTCAAAAACTACCATATTCAATTTGTTCAATGTCTCAAACGTTTTTAGTTAGATCCGCTAAATATGGTGTTTTCTATTTTGTAATGAATTTTTTTGACAAAGATAATCAATTATAAATAATCCACCACACATGATTAATGCTCTTTTGTTCAAGATTTGCAACATTGTCTATTCTGGTAACTTTGTTCTGTCGAATAAAACCATTCATGCACAAATAACATTTTGTTTGGCTTGGCGTTGTCGTCTCGAACCGGAACATTAATGGATCTAATCTGTCTCGGGAATCGCAAACAAAAGGTCTGAAAATATCCTTGGCCATTTAAAACCTTAACCTACATGCATGCAGCTTTGTGTACCCGTAAATCATGCATTGCATTAAGGGTGTTGTTTACTCATGGTTTGGGTTCTCAAATTCGCATTGTTATAAAGTTCAATGTCATGATTAAAATTTGTTCTAAACGCAAAAAGTATCTGCGAAATGAATTATTATTGACATAACATTCGATATTTCTACTATATTATGGAATTATGCCAAAACAAAAATAGACTTATAGCCAAACAGAGGAAATTCGGACTAAATTTTGCAGATTTTGTTTTCCGCTTAGATATTTTTGGAAGTACTCTAATATTAAAAGTTAAGATTTTATATTTTAGTCTATATAGTTTTGCATATTTTCTGTTAGTTTTACCTCATTTATTCATTATAATAACCGTATGGACCGAATTTAAAAAATATTGTAATATGCTTAAAAACGAGAAAAGACACCATATCTCAAAATTTTGATCATTGACCTCATATAAATTATATGCCAACAGAATAAGATCAATATAAGTAGTTTAATACTATAAATGTTTTTGTATTATCATCATTCAATTTTTTTGTAAAATTGGATCAAATATGGGTAGCAATATAAAAAGGGACAGAGGAAATTCGGACTGGAATATTTATAAAAATTGTGAACGAAAATTTAATGCTTTGTATGTATTTAATATCACTGCCATTCATAAATTGTATTTCATTTTCAAAAGTGTTTAGCAATTTTTATTATTTTCATAATTAAGAAAATCTGAATCATAGTGTAAAATTTTAAGGGATTTTCCTTTAAGTTTCCAATAATATACAATGGCCATTAACTCAAAAAGTAGGTCATTGACCTACTTTTTTGAAAAGGAAAATTAACACTACAATAAAAGGTCTATAACGCACAATAGTTGGTTTTTCATTATCATCAGTGGAATTTTTTTTCGTTCTGAGTAAACGTCATCCTTAACTAAAACAAATCTCGTTTGCATTATAGCTGAACTTGCATGGCACGTTTACAATAAGCACAACTTTACATATGTACATATTTTATTTAAACATTAAGGTGGAGTTATCCCTCTGAAAGAGCGATAACTTCTACAGAAAATAATCTTACTTCGTTTCTGTGGGCCCCAAATCATGTTGGAAGGCGACATCTATTTATATTCAAATATAGAAAAAGAAAATTTGAACTGAACATCATATGTATGAGGGGTATCCCAAACTGGAGAGAGGAAGGGATAAACGTTCACTTGTTAATTGGGAAACTAAATCTCTCTCTCTCTCTCTGTCAAACTGAAGTTACCACTGTACTTTGTAAATAACGACAGAAAAATTCCTTTAATTGCAGTTTATATACACATACAGACACACATTGTTGACATTTGAAACTTGAAACAAAACCAAAGGTACATGTATTCCTATAGTTGACTGTGTTGTCTTTATGTGACCGCGTTGATTCGTAAGGTGCTAGGTTAGTCGTTTCCCCGATAGGTCCAACAAAATACAGTTCCGGATATATAAAAAGCAATTAATACATGCGTATTTCCGAATTTATTGGACGAGACTCAACAATGGCAACATTATAACCATTTAACAGACAGGCATGTTACAGACGAGTCAGATATGCCCAGTAGTGGCCTCCGGACTCAAGACTCTGGGTGAGTCGGACGTGGCCGAGGCTGGCCGCCGTATTCCGGACTGCCGATTGACAATTGTACACAACTATATATAGAAATCTGATCAATGAGTGAAAATTAACAGGTGATGACATTAGTAAGCTGACTGAAAGGTTCAAAGATGTAAAATAACTAGATAAACTCAATGAACATTTGATGTTCTTAACATGAAAAAAACCCAGATAATTGCACAATGTTGTTTTAACAGAGTAGCGGTTCTTGAAAAATAACACATTCTCTTTGAGATCACACAGAGTCTGAATGGTGCTGGACTGGTGTAATTTTTATGTGGTAAATAGCATCATATCATATCATATCATATCATATCGTATCGTATCATATCATAGATTTTTTTTCAAATTGAAGAAACATGTTTTTTTTGTATTTCTGGAGCCATTATCAACTAGTCCACGTGCGTTTATCTTTGAATTCGAATTCTGTATAATTCTGTACATGTCGCTATAATATGTATATATTCAAATAATATCAGTTCATTGTGGTTCATTGCGGTTCATTGTTGTTAAAAGACGCGCCTATAGAATATCTTGATGATAAATTGCTTTGAATATTTGGACACGTCTTTATTCGTGCATTTTATTATCATTCGAAACCACACTTTGGCATCCCATTGCAAATGCAATGAGTTATGAAACAAAATCCATATTCATCATTAAATGAACAGTAAATTTTTTCAGTCAATCCAGAAATGAAACTGAATGCCATAGATTTAATTTAAACGTGAATGAATTAAACAGTCGTACATAATAAACATTACAAAGTTTTAAGATTAAGACTCAAGGTAATACTAAGATACTTTCTTCGAAACAATTTAAAAATTGTAGATAACGAAACTGTAAACCAACAATTCCGAAACCAAATTGTATGCCGCTTGAGAATATGTATGTGGAAATATAGAAGAAATAGATTACAATTCTGCAATTTATGTCTTATCTTATCTTATCTTAGATGCAGCTAGAGATGGCGCACATATGTCTAAGACAATGGAATACGATTTTTAAAGATGGTAGAACTGATGTTTTAGCTCTTGCTGTAACCCCCCCCCCCCATCTCAGTACAACCCGGATCATGCACATATGCATTTTGCTTTATCGAAACTTTGTACAGAGATTATCGGACTTAAATGATCTAGGATATGCCACAAAAGACATTATACTAAATCTTGACAAATAATGGTATAAAGATGCATTTTATGAATGAGTTTAATGTCATAAAAAGTGCGTGGAACTGAAAGGTATTTACTTCGAACAAGCGTGACAGGTTTGCCTTTCAGTTTTGTTTGACGTCACATAACATCGTGGAAATATCGTAAATCTAATGCATACTTAGTAAAAATCGCTGTAAATTTTAAACGAATTATCAAAATTATATGATTTTTGGCATTCTTATTTTCAATTGACAGTCATTTAATAAGGCATACGTCATCGTACAAAGTACACAGTAATTTTTCTGTAACTCGCGAACTTTTCTAACAACCCCCGTATAGTGTGTTACATGAGACCATCAGAACACATATGATTTACACAGTTTTAGTGAAGAATTTGCATGCTAATCTTCTTTAATTACTGCATTGTGTTGAATGATATCTTTCACAGCGAGTCAAGTGCTTTAACGTTTACGTTTTAAAGTTAAGCATTGTGTTAAAGACAAAACATAAAGATTTAATAATTTCAACAATGATTCATTGCCTTATCAAAAGCCGATTATTGCATATATATGTTTAGCTTAATGTATGTTACACCGTCTGAAACCATCACAAAACGTCCATCGTTATAATATATATTAATTTAAATGTGATGATTTAAAAGCATATTTGAAATGGTTTTACTACAATCAATTCGTGTGAAAAAAGACATACTAGTCTACTGATCTATATCTCAACCCGAGAACGTCTGCCCAACATAAATAACTTTGGCCATGTCTTCTAGTAAGGGATGCTGATGCAGCTGAATCACACAAATACTCCTCTGAAAAACGATGTCTACTTTTAAGTTAAATACAGTGTACAATAATTGCATCTGAACCGATGTGCTTTTACCTCATTGACATCAAATTTCTTTTCAACCACACGCTTTTTACATTTGGCAATGATAAACGTCTCAAAACTGTATCATAACGCCTCCACTACCCTTTTATGACAGTCCATTAGGGGTGATATGGAGGGTTATGATATTTGATTTATCTAGATCCTCGAGATCTGTGTTCCAACATGCCACACCTGGCGGGTGCCCTAGCCGAGGTGTTTCCGGAATGTCTCTTACTCTACCTGGGGTGTAGCCCGTGTCCCAGTCTGTATAAAAGAGGAGGCAGAAAGACAACTCTTTTATTAATCTAATATGACATTTTAACATTAAACATCAATTTAAATTACAATGAAATTTTTCAAAGCTAATATTCATTACAAAAATCTCTGAAAATAAAATATTAGTTGAACCCTCTGAATCTTTTAACTTTAATTTTGAGAGTGCGCGCAAGCGTTAATATTTATCTTACCTGTATAAAAGAGGAGGCAGAAAGACAGCTTCCAGATGACTACTGGAGAGCCGTGTTTCCCGCACCCCAATTTTATACGCACGGACACTGCGCTACAACATTCTCCTCCTAATAAGTAAACGCGATCAATTATGCAAGTGCATACTAATGATCTGACGCACCGCGATCAGTAGTAGCAATTTATTTAGATTTCTGACCCAGCGTCGACAGGCTCATCACTGGACTTAATAACACATTTCTCCTTGAACATAAATAAACATACGCTACATATGTACCTATCTAACGCATGTACATTAACCAATTTCTATAGAATTTCCGGTTTGATAACTGTAACCGAAGTTAATTCAAGTATTATTTATCTTAACACTTATTATGCAACTTTCATGTAATCTTTCCGTCAGAGGCGTTAATCATATCTCAAATTGATTAGCATTACCAAATTTGCGTTTCATTTAAATAAAAGATAAATTGTCTACAATTTAATGTCAATAGATGATGAGATCTAATATGATGTATTTTACATATTAATTGAAAATTATTTTCTTTGAAACCAATGACTTATGGAAATTTCACCCTTAAGAATCTGTTTATGTTTGACTTTTCTATTTAGAGAAAGTTAGACGGTTATGAGTTTCCAGTTTACTCAACAAAATCCTGTCCAAGAAATGCAACGGAGTGGAACGAGAGATCGTCTGCTATCAACTGTACTGAGGATAATGGATACTTGTGTTTACCAAACGAAAACATCACCCAACTGTTAGAGTTCTGTTATGTATTTCCTTTCATATTGATACAGGAAGGTAAGTGAGCAATAAATGATAGGGGATGCATTTCCCGAACTCTTTATAAAAGTTTATAATTGGCTTCCATAAATGCAAATTACTGGCATTTTAAAATAAATATCTCAAATGAATATAGTTAGTTTTTTTAATTCAGTGTCATGTGTTGCTTTAATTTCAGATATTTGTTTATATTTGAGCAAGCGCTACTCCGCTGTGTATTCATACGACTGCAATGATTTTCTATACGGATGTCCAAATTCTTCCTATGTCTCTTATAAATTGTTTAAAAGTAAGTCTAAACCTAAAAAAAAATAACAACCAAACCCCCCCCCCCCAAAAAAAAAACCCCAAAAAAACAACCCAAAAACAACCCCCAAAAAACAAAAAACAAAACAACAACAACCACCAAATAACAACAACAACAACATACATAATACGCAAATAAACGAATAGAAATATACAACTTCATAGTAATATTGAATTTTGTTATATTTAATAAAATAACCACTTTAAAATACTATACAAATTGTCCTTTTAAGCATTGGATGCCTTATTTGGATGTCGTCAGTCCTGTAACACACCAAGCGGTGCAGACAAATTAAATATCGCGCCTAAGCTCATGGACCGAGGACATCTAAATATAAGCATTCAATGCTTATAGTTATATTCATACTGATGATATGTCTATTTTTATAGAGATATATTTGTATTGTCGCTATAAACCCATTATATATGCTCTCAGTCAGGGATGTGGATATAATGATAAATAAATTGTAAATATATAACAAATAAGTGAAAAATTTTCAGTTAAAAGATAAAATATGAAATTATCAAAAATTCCATATAGTAAGTAAAAACAAAAGCCCCTGCAGGATTCGAACTCAGGATGTTCGGATCACAAGCCCAGCACGTTATCCACGCAGCTATGGAGTAATTTACATATTTTCGTTAATAAAAACCTTTCAATATAACGAGATGTCGTTTCGATCAGAGGTCAGCCATTTTGTGATGATGTTTTATTCAACCTTAAAGTAGGACTTAGTACTAGAAATAATCAAATTAACCATTCTAGACATTCAAAACGTATCTTTGTCCCTTTAAGAGATTTAAACTTGTTTTATTAAAACATACTGCCATGGGGCTAAAAAGCAGATACATTAGTAAAAACTTGCTTCTTATTTATAGATCCACATTGTACATCTATTGGAAAAGGATGTTTCCTTGCTGAACCATCTTGTCAAGGGTAAGCCTCTTTGACCTATCACGTCATATAGCGGTTCCAAATGATTTTGATTGTGATCGATTATCGATCACGCAGAGAGAGAGAGAGAGAGAGAGAGAGAGAGAGAGAGAGAGAGAGAGAGAGAGAATATTCAAAATCAAAATGTACTGTTTCCCGCTTGTTTGTTTGTTTGTTTTGTCACACGGCATGCTTTTTAGTTTGTCATCATTTCTTAACCTTTTCAACGTTTGTTTTTGTAAAACAGTTTTGCTAAAACTTAAACAAAATCAATCCAGACTCTTCTTATAAAATTTAGACATAAAGAATGACAAGTAAAGAAGACATTTCAAAACGGAATGAAAAGTCAATCGCCCTATATCTATACTGATATTGTAGCAGTACTCGAAAGGATATATTGTAAAGTTAGTGTATATACTCAACCAACATTTATGAACACACATAAGAAAATAAAACCAACACTCTGTATTTTTTTTCCAGTTTGACAACAACTTATCAGGACACTTCAGAAAATAAAGAATCACAGATCATCTTTGGTTTACTTGGAACAATATTTGGACTTTCTATAATTACATGTCTTCTGTATTTCTTTCATACAAAAAGTAAGACTAGAGATAATATTTTTGTACTATTTATTAGGAATAAGAGGTTCATATTCCAATTCAATCAATATAAATAAAACGCAATTAACACATTTTATCTATAAATCTAGGGAATCGAACCTGCAAAAGAAATGACGTAGAAAATCGCAATGACGAGTTTTTTCCGCTTATGTTCTTGAATCAGCACGACAAAAGAGTATCAACTGAAGATGGTAAGAATATTTTGGGGAATGAAATCTAATTAAAAAACAGATTCATCTTTTAAAAAGGTCATTATTGGTTAATAACTTTCATAAGTGTAAGCACTCTTTTATAGATATGTTTTTTTAGTTTTACAGCTCGATAAATATATACCCGAAGAATGGCAAAAAGACAACAACTTTTTCGTTCCCACAAAAGCCTGCAAAGAAGCGGAAAAACTTACAAAACATCAAAACTTTGTCATTGTTGCAGGACATTCAGGATCCGGAAAAACAGCAATTATACAACACATTGCACTAAAATACAAGAATCGTGGATGGACCGTGAAACCGTTTCATACAGTAATTGACTTAATGGAAATAATTAATTCAACAAAAAATAATTTAGAAAACAAAATAATTGCAGTATTGAATGATCCGATCGGCAAAGAATCATTTGATGAAATCAAATTCAATTCATGGATAAAATATGAGGAAAGTTTAAAAGAGTGTTTAAAAAAAATTAAACTTCTAGTGTCGTGTAGAATATACATTTTGAATGACAAAAGGGTAAAAGGGATTTTAAATGACAAATCAAACATAGTAGACTTAAGTAACGACCAACTTAACCTATGTAAAAGTGAGAAAAAAGAGATATGGCAAATATACGCACCTAACGAAAAGGTAACTAAAGCTGAATTAGCAAAAATTGTTAAATCTGAAGCATATTTTCCTTTATTATGCAAGCTATGTTTTGTGAACAAAATTAAGAAAAGTGAGAGAATTAAGTTTTTTATGGAACCTGCAGAAATTTTTGAAGAAAAAATAAGATATTTCAAAACTTCGTGCAAAGAAAAATACTGTGCGTTAATTATTCTTATACTATTTAACAACAAATTTTGCGTTAAATATATGCAAGAAAGTGATACATTGGGAAAAAAATATAAAGCTGCATTGGAATTGTGTGATATAAAGATAGATACAGCACCTCATACTATTGGCGATACGCTTAAAACGTTAGAAGGTTTTTTTGTGAAGAAAGTAGGCGACACCTTTGAATTTTATCACGACTTTGTGATGGAAATCACCAGTTATGTGTTTGGAAAAGACTATCCCCTTTTTGCAATAGAACATGCGGACATTGGTTTCCTCAGGAAAAGAGTAAGAATAAACACCTTCAACGAAAATAATGATAAGTTTATTGTAAATGTAAGTGAAAAATGCAGTTTTACTCTAGGGAAAAGACTTTACAAAGATATTTTTGGAGATCGTTTGTTAGATGTTGTACTCAATCCTTGTCTGAACAACGAGGAAGTGACTAAAGTATTAATAGAAGAACTAGAGCTGCATCCAGAAAAACTAAAGTTGTTGATCGAAAAGAAAAAGATTCAAATTGAAAATCAGGACCTTAATATGATATCAAATCATTTCCTTTTGTCTAAACTTGTCTTTTTGAGTTTACAGGAGAGAATATCTCCTCTTGATGCCATTATAATTTTTTGCAAAACAAAGCTGTCTATATATTGTTTAAAAGCTCTACAAAAAGAAACGGAATGTTTAGAATGGATTTCATTATTTCCTGCATTATGTTGTAAGGGCTCACCAGAGATTTTAGAAATTGTTTTTCAAAACAACCTTCAATCATATATGTCAGAAAAATGGAATGGTCTCCATCCAATACATATTGTATCTGCATTCCATAATTACAAAATATTGAATGAACTGCTCAAAGTCGGTGTTGATGTGAATTTGAAAACTGACAATAAGAAATATTTTACACCATTAATAATAGCTGTAGGAAACGATACGGGAGAGGATAAAGATAACTGTCAATCTAGGCGCAACGAAACCGTAAAACTTTTATTGAGCAATGGTGCAGATGTTAATTTATGTATGCAAAACGGAGCAAGTCCTCTTTTTATAGCTTGCCAAGAAGGCCATGATAATATTGTTCATCTATTATTGAGAAATGGAGCAAAAATTAATTTATGTGAGGAGAACGGAGAAAGCCCTCTCCATATAGCTTGTAAAGCAAATCATAATGAAATTGTAAAACGTTTACTTAACAATGGAGCAGACCTTAATCTACGTATGGAAGACGGAACAAGTCCTCTAATTGAAGCTTGTCAAAAGGGACATAATACAACAGTACAAATTCTGCTGAGCTATGGAACAGACATTAATGAATGCATGAAAAATGGATCCAGTCCACTTCTTCTTTCTTGTCAAAATGGACATTTATGCACCGCAAAATTTTTGCTGCACAATGGAGCAAATGTAAATCTATCTATGAAAAATAAAGCAAGTCCTCTGCATATTGCTTGTCAAAATGAGCATAACAGTATTGTTAAACATTTACTTGATAATGGAGCAAACATTAATTCTTTTATGGAAAATGGAACCAGTCCTCTCGTTATAGCTTGTCAAAAGGGGTATGTAAACACAGTAAGGATTTTACTGCATAATGGAGCAGATATTAATTTCTGTATGAAGGATGGGACCAGTCCTCTTTTCATTGCTTGTCAGGAGAGACATAGTTCGATTGTTGAACTTTTACTGAAAAAATTTGCAGACATTAATTTATGCAAAAACGACGGAGCCAGTCCTTTATCTGTAGCTTGTCAAATGGGACATGAAATTATTGTGCATATTTTATTAAGTAGCAAAGCAGATATTACCTTATGTATGAAAGACGGAAGCAGTCTTCTTTACATTGCTTGTCGAGAAGGACACCACAAAATTGTTGAACGTTTACTGGAAAAAGGAGCAGACATAAATAAACGTGAAAAAAGTGGATCAAGTCCTTTCGATATAGCTTGTCAAAACGAACATGTTAACATTATGACACTTCTATTGGGTAACGGTGCAGATATAAACGCATGTGATGAACAAGGGGCCAGTCCTCTATATAAAGCTTGTCAACGCGAACATGAAAGCATTGTGAAAATTCTTTTGGAAAATGGAGTAAAAGTCAATTTATGCAAGAAAAACGGAGTCAGTTCACTCGATATAGCTTGCCAATACGGATATGAAAGCATTGTTCAGCTTTTACTGGATAGTGAAGCAGATATAAATTTATGCAATGAATTCGGAGCCAGTCCTCTTAATATAGCCTGTGAACAAGGTTATGACAGAATTGTTCAACTTCTACTGAGTTACGGCGCAGATATTAATTTTTGTGATGAATACGGGATAGGTCCTCTCTATATAGCTTGTGATCACGGTTTTAATAACATTGTCCGACTTTTAATGAGTAGCGGTGCAATTATAAATTTATGTAGGAATAATGGAGACAGCCCTCTTCATATAGCTTGTAAACACAGACATGTTAACATTGTACAATTTCTTCTGAATGAAGGAGCTGGTATCAATATATGTAATGAAAATGAAGTTTGTCCTCTTTATATAGCGTGTGAACGCGGACATAATAGCATTGTAAAACTGCTATTGGGGAATGAAGCAAACATTAATTTATGTGAGAAAAATGGAGTCAGTCCTCTAAATATAGCTTGTCAAAAAGGGCATGCTAGTGTTGTTCAACTTCTACTGAATAAAGGAGCAGATATCAATTTGTGTGATAAATATGGAGCAAGCCCTCTCCATACATCTTGTCAGCACGGGCATAGTAGCATTGTAGGACTTTTACTAAGATATGGAGCAGATATGAATTTATGCATGAAAAACGGAGCAAGTCCTGCCTTTATAGCAAATCAACAGGGACACAATAGCATTGTACAACTACTGCGTAATGAAGCGAAACTTGCAAAAGTTCTGCATCATTCCCTAGGATGGAAATGACCTTTAAATACCAATAACACTGGACAAGTCATAATTAAAAATATAGACACATCACAGAGACGACTTTATTTACATTCATTTCATGCATCTTTTACAATTTTATGCTATGGGATGCAATTTTAATGATATGCTATGAGATTTTAATGCAATGCTATAAGATTGGTATGCTATGCTATGAGAAATTGAATAATATGCTATGCTATGGTCTGCTATAAGATTTGAAAAAACACGCCTCCACACACAGAAGAGTTCAACACATTTCGAAGTAAAATAATAAGGAACCAACGTATATCACAAATCTGCGAGGTGAACAAAGGCATTTAAAACCGAGTTAAAACATTTTGAATGCTATGCTATTGTTTGTTATTATATGATAAATGAGGTTCTATGAGATTGTATGCTATGGTATGAGATTCCAATGCTATGATATGAGATTCTAATGTTATGGCATAAGATTTCAATGCTATGCTATGCTATGCTACGGTGTATGTTGTAAAATTATGCTTGAACTGACTGTACATAGCGGGTATTAGTATGATCCGTATATAAATAAAATACCCAAACATTTTACGCACATTTCTATCGAACACGACAATCACCACTTGATTTTCATTGATAGTTAGAAAGATAAACTTATTTTCTGTATTTTGATGTTAACATGTATCCATTTGATTTCTACTGTTTAGCGTGTTAAAATATCATTCTTTGGAGCTACATGAATAAATCTTGAATAAATCTTATTCCGTCGGGGTTGTAATGAATATCGCATGTTTTCATAGTATCTAGATAAAAAGCCTAGTCTAGATATAAATGTTGAACAAAATCATAATGTATTGCTTCATGACCTATTCATCCTTTTTAAAAAGTGATACGTACATTCTATTGAAATTCTAAGTTCATAAAAAATGTTTATAATTCAAGTTTACATGTATAACAAAGACTTTTCACAGTAAGAATGTTGAAAAAATTAAGCACGCATGCAAAATACTTTTGCATTGACACGGAAAGAAGCGTTTAAATAACCTTACTGTGATATTTTTAAGTTATCTATATACATCTTAGATATTTTTTTTAAGGTTAAGATCTAGTAAATAAAAGGTGCCTACAGGTTTAAGATATAAATTTTTTCGATGATGCTTTATAACAAGAGCGTTGTTTGATAGGGTGTACCGGGGCTAAACCCTTTGGCAAACACAAGTAAAAATCATGTTTTAAACTGTCATTTTCAATGAAATATAAAGGAATTGAGGAAAATATAATGTCTACAGTCTCCCCTAAAAAACGTAATTTAACAAGCTCCTGACATCCTCTTAAAATTGATGTCAAATTGAATAAGGTATGGGGTTACTTTTTCCATTATTTAACAAAGAATGTCAAGAAATTGTTTAATTTTCTACATAATTCTTTAAAGCTGTAAAGTACGGAAATTTTTTTTTCAAATTAATTATGACGTCTTAATGGTTCTAGCTCCATAAAGACACTCTGGAATCATTTACTAGATCTTGACCTAACCCTAACCCTTACTATTTTTTATGCGATAAAGAGAAATGTTTGAAAAATACAAATTGTTCCGGGATTCAAACCCCATTTAAAAATTAGTTCTTAGGTCTTAGTTACAACATATTCTATCTGCGTAACCACTAGACTATTTTAGACATGTTTTCTATTGGGGGAGTTTAACACATTGTTCCTTAATTTCAATGCTATTAATGTTTTTTTCCTAAAGATAAATTTTTTATATGCCTCTTCGAAACAAAAAGCGGAAGTTGCAGTTTTCAAGGTAACCAAAAAAAAATGCAGATTTCAAGCAATTGTCTAACCCTAAACGTTAAGGATTAATTGATATTTTTTAAGCAGGTAGTTTTTTTAAAACAATGAGGATTCCCCCTTTTTAAGCGTGAAATCTGCTATTTTTGTCTGTGTAGCCATTTTCAAATTTATTTCTGTCTTTTGAAAGTTAGTACAAACTTTCCCGATAAAATTCTATACTGCAAAAAGTAAAACGTTGCATGCAAAAATAGACTTACACCGAAATCATCAACTTTAATTTTTCCATTTTACTTGCAACGCCTTTAGGGAAAAACAGCATTTGAACTGGACCACTTTCTCTAAGTAATAGATACGGAGGATCCAGTCCCCTCAATAATGATATTGTTTCCTTCGACAGAGTAATGTACCAGACATTAAGGTGTGAAAATATGCCGTAGCTATGACGTTCTTATTGTTTGGGAATAAAAACGATATAATTAATATGCATAAATAATAGTCATGCTTGTGGTTGGAAACGCGCATAAAACAAATTTGCTATGCTAATGATTACCAACTAGACTTTGACTCGTGCGTGTACGGGTTGACATTGCATATGGTATCTGGCATGTACAAAATAGATACATTGAAACACCGTATATTGTTGACATTTGCATAACCAAACTTCAAGCCTACAATAATGCTATTAATTTCACTGCACTCTGCTTAGTAAGAATAATCTAACTGTGTCTCGGGAAAGGCCATCACAACAGTTAAAATGCCTCCAATATACCCGTAATGTAGCAGAAAATAGCAGAATTGCTCCAAAACTATTTTGGAGAAAATTAATAAAGTTGCATTGAAAATAACAGTCAAATTGTTCACAACAAACCATCTTGAAACTGTTAATACCTTTCTTCTAAAAGTTTAATTCTATAATTGGAGAATTCAACATATTTCAACAACGTTTTTAACACACCATGTTGACATTCGAAACTCTCGGGTTTTTTATAATAAATGCACTGTGTTAGAGTTGTCTCCCGTATTTTCTTGGATGAAAAATTTCCAATGGAAATTAACGCGCATTTGTTTTATCGTTTCCAAGTTTATCCAGAAAAATGTGATATTGTGGAAACATAAAATAAAGAGCCACCCGTGATTAAGCGTGAATGTAATGCGAATGCATAAAATTAACAAAATAAATCCAGGTGATTTCCCTAATTGTTTGAGGAATTTTCGTTGATTATTAATTGAGGAAGCTTGATTGAGAAAAAATAAAAACAAATTGGTAATCTTCAGGTACCAATGATCTTTAAAATATATAAAACAAAAGATAGTACTTTTCCGATTTATCGGTATTAAAGCTAAACAATTCGAGTCTATTATTTTAATATAATTTTAACATAATAGTATAGGTTCGCTTTAAGAATATAACTAATACTGGACATAGGGAATGAGATCCAATAAATACTGGGACTTCGCAATAATATAACCGCGCATTACTTAAAGAGACAGTATGGCGCATTTCATTAAAAAAACCGACCAGAAGAAAATTTCCGAGCAGGTTCGGTGTTTTTGTTCTACTCATAAATGTATAAACTTTCAGAAAATTACAATTTTTATTGTGGAATAAATCTACTTGTTTCATTAAAATTAATAATTGGGTATTCCTATTACATAAATACATCGCCACGTGTAAGGGGGTTCCGCCTTCTATGGCATTACGCATGCGCATTTACTATAAACAAGTCAGCATGACGAGTAAGAGACCGGTTAGGCCTGCTAACTTGACTGAATTGGCAAAGAAAAGACTAAGAAGAGAATGCAGCCGAGCCAATTCGGTAACGAGAATATATTTGGGGGACCAATATGTTCGTTGGATGGCTAAGAAACGAGAACTTGACGAGACACATGAAGGACTGACGAAGATTCTCCCGGACAGGTTTGTTGATAGAACTATTGCTTTTCTTCTTAAATTCTCCCGGGTAATAATTGACAGGTTTTTTTCTGCGTTTTATATTTTCAATTTTATTGCTACAAACGTAATTCAATGTGTAACTGAGGCCCCTTGAGGGTTATTTGACAAAATTATGTCAGTTCATGTTAAATTGAGCTAAATGCTTTATCATTGTTAAAATTGTCTTAGGTTGTCAACAGACAGTGAAAGTGAGTCAGCTGAATGGGCATGTGCACCAGCTTTTAAAGTATCCACACCATCAAGACAAATGGAAAGGCCTTTTCACCTTTTCCTGCCTTCAGTTGATGTGTCTGAAATTTTTTAGGTAAAACATTTAAATTTCAAAATATGATGTTTATCAAGTAAACAAGTTTACATTTAACTGAAATACTTTTCTGCATCAGTGCTCCAACTTGCGACTAATATGGTTGACCTTTAGTTTAAATTGAAAAAAACCCCACCCACAATTTGTTTCTTCTATATCTTGACATGTATTTCAGTGAAAACACAGGCACAGATGTCTCCCAGAAAAAAAAAATAGAGGAGAATTTTGTTACCTGCTGTAACAGAGGAATCGCTTGGGTAATATTATTCTTATTTCTTTCAAAATAATTTCAGTCAGTTGATATTAATAACTAGTTTGATTGTATTTTCATTTGATAAACAATATATGATTCCATTTCAGTCACATGATTTTAAAATAGCTTTATTGAAAATACACTTTAGAAATGATAAATAGATAGTTTGATTGTATTTTAATTCATTAACAATATATGCTTTTACTTCAGACCAAGCCATAGGAGAAAAAAGTTTCCCGCAGTGAAGGAGACATCATTTTTGAATCCTTTTGAGTGAGTGAGTTTGAAGAAAATATATTGCTAATTATTGTTTTCTTTGTTTCGATCAGCTCTTGCTTACCTGAGCTGTCGAAAGCTTTTTTAGTTACATTATGATTTATCTGGTGCCTGTATGTAAACTTTTAGCATGTTCAGCTTCATCAAAACATTTTTAAAGAGTTTTACAAAGTTAATTAGAACAAATCTTTCGAATAGTTAAAATTCAATCTTCCTTAATTGAAATTGTTTTTCAAATTATGGACCATGGGGTTAGAATGCAGCTATAATTGGGAATTAAGTTTTAATGAAGTCTTTGAAATTTTTTTGAAAAAATTTTTCCAAGACTGAAAAGCTTGCTTTACTGACTTGATTTTTTTCAGAGTTACAATTGATATGTCAGAGGAGCGTAGCAGTGATATTGACTCTGATGATGACTATGAACCAAGTTTCAATAGGAACCTAGAAGTAAGGCTTTTATTTCTTTTTATTGGAATAATTATTATAAGGTATGATGGCCTCTTTATCAATGTACCTTAATATCAAGTACCAACATTTTTAATCTTTTGACCTTCAAATTTGACTTGAGTTGCCATACAGGGTCATCCATGTTTCACAAATGCAGCTTGTTCTTCCTGTTTTTATTTTAACAACAATGAGTTATTATATATACAGACCAAACAACATGGATAACTTAAAAGGAGTCACTTTGGAAGATCAATAGTGTGGAGTGGAAGAATGTGAGACAGAAGTGGAAAATGAATCGGAGGAAATGAAAGAGGATACAGGCACAGTGGTCATACAGCTCACCAACACTGAAGACATCAAAATATTAACAGAAGACTTTACTTGTTTAGTGTATAGGAGGTGTTTACTGAAGTTGGCGAGCACCAATGTCAACAAGATCTGCAGCATAGAATGATGTAATTCTGCAATCACCCTCCGTACAGAAAATATTGGATCAGCACTGTATATTTATTGGGTACCTAAATCTTATTACTTTTTTTACTTAAAAAATCAGCAACTTGACAATGAATAGAACCACAATAGATAATGTAATAGGCTTCATTTATGATAATTTTTTATTTTTTTAGGAATGTGAGCGAAACATGAAGTCTACAGATGGTGTTCACAACCAATATTAAATAGACATCTTCATGGTGGAGACTTGCAAATTGCATCTGCTTTGCTATGCTCTGGCAATAATTTCTCTAAAATGACTCTTTATGCAGAATTCCTCAGGTTATATTTTCCAGGCAAGGTCAAATTTTCCAACATTCAAAGAACATACCTGGTACCAACAATTAACTCTTTCTGGATGGAGAGCCAACGCCAAGTTGTAGAAAGTATAAGCGGACGGAGTGTTGTTGCATTAGGTATGTGCTATATTTGACCTTAAATTTCGCCAAGTGGTCAGATGTATGTTAGATAATTTTATCATACTTTTATTTTTTTTTCTTACATAAAATACATTCAATTGATGTGATTAATTCCATAGGAATTGCTGTGAATGGACTAATCCCCATTGTTTTGTGCATTAGTCAAGTGAACTAGTTCATACTAAAAATGTATATTGGTGTCATATAATAGTTGAAATATATACCACTGAAGGAGTTAGCAAAGTTTCAGTTCCCCTTGACAACTATCAGTTACCTCAGCTTCACATGAGAAAGAAGTCCTGAGATCTTGGAATCTCCTCTACTTTCTCAATGATAAAACTGTAACTGGGCATGGGTATAGTCTATTAATGCATTTTCCACAGGCGGTAATGTTAACGTTATGGTTCATAGCTCCGACCCTAATATTCGTTCAGCAACGAAGGACCACTTGAATGAAAGCTCATCAAATTGTCTCTTTCCTGTTAAAATTTCGTGGTTTGATGTCAGATTCGTTTTCCGGCAAAATGCGTCTGTATTTAAAACCCTCAAAAATGAAAGTAAAAGTAGGGAATTTCTCAGTTTTGGAAAGGGTGTACATCAAACAATTTTAATTCTTTTCTTCAAATGATAATTCAATTTTGACACTTGTTTTTAAAATTGCAAATCCTCTTTTCTGACTTTGTGTCAACCATTCTGATTTAAAATGTCCCAATAAATGTATAAACACTCTGCAAGTATAGGGACTATTTTGCTTAAAGGCACTACTTTGTTGTCCTACTGATTCTAAAAATAGTTAGAGGGATATACCCAACTGTGTGTTACAAAATTCAACATAAGATTACAATTTTCTGATATCAGGGGATGGTCGCAATAACAGTCCTGGCCACAGCACACAGTACTGTACTTACACAATGATGGATGGTCAGTTCAAGAAGATAGTTTGCCTCATAACAATGGACAAAAGGAAAACGGGCAAGAAAAGTTGTAACATGGAAAAGGCCTGCTTTATGAAACCCATGAATGACCTGCTAGAGAACCATGTAAACATTGAGGAAGTAGTTACAGATGCTCACATACAAATAGGAGCAGTAATGAGTAAGAAGAATTATTATGTTGAATATGATATCATTTAATATTTATTCGTTTGATGAGATATCGGCGCCTCTGATTGGTCGAAAAATTTCTTTGATACTTGCATCAATAAAATTTTTACCGGATCTACTTTTCTCAACTGTTCTGATCTAACACTATTTATAGAACGGGAATTTTCAAGATAAACACTGTCAACAAAATGTAAAGTTGTGTCTGTTTTATTGTCAGCAAACACAATGCAACCTTGTGAATATAAAAACCTGAAAGTTTAACCTTCAAAAATAAACAAAACACATTATTTGATTCACGAAATAGAACATTAAGCGTCTTCTCACGATTTCGTCTGCTTGAGATCAATCAACATTTACAGCGAGGCTGGTTGTTCCTTTTCCAGGAATATCATAACGAACATATAGGCCGTAAACTTTTACGGTACTTTTACTTTTACTGCTGTTCAAATTTGGTAACGATCATTTTTAAATTTACACACGTACATGATCGGTCATCAGAATAAGCGTCGTAAAGAAAAGCTATGAGTAATGCATCAACTCCTTCCGATGAATTATACCAGATATTCTTTCTCAGTAAATGCCTCGACTTTGGATATTATCATGTATTATCAGAAACAGATAAATAACAAAAGAGTGTATATATATATCTAAAGGTCTTTAGCAATATTGCTTTGTTTTAAATTGATATGCGTGTCTTCCCTAAATACAGCTGTACCAAGTTCACAAGACACAGACACAGTGGGTACAGACATGGAGTTTGAAATTCTCTGTAAGTGTATGCATGCAGATAAATTAAGCCACACATCAATTACATGTAATGCATATTTACAAGCTATATTAGCCTCAACTGATTTATTTTTTGGTGTTTTATTTTGATTATCTTATTTCCTATAAATCTGACAAATATTCTTGTTAGGTGTAAAATGTGTACTGTAAATGTTTATTGTGCATTGTGTATAAAAAAGTTTAAAAATGTATGCAGTGCTGTATGCAAACCAATGTCAAAAGTAATTATGACTCGGTACTCTAAGAGAAATATCATTCTGTCCAACTGTCTGTCTGTCCATTAACACAATATGTCACAAGTAGACCATACAAGAAGGATTATGTATCTTGAGACTATGTCAGTTTTTTAGTATCTATAATGAAATATTAGTATCCCTTTCTTAAGGAGAAAGGGGTATACTGTTTTACCCTTGTGTGTCTGTCTGTCTGTCTGTAACAATAATTTCTGTCACAGTTTTCTCAGCAACTAGCTATTCATCACAGATGCTTGAAATTTTAACACACACTTTGTATAGGCATGCCATATAGTGGGATTTATTTTTGTTCCATGTGTACATCAACTTCCTGTTTAATGTAGACTTTGCTTATTTTGTATATATATTCAAATCAGAGCGAGGGTATTACTAGTCAGCACTGGTCACTCGCAGATATCTTGTTTCCATTATTAGAGCTGCATATTCATTTAATAACTCATAAGTGTATCTAAATATATCAAAGTTTGATCAATTAATAAATAGATCATGGTAAACCAATATACTGAGACAAATCATAGACATTGACTATGCAAATCATACTACCTGAGAAGATCATACACATAGCATTTATACATGAATTCACATTTACGAGTTACCGGTAGATTTCTAGTTATTTAACTGAAATCAATTTATGCAGTAATTTTTAAGAAACTTGTTAGACAATTACTTTCAAATATGCTGATGAATCAAAACATCTTATTTGTTTAAAGAAACAGCATTCGGGATATGCTTGATTGTATCTAGTATTACATGTATATATATATAAGAAATATAGTAGGGGGTGCAAGCACGCACTAAGACCTGTTACACAGTGAGTTATGTGGCATTATGGCTCTTTGCTTATTCTAAGTTTTGGATATTGATAATATTTTAGTGAGAGAAAGCAACTTAAAAAGTAAAGTACTTTGCAGAGTACATTATTCATTTAACAAATTTGTGAATTTCTAAACATTTGCTGGTCCTTTCTGGTATGTCATATCATTTGTAAAATTATATCATAAAAATAACAACTTTGTTTATAGATAACAAGTTTCAACCTCTGAAGATTTAACTTACAAGACCTTGATCTGAAATAGCAAAGTCTGCAAAGTATTACTACATCATCATGGCCAAAGAAGCTGTTATGATAGTCCTGTCCATCATAGCCCCAGGACAAGAGGACACCATTCTCTCAAAACTCAGTCCATCCTCTACAAATGAAAGTGATGCAACAGACGAAGCTACACAACAGTTGATAGAGGCATATGATGTAACATCAGGCAAAAAAACCAGCTGCAGATCTTGTCATTATTTGCGAACAACTTTACAAAGGAAAAGCTTCTTCAACTTGTACCATCACTGACACAATCCAAAATTGATGCCGCCAGAAAACATGCTTCAGTGATAGGACCATGACATATACTAAATCCATCAAAGATATACAGAATACGTCTGACCAGACCAAAATTGCTACACTTTCTGGAATATGTATATATGCCCTCTATTTCCCAGGTTCTTGGTTTTGGTACCATGCAACTTTATTTGTCAAAGGAGAACAAATACAAATTCCAAAAGTTATCAGAAATGCTGTGAGTACTAGAATCATTGCAAACTACCTAGAGTATTGCAAGGAAACAGAGTTCCAAACTTTCAGGCGTGCATCTTTGTACAGAATCCTGAAAGCCTGTCGAGCATCAAAAAGGAAAGCAATACATGGACTTGACAATACTACAGCACTTGGAATGAATGCCATGGAGTCATTACAGAAGGTTGTAACAAGACTTGGGGAATATGGATTGGGTATAGAGAAAAATGACACTCTGATTGATATGATCAACATCTGTAATCAGCACTTGAAATTTGATGTGAAAAGCCGTTTCAGCAGAAGTTCCTCCTGCAGTGATCATTTTACAATGTTTGCCCTGAATGATCCAACAGACACATGCTTTTCTAGTAACTGTGATCATGACCATTTAGACATTTGCTTAAATTGTGTTTTGACACACAAACTTACAGAGGGCATCACTGAAGCCACTAAAACAGTCAGAATACCATCTGAGGATTTGATGGAGGAATTGCAGCTTAACATTACCATGGCAACAAAAGCAATGAAGGACTGGAGGGCTCATCTTCTTAGAACTGTGCACCAAGACTTTGCAAGATCAGACATCCTTCAACACCTTGATTCAAACCAGGGACTTCTTATAATGGATTGGGCCATGAAGTTTCTACCCCTCCAGTACAGGGACGCACAGTCAGACTTCTTTGGAAAAAAGGGCATTTGCTGGCATATTTCATGTTTAATTACCAAGAAGAGTGACCCTGAACCAACAGCTAGCATCTTGTCAGACCATCTTGACTTGAAGACTTATATCCATATCCTTGAGAATGGTACTCAAGGTTAGTTTTCCATTGCTCATATTATTAGACACCTTTTTTTTTTACTCTATCAGTGCAGTTTCCAAACCTGAAACAGATCTACATGAAGACAGACAATGCTGGTTGCTATCACTGTATATCACTAATCTCCTTTATCAGTCAGAATCACAGTCATTTTCCTATTACCATCAAGGAGTTCAACTGCAGTGAAGCACAGTCTAGAAAAGATCTTTGTGACAGCAAAACGGGTTCCTGTCGAATGCATGTGGCTAGATTTCTGAATGAGGGAAATGATATTCTTTCTACCTCAGACTTGAAGAGAGCCTCAGAAAGTAATAATGGATTGAAAGGAACAAAGACCTCTGTTATCTCCATTGACAATGCAGAGGAGCCACAGATAAAATCCAAATTCCTCAGATTAGCGTTCTGAACAATTTCAGATTTGAAGTGGATTCAGTTATTGCAAGAAGGGCATATCAGATTGGTTGTTGACGCCTTATTGAGACTAATACTTTGGAGGATCAGCATCTTAATGTTGGAGAAATGAATGGTTTTGAGGTAAATGTTAGTTATAAATCAAAGTACTGAAGAACTTCCGGGAGTTGATTTTGTCGATGTTTATTTTAAAATCAATGATATACTATTTTGCATGACAAGTCATGTAGTTTTTAATTTGTATTACGCACATATTTATAATATGAATTTTGAAGTCTTTTTCGACAAGAATGTCGAGAAACCCCCATATGGATCATGTTAAATAATATTTAAAGATAAAATTAATGCAATCAAACAATGTAACAGTAATATAAATATTTCTCGAAAATTGTATGGATCCAAGCAATATTGAACTCTAGTCTGGTTCAACCAAACGCTCGGGTGACACTGTAAATCTCCGACAAGGATTTAAGGAGATAGCCGAGCCTCGAGTTGAACGAGACTATATTTAACTCTGGCGTAGAAATACATACGACTACAAAAAATATTTAAATTGATCGTACCATTTAAAATCTGACTATTTTCAAGGTATTTATAAATACGTTTTCTTGAAAAACAATGCTTTAGCATACATTACATCGAATTTATCAATTATTTTCAAGAACTAAGTTTTATCAGCAGCAATGATTTGTGTTGAGGTCCAAACACTGTTTTACTTTCGGTTTTTCTGAGTAACTGCATAGGATAGTTGATTAAAATCAACTACCAAAAGTATATAAGCATTACTGATATAATGTTCAATTCAATATCATAAAGAATACATACTAGCTATTTTGTCTCTGTTATATAAATTATAAATGCAATTACTATATAGTCTCTGTAGTATAATTACAAATGTATGTGCTCTATAGTCTAAAAATTACAAATGTAATTTGGATTTTAATGCTGTATAGGTGTTCGAAGAATTTCCATCTCATGCAGTTGATGTTGGAGAAGTCTGTGTTAGAATGAGGAACCCAAACATTCAAAATGAAATGGAGGAGGAACAGGACCAGGAGCAGGACCAGGGGCACCTGAATAATGATTTGTATGCATGTCCAGATCCCTATTGCCAGAAACAGTATGTGAGGTCTGCTAACATTGAAAAACATCTAGCATTAGACAATCATCTTTATAGGAAAGCTGAAGAAACCGGAATTGATTGTGGCATCAAAATCTGGGTTGAGAAGTGTTCTGACATCCGTGAGAAATCACACATTTGTGAGACAGTGTTGTCTCAGAGTCGTGATACAAGTATCTTTTCCCAAAGTTCAGGAGGATGGGCATTGAAATCTGTTGCTAAATGCAACAGGTTCTCCTTAAATGTGAAGGAGTATGTAAGGAAGATTTTTGAAAGCTGTGAAAAGACAGGAAAACGGCCGAAGTATGCAGCTTTAAGTGGAGAACTTCGAAAAGCTTGTGATAAAAATGGACAGCGCCTTTTTAGACCATTTGAGTGGCTAACAGCAAATCAACTGAGAAACTTGTTTGCATCATATATTAACAGCAAGAAGAAAAAATACAGGGAGAGACAGATTCTTTTTGTGGAAGTTCCAGAAACAAATGAGCATCTTCAAGAAATTGTCATGAATCTTAAGGCAGAAGAACGTCAGCGGACTGTATCTGGCATGTATGAACATGTGTTGTATGCAGCAAATACTTAATTTACCTTTGGATATCTTCGTGGCAACCTGTACAACATGTATTTACATGGAAATTATCAATGTTTTATACTTTAAGATATTTGTAAAGGTGAAAAATTCCAGGTTTAAAATAAAAAAATAAACTCAGTATGTGTATTTTAGCATGAATGTATTTCTTATTACATTTGGTATTTATCTTTTATGATTGTGTGAGCATGGCAACCCACAGGTTACGTTAGTGCAATGATTCATTTCTTTTTATGTTATGATTATTGTCTGTTCTAAATAGACACCACCAAAAGTTAACTCTCTGAAGGTTCAGTGCACTGTCAGTAATATATTAAGGTTTTCTCAGGAAATTAAACAAACTGATTGTATTTCCTTGGAAACAAGTTTTTTTTTCATTTTAGTAACCAATTTTATTCTAGTATTTGTATTCTCTGTTAAAACCATAAAGCATCAGAATTGTTTTTTTACCTTCTTCAAAGAAAGTGATAAAAGTCCAAAATGAGGAAAAACAACAATTCGAAGTTTTAATGAATATCAGTAACATACGTAATGTTCTTATATGATGGCGTTATTAATGACAACTTGTATTTCCTGTTTTGAAATATTCAAAGTTAATTTTTATTATTATTTGCTATATACATTGACAAAACAATGCTGTGATATTTCAGAACATTTCTGGTATAGATTTAAACGAATTCAATGTTAGCCATTTTAACGTTTTTATGTAAAAATGAAAATACCAGTCTTATTGGTGGCCTCATATCTGACCTATATTATAGAGTCCAAAGTCAGATTTTTTATATTGTACTATTCATGGTCTGTATTTATAGGTGTAATTGCAATAAAAGAAATTGAAGCGTTTACAGACCCCGAAATACATGTAATGCTTTTTAAGTTGGGAACATTTTGAAAACAGATAGCCATGATATGACCTTGTATTGCTAGTATTACATAATGGTCACTATGATATTTATGTGTACCTAGGTACTGCGCACTGAATGGTGTTAATGATAATTAACAGAATGAACTCTGTGACTCTTGTAGCAATGCGTAGTATTCCTAAATGATGTTATGAAACCAGGTGCATAATACGGGCATAATAATATCCAAATTGAGGGTTTAACAACAAGTGACATATTTAGCGATTCTGTGTCTGCAACGATAGCTCTGGTACTCTATATTGAGTCAGGTATTGTGCATTCTATATATTAACCTTTGTAACCTTTTATGCCATGTATGAATAAACGTATTATGAGTAAGTGATGCCTCATACTAGGTGGGGGACTCCGAGACCCAGGACTCGGAGACTCAAATCCTGCGTCCAGACTCATTTACGGTTTTGTTACTTTATTTAGGAATAAAATATTAATCTTAATTTTGAACACTATATATTCACTCATGATCGTCGTAAATGGGCCGAACTAGTAAGAACTGTCCATCATAAGTAAAATGTTATATATACCCATGTAATATGATGTTGAACAGATTCTGAGACTCTTTGCTTTGGACAGCTTTTAATTGTTGTAATTTTAACTATACGATCACGATTGTTAATAAACTATTGGTGAAAGAAGTACTGGACTTCGTAGTTTGAGTAGCATCTCCAGGAGATAACAAAGTCTGAAGGCTTACATGAACTTTCTCGGTGCCGTAACCAGGATTGAGCGAAGTTCAAAACAGAATAAGGTAAGAACCATTTCTATATGTCTCTTATAGCTATCTCGAAGTAAACAACTTTGTCTAAGCAACCAAAATGGCGACAGGTGACGGGTTTGACAAAAAAGAATTTAAAAATCAAATGGAGCAATTAGAAAAACAAAGCGGGGTGGGGTCAGAACAAAGAAAATAAAGGGCAAGAAACAGGTCAAAAGTCCCGAGAAAAAGAACAGATTAAACAAAATACTTTTGAAACATATGATGCTAGGTCGTATGAAATTCGTGAACCTCGACACCGAGTTCCAAATCAGGATGATGATAAAGATTTTTTGATTGGTCAAGTTAAAGCTATAACAGCCGTACTCTCAGTGCCCCTATCTTCTGTGATAACTCCTTTTGAAGGAGATGCTCAAAAATTTAAACAGTGGATAAAAGAAGTTTAAAAGTTCAGTGTTCTGTATGGGAAACAAGGTCATGAGATCCCCATGCTTGCATACATAACGAGTAAGGGTTTAGTTGGGGATTATTTTAAAGGTATTTAGATGAAACGGATGCGTCTGAAGAAATCCCATCTTGGAACGATCTTAAGGAATCCCTTAAAAATAGATTTGCTGAAATAACAGATCCCCAACATGCGTTAGCAGTAATGCGTAGGACTCAACACAACAAATTTCAAATGAAAGTGTTCAGTTGTTCGCCGAGAGACTACTGCAAATCGCAGAAGACGCCTACAGTAATGACAGACTAAAAGATTCTTTGGTACAACAACAGTTAGTAGATATCTTTTGTGACGGGTTGACATTCGACTACCTCAGGATGAAAATTTTGCGACAAAACCCTAAAGATTTAGAATCCACAATTCAAATAGCAATGCGAGAACAAAACCTGAGACAGAGGCTAGCGATAGGAGGGTCAAACATGACAGAATTTGTACAAAGTAATGACAACAGACGAACTCTTTCAAATGTTGATACTACTCGTCCCTTATTAAAGGATAGAGCATATAATCTTACCTCTGTAGTAACAGGGCATGTAGAACCAATGGAAATTGACCATGCGCGTAATAGTAGGTAATTTAAATGCAAACAGACGGGTCATAGGGCTCGATTTTGTACTCAAAATGAACCCCAAGTCAGGTCCCGTCCTCAAATGAATAAACGACCCAGTCAAAACAAACCCGTCCATAATATAGAGCAGAAACCCCGTTCGCCTGTGAAATGTTGGAATTGTGGTAAAGTAGGTCATGTGCGTGCAGATTGTTGGAACTCACATATATATCAAAGAGCGCAGCAAAATCGGGACAGATCATCAAATCGTCAAGGCCGAACATATGAATCTAGCGACCAAGTAAATCGGGGATCGTCTCAAAATTTCAAATCTCGCTCTTATTTTGACAAACAAAAACAGGAAAACTAAGACGTTCTTCCTTCGTTGAAGCCCGAAGAAAGAACTTTAAACAAAGACCTAAATATGAAATTAATTTTACTAACAACCCCAGTAGCTGTTTATAAAAAGTAGGAAAAAGTAAATTTAGAGCTTTGGTAGATACAGGTGCAGCCGTATCTCTAATTAGTAAGAACATGTATGATAATCTATTTCCCCGCCCAAAGTTGTTTAATTATGACATCCCCTCCTTACAAGCAGCAAATGGCAATTCTTTAATTGCGATAGGGTATGTAAATATTTCCTTTAAGATTTCAGGATTAACTTTAGACCACAAACTTTATGTGACAAAGGGGCTCAACCGAAACATGATTCTCGGTCGTGATTGGCTCAGGAAAAACAATGTTCGTTTATACTTTGATCTTGGACTCATGCGTATTGATGGTAAAGTATACGCGGAACTTAAAGAAGATTTACACATCTCAACTATTGTAAGAACACCTAAGAAACGTATTATGAGACCAAGCATGGTGACTGTATTCTATGGAAAAATAAATAACAATTTTCCTCTGGAAAAAAGTGACTTGGTTGAAGTGAACAGCATTGACAATAACTGCATTATGGAAGACCCAGGACTATATTTAAAAGACTCCGTTTGTATAGTTCGAAAAGATAAGAAAGTTCCAATGATCTTTGTTAACCAAACTAACAAAAATTATAAAATTCCAAGAGGCTACATAGTAGGACGAACTACTGCATTAAAACAGAAGGAAATCTCAGAAATACAGACTACCCAAGAGACAAAAGAAGAAATTGATGTACCTAAAAGATTTGAACACTCAATCAAAGACAGTGATCTTAGAGTGTCTGATACTGTTAAAATGAAGATAGAAACTGGAGATCACCACCCAATAAAGAACAGACCCTGCCGTGTACCTCTAAATAAAAGACAGATAATTGACAACGCCATACTGGAAATGATGGACGCAAAAATTATTGAGAGATCACAATCGCCTTGGTCATTTCCCTTAGTAGTGGTGAGAAAAAGGACGGATCAGACCGGATGTGCGTTGACTGTAGAAGTTTGAATAAGATAGTGAAACCAGTATCATTCCCGCTACCGTTGATTGATTACATCCTATGTTTACTAGGTAAGGCAAAATATTTCACTAAACTAGACTTAAAGAGTGGATATTGGCAAGTGGAATTAGAAGATTCAAGTAAAGAAAAAACGGCCTTTGCATGTCACAAATGACTATTCCAATTCAACCGGATGCCATTTGGGTTGAGTAATGCACCGGCAGTCTTTCAAGAGCTGATGAACATAGTTCTTCAAGGACAAGAGGAGTTTGCCATCGCATACCTGGATGACATTCTTGTATTCTCAGAGACACCAGAAGATCATCTTCGTCATATTCAAGACGTTTTCAATCGCCTAAGAAAGCATGGACTAAAAATGAAGCTAAAGAAATGTAGTTTCTTCAAGGAACAGACTGAATATCTTGGTTTCATCATTGATGAACATGGCGTTACACCTGATTCAAAGAAAGTCGAAGCTATAAGAAAGTTACCAGCGCCAACTACAGTCCGAGAAGTTCGTGGCTTTATAGGTATGTGTAGTTATTACAGGAGATTCATACCGAACTTCTCTAAGATTGCAGAACCATTGATTGACTTAACCAGAAAATATGCAAGGTTCAAATGGACACCATGTTGCCAAAAAGCGTTTGACTTTATTAAAGAAAGTTTAACGGCAGTGCCTTTTCTAGCATATCCAGATACTAATAAGCCGTACATCCTGTACACCGATGCCAGCGACAATTGTATTGGAGCGTGCCTTACTCAAAAGACAGAGGAGGAAGAAGATAAGCCAATATATTACATATCCCACAAGCTGAGTAAAACTCAAGAAAAGTGGTCAACCATAGAAAGGAGGCATTTGCAATCCATTACGCCCTTCAGAAGTTAGACCATTATTTACACGGTGCTCAGTTTACTATAAGAACAGACCATAAACCGCTCAAGTATATCTTAGAATCTCCAATGCCAAATAAGAAAATTCGACTATGGGCGTTAAGTATTGCATGATATAACTTTAAGGTAGAGTACATAGAAGGAAAATTTAACTGCTGTGCAGATCTCTTACCCAGATTACCGACAGTCAACCTCGAGTGTGAAGAGGAAGAACAATCAGAGCATGATGAACCAGATGTTAAAGACAATTTCTTTGAAGTGAACGTACTTAACTCCAATGCCTTTTCGCATAAGAGATTGGCCAGATGGGAAGTTAAGCAACACAACGAATTGGTCAAACCCTTTATTGATCTACCAGAAGAAATCAACATCAAAGAAAGTCAACAACACGATGGGCAGATCAAGAACTGAAGAATCGGTTAAATAAAAGGACAGCAACGGCAACCGAAGAAAAGAAGTTTCTGGAAATTGATGGTTTAATGTACTATCTTTCAGATGGAGACTCAGAAGGCCCAAGACTTCGCCTGTATGTACCACGTGAGTTAGAACTTTTTATGAAATTAATGAAACCACAGTATGCCAAACGAAGAGCAAATAAGAAAAATCAACTTCCACTTCAAGAGACAGATATACCACCTTTTCCAATAGCTAAAGTAGGGCTTGATCTATCAGGACCATATCCAACATCCTTGTCGGAAAACAAGTACATAGTTTCTTTTATTGATATTTACTCTGGTTGGCCAGAAGCTTTCCCGTTCCTGATAAGTCAGCTGACAACATAGTACATCTTATCTTAGAAGAAATATATCCAAGATATGGGTGTCCTCTTCAAATCCTCACAGACAACGGAACAGAAAATGTGAACAAGAAAGTGGAAGAAACCTTGAAAGAATTGAATATCAACCATATCAAAACATCTTTTTACAGCCCTCAAGGTAATGGTAAAGTAGAAAGATTTCATAGAACTCTACATGACGTGATGGCTAAGAAAACAACAGACAACGCTCAAACATGGGATATTCATCTTAATCAGACGTTGGCAGCCATTCATTTCCATCCTAACGATTCGTCAAAGTTTTCTCCATATTACCTTATGTACAACAGAGATGTAGTATTACCTCTTGATACGTTGATGAAACCTCGAAGGAGATATGCGGGAGAAGATCGCCACAAGATCGCCCTTCAAGAACAACATAAAGCTTTCCTGCTAGTACATCGTAATATGAAGGAAGCCAAGAAGAAACAGAAAGCTCAGGCCAATAAGAAAAGCAAAGATGAAAATTTTCAGGTAGGTGACCCTGTCTACCTTAAGAACAACAGAAGACAAAATAAGTTAGATAAAAAGTGGCTAATATATTATCGAATCATTGAACAGAAAGGGCCATTTAGTTTCGTGGTGAGAGATCAATTGACTGGATAACCGGTAACCACCAAATGCCACGCACGACAATTAAGACTGGCAGACATTTCGCACTGGCCCCTTTCATCAACTGCTAAAGATGGTGGAAGAACTCTAAGAAAAACTAACTATGTAGTGCCACCAGAAGATGAATCGTCGTCAGAAAATGAAGACATGCAACCAGAACCATTGGAAAGAGCAATACAGTCCAAACAAAGGGAAAGAGAAGGATCTTCAGACGAAGAGGATATTCCCCTAGCAGAACTTTAAAGACGTATAAGAGCTAAGAAGATCATGGATGGTCAGCAGTATAAACACGAGAATGATCAGACCGTAGATTCAGAATCGGATGAGACCCATGAGTCAAAACAATGTAATGAAAATAGTGGTCAAGACTATGAAATACCCTTAGATAACCCAAATGTACCTTTAGATGAAAATATGGAAATAGATGAAATAGTCCCTAAAGTAGGTCGAGGCTTCAAACCAAGTCCTTAACCGCGTAAACTAATCCCTAAGCAAACAAAGGCATACTGAGGAGTGTTTGGCTATTATGAAGCAATTACTCAATTTAGTAAGATAAATAAGTTAAATTTATCGTATATTGTAGATGTAAATAATCTTGAATAAGCTTAGCTTTGTAAATATTGCACGCTTTTAAAAAGGTAGGACAGGATGACCCCCTGTGACATAAAAACATGTATTGAGATACGCCGACTAGCAAACGCAGACTCAGCACCTCGGTTATTTGTTTGTATATACGGAGTTGGAGAGATTTAACATATACTCAAAATAAATGTCACAGCGAAGTAAGAAACTATTTTTTGAACGTGTGATTTTTGTAAGTGATTTACGATTTATGATAAAAACAATCAAATTTTGCAAACGACATCTGGAGTATGGGACAAGGTTGCTCAGGTTTTCATGGTTTAATGTCTTAAGACTAAAGATATCTAAATTTCACCTATGAATGCACTAATGGCGGAATTGCCAGTAATTAATTTGCAACCTATGAAATCTTTGTCTTGGCAGGGAAGCCCCTGGTTTTATGTGTGTTTAACTTTGGCAGTAACAATAACGATAGTACTTTGTATTAAGAAATGCAAAACTATTAAAAAGTTGGGTGGTATATGCTGTGTTGGTTGCTGGACAGGTTGTCGAAATAGGGGTAGTGACGGAGAAAATAAAGGTTTTTCCAAAGACACTGTATTTTGTTCAGTGAATCCAGAGAAATGGACCTCTAGTGACATTATTGAACTTGAACCAATCCCGAAAGACACTAGGATCCAAGAGAAACCCCGACGGAGCGGAAGACTCGAAACTCGCAAATTGACTAGTAACACAGGGGCAATTTCGACCAAACTAGAACAACAATTACTTGAAGAGGAGAAAAATGAAGAATCTCCATGGACCAAATATTTCAGACCGGACCCAGAGCTGGCACGTAAATACCTGGAAGAGAAGGCTGCGATGTCTACGCAACAGAGGAACGCAGGAGACGCTCCGCGAGAAGTCGCCTCGCCATCCGCGCCGACCCTCTATCAACGGGTGCCGATGATGGATGAATAATTAAGCTACAGCCGCGAAGAAGTTGTGTATTCCTTATGAAAGGATTGTGAAAGTTAGTGAAAATTAAAAATGTGAATTGTGTAAAGGTAGAAATGTGCGTTATCTTGTGCTAATATAAATCTTGTATTTGGTGATTCACTCTGGAAATCTTCAGGAAGAAACAGTTGGACTCCTGAACCTATGACGCTAACCTCACCCCTAAGAAGGAAGAGATATTTTGTGAACTTACACGCATGCCTTGACTTTGTATATATATGTGACATTAAGCTTAACCATACTTAGTATTACTTTGATGATGAATTACGATTATATTTAACTACGGTCATTTCATCTTGGTCATTATTATTGTCATACTTTATTCATTATTGTTTTTCTTGATTGTAATGCGATATAATCAAGCTATATGATTTTATGTACATGTATACATCCTGGTAATATATTTGTTTTTGTAGATGAATGATGTGCCAAGCCGGATGTGGAAACATGTCACTTGTTATTATCTTTTAACATATATGTTCTGACTGGTATGTCACTAGGAAGTTCATCTGATCAAGGGTAGATCAAGGACGCTTTCCTATTCCGGGCGCCAGGCATGCGAAATCTCCATTCAGGATATTTTTTTCGTTTGGGGGACGTA
Organism: Magallana angulata; assembly: GCF_025612915.1. Taxonomy (NCBI): domain Eukaryota; kingdom Metazoa; phylum Mollusca; class Bivalvia; order Ostreida; family Ostreidae; genus Magallana; species Magallana angulata. Next base: position 32,214,749 of record NC_069112.1, read on the forward strand.
TGTAAACAGATAGCCATGCTATGACCTTGAATTGCTAGTATTACATAATGGTCACTATGATAATAATGTGTACCAAGGTACTGCGCACTGAATGGTGTTAATAATAATTAACAGAATGAACTCTGTGACTCTTGTAGCAATGCGTAGTATTCCTAAATGATGTTATGAAACCAGGAGCATAATACAGGCATAATAATATCCAAATTGAGAGTTTAACAACAAGTGACATATTTGGCGATTCTGTGTCTGCAACGATAGCTCTGGTACTCTATATTGAGTGATGTATTGTGTATTCTATATATTAACCTTTGTAACCTTTTATGCCGTGTATGAATAAACGTATTATGAGTAAGTGATGCCTCTTACTAGGTGGAGGACTCCGAGACCCAGGACTCGGAGACTCAAATCCTGCATCCTGACTCTTTGATTGGCAGTTTTGACGGGTTTTGTTACTTTATTCAGGAATGAAATATCAATCTTAATTTTGAACACTATATATTCACTCATAATCGTCGTAAATGGGCCGAACTAGTAAGAGCTGTCCATCATAAGTAAAATGTTATATATACCCATGTAAAATGATGTTGAACAGATTCTGAGACTCTTTGCTTTGGACAGCTTTTAATTGTTGTAATTTTAACTATACGATCACGATTGTTAATAAACTATTGGTGAAAGGAGTACTGGACTTCGTAGTTTGAGTAGCATCTCCAGGAGATAACAAAGTCTGAAGGCTTACAATTTGAACATTTCATTAAACGTAGCAATTTGAAAAGTGTATGACCTTTTTGTACTTAAACTAGATAAGTTCTATATTAATGTACCTCCCCAGATGACATGCCAGACAACATGCTTTTATCCCCTATAACTAGTTTTTATGCATGTGTTATCACTGTTAGTTGACAGGTCCTAAAATATGTGTAGATTTCATGATTTTTGTTCCCATTTTTGACTCCTTGTTCTATTTTTAGTAACATGCCTTTTATTCATGAACTATGCCAACCATGACAAAAACATATGTGGCAAATTTTATGGCATAATAATACTTTGTTTTCCCTTGGACTGAAATGTCACATTTTCATTGGTTTAAACATAGCACGTGATTGCCTCATATATCTCTATATTTGTTCTGTGAGAATTAATATTAGGCAATATGGCCGTCATTGGTCAACGCTTCGCTTACTCATTTCGACATTTCATAGTATTTAATACATAAACCGCATGCCGTAAGTTCTTAAAGTATTAGGAGTAGTCGCCCTTTGAAATTCTTTAAAATTAGAGTAGTTGCCCTTAGAATATTGACGTCACATTGTTTTGTCTGGAGCAGAACAAAATGGCAGCGTCGAAATTTGCTCAAATAGGGAGAAAACATTTAAAATTGAATAGCAACAAAACATTGTAGGTAAACATGGGTGAAGCAAAGATTTTTAAAGAGCATTGAAAGGTGAGATTGAAAATTTTGAAGAGTTTGATTTTAAATGAGTTAAATTGGACGAGATGTTAGGCATCTTGTACATGGCTGTGCCATGATCATCGCTTTTTGTGAATAAATATGTCACTTAATAGTCCTCGGGAAAACAAAACACTTATTAGGTTAGTTACTGACTCACTACGGAAACATATTGGGTTGATCAATCTCATAGACGGCTCGGCTTCGCCTCGCCATCTATGAGATTGATCAACCCAATATATTTCCGTAGTGAGTCAGTAACTAACCTTATAAGTAATAATGTTGCACACCAAAATTGATATCGATACATCAGGTATGCTTGTGGACTGTTTTGCATGACTTTCTCTGAGAGGCTCACTTAAAAGAGATGTACTTAAATATCTAACCTACTAATGAGCAGCCATCTTCCACAAATATTACATGTACAAATCAATAAATAAATCCTCCTATCTTCTTCAAATGCTAAACAAATAATGCTAGAACAGAAAAAACTTCCTTTCAACAGAATCACCTTACCAGAATTACTGCCCAATCACTACCCAAATACATGTATAAACTCAGGGCAAGTTTCAAAAGTTAAAAATACCATATTATACTGAAATTCAGAAGTAATGAAACAAACATATTTATTAACAAATTAATTGATTAAAACACATATATAACATTAATAAAATTTTGTAACACCTTCTAACTACATTAATCTAAAATGATCAAAATAATTGTTTATGAAATACTTTTATTTTCAATGATCTGCTTATTATGACGTCATATTGATTAGCATATATTTTAATAGGTGATAATTAAGAGTTGTACATGTTTAACTCACTTAAAACAGACGGACGTAAGGACATACAAGCAAAACTTGAGATACGAATTATAATATAGACTCTTAAGTACAGCTATTTGTAAGAACCAGGCAGAAACATAGATCACCGATTCATGATAGTTAATTTGTTTGTAAAAATTGGTACAAACACATTGACATACATCTATATGAATATTTTTTCTTAAATATAATTTGATTCTGTGCACTGGTTTAAAAAAAATGAACTCAACGAACACCATAGTTGCTGAATCAGTCTATAGTCTCTATTGTATATTGGTTACACATTTAAGGTTTGTTTCTAAAAATCCTACATTTTCCAGGTATATGGAAAACAAAATTTTGTTTAATTGATTATGCAGAATTTATATCAACTGAAAATTCCATGGGTTATTCAAACTATGAATATATATTACGATTAGAAATTATGCAATTTCATCAAAATCTAGTTATCTCCCTTTGTCGCTCTTCAGTGTTAGAGTTGAAAAGGGTACAGTTATGCTCTTCTGTGTGTAGAAGGTCATGGAAGGTGAGGATTATGCAGGAAAGAAAATGTAGTTTTATTTGAAATTAATTAATATATTGAACATGTAGATTAATATATTTCATATTAGGGGAATATTAGAATCCATGGAAAGTTGCATATATCATGTAAATGGATAGATTTTCCAAACATGTTAAAGGATAGATTTCAGAATTAACATAGACACTAAAACCGATCTTAATCAATGTATAAAATTTTTATTTTATAACATTTTATACATGTAGTAGGTTATATGGAGATAAAAAGAAAATTGTTATATTGATTTAAATAGGGAGCGCCTATGACTAAGTGCGAAATGCCACAATTAATATATCACTCATGTATCTTTATTGAATGCCTTTCAAAAAATTCTATTAAATTAACTCAAGACACAATAAAGAAAAATATTTTAGCTTCTGTCTTTTATGTATAATTTAAAATACATTTTTAGGCTTGTGCAGTAAATGTAGAAAAAATGTAACCCAGGAAATGAAATGGTGCGAGGTAAGAAATAATTTTTATGTTTTATTTTAAAACACATAAAATAATGAATTGAATGCTGTTAAATAACTGATACATGTATGATATACATGATTGAATAAGGGAATAGATGAGCACACACGCACACACATACAAACTTATTTCTGTATGCTATTTTAATTAAAGTACATACTACCTAGTATATAAAACTCTAAAAATAATTTAGCTGCATTTTTAGCAAAATGTATTTAACTGTTTGATCATGTCTATAGTCAATATAATTATGATATTGACCTTATCGGAATCGCACGCCATACACAAATTAAACTAAAACAATCGGGATCGCCAGTTGTAAAATAAAGAATTTATATCGCTGCATGGTCAAGTAAAAGTTCAGATGCATTTGTTTCTCATTTTAGTTATTATTTTGGAGTAACAAACTATTTTGTCAAGCTAAATTTTAATATATGACATAATTTCAGTGCTGTAAAGATGCATCTTTTGCTCAAATTTGCAAAATTACCTCGGATGATACCCCTGAAGCAACCTCACAGGTAATGTTATCATTTTGTCTCTCACTAGTCTTCAAACAGTTTTATTTTATGCACTAATTTCATGTGCTTATAAAATATGAAGCTAATTGTAATAAAATCCTCAAGATAGTTGTGTGTACAATTTGTCAGAAACCTTCTGAAGTTTGGTTTAATGATGCATAAAATTCAAAGTGCAGTAAATCGATCAACTCTCAAATTCGGACAAAGTCAGATGATTTTGTTTTCAAATGATTTTGTTTTGTTTATACATGTCCATGCCACATGCACATTGTACATATGTTTCTTCTTTTACCTGTTATAAACCTTTTTTTATTTTACTTTGAATATTTCTGAATTTATCTCTTTGAAAAGAGATGAATATTGCTTGGGTAATTTGACAAAATATTATAAATTGTTTGGAGAGTTGATTGGGATGAACAATTATTTACAGAAATACTGTAATGAGCAAAGAATTGGTCCAAATAGTTTTCAAAATTTTAAAATAAAACCTGCATGAGTTTGATCTTTTACTTATGAACATATATACATTTTCAGCAGTCCAGGAACCTCCAATCAAGGACAGAGAATTATGCTGAACAGTGCCATTCAGAGACAGAGAATTCCGCTAAACAGTGCCATTCAGAGATTTTGTCACAGGTATTTGCTTTGATACTTGATTCCCTAAAATTTTGTATATCCTCCTAGCCGGCACCCAATAGGGATCAGTCTGTCTGTCCATCCATTCATCTGTCTTTCTGGTATCACTTATCTGGGGCATATTTTCTCTCCCCTTGGCCCAATCTGGCAAATACTTCACAGACAAAGTGTCTTCTGGTAAAGGTTGACTTGTGTAGTGACCTTGAATCAAGTTTGTATATCAACCTTGAGTTACTAGCAGACCTTTATTTGTCAAAATCCTTGTCTTGTCTTTGCTCTCTCTCTCTCTCTCTTTCTCTCTCTCTCTCTCTCTCTCTCTTTTCTCTCTCTCTCTTTGACCCAATCAATCTCAGACTAGACAAGAAGACTGCCAGTAGGTATTGGCTGTGAGGTGAGCATGAATCAAGTGTATTCATTGCCCATAGAGTACTTGTTTAATTAAGGGATGTGCAATGATCTTGACCCAAATTTAGTAGAGGTTAAGGCCAAAGCAGAATCCCCTGTAACACTTTCGTAAAAACAGGGCATATCAATGATGTCTAGTCGTGTTTCATATGTAAAGTTGTCTTAAAACTGTCCTGTAAAAATTGAAGACTGGACACACACACACACACACACACACACACACACACACACACACACACACACACACACATGCATTACCGACCATTCGAGGACTATGACACCCCACCTTCCTCCGAGGACCATACTTTCTAATTGAGCTATTGTTTCAAGATTCGGTACTTTAATAGGATATGGCTCTAGTTACACTATGGGAGGTTGCAGCATGCAGTATTTAGGTAATTAAAGCATGGTATTTTCACTATGCTTTAGAGGACGTTCCGGTTTCGTGGGAGTACGTTGTGTTAACTTGAGAGGACGGTGTGTTAACTTGAGAGGACGCTGTGTTAGCCTTGAGAGGACGTTGTGTTAACTTGAGAGGACGATGTGTTAGCTTTGAGAGGACGGTGTGTTAGCCTTGAGAGGACGTTGTGTTAACTTGGGAGGACGGTGTGTTAGCCATGAGAGGACGGTGTGTTAGCCATGATCATGAGAGGACGGTGTGTGTTTTAACCATGAGAGGACGTTGTATTTATCTCCCACAAAGCAATCAAAGTTTTTACTTTTGATCAATCTTACTATGTACTGTAAAAACGTGCGACATGTGTTCGCAATGATTTATTATTTTTCATGCACAATCGGGAGGTGGTATCAAAATGCGTAGGTAATATCCTGAAGTAGAAGGCACTTTTATTATTTCCTGAGAATTTTTTTAATAAAGATTGAATATACCTTAAAATGAACTAAACATATGAATGTAACCAATTATGGAAAACATAAGCTATGAAGGACAACAGTTCTAGAAATAAACTTAATAAATTTCTAAACTTTAAACAGAAAATATTCTTAAAATTACTTGTTTTAGGGGTTATTTTCCTATCAAAAAACAGTGTCGACAACAGTCGTCAATTTCAATTTTTTTCATAAAATCTTTGCAATGCATGTAGTCTATATTGTTTGATAAGAAATTCCTCTGAAATTGGTGTTGGAACTGAGCTCATTACATCAAAATTAGCATTTAGGATGCATGTCATATGCTAAATGTCATATGCAAAAAAAGCTTACATCATGAGATTTAACAATTCAGTGTATTTGATTTTAGAAAAGGAAAACCTCCAGCATACTAGAAACCGATATGCTAAATGGAGTGGTGTTTTTTTTGTATGTTACTAGTACTTGTTGTATTCATGACTACATGCCAATGTATAATAGTGGATAGTAAATAGATATTCCCCTAAAAAAACTCGATAGAGAAGTATTTCTCTCTGAAAACTGGCCCCAAAAAAGTAATCCCCGGAATAAATTGCACAAGAATTGTATTTTCCTTAAGTAAATCCAAACAAATGATTTTTATTTTTAAACTTTCCAAAAAAAAAAAAGACAAAAGATATTCATATCCTATGAACAAAGAGGATGTTGCAGAAAATACTGCTAAATTAATCGAGAGTATGGGAGTATGGTGTTCCAATAGAGCCACTTTAAAACTTCGTTGTGTTAGCCGTGAGATGACAATTTGCAGTAACCTTTAGACGTTTTATCACATCCTTTATATTCTGCTTAAACGATAAAATAGCTACTATTTTCACAATACTTTTAGTACATCATTTTTAGACGCATGACGTTAAAATAAGAAAGTAAAATTGGTAAGTAAAATATGGTAATAACGAACGGTGTTCAAAATCAAATGTCCAAAGGAAAAAATACAAAACAGGAGCAGAGCAAACAAAAATCTCTTCAAAAATTAAAGAGAGGATCAGGTGGTGATAACGAACAGTGTTCAAATTCAGAAGTCCAAAGGAAAATTACAAAACAGGAGCAGAGCGAAAACGGGCCTCTATAAGAAATTAAGAGATATGATCAGTTGCCATGGAGGAGTGAGCATCCTCTGCTGACCGGTCACACCCGCCGTGTGCTCTTTGTGGTAATCGGGAAAACGAAAAAACCCGTAGACAATTCGGTGATTAATAATGGTCTTACAATACGTATTTTAAAAAACCCTCAGTCAGCATTCGAACTAGCGGAAGTATTTTATCAAATTGTTTGTAAGTAGCTAACCTCGTTTTAGAAATTGTTCATAAGTAGAGCATGCCCTTGCGTATTGAATCAAATGAGAGACAAAAATTCCATATGCTTTTTTTCTTTCTATCTCTCGTATATAACTCTTTTGCAAATTATCATATATTTTTTTTTGCACCAATACCATATATATGTGAAATTTAAAAAAGCTTCAATAAAATGTTTCAAAAAAGCAAGTAAGCAAACTCCATATGCAGGTGATAAAGGTATATTGCTACGTAACTAAGGTAAGTTAACGATAGAATAATTGATGCATCATGTTTCTCATAGAGAATTGTTGTTATGTTATTATTAACGTCTTTATCTGGTAAAATATTTAAATATGAAATAGATGACTCAGACTGAATCCGGCAAAGTATAAATTGATCTGACAACCTAGTGTCTGGCTAGAGAAAGAGAATAAAGAGACAGACGGACAAAAAGGTTTCATGCAAAGCAACTTGAAATCGTAATTCTTCCCCGTTATCTTTTCTCTGACGGCCCAGATACAATATATTCATCACGTACATTGTCGACTTACACTGCGACACAACAATGTTACTGTCACTGCCAAATTATTTCTTGATTCAACCTATTGATATGTTGTTAGCTTTTATTAATGATTGATGAATATAAATTCACAAGTACAAGATAAATTACTACAACTGAAATAAATGATGAGTGACAACAAATGAATATACATGCATGTATCTCTGATTCACAAAAAATGGGTGCATCTTATTCAAGATATTTAAATGATACGTATATAAGGTCAGATAATCAAAATAATACAAGAGAACGTGATAAAACGTATTAACTAGACCGCATATTTAGATGGGGATAGGAGTGGCATGAACCCCTTCCCCCGCTTTTTAAGAGAGAGAGAGAGAGAGAGAGAGAGAGAGAGAGAGAGAGAGAGAGAGAGAGAGAGAGAGAGACCTTTCGATGCAATATTTAGCTACAGTGGCCAATGTTTCATCTTTTATCTTTCATGGTTTTTTTGTCCTTAATTGAATTATAGCTTATAATAGATGAATATTAAAATAATAACTTTCCTCCCTAACTACTAGTTACAATAAAAAATGTTTAATTTTCAATAATAAAAACAACAAGAGCAAAGCTCGGTGCTCGTTGGTAATGGAAGACTCTAATAAGCGTGCGCTATTTAAGAATTTGAAAGAAAAAATGGGACTATTCGTATAGAATCAAAATAAAATCAATGTAATCTTATCAAATACATACAGTACCGATCAGACCCAACCTTACAAAAAGTAAACCCCATCTAAACCCTGGGTTTACTTTCTGGGTTTACTAGAGTGGAACCAGAGTAAACCCAGAGTAAACCCCAAGTAAACCCAGAGTGGACACAGAGAGTAAACCCCGATCAGAAGAATACCCCGAAAGCAGACGCTACATGTGTATTCGGAATATACAAGGGACAGGAATTACAGGCAGTAGGATGATAAGATAAAATACATGTCTGCTTCACACTTAAGTGCGTATAGTTGACTCCAAAAGCAATTTTCGAGTAAACCCAAAGTAAACCCCGAGTAAACCCAAATTTTCAAAAAGTAAACCCAAAGTACACCCAGAAAGTAAACCTGGGTTTAGTTGGGGTTTACTCTGGTGTTAGGTTGGGTCTGATCGGTACTGTATATAAGTCAGTGTAAAAAAGTACATGTACAATGTAGATGTATTCTAGTTCATTGTTGTATCAATTAAAAATGTTTTTACACCCAAGAATTCAGACACGTAGCAGAAGGGAAGGGGGGGGGGGGGGTATGGGGGACTGCCCCCCCCTCCCACTTTTTCTCGCAGCAGACACATTTCTTAAGTTACATATATAAAATTGAATTAAAGTGGTGTGCCCCCCACCCCCACTTTTTGGGGTAGCATATAGAAAAAAAAGAGAATATAAGGACATCAAGAGTGAAAATGAAGGTAAAGGAATACAAAGTACCGCCCCCCCCCCCCCCCCAAAAAAAAAAAAAAAAAAACTACGCAACCCCCCCCCCCTCCCTCCAACGAATTAAGATTATCAAGATTTTGAGATTCGAGAATTTGCTTCTTCTTTTTTTCTTGTCAAGGTTTTTTTGATGAGGAGAAATCTTAGTATAGATTATTCTTATGATAGCTTTGGTTTTTGCAAAGTTTGACATGATGGACTTAACTTTTTCCTAAGATATTTCTAAGCGTATAAACTTTCTTAAGAATAATCTTAGCCTGCCTGACGGTCTTTTTTACAATTGACGACTACATTTGCAATTTGTGTGCAATTCTTTTTCTGCGATCGTGGGGGCAATATAAGAGTGTGTCATCTTAGGCGTTTACTCAATATAAGGTATGAGAATATTTACAATTATTTTACGAAGAAGCTCTCGTAAACATTAAAGAAAGACAAGGATGATGTCCTGTGGACGATTGCTCGAACACCGTCAATTGTACATACGATGATCAATAACCAGTGGTATGGAAATCACAGGGCTTCCTAAACCTAAGGTGGTATGGGACATCTGTCGATATTAATGTGGATTAAAGTACATTATGATTGAAATACTTTCACCGGTTTAGAATTTTTATATTTTACAATACCTAACCAAAAATACCTTTAAAAATATTTTGAAAGGTAAAAATTGTAAAACCCACAGTTGGATTCGAACTCATGACTTATAGAATCATAGTAAATCCTCTAACTCACTGCGCTACGCACTTAGATGACAAAATTGGTAAAGAAACTACTTATATAACTGCACTAAATTTTATTGTTTATTTCGATAAACAATACGTCACAACATGGAAGTGTCCCATACCACCTTAATTGAAAATGCCAAAGTGTCTTTAACATTGTACTGTACTCTTCCGGCACGGTCATCGCAGACCGATAAGGTAAAAACAAAGAAATTATATTCACAGTACGAATAACGGCTTACGAATCTTATATTAGAATGTGTATTAATTACAGGTATAAATAAACAAATCTGTCGAATGTCGAATAGCCAGCACTAGTATTACATGCGCGGTTCCAGAGGGGGTGGGGGGGGGGGGTGGGGGGGGGTGGGGGGGGGGGGGTCGCCCACCCCCCCCCCCACCCCGAAAAAAAAATCTTGAACCGCACAGAGGCGAAGACTTCAGTGCGAAGTTGCGAAGGAGAAGACGCGATAGTAGTATTGCTCCTTTGCCTTTGCAACTTCGCACTCTCGCCTTCGCATCTTCTCGCTTCGCCGTCGCATCTTCGTACTTTCGCGCCTTCGCCTTCGTACTTTCTCTTTCGACTCTTCGCACTCTACCATTTCGTCCCAGAGGCAAAAGTGTAAGTTCGAAGTGGCCCCATCGGAACATCATTAAAAAAAACCACACCTATTTAAACAAGCCGATAAAAAAACGTACGGTGTCGTGAGAAAAAAGGAACCATTCAATTTACTAGTTAAGATTCCAATTGAATTTTAACTGTTTGACAAAACAAGCTTACTTGTCTTATAATACGGATGCGAAGTGTGAAGCTATAAAATAAAAGTCTACAAATTATAGTACGCATCCATTTAATATTTTTGAAACATATATTTCAACTTAAAAGCTTCACGTCGTCATTGATGGTCAATGGAGAAACTGGTCGCTAACCTCTTTATATTAATGTATTTAATAGAATGGTTTCGTTTTGTAAATGCAAAGGCGAAAATGCGAGGGTGCGAAGGCGAATAAACGAACTATTATAAGGGTATTATCGCTCTTTCGCATCTTCGCAATTTCGCCTTCGCCTTTCAAGTTTGTGGAGCCCTCAATCGTGCGGGTCCAGATTTTTTTTTCTAGAAGAGTGTTAGGGGGGGGGGGGGGGGCGAATGATTATTGTATTTGCCGCGGTTGGGAGGGGGGTCCGAGGCATATTCTTGGTAATTTTAATTTGCGAAATTAATAATATTGAAATTTCCAGAGAGAGGGAGGGGGGTCGGGATCCCTCTTATCCATAAAATTTCGTGCATGAGCAAGGAATTCGAATGTCGTATAATGAAGTTCAATGTTACTGTGTTTGAACCACAGTATTGATTTAAGGTAAGAAGACAGCTGATAAGTGATAGAAATCTTGAAATCACTACCTTTTATAAGGAGAATATAATGATTAGACGTAGCCAACACTGGTAAACAAAAAAAACCCGCATTACCCAGTAAAATATTAATGAACATCCATTGAAAGCACGTGTGCTTATTATGATAATATGCATGCGTACCAATAACAAATTCATCGGCAAGCCTCGGGTGAGTACGGTATCCATACCATCACTGATGGTCAATGGAAAAACTGGTTGTTAACCTTTTTATATTAATATATTGACTAGAATGGTTCGTTTTTGGGATTAACTAAAGACGGCTCAAGGAAATTTAATTGTAAATGTTCATATACTATATAAACACGTGTGCACACTGTAGTTCGTATACTACAGTTAACCTGTGGTTGTACTTGATATGTACACATGCAGTCAGAGGACCCTGTGTTTGTACTTGAGCTGTACACATGCAGTCCGAGGACCCTGTGTTTGTACTTGAGCTGTACACATGCAGTCCGAGGACCCTGTGTTTGTACTTGAGCTGTACACATGCAGTCCGAGGACCCTGTGTTTGTACTTGAGCTGTACACATGCAGTCCGAGGACCATGCATGTGTTTGTACTTGACCTTTATACATGCAGTTTGTGTTTGTACTTAAATTGTATACATGCAGTCAGAGGACCCTGTGTTTGTACTTGATCTGTATTCACATGCAACCAGAAAAGAACTCGATGTTGAATGTATATACCATATAGATAAGTATTCAAAACTAATATAATTTTATTTAAAATTGGTAAGTAGATAAAAACAACAATAAAAACGCGTTTTGGTACAAATTTATACATATTGCAGTAATAACACTACCAACTACCACCAACCACCAAAATATTTAAATAAATCTCATTTTATATAAATGCTGATTTCCTGGTGATCATGATAATTTGGTTAATTCCATATCAGGTTCTTTTTTCAAAGCCCCAAAAACGGTATTCGATGTGGCTACTTTGATCTTCGCATTTTCGCCTACAGGGCGTAGATCTATGCGAGAGTGCGAAGTTGTGAAGGCGAAAGTGCGAAGTTGCAAAGGCGAGGAGTGAAGGTACGAAAATGCGACGGCGAAGCGCGAAGATGCGAAGGCGAAAGTGCGAGCTTGCAAACGCGAAGAAGCGAACTACTTTCGCTCCTTCGCACTTTCAAGTTTGTGGAGCTCTCTAATCGCAGATCCAGATTTTGTTGTAGGAGAGGGTGGGGGGTCCCGAATGATTACTGTATTTGCCGCAGGGGGGCGGGGGGGGGGGGGTGTCCGAGGCATATTCTTGGTAATTTTACTTTGTGAAATTATTAATATTGAAATTTCCAGAGGGGTGTTGGGGGGGGGGGGGGGGGGGTCTTCCCCATCAAAATCCGTGCATGAACAAGGAATTCGAATGTCGTATACTAAAATTCAATGCTACTGTGTTTGAACCACTGTATTGATTTAAGGTAAGCAGACAGCTGATAAGTGACAGGAATCTGGAAGTGCATATGTACACATTATGGCGAGCATTACCTATTATGTAGAGTACATAATGATTAGACGTAGCCAACACTGGTAAACACAAAAAAAAATCCAATGCCCCAATAAAATATTAATCAACATCCATAGTAAGCACATGTGCTTACTATGATAATATGCATGCGTACCAATATCAAATGTATCGGCAAACCTCGGGCGAGTATGGTATCCACGCCGTCATTGATGGTCAATGGAGAAACTGGTCGCTAACCTCTTTATAAATGTATTTACTAGAATGCACACATCTGTAAACATGCAGTCAGAGGACCCTGTGTTTGTACTTGAGCTGTACACATGCAGTCCGAGGACCCTGTGTTTGTACTTGAGCTGTACACATGCAGTCCGAGGACCATGCATGTGTTTGTACTTGAGCTTTACACATGCAGTTTGTGTTTGTACTTGAATTGTATACATGCAGTCAGAGGACCCTGTGTTTGTACTTGAGCTGTCCACATGCAGTCCGAGGACCATGCATGTGTTTGTACTTGAGCTTTACACATGCAGTTTGTGTTTGTACTTGAATTGTATACATGCAGTCAGAGGACCCTGTGTTTGTACTTGAGCTGTATACACATGCAACCAGAAAAGAACTCGATGTTGAATGTATATACCATTTAGATGAGTATTCAAAACTAATATAATTTTATTTAAAATTGGTAAGTAGATAAAAACAACAATAAAAACGCGTTTTGGTACAAATTTATACATATTGCAGTAATAACACTACCAACTACCACCAACCACCAAAATATTTAAATAAATCTCATTTTATATAAATGCTGATTTCCTGGTGATCATGATAATTTGGTTAATTCCATATCAGGTTCTTTTTTCAAAGCCCCAAAAACGGTATTCGATGAGGCTACTTTGACCTTCGCATTTTCGCTTACAGGGCGTAGATCTATGCGAGAGTGCAAAGTTGTGAAGGCGAAAGTGCGAAGTTGCAAAGGCGAAGGAGTGAAGGTACGAAAATGCGACGGCGAAGCGCGAAGATGCGAAGGCGAAAGTGCGAGCTTGCAAACGCGAAGAAGCCAACTACTTTCGTTCCTTCGCACTTTCAAGTTTGTGGAGCTCTCTATCCTGCAGATCCAGATTTTGTTGTAGGAGAGGGTGGGGGGTCCCGAATGATTACTGTATTTGCCGCGGGGGGGGGGGGGGGGGGGGGTCCGAGGCATATTCTTGGTAATTTTACTTTGTGAAATTATTAATATTGAAATTTCCAGAGAAGTGTTGGGGGAGGGAGGGGGGTCTTCCCCATCAAAATCCGTGCATGAACAAGGAATTCGAATGTCGTATACTAAAATTGAATGTTACTGTGTTTGAACCACTGTATTGATTTAAGGTAAGCAGACAGCTGATAAGTGATAGAAATCTTGAAGTGCATATGTACACATTATGGCGAGCATTACCTATTATGTAGAGTACATAATGATTAGACGTAGCCAGCACTGGTAAACACAAAAAAAAATCCAATGCCCCAATAAAATATTAATGAACATCCATAGTAAGCACATGTGCTTACTATGATAATATGCATGTGTACCAATATCAAATGTATCGGCAAACCTCGGGCGAGTACGGTATCCACGCCGTCATTGATGGTCAATGGAGAAACTGGTCGCTAACCTCTTTATAAATGTATTTACTAGAATGCACACATCTGTAAACATGCAGTCAGAGGACCCTGTGTTTGTACTTGAGCTGTACACATGCAGTCCGAGGACCCTGTGTTTGTACTTGAGCTGTACACATGCAGTCCGAGGACCATGCATGTGTTTGTACTTGAGCTTTACACATGCAGTTTGTGTTTGTACTTGAATTGTACACATGCAGTCAGAGGACCCTGTGTTTGTACTTGAGCTGTATACACATGCAACCAGAAAAGAACTCGATGTTGAATGTATATACCATTTAGATGAGTATTCAAAATTAATCCAATTTTATTTAAAATTGGTAACAATAAAAACGCGTTTTGGTACAAATTTATACATATTGCAGTAATAACACTACCAACTACCACCAACCACCAAAATATTTAAATAAATCTCATTTTATATAAATGCTGATTTCCTGGTGATCATGATAATTTGGTTAATTCCATATCAGGTTCTTTTTTCAAAGCCCCAAAAACGGTATTCGATGTGGCTACTTTGACCTTCGCATTTTCGCTTACAGGGCGTAGATCTATGCGAGAGTGCAAAGTTGTGAAGGCGAAAGTGCGAAGTTGCAAAGGCGAAGGAGTGAAGGTACGAAAATGCGACGGCGAAGCGCGAAGATGCGAAGGCGAAAGTGCGAGCTTGCAAACGCGAAGAAGCGAACTACTTTCGCTCCTTCGCACTTTCAAGTTTGTGGAGCTCTCTATCCTGCAGATCCAGATTTTGTTGTAGGAGAGGGTGGGGGGTCCCGAATGATAACTGTTTTTGCCGCAGGGGGGGCGTGTCCGAGGCATATTCTTGGTAATTTTACTTTGTGAAATTATTAATATTGAAATTTCTAGAGGAGTGTTGGGGGAGGGAGGGGAGTCTTCCCCATCAAAATCCGTGCATGAACAAGGAATTCGAATGTCGTATACTAAAATTGAATGTTACTGTGTTTGAACCACTGTATTGATTTAAGGTAAGCAGACAGCTGATAAGTGACAGGAATCTGGAAGTGCATATGTACACATTATGGCGAGCATTACCTATTATGTAGAGTACATAATGATTAGACGTAGCCAGCACTGGTAAACACAAAAAAAAATCCAATGCCCCAATAAAATATTAATGAACATCCATAGTAAGCACATGTGCTTACTATGATAATATGTATGCGTACCAATATCAAATGTATCGGCAAACCTCGGGCGAGTACGGTATCCACGCCGTCATTGATGGTCAATGGAGAAACTGGTCGCTAACCTCTTTATAAATGTATTTACTAGAATGGTTTCATTGTTGGGCTTAACTAAACCCTGTCACACCAGGCTGCGTCCCCACGGCGTTGTTAAATTCATGGAATCGCCGTAGGATCGCAAGGATAATTCAGAAATAATGTACAGTTTTATTTGAAAATTTTACAACTGGAGAAGTCACGGCGTCCTGACGGCGACCTAGGCGGTCTTACGGAGCTCCCACGGCGTATAACTGCGTTTCACGGAGTTCTACTTGGCGATTAACTGCGCTCTCGCTGAGTCTCCGCCGAGCGCTCATGACGTGCTAGGAGTTTTTACCGCGCGTCCACGGCGTGCTCTGTGCGCTGACTGCGCTCACAAGACGTTCTTTACTTCTTGGTAGGTTAATATTAATTTGTACAATTGTATGGGAAACAAATAAGAATTTACAACTAGTATATAAATGATTTAAAAATTGTTGTGATTTTATGATAAGGTACATTGTAATTGAAACATAGTTACTTCTAAACAATTTGTGAAGGACTAGGATTAAACTCTTAGTAGTCAGGTCTACAAAAAAGATCCGTTATTAGTTGTTAGAAAACATTGAAAAGATGTGAAAACATCAAAACCAAATGGCGTGAATTCCATCTACGTCCATCGATTGGTCTTGGAATATTAGCAAATGCTGCTTTTTACATAGTCATCTACATCCAGTTTGATAATTATTACATCCCTTGCTATTGTACAACAACCATTTTTCGAGTTTTCGTGGTCCTGATGACAACGCACTGGAAACGCCGTGGGAGCCCAGTATAAACGCAGAAAAAACGTCACGAGAGCGCTATGAACCAGCAACAGCTCTTTGGGGTCGCTGAGTGAACGCAGCCAAATGGAAAACAACTTGTTCAAACGCTTTAGATGCGCAGTGAGAGCGCATTGAGAGCGCGATAGAGACGCAGTGAGATCCCAAAGGACTCCGTTAGGTCTCCGTGCAAGAGCAATTAACTTATCACTGCGTCTACACTGCGATTAGCTGCGTTCCTTGAGCGCACCGACGGAGCTCTCGTGGCGCTGTTGGAGATCTTACGGCGCTGTCACGGCGACCTCACTACGCTTTTACGGCATGTTTAGAACGCCGAGCCACGGCGCGTATTTTGTGCATGTTCAAAGTGCGCGCCGTCGCATGGCGTTCTTAAATGATCAAGGCGATCCCACCGCGACGGACGAAGATGTAGTTATGTTGTTACAGCGCTGAAGAAGACTCTACTGCGTTTACCTTGGCGTTTTACATTATTTAAGGACGCAGCGGGATCGCCGTGAGAACGCAGCTCCGGTGTGACAGGGGTTTGAAGACGGCTCAGGAAAATAAAATTGTAAATGTACATGTACTAAAAAAATACTTGTGCACAGTGTAGTTCGTATACTACAGTTAATCTGTGGTGATCAGTACACATGCAATCCGAGGACCTAGTGTTTGTACTTGATTTGTACACATGCAGTCCGAGGACTCTGTGTTTGTACTTGATCTGTACACATGCAGTCCGAGGACTCAGTGTTTGTACTTGATCTGTACACATGCAGTCCGAGGACTCTGTGTTTGTACTTGAATTGTATACATGCAGTCAGAGGACCCTGTGGTTGTATTTGATCTGTATATGTATATGCATTCAGAGACCCTGTATTTGTACAATTACAATTTTCAGACCTACTGTGGTTTCATCAATATTCGTTGAATACCAATTTTCGTGGATTTCGTTGTTAAGCTGCTCCACAAAATTAAATGTTCATTGAAGTGCAATTTCTATTAACATGTTGTATTGATAGGTTCATTGGCCACGAATTTACGTATCCTTGAAACTGTGATTTTTACTATATCCACGAAAATTGATACCCCTGAATATTAATGAAACCACAGCATATATTTACATTTTCCAGTGTCTTTGCTTGTGATAACACTACGTACCGATTTTGTACTATATAACCCATAATACAAATGACGCCAAATTGAGGCACCAGCGGGGTTTGCTTATTTATATTTTTACAATGTATATTTAATCGTACGATGGCATAAAACTATATAAATATAAGTAATAAGGAATCATTCTTTTAATATTATGAGGTGATAATTTCGGTTGGGGCGTGATCAAATCTATCATAAAGCCCTTCGGGCTTTATTGGATTTGATCACGCCCCGACCAAAATTATCACCTCATAATACTCAAAGAATGATTCCAAGTTTAATAATATTCCTTATATATTTTCGAGAAAAAAAACTCCTAACTATTCGTAAGAAAATCAAAGGTGGAATAACACATCATAACAAAATGGCTGACCTCTGAACGAAAGGATATTTCGTTTTATTAAAAGGATTTTATCGACGGCAACATGTAAGTTATCCAATAGCCGAATATATAAAATGTCGGACTTAAGATGAAGATAAGTGATAAATGTCCGTACATCACGAGTTCGAATCCTTCTGGGGCTTTTGTTGTTAACTTGCATGTACTTACTGAATTTTTTAGATATTCAATTTGTATCCCTAAACTGTAAATATTTCGCTTATTTGACATATGTACAGTTTATTCATCATTATATCTTTCATAATCAAATAATTCACTGTTTATTTGAATGACTTTTTCCATGTGGGTTATTCGACCTTATCTATGCTAAATTTTCTCATATTTGCAAGCGTAAATCGTCTTTTATCTTACATACTCGTTGAAAGTTTTCATTGCGTTCGTTAATGCTAAAATTCGTAGTAATCGCACAACCATTGTATATTTTGAAATATACATGCATGGTCTGGCAGATCGAGATTACAAATGAAAATTCGCTATAATACAAATACAATAATGAAATTACAGGCGTCGTTTAGATGAGTTATTGAATGGGCTTTCTTCTGCTATTACATGTACAGTATCATATTCCTACATGTACAGTACATGTACCTATTTCAACTCTACATTTAACTTCGGGTGTCCACGTTTTCTTTCGGGGGGTAGGGAGTAGGGGTACAACATACGTATGTTTAATATTCACAGGTTCACTGAATATTTAACACTGAGAAAACTTTAGATCAGCTTGTCCTTTGGTTGTAAATATATGTACATTTTCAGTAAGGGGGAACCTGTTGTTGTACTTAATATGTATACATTCAGTCAAAGGACTCTGTCTTTCTACTTGATCTGTAAACATACAGTCAGAGGACCCTGTTGTTGTACTTGACCAGTCTGTACATTTGCTGTCAGAGGACCCTGTGTTTGTACTTGAGCTGTACACATGCTATCAGAGGACCCTGTGTTTGTACTTGAGCTGTACACATGCTGTCATAGGACCCTGTGTTTGTACTTGAGCTGTACACATGCTGTCAGAGGACCCTGTGTTTGTACTTGAGTTATATAAATGCAGTCAAAGGACCCTGTGCTTGTACTTGATCTGTAAACACATGCAATCAGAAGAGTACTCGATGTTTGCATATACATGCCATTTAGATGAATATTCAAATTACAAGTTATAATTAAGAAGGCTTAATAGTCAGCAAATTACCAATCGCATATACATGTACCTTAAAAGTTGGATTAATTATATTAGACAGAAGCCATGATGACTTTACATTGTTTATACAGTACCGATCAGGCCCAACCTAACAGAAAGTAAACCCCAACTAAACCCTGGGTTTACGTACTAGAGTGGACCCAGAGTAAACCCAAGGAAACCCAGAGAGTAAACCCGGTCAGAGGTATACCTCTGAAAGCAGACGCTAAATGTGTATTCGAAATATACATAGGGCAGGAATAACAGACAGTAGGATAGTAAGATAAAAGACAGGTCTGCTTCACACTTCAGTGCGTAGTTGACCTCAAAAGCAATTTCCAAGTAAACCCAAAGTAACCCCAGAGTGGACCCAAGTTTTCAAAAAGAAAACCCAGAGTAAACCCCAAAAGTTAACCCGGTGTTAGGTTGGGTCTGATTGATACTATAGAGCTCCTTCTAAAGAAGATTAATAGAGTCCAAAAATGGCCATGACCATCGAACCCTCTTAAATGTTCTCCCACAATCCAACCCCTTAAGGCTATTTTTTATTAGTTGTTTTTCAAGACCTTTTTTTTTAATAGGTCTGTAGATCAAAAAACATAAACATTAAAGACACATTTTGATACAAATTTATACATATTGTAGTATTTTTTTAAATTTTGGTCAGTCGTTCTTGAAAAACAACTAATAAAAAAGTGGCCCAATATACAATGAAAATGAACCTTGTTATTAGATTACATGCTTTTATTCTCTGTAACAAATTCATTCTTAAACAAAATTTAAATGATTTCAAATAAATATATTTCAGACATGTTCATTTTTAGAAGCTAAATTAATTATGATAATTTCTATGTACATGTAGTACTGTGGAATCATTTTTATTTGTGGGGGTCAATGTCCGTTGGTTACCAAACTGTTCCTAGTTCATGGGGAGGTAATTTCTTCAGTAGCAAGTTCTATTTTATCAATAGATACTAAATATTTGCTTGTGTATACATTCAAGGGGATGTAAATTTGTGTGCAAGCCAGTTACTCACGAAAGCCATGAACATTGGTCCCCCACAACCACGATGATTCCACAATATAATATGTACTGACTACATACAAAAATAAACATTCACATGCAATTTTAAATTCAGCTTTGATAAAATTTCCCAAAATTAAATTAAGTTATATGTATGGACTGAAAACTTATCATTCCAATTTATCAAGCATGCAGTTATTATAAATTGCACGAAAGTGTTCAACTTCAAGTTGCATCTAGTATGGGCCATGGTGATTCTTTTCCATTTGTATTCCATTCATATCTTTGGTATTATGTCCAACTCTTTTCTTGAGATTTCCTAAAAAGAAATATTACAAACATTTAAACATAGTATTTTTACATCAACTTTAAAACAATAACTAGTAACAAATACATGTAACTATTAAAAAATAAAATTCTAGTTTTAGTCAATGTACAAATAAAAGGCCGTGTAGGGGTAAAAAAAAAAGAAGAGTATTTAACATTTGTACATGCAACTGAACTCAGGTTTTCAGTGTAATTTTGAGATTGGCTAAACATTGAGTATAATTGACACATTTTCTTACATGTAATTATATGTAAATACATGTAAGATCGATGTATGTATACATACATGTAGTTGTATCCCAAACAGCAGAATTGTAGATGGTGACATTATAAATTCTGGGATTCGGAAACTAACACAAAGTAGGAAACCTGACAGATGTTATCTTTTTAATCAATTTACTGTAGATTCCTACATGTAATTAAACACAAGGAATTGATATTCGCATAAAATGACACGAGAAGCACCCAAAGCGGATTTTAAAACCTCACTATTATTTTCTGAGAGTTTTGAACTATAAGAAATTAGGATAGAAGTTATTTTGCACTAGCTATTAAATACACAACTGCAATATCATGGAATTACATGTAAGTACTTGCATAAAATAAGAGGGGTTTGCACTAATAAGGAATCAACGGTATATATTTGAAAATACAACTAGATACAAGGTTTATTTTGAAATATTAACCGACTAAAAAAATTTTCCGATACAAGTTTTTACCAGTATACAAAATATCAGTTCTAGAATCAAATTAAGAACAATATAAAAGAAAGAATATAGAATGGTATTATATTGTACATGTATGTAATTGTATCATATTTGATACACAATACTAGCTTTATGTATAATTTGATACAATATTGTATGATATCATATGATATCATATCATGTGACATAGTAATTCATTATATATTGTTATACTTTCATGTTAAATACTGAAATCTGATTGGTTAAGACGCAGTTCATAATATTTTCTAGTACCCTCAGCGTTAGCAACGCACTTAGCAACGGGTAACATTAAAAATTGTTACATGCGCGAAAATTATGCGCGTACGGTTCGCTGTAGAATTCACGTTATTCCTATATGCAAGCAGTAAAATTTTCTTAAAAATTAAGACATTCAGTATAACAAAATAAATAGTGCCTGTTTGGGAGGATAACAGTTGAAATTGACACCCCTCAAAAACCATTGTCAACCTCCGCTTAGCGTCGGCTGACAATGGTTTTCTCGGGGTGTCAATTTCAACTGTTACCCTCCCAAACAGGCACTATTTATATAATACAATATCAAATTATAAAATACTGTATCATATCTGATACAATAGCGGGTTTCGAACTCTTGCCACTAAAAGCATTGTGTCTTGAAGCCCAAGGCGTTACTGTTATGCTACAGCATCCGATGATGCATCTGACGGTATTTATATATATAAAACGTAGAAACTTACGATTGACATCAAGCAATTGAAATTATTAATCTTTCCAAAAACATCTCATTATTGACGATAATTTTATAAGTTATACAAGTTTTGATAAACTTTTGAATAAATGGATTAAACAATTTCGAAAGAAATTCAACATGAGAATCACAAAAATGCTTTTTGGAATGACGCTTGATAAAGAATGTACAAGAACAAAATTCATTGAGATTTTGTCTGCTAAACATTTCGAGTTTTCACGGTAAGGTGAAACGTTTCTCGTTTCGTAATTAAAAAGAACATAATCCTTTGTTGATTTTTTTAAATTGTACAACAACTTGTTGATTAAATAATCGATGAATTTGAAATCAATTGATTAATTTGAAAGAACAAACGCTAGCTTTTCCGGTGATTATTTTTGGGACAGGACAACACTCAAACATCACAGCTACTTGTAGCAAAGCACGTCAGTATATACAACACTTGGCATAATAATTAATAACAATAGTGTTGTGTTGTGCATGTAACTATGTCTAATTATTATGCCTTCTGTCAGTTTGTCACTATGTATTCAATACTCATCTATTTTCGCATAGTATCAAAGGATTTATATAGCGTAAGCATACTATGCCGAAATAGAGCACGGCGAATATTTTCAACGAAAATCTGTCAAGCGCCGACAGCGGGATTCGAACTCACGACGCTAAAATCATTGAATCTAGCATGAAGCCCAACGCGTTACCGCTACGCTAAATTAGCCGTTATTTTGACTACCGGTATTTAGGTATATAAAACGTAGATATGTACGACTGACATCAAGCAATTAAAATTATTCATTTTTCCAAAAAAAACTTCATTATTGACGGTAATTTTAAAGTTAAAGTTTCCTATAAACTTTTGAACAAATTGATTGAACATTTTTCAAAGAAATTCTACATGAGAATCACAAAAACGCTTTTTTAAATGACGCTTGATAAAGAATGTTCAAGAAAAAAAATTCACTGAGATTTCGTCTGCTAAACATTTTGAGTTTTCTCGGTAAGGCCAAACGTCTCTATTTCTTGAAAAGAACATAAATCTTTGTTGACTTTTTATTGTACAACAACTTGTTGATTAAATAAACAATCAAATCAATTGATTACACGTAATTTGAAAAACAACAACAAACGCTTGCTTTTCCGGTGATTATTTTAAGGGACTTGTCAACACTCGAACGTCAGAGCTACTTATAGCAAAGCACGTCAGTATATTTAACAGTTGGCATAATAATAACAATAGTGTTGTGTTGTGCATGTACTATGCCTAAATAGTAGTCAGGGTTTGATACATAGTGCACTCGCCTCCGGCTCGTGCACCATGTATCAAACCCTGACTACTATTTAGGCATAGTACATGCACAACAAAACACTATTATATAAATAGTACCCTAGTCAGGGTTTGATACATAGTGCACTCGCCTCCGGCTCGTGCACTATGTAACAAACCCTGTCAGACTACTATTTAGGCATAGTACATGCACAACACAACACTATTATATAAATATTGTATCATATCATACAATACTATACATAACGATATCATGATACAATATCATATCATAATGTATTAACATTTGATACAATATCATATTGTATCATATTACTTTTTACAATATAATAAATAATATAATATTGTATCATATAAAAAAATAGTGTATCATATCATACAATACTATATCATAGGAATCATGCTATATCATTTAACAGAAAACACATCCATCAAGCAGTTTGAGTGAGGTAGGAGCTTTTTTAAGCATCTTTGATAATGGAGATCAGGCTCTGAAGTTACCTCTGTGATTCATTTATATTATAGCTAAATCAACTATGCAAGCTATAACATGTATCTATAACTAAAACATGTGACCTGTTCCAAAAACTAAACTTCATCTCACATCTAAAACCTATGGCTCAGATTCAGCATTCAAACCTGTCAGGTGAATCAGCATCATAAGACACATCATCGATACAATTTTGGTGAAGTTAGGACCAGTAATAATAAATTACAAAGATATATTTTGTCAGCATCCTTGATAATAGAGATAAGGCTGCTTCCTCTGCGATACATTTATATTTATTTAATAGTTAAATCAACTATGCAAGCTATTATCTATAAAACATGTGATCTGTTCCAAAAACTAAACCTCATCCTGCATCTAAAACCTATATATATGGCTCAGATTCAGCATTTAAGGCTGTCAGGTGCATCAGTATCATAAGACCCATCATCCATATGATTTAAGTTTGGTGAAGTTAGGAGCAGTAATAACTAAGATAAAATCATCAGAGGGCACCTGATCCAAAAACTTTAACCAGCTATTAAAAATTAATCTCCTCCAGCATCCAAAACTAAGGCTCAGATTCAGCATTCAAGCCTGTCAGATGCATCAGTATTACATGTATAAGACACACCATCCATACAAGTTTGGTGAAGTTAGAACCAGTAGTAACTTAGAAATGGCTATCAAAGGGCACCTGCACCAAAGACTTACACCTGCTCTACAAATCTTAACCTCATCCAGCATCTGAAACCTTAGTAATGGCTCAGATTCAGCATTCAAGCCTGTCTGGTGCATCAATGTAGCTCAGTGGTTAAACATTTTAAAGTACATGTATCTGCAGGCTTGTGAACTGCAGATTGTGACTTTTGTTCATATTTACTGAATTAGGTAATCAAAATTTTTAAATCATAATTTTTCATCAAGTATATTACATATTTTTTTGCCCATTTGTCAATCTTAGACTAATATCAGGGGTAGAAACTTCTTAAATATACAACTTGCAAATAATTGCGTGTACCAAAAATGAACCTGTATGAATTTGCTACGTACTTTTTAGATTAAATCTTAATAAATTAATGTAACGTTACCAATTAAGCAAGCTAGCTACCTTGATCAATTTAACTAAAATGGCATATTAAACACGTTAAAATATATATATAAAATACGTACCTCATCAGTTGATGTCTAATCCAATATCAGTCGCATGTTGCCATATTATTGATAAATTGTTTCACACTATTGATGAATCTTGACACTGTATGATTCTTAAATCTGTATCAAATTTGCATCCTAATCAATGCATTTTTGTGTATATATATATTCAACTTTTTGAACACACTGAATATCATCCACACTTTTAACTGGTGAAATGGCTTTTTAGTTCTTTTATTGGAATCATTTTCTTGATCCTTCAGCATGTAATTTTTTTAGTCAGTTTCCTTAATTTAAAAAATCCACATCAACAAGAAAAGGTTGGTTACAAGGATTCCATGATACTCTGTCAATTATACTTCTTCCATCATCAGGTCATGATGAAATTCACCTCCCATCACACAGCTATAGATATGGTCCTATCGTCATATCCCCCAGAAAACAAATAGACTGGTCTGCTTATGTTCCTAAAAAATAAATTGAAAAGTGTTTTTTTTAATACTCGGTATCTAGATAATAAAATTACAATTATATTACTTTATATGAATGATCTCCAACAAAAAGCAATATGTATAGGCAGTACTGTGAGTATGCCCTGGATCAAGTGTTTATATATTCATGTGTCATGCATCACAAGAATAAACATATGCTACTCAATAACTGTAAAATAGTTTCTTTGCTATCTGCCCAATGTGAAAAGTCATAGAAACCATTCACTGGCAGCATTTGATTTCCCTCATTTTTAATCTCAGAACACCTCTGTTGTAAACCCAGTTGCTATGTTAAATTCAAAGTCTGTTGATTGACTCTAATTTGTTTACCATCAAGAAAATCTGCATCACCGACAAATAAAGTTTTCTTTGGTACAATGTATAACAAGATATCTACAGTATTTACCGACTATATTCAGACAATAGCGAGTTAATATTGTCCCCCTTGACAGAACTTATTTCCCATGGCTTCACCTCAGGATATAGTTACTGTCTCAAGAGACAATAAACTTTTTTACCTTAATTTTCATTGCAAGTAAATGCAGTCACACTTCGTTATCTCTAACTAGATGGGACTGTTTAAAAACTTTGAGATATCCGAGTATTCGAGATATCGAGGGTAACACACTTAAAAAAAATAAGTGGTTGTGATTTACAAATCACTTCGACATATCCATAATTGTATTTGAGATATCAGTGTTCGAGATATCGAAGTTCAACTGTAGGTATATTTTATCTAAACGATTTATTGCTTTCTTTGGTGCTTCATTCTGGCTATGAAGGTATCTAGCGTTGCAGAAAAAAAAATACATGTTAAGGCAAGTTGTGTTTTTTATCAGCAATGCTAGGCTGTACCTGCAACATATCTTTTTACAATCCTATCCTGTCTTATCCTATCCTGTACAGTTTATCAATCCTATTGTATCGTTCGTATATATAACCTTCTACCGTGCGTTAATCCTAGTATCCTATCGTGTGTTAATCTTATCAGGTTTATATATTGTTCAATTCTAACAGTTTTTCCATTTATTCGATCGCGTTAAACCTTTGGTACCATTTTACATGCAAGTACTTTACTTTGAAGTTACAAGTCGTTCAGTGCACCGTATACGATAAGTTATCAAACAATTAATATACAATATACAATCCAGCATTATATCATACTAATTTCAAAATTCTTTAGACTAAAATAAAATAAAATATTACATGTAAATCACATTTTAAGCAATGGAAATGAAAGATTAATGTTAGCAATCAAAGTTCTTAGGAACAAGGTAACATATTTACCTATAGGTTGAATATATTAAATCGTACGCAGTGTATAACTGATCAGTAAGCATTAACTTGTATGTAATACAATTCGATCGTTATTTGATGCATTCTTTTTACAAAAAGAAGGTACTTATAAACGATTTTATACTTATCTAAAACAAGAGTTTCATTTTAAGGTTCTAAGATCGTCAGCCTCAAAGTATTTTTTTCATATCATAACAATGATATTTTTCTATCAACCTTTATAAATGAAATAAAATGAATTTTTAGATGGTGTCCATGCATTTTACAAAGTTATTGCAAATTTGCCTAGTATGATGGATATAATAAAATAAAGAAAAAAGTTGAGCTCAAAAAAAAGTACTGGTGCATCAGTGGCATGCATGTACATGTATATTAGTGGAAGTGCTCCGTGGATCCACTACGCCATGAAGCATTTAGTTGTGTGACTAATGGTTATACTAGCCCACTAGTTGAATACTAATTAACATTGTGTGTAAAAAAAGTCAGATTTATGGTACAAATAAAAGAAATCCGGATAATTTAAAAGAGTTATCGAACATATTGCTGAGGATCGGAGGTTGTTTACTTAAATAAACCTGCTATTTTCCATGTGATTTGATGTCGAGATGAGATATGTTTGCGGTGATTGGCTGGGGTGTTTGGTAATGAAAACAATGTTACCAATATTGATAAATTATTGATCATTTAAGCTCATATTTTTCCTTAATAAATTTTAACTTGTTATGTTTGTATATTCTATAAATGACGCAGCTAGGATTAACAACTCAATAAATGTAAATAAAATTCTGTACAGTAATTATAAGGTATATTGTGAAGAGCATTTGAAGCAATTATGAACATCATTAATTTTATCTTTTTCTATCATGAATCAATCCAATCGTATCATGCGAGTATATACTGTTCTACCGTGCATTATAATCCTATTCAGAATCTATTATGCGTGAATACTATCCGTCTGTTAATCTTGTAAAAAATAACGTTGCGGGTATTGTATCCACATGACTCAGCACCAAAGAAAACATTTTATTGTTTAGAAATAGCATCCAACTGAGATCATCTGATTTGATATCGGACATGATATACTGTTTAAATCACATGAACGTCTTATATAATTACGTACCTTTTTTGTAATCATTTTATATTTATTTTAATGATTCCTTTACAATATCTGCACAAAATACAGAGTTAGATGAAAAATGAGTAACACAGAAAAATGAAAATACCAAATGCTAGTTATAACTATGGAATTTTTATAATAACAAATAGAATTTAAAGACCTTTATGACTATCAGTAGTATAAATTGGATAATTTAATCCTGAAACAAGGTTAGCTTTTTAAATAGCTAAGAAAGTCAGCCAGCGGAATTTTTATTTTTTAGGTCCAATGAGAATACACAATCTATTAAAATACAAGATAAATAGTTTCCAGAACAATAATAATATGCGGGTTCACTTTTAGTTTGCACCTTTATTTTTATATGGCTGTACATGTAGGTGAGGAGATAAACGTGTAGTGGTGAAAATGCAATGTATGACTGCGCACCTACTTAATGCTTAAAGTTGTCACATTGCAAACATAGCTCTATGAATTTCATGGTCTCGTCGCAAACCACTACCAATATATTTACTTTCCAATCTCACTAAGAGGTCGGGAAATATACGGTACACGGAGTCTGGACTGTGGCTGCAGACAATTCCCATTGGCAGTCTTCCGATGCGCAATTTGACCTAGAAACTGACCAGTTTCATAACTTCTTCGAATTTCAGTAACACGAACTGTCTATATAATTCCTTCCCAGAATACCAATTTAAGCAAGCGCAATTGAAGTTTCATCCTAACTTAATTAGTCAGCCTGCGGGCTGACTAATAATAACAATTGGGTCATTGACTAAGATAATTTAAATATCTCTCTCTTCTCTCTCTCTCTGCTGCTACCCTCCCAAACAGGCTCTATATAATGTTCATTTATCATTTTATAGGGATCAAGGCATTTGCCATTATAAAAATCTTTAGTTACAGTTGTATTATATAAACCTTTCAGCTAGGTACAATTAGTTCGCCAATTTATTTGTTACCAATGAAACAAGATTTTATATAAAAAGGTTGAAATAAGGAATGCTATATATGTATATAAATGTATATATGTCAGAGGTGTTAAGTATGGACAACATCATTAGACAATGTTGCTTTAGAATATGTTTACTTTCTTTAATTAAAAAAAATGATATTGGAATTTCATATTTTCTGCATTGGATAATCAAGTGACCAGTTGAGTGTGTTACCAGTAAATACAGCTTTAATAGCTCATAAGTTTGTTTTAAAAAAGAAACTTTATATGTTTTGGGCTGCTCATTCATCTTTGTGGAATTTATTAGGTAATATACATTCAACATGATTCAAATATAAATTTTGTATTTTCATTCAATAACTGAATAATTATATTTTTTAAAACAATGATAATACCAGTTATGTAAAAAATTTATATGTGACGGAAGATATCAAAGATGACGTTGTAAATTGCTAGTAAACAGAAATCCACGGACCTGGACCTGGCCAGATCACGCTCGGACGATCACTGCAATCAAACTTCATGGGTGCGATTGCTTCAAACTTGATTGACAAGCGGCATTATTTTGAAGTTTGTACAGGTAAAAAAGGGAGCGTTTGTAAAATGTTCGGCCTTTAAGTGACCAGCCGACTGAGTCTAGTGAGCAGCTGACATAATTAATCATTGACTCTTGCCAAGAAGGAAAATCTGACAGTATTTTAAAACAAGTACTGGCGTGCGACCAGTTCTCGTCGAGTACCATTTCTCGCCAGTACATTGTGATGTCATTTTTCGTCTATAATTTTATGTGTTGATAAAATGACGTCACAATGTACTGGCGAGAAATGGTACTCGGCGAGAACTGGTCACACGCCAGTATATGTATAAATTGCCTCACCCATGTTCAACAGCTGTTCAACATGTTCAAAGCATAAAAAATCATGTTTTATACACAGACATCTTCTATCAAATATGATTTAGGTCTAAACTATTAAGCCTTGAGGTTGAGATATGCTAACCTGTTTATGGATAAAGTTAATTCATGATTGGAAAATGTTTAAATTCATTCTGTTTACCGGTATTTCTTAATTTCACATTTACCAAAACCTGCAATTACATTACTCATAGATCAAGCATGTGTAGAAGTTCGTCTTGCACAGTTCAACATGGAATATATTATATTAACTGTTATTCCCTAGTAAAAAATGCAGGAACTTAACAGCTGATTAACAAATATCATAGTATCAAGTATGTGTAACAGCTGAATATTGTAATCTGACCGAGTCTGACCTACTTACCGTGAGTCTTACGTTGCGAATGTAAACATGGCACCCGTCCTCCATCCCTAAATAATACACGAAAGTTCTTCATGATTTTCACTTTTAAAATAACCAGAAGCCACAGTAACTTGTGATGCTATGGTCAACTGACAGTTTTCTCTCCCGCTGGACAGTGGCGGCGTTTCTGACGAAAAAAAAATTAATTCGTACTAGGGATGTTTCCGATATGTAAACAAACATGGGGATTGATATAATAATCAACTCGCCATTAATTCACAATATATATCTTGAAATTTACATAGATGTAAATCTTTTACTTAATATCATTATGTTAAAACGAATGTTTGTTAAAAGATTCGCGAAAATTCGGGCTGACAAACTATCGAGCCATGCACGGACCCTGCATTTTTCCACAATCAGGGGTGTAAGAGATTTTTTTTTGTGCAGTGGGAGTAAAAGAGTAAAATTCAATTAAAATGCAGAAATTTCCAGAGGTAGAGGGGGGACCCCTGATTCACTGTAGATCCGCGACGCACATGAATGATAGCCACAGTTTACAACTACAATAGGCTAAATTTTAAATAAATAAATGAATATAAATATATCTACATGTATTAAAAAATATTGTGAAATTAGTTTGTGATATTAGTAAATTAAACGGTTCCGTTTTCTAAACATTCCCATGATGCATTTTGGTTTGTGTTTTCATTTGCCCAAAAAGAAATTAATTTTTTTACTTTGAATGTTTCTAACTTTGAAAGGAGACCGACTCTGCTGGTGTAAATAGGAGAAAGTGCATAACTTTCTAAGATAATTGGTTTGTATGGAAAATTATTTGATACTGTAAAAACCAAAAAAATGGACAAAGCAGCTTTAAGGATTTTATATGACCAATATTTCTTTGAGATGCGTTAGAATTCATGATACTAACTAAAGTTTAAAAAAACACATGTTTTTCACTATAATTGATAAATTCTATAGTTTCTGAAAACAAATAAATATTAATGCCTTTATATTAATTAATAATGATATTAAAATAAATGAACATGTTTGTATATTATTTTCTGGTACAATATCAGTCACAGTATGATAGTGTTTTATTATTTATTTATTCAGGGGGGAGGGGCAGGAGGGTAGATGTCAGATCTTTTGTTAAATAATCCAGTTAATATTCTGTTTCTAACTCTGTTTTATCTTTGCTGTTTCGTTTTTAACACAAATTAACAGTTATCAGGGTTTGATACATTAGAATTTGTTTAAAAAATAATTACATTTTGAAATCGGCGTTTAATATGTAACCGAAATCATGGCTTGATATATGTTTATATAACTAGGATTTGTGAGCTCTCTATCACTTTATAATCCGACGAGTGAATCAATTTTTTGCTGGCTATGAAAACTCCTCAAAGAAGTATTCTAAACATCAAAATATGAAAATATTTGGCTAATGTAATGACCATGCCCTTCAAACAGCACATTTTCTCTCGTTTTGTAACTGAAATTATGGAATTAGTGTTTTGTAATTAAAAAAATAAAGAAATACTTTGTATGGTATATACTAATCTAATCGAATAAAGAATTTGAACTGGATAAAAAGATTTTAAACGATAGACTAAGCACAATGAAACTATAGATCAATATAATCATAGAGAGTATGTAGGTTTCAAAACATTTCATTTGGATTTGTTTACGTTCGCGGGGTGTTAAGGAAGCATATGGGCAATTTAGCGTCTTATTTTGACTGTTATATTCAAAATCGTGAAATTTAATGATTATTTTGAATAAGATCAAACACTTAGTATTATCCTTTAAAATAGATGTCAGTGCAATAAAATGGGTTGTACATAACTGCCACATTGGTGCATTATCACGTGACAACTATAAATAGCTTACGTATATTCCTTAACATAAAATGAGATCGAACAACACTACCCCGCGGTTTCAAAAATAAAATAAACATAACAAGTGAAAGCAAAACATCTTAGTTTAATCAAAACCCCTGCTAGAATTCTATGTTCTTCCTTATTAAAAAGGTATTTATCCGGTTCTCGAAAAACCTTCCCAACTTTTTTATAGTTTGCACGGAAAACGGCAAATTGCATGAACACAACACACAACATGGGATTCTAGCTATTTTCAATTTAAGCATTGATCAAACTAACGATACGTATAAAATTTCAAGTTCAATATATACGGGGTAGTGTTGTTCTAGTCGGATTTTTATATCGTAAACAACGACAGAGGAAAGCCTGGCCGAGAAATAAAAGCAAATTTACATACCTTTTAGCGAATGATTGATAAAACTAACATCTCCCCAAGTATTCTTATGTTCAATTCTCAATAAATCACACCACAATACTTTATTAGAGTTCTTAGATTTGTTATATTTTGAATATGTTTACAATGTTTTTCGATCAAATTCACACGACATTCAACTTTTAGTCATGACGTCATCAATGTGTAAATCTACGTAATACAAACTAATTTCTGGAAAAAAAATTGTCTTCAGTATTTTTTATTTGTTTTTGATCTCCGTTTCGTTGCTTAGATATTTAAATATGTACATAATAACTAAGATTTGTGATTTCACGGAATTACATGTAACTCAGATTCCATATGCTTCCTTAACACCCCCGCGTTTGAATTACAACTAAACATGTATAAGAATATTCTAACTATTGTTAATTATCACTTTCGCTTCTTAAACCATTGATAAAACAATCTATATTATATAAAAATATTGTAAATACTTACTACGACCTCCAGAGATCTTGATTGATCATCACTTCCGCCGCCGAGATGCGCGCGCATCGAAAACAACAAGTGTGTGTTATGGCGTCCGATAAAACTGTGTGACCGGGAAACGCACATTCACATTTTACCGACCTTCTGAGGACTTTCACCAAATTTCACCACATGATATATTTCGTCATTTTGAGTTGATTGGGACAGAATCTTTCCGAGGACCCGAAAAAAGTCCTCGGGAGAAATTTACGTCCTCGGAGTAAAGGTGTTTTTATACACTCGCGTCCTCGGAGCATCGGTAAAACCAACACACACACACACACACACACACACACACACACACACACACACACACACACACACACACACACACACACACATATATATATATATATATATATATATATATATATATATATATATATATATATAAAGGATTTGTAAATTGTGTGATATTTTATATGATTTATCCAGTGAGTTAAAATGGTGTTAATACTTACTAGACTTGTCAAGCAAATAAATTATATCAATTAATGCAAAATCACACAATTATCATGATTTTAAAAGCTTTATATTTTCATATGGCTTGATTACACCTCTTGCAACAACTTGCATGTAGAATGTTGTTGTTAAAGACAAATGTATAGATGTGCATGTGATGTGATAATATTTCGGAACTTGTGCTTCTTTAATAAATCATGTGCAATGTTTATACATTACCACTTACCACACATTCATTTTGTGTACAATAAATGTCAATTAATGTGAGAGAGTGGGGTATGTGAGCTTGGCCACTTTTTAGCTCACCTGAGCTGAAAGCTCAAGTGAGCTAGCTTTTCTGATCATTTTTAGTCCAGCGTCCATTTGTCTGTTTGTCTGTACTTAACTTTTTTTCATTTTTGACTTCATCTCCAGAACCACTATTTAAGATCAATTCTTTGTAAGAATCAAAAATTTATAAAAGGGTCTGGCCACGCATAGTCACCAATTTTCCTTATATTTCATACATGGACACATCTAGGTGTAAAACGTTAAAAACCACTAAAAGTTGGTTGCTAGGGGTAACCGTTGCCATAGTAATCGAGGCTAAAGATGGAAAAATAGCAAAACTTACCTACTTAGAAGCCTTATTGGAAGGTTTTGCCCTCTAATGTAAACTATCAAAGACACAAATCAGCCTTCCTCCTATTTTCAATTATTTAATTGTATCAAAAAATTGATGGAGAAACCAATGCTTTAAAAATGTTACCACGGAAACCGTTAGGAATTTTTGAAATCAGTTTTCTGCGGGTTTTTAATAAGCCAAATGGGAAACTGTTCAATTTTTACATCCATATCATTGTCCATGCTATATATATATTATTATGAAAATTGACATCCGTTGCTATGGCAACAAGGCCAAAACATAGCAAAAACTGAGAAATTGAAGATGATTTTAATATGCTTTAATTCCCGATTTTAGAAAATTTTTACAATTGTTTTAGTTGGAATTTTTAAAAATATATCTAGTTTTTGTTATATACCACAAAAAGCTTTGTTATGCAAAAGAGAAGTGTTGTTGCTATGGAAAATTAAGTTGTGTAAAAAATCACATAGAAATACTTACTTTTCGAAAAGTCCATAGCAACGGCAGTTATTTTAGAAAATTTCAGATTTTTATCAAGTGTCATTAAAGTTAAGGATTTACTTTATTTTTCTCATCATTTGATTTTATATATTTATTCATTATAAGTGAATAATATCCAATCAAGGATGACTAAAAATATTATGATTTTCCTTATTTTTCAGCTTGTTACCATAGCAACAGTTCCCATTTTTCATATATATATTTTTAATTGCACAATCATAATAGTGCTTACCAAAAAATCTGAGATTTGCACTTTTTATTCATGAATAAATGAAGAAAACAGATTTAAAAATTTCTGTTTAGTAACCATGGAAACGCTCTAAAAATACGCGTTTCTCATGAATTTTTTTCTTTCTTTTAAAAAATGACAACTTTTTTAAATAATATATTCTACCCTGGAAACCCCAAGTTCTGCACATTACTCACAATATGTTCTCAAATGAGCATTAAAATGCCATTTTTACATCTTTATCCTCGGTTACCATGGCAACGGGACCACATAGCAACAAACAAATGGTGTTAGGCTTTTTTACTCACCAAAGTCTATCAAATTGTCAAGTATGAAGAAAATCCGTGACTATGCGTGGCCACCGAATTCTGATTCTTACATAGAATTGATCTTGAATTTGTTAAAATGAAGGGCCACTTCATTAAAGGGGAGATAATTAAAAATCATTGAAAATGTGTTGGTATTTTTTAAAAATCTTCTCAAAAACCATTTGGCCAAAAAAGGTGAAACTTGTGTGGAAGCATCCTCAGGTAGTGTAGATTCAAACTAGTTCAAATCATGATTTACTAGGGTAGGGTGGGGCCACAATAGGGATGTTGAATTTTTACATAGGAATGTAGAAGGAAAAGGTAGGGTAGATTCAAGTTGGTTCAAATCGTGATCCCTGTGGGTAGGGTGGGGCCACAATGAGGGGGGGGGGTCAAATTTTTACATAGGAATATATAGGGGACAATTTGAAAAAATCATCTTTTAACACAATTTGTCTTGAAAAGCTCTAATTTTAGTCAGTTCAGATAGTGTAGATTAAAATTTGTCAAAATCATGATTTTCATATAATATGATAAAGGTGGTCTCATAAATGTGATACCTCGTCTCGGTGAGCTTTGTAATCTGTGATTACCTATGTTTTAAAATTGTTTTGACTCTGGCCCCTGAACAATTCTTGGGCCTCGCAAGGGGTTCAAGGTTTGATGTAGGTTTATAATCCATAAATAAACAATTGTTTAAGTCTGATCATATTCGAGAACTGCAAAGCTCAATATCTGATATGACTGTAAATTTTGTAAAAAATCATGTAGTAGTGAGTGGGAACGGAACCTTAGCATAATGTTTCAATAATTTTCAAACATCCCTTGCATATTTATTTTTTTAACCGGGTTTTCCAACGGAAAAATCCAGTTATTAAAAGTGAAAATGGCGGGTGGGTGGGCGCCTGCCAAAAGGGGGTACCCTCATTGTATGGATAAATCCTCCTACAGTTTTCAAGATAGGAAGTTGTTCTTTTGCAGATCAATTGTACATATATCAGAGGTGTGCATATTGCTAGGAGTTTGATTTCCGATAATTGATGAAAAAAAATACCAGCTTTTGAACTTAGTCATTTTTTTTGCACAATATTGCATATAGGGTACCCTCATTGTACAGATAACTCCTCCTACAGTTCTCAAGATAGGACGTTGTTCTTTTGCAGATCAATTGTACATATATTAGAGGTGTGCATATTGCTGGGATTTTGATTTCCAATAATTTATGAAAAAATACCATCTTAGTCATTTTTTGGCAAAATATTGCATATAGGGCACTCCATTTCACTGGATATGAGTTGACTTGGATTATGGATACAGTTCACATAAAAGAAAACCCGGTTTGCTGTCACATTTACAGCTTTTCCCTCGTATTTAGTTGTACAGCTTCTAAACCCCAACCTCCCTCAAACTCTTTTTTTTAAATTCACTTGATGGAAAATTGTTTCTAGTGATCATTTCAATTTTTTTTCACAGACAGATGAATCGACAACATACAGTACAGGTACTTTGTCACAAGAATCTAGCTGGAGCACTTCCTTAGAACGACAAATACACCTCACTAATGGAATAGAAAATCTGAACAACACCTTGATGTCTCTTAGTGGTGGCCATGTAAGCCCAATAAAGTTTCAGCTGAAAACTCCATTGAGGGAGGTCCAGTCTAGCACTAGAATATATATTTAAAAAGGAAGGCCAAGGAGCTAGTGCATACAGTTCTCAATCATTTGGCTCCAGGACAATCCAGTGATATGTTCCAGTTACGTTATGAAGACAACTGTTGTGAGGATACAGAACAAAGTGATAAAACAGAACTAAAAATCACTGATACAATTCTTCAACTCTATTGTGAAGCTGAGAACAATGCTCTCAAACGTCAGCTTCTGTCCCTGCTGTCCTTGCCGAATGCACATAGTAAATCGAAACTTCAGATAGTTATTCCAGGACTTACAAAGTGGGTAATTGATCAAAGTCGAGCACATGCTGCATCTCATGTAGCAGGTTCTTTACCAGGACCAGTGGAACCAGGATACCGGCATCGCATGAACAAAGAAAAGTTGGAGCATGCTTTATCTTTTTTCTTGGATCCAAAATTTCATCAAATTTGTTCATATGGAACAAAAGATTTGCATTGTGACAATGAACAGACTGTCACCATACCTCAAGTAGTGAGAACAACATGCCCCTCCTCTCTCCTACAAATGTACAAGTCATACTGCTCTGAAACAGGTTTTGTTCCTTTGTCAGATTCTACTCTGTACAAAATTCTGTCTACATGCTCTGCAAGTAAGAGAACCAACTTAACAGGTCTGGACAACATTGCCTCTGATGGTGCTGCAGATGACCATATTAAAATGTGTGACCAATTAAAAGGATTAGGATCTGAAACAAATACAGTTGCCAGTCTCATCACTGCCTTAAAATCCGTAAAGATGTACCTCAAGTCAGAATATAAATTTTGCGTGGGACTATCTAGTGGATGCCAAGATCATTGTTTGAAGTTTGCTTTGAGTCACCCAACCAACCAATGTGCCGTTGTAGGAAGAGTGTGATCATTCCCATGAAGAAATTTGTGGAAAATGCAAGATCCTCAATGAAATAAACAGTGCCTTGTTTAATGAAATCCAAAATATCAGAAGTGAGTAATTTTTTTTGGCAGAGCAATATTTCAATTTTTTTTTAGCAATTATTTAGAATTAGAGCTTAGCTATTTTACATTTGCAGCAAAGCACTTCATTTAAGATGTATTTTAACATTCCCAGTTTTTGTTCACAGCATCTGACGTAGCAAAAGAGTTAACATTAACAGCAGAGAAAGCTCTTGAGAAAATATCAGATTGGAAAGCCCACATACTAAGGACTCAGAACCAAGACGAAGGTAGATATAGAGCATTAGAAGAGCTGCAGCCACACCAACGTCTGATTATTATGGACTGGGCATTGAAGTTCCTTCCTGCACTTTATAGAGAAAAGCAGTCAGATTTTTTGGACACAAAGGCATGAGCTGGCATGTTTCTGTTGCTATATTTAGAGCAGAAGATGGATCTTTGAAGGTACCTATTAAGATTTTATTCAGACATTGTCACACATTTTTAATAAATCAATGATAAAAAGTTTGAGAACTCTATATACACATGATATACATAAGACATTGACTAATTAGACGCATTTGAATGAGATGGAATTAGATTGTCTTTTAATTTGATAGAGAGAAAACAATCTATAGTAGTACAGCATTGATTATACATGTATAGGTATGAAAATAATAAATCTAGCTTTGCATTTATAGCACAAGACATTCAATCACATTTTTGGAGCAGTGAGGCAAGATTGGTTTGCTGTTGCATCAGCCATCGAGCACATCCTAAAGAGTATACGAGTACAAATGCCTGGAATTGAAGAAGTTTTTTTTACGAAGTGACAATGCAGGTTGCTATCACTGTGGGTGCCTGTGGCTGAGCATGCATGTAATAAGTGAAAGAACAGGTGAGATTTCAATTGCCTGAAATGATTTTTCTTTATTGTTATATTAAGGTATAAAAGAAAACCATGATATTTTTTGGTGTTTTATTCTTAACCAACATTGGTTTATGATTGCATCGTAGATTTTTTGGGGCAGATTTTGTGCATGAAAGTAATGTTTATAAGGTTTTAATTGAATAACTTTTTTTCAGGTATCAGCATTGTACGCTATGACTTCAGTGAACCTCAGGCAGGAAAAAGTTATTGCGATGCCAAAATTGCCCATATGCGATCGAAATTAAGGACGTTTGTTTCATCTGGAGAAAATGTAACAACACCATTTGACATGAAGGAGGCAATAATGGATG
Organism: Magallana angulata; assembly: GCF_025612915.1. Lineage (NCBI taxonomy): Eukaryota > Metazoa > Mollusca > Bivalvia > Ostreida > Ostreidae > Magallana > Magallana angulata. The sequence goes on from NC_069112.1 coordinate 32,253,418, forward strand.
GAAGTGGTGTAGCAGGATGTCAATGTGCAGTTGTGGAAGTTGACAGGAAAAACCAGACAATGACTAGTCATTGCATCAAGGGAATCACCAACATTAATAATCTTGCCTTTGAAGGAGATGATATCATTGCCTGGCACAGTTTTAGTATTGGTATTGGTATCAAGAAAAAAAGAGATGTCTTGAAAAGTGAGCAGCTTGACACAGGACTCATCATACTGTCTGACTTTGAAGAACCATGTAAAAACTATGGTGTGATCTCTCATATAACAAAAAACTGTTCAGTTACACCAACCAGTATTTTCCACTGTTCCGAATTGGGCTGTAATCAGCAGTTTTCCTCATACCAAATACTTCAAGAGCATATTCTTCTGGATAGACATGTTCAAGAGAAAACATCAACTTATGATGCTCTACGACATCATTGGTCCAAGTTGTGTAATTCTAATTTCTTCATTTCTAAACGGCTGGTGCAAATAGGCAGAGATCACCATACCCTTGTGAAGAATTCATCAGTAGAGAAGCTTCAACAAGGATGGGCACTGAAAAAAAAAACAAGGAAATTTGCACGCTCCTCTTCCAAAGTTAAAGATTTTCTCCATAGAGTTTTTCAAGAGGGCGAAGAATCAGGAAGGAAAGCAATTCCTGTTGAAGTATATCAACGTATGAAATCATTGCGAAACAGCACTGGAGAGAAGTTTTTCAATCCCGATGAATGGCTGCAGCCTTCTCCGATTAACTCCTTTTTTTCAAGACTTTCTCTGAATGCAAAAGCAAGGAATATCAAGGATGAACCAGAAGAAGATGACCATCTGCGAGAAATTCTGCAGTCAATATATGAGGAAGAAGAAAGAGACAGCATCAGAAATGCCATGACCTTAGAACTTGACAGTCCAATATGATTGTTTAAACTTGTACATGTAGAAATATTGGTGCTGTCTTTCAATGATAGTTGGTTTGTTTAGATAATGTATGTATGTACGGTACATCAAACATGCATGGAGTCATAAATGATATGTGGCAAAACCTGAAGTACTTTTATATGTATTCTTTCAGCTTCTGTGGTTGTCATGGTAATAACAGTTGTGATAATGCATAGATATATAAAAAGTAGGTTTCAAAAGAAAGGCAATATTCATGTGGGTTATTTTTTGTATTAATTTTTATCAATTTTAAAGAATTCAAATGAAAAAAAAGCTGAACTTTAATTTGCTCACAGTCATAATTACTAGCTAATACTAAATAGACTCTTTGTGATTTTGAAATATTCCATCTTAACATATTAGCACAGCACTTTACTTTGATTTATATATAGATATACACGTGAAAAGTCATTTCTGCTTTAACTCTTTCTGTAGTCATTATGCTGCCATGGTAACAGAAAATTACAATTTATCTAAATTTTGAATGGTAAGGATCGGCATTCTCAATTCTGTATATTTGAAATTAATGAATGTTTCGTTTAATATCTCAGTTTGATCTTTTAAATATTTGACAACATTTTATTTTAGTCAAATACAGATTGTGGTGATATTTTTTGTTGCTAAGGTAAAATTCCAAATGCTTTAATTCAAGTTTAAGATATGCATTTTCCTTGCTACATATATATATATGCTCAAATTTTTTTTAACTTGTGCGGCGAACTGAAAATATGCTCCCAAAATGTAACAATTTAAGTTGTATTTTTTAAGGCCATTTTTTGGATATTTCGTTGCCATAGTAACAGTTTAATAGGTAATAAGTCACCAGTTTTATCTATATTTTGTCATTTTTAGGATGTGTACTTTCTATCTTATATGCTCTATTTCTTTTTAAACTTGTATTTATTGTTAGCAGTACATTTGTATGTCCACAAAATGTAACAATTTTTGTTTTTTTGAAATTTTATTGACATGGTTACCAAATGCTTTTTAAAAACCCATCAGATTCATCTAAAGTTTAAAATGTTCAAGGTGTGTAATTTCTATTTTAGGTATTACGATTTCTTTGACAAGTGTTATTTTTCCACAATATCTTTCAATATGGTGATAGGTAGTGTATATGTCAAAATTTGAATTTTCATGTAGTTTCATCACCATGGTAACACATTATGTATTTAAAAACCCATGAATTTTATCTTAAAAGTGTTTTGTAAGGGATATGTACTTTTTATCCTCTGTGCTCAAAATTTTGGCACATGTGGCATTTTTACGTATTATGCCCTTGAAAATGTTTGATTCTGAGGAAAAACCTTAATGACGATTTCTTTAAAAACAACATGTTTTGAACTTATTTTTACCATTTGTTGGAAAGGTAGCATAATATTGTTATTGTGATTAACAGTGAATATATTGGGCCATTTTTCCAGAAACAAAAATAAAATTTGTATAGTTTTGTTTAAAAAAAAATTTCTAATTGCCTAAAGTAAGAGATAAACTCAAAATAGTATGTGTAGGTGTTTGCTGTTCTGGTACATTTAGATGGTGCCACGTTACCATGGCAACAAAGGTTGAACGAAAAAGTCATAATCTCCAATGATCTTCAGTTGGTCCATCAAACTTCATATGAAAATTTCATAGAAATCTGTGTTGGTCATGAATCACCCCCTGCCTGGTTCTTACAGATAGCTGTACTTAAACACTCGATTCCGGTAAAATACATTGATTACCTTCTCCCTGTTTATAACTTAAGATCGTTTAAGATCAATACACCTAGCTGTATTAAAATGTATTTAGTTAGTGCATGTATTGCAATACAGGTAACACTCGAGAAGAGAAGAACCAGTTTTCGATTCAAAATTTTCAATGCACCATTGATTTATTGTTAAATGTTTACGAATCATTCTGAAAAGGCTTCCAAAGACAGCCCAAACTATTTAAAAATCATTACATGGCTCGGTTTTGGGTGTTCAGAAAGAAAAACTTCATATTTGGAAACGTGTTGAAATGAAACTCTGTCTATTGAAAAACAACATGGAACTGTCTACAGGTTATCGTCTTTTGCTTTTCGGAATGATATCGCTTCTATCCTCTTGTTTACTTCTCTACGAGTGTGTAAGTAAAATAATTCTCCTATTCAAGTTGAAATGATATATTTAATTTGTACAGAAGTTAAAACTGTAATGCGCAGATGCATGATGAATGATTATTAGAAAGGAAGTGGGGATCCGATGAATAATTATGTTGGCTAAAGGAGGGGGTTTACGGCTTATTTCAATTAACACTGTTTTGTGAATTTTTGAATTAAATAAGTTTGAAATTCACGACAGAAGTCCGTCGTTTCCATTATACAACTGCGCATGTATCGAAAATGATTTATAATTAATCATTTAATATATGCTTAGTTTGAACATATTTTATGTACGAAATTGCAGCAGACGTAATTGCTGAGTTTTGTCATGTTCATAAGATCTACAGACATTAAGAGTCATTCTCTGTAAAAACCAAAGAATCCAAGGATGCCGTTCAAACAAATACTTCCAAAATGCAAAATTTTTTTTACAGGGAGTGTACTCAAGTGTCTGATGGTAAAATTCGACTTAGTTTATTTTTTGGGGTGGCCGTTGCCATGGCAACCAGAACTGACCAATAAATAGTCAATTTGACAGAATCTATTTTCTGAAATATAGCATTTTTAACTCCCATATTTAATTTTAATACAAATTGTGATTATCTTTTAAATTAGATGAAATGTTTTGAAAATTCCCCAAAACTAAGAATAGTTAAGAAATTTTTTCATTACCTCGAGTATAAAGAGCAAATTGAAGTTTAAAAATGTCGAATTTCGTGGTTTTTCAAAATGTAGAAAATACCCAATTTTACAACAATTTCAGTTCAATATATCTAGATATTCCAAGATAGGTTTTCAAAAAGACTTGCATGTTGTTAATGATTATACTTTTACCTTTCATATCATATAGATTTTAAAAGTGTGTATTTTTGTAAACAAGGGATATGCCAGAATGAAAATGACCCAAAATTCCGAATTTTCTCTGATACAAATTTTGAAATTCTACCATAGGTGGCTTATTTGTTGTGTTTATTTCATCTTTGGGAGCAAAACATTTACATTTATTTTTATTTGATAATGAAAATGAAATTGTATCATGTATTGGGTTGATAACTGCAAAAAGTGGTTACCATGGCAACCATTCTAAGAAATCATGATTTTTTAAAAATCATTTTTTCAAAGTACACAAACTATATTTGTAACTGGGTAGTTGTGTCAAACAGCAATTTGAAATAGACCTGCCTATTTCATTGCTGCCACTCATCCATGGCTCTTTGAAATCAACAAGATTTGTCTGGCTTTTGAGTTAGGACTTATGCAATCGGTGCATATTTTGCTTGAAACAAGTGTCATTTTTTACTTGCTTTAACGCAAGAAATAGATAGTAAGTCCAACATCATGTTAAAATGGTTTTATGTAAAGTATCCTATATATTTATTGAGAGCTGTTCCTAGCGTGTGATAAGTTGGCCTTGCCCTGATGATTAAACCTTTGCTTGAGTAATGTAAAATATCAGCTATTGACATCCTGTATAATAAGGTCATGATCATCTCAAAACTTAAGAAAATAAGCAAACAATTACAACATGTAAATTGTTAGAAGAATTTTACTGTTGACTTTTTTTTTTACCACAATAGCAAATGCAAATCACATTACATGTGATGTTAATCAATCATTTCAACTATTTGGCTACTATAATCATTCTTAAACCTAAAGATTCCAATCATAACTGCATAAAATCTTGAATTTCAAATATCACCAACATATAAAGCTGCATGTACATTGGGTTTATACAAGTATACAATGCCCAAAAAAGTCTTTTGACAATTTTTTTTAGTTTTATGATCTCTAATGACGATACATGTATGGTTGAAATCTGTTTAAAAGAAGCAAAATTAAATCTATATATAAACACACATTAAAACCCTCCCCATTAACATTTACATTAACATATTTACTGCAGAAGCAAGCTCAGATTTTGCAGCAGGCCAAGTTTACGAGTATATTTCAACTACGCCAGTGACTTGCGATGTTACGAGTATGTTTCACCTGCGCCAGAGGATCGCATCCTGTTCTGCAAAATCACGTTATGCTCTACATTTTAACATATTAAAAATTTTAAAATGCAATACACCTTTGCTTAAATGGTATTAAACTAACTCCATTCACATTTTGCTTAAACAAAGGGGATAAACATTTTTTAATGGATTCTAGAAAGCCATAGTTAATGTCAAGGGGTCAAACCATGCAACATTCGGGCTGATATGAGTGCAATAATAAAACATAAACATGTTAATTACAACGTGAACCACATGTTCACTTTTGATAGCAAACTGACTGCAAAAATTGATAAATGAAGTGTTTTAAGTATGAATAACATCAAGTATTTATCCTATAAATAAATACATAATAATTCCCAGTTCTATTTACTTCTTACATGTACAATAAAGCATAACTAATTACCTATGAACAGAAATATACAATCATGTAATTGTAGAACAATAAAAGCATACCAATATATACTACATGTGACTATTCAAAATTCATCACATATTATCCCAGCGTACATTTCCTATTAAAAAGAATCAACAATATGAATACAACAATAGCAATGCTGATTATGTCTAGTGAATTATTCATCAATAATATTTGCTCTTATTTTACTTATTTCTGTTTCCTTCTTGGCTTCCCAATTTTCAGCTTCAGCCATCTTGTTTTTCTTGCTCATTCTTGAGAAAAAGGAAGTTATTTGCTGCATGGACAGTATCTCATCGTATGAAAAACGCCTTGTACCATCTGCCCTTCTTTCATACATCATGGATTCAGAGAGAATAAAAGGGTCTTCTTTCTTTCCTGTCTGAAGTCCGACGTTAAATTTTTGGACTAAAAAATCTCTCTGATTTTCATTAAATCTCCTTGAGCGTCTCTCATCTTTCAAAGCCCAGCCAGAGTTTAATTCACTATCTGCTGCTTGTGTCTCTGTGTCTTCAGCCAACATAACTTCAGATTCAGATTCTCTGAATGAGATATTTTTGTTACATACTTTCTTTTTGTAAGATCTGCTATGGAACTTGAACTTAGTTCCAATTCAAGGTTACACTTTTCAAAAAGAAGATGGTTCGATAAATCCTCACTTGAGCCAAAAGCTGCAACGCATCCCTCATTTGGGCAATGGAAGGTCTTTTCAGTTTCTGTAGTTGTGTTGACTTTTATCATATGGAAACCAATGTCCTCTGGTTGCTCCAAAATGGTCAATGGCAGGTGCTCCATACTTGGAATGCCAATGGCAGTATTTGGGATCAATAAACCTACAAATTTTATAGTTGAATCCAAGTATAATGATTGTCAGGAATTTTTTTTACACAGATGTGGTTTGTTGTCATAATGTTTTACTGTTTTAAGATAATGAACTTTCAATGATGTTTACATTTGCAGGGTTTTTTTTCCCTCTAAATAACTAAAATGTTGATTTGAATGACATTTTTGTGTACACAAATGCATAAAATGTTCATGTACATGTATCTCAAAAATCAATGTAAAAAAATTCTTGCTTTTAAACATAACTGTACTTATTCAAACAGCTTACTTACCTGTACCAACACCATATGCTTTCCAAACACGTATGCCTTCTTCCTCAAATACAAAGTTTGAATAGGAGCTGATGGCAGGAATTGGCTTGAAGGATGTCTTTTGTGAAGCAACTTCTGAAACACTAACCCTGTACTTCACATTTTTTGCAGTTTTCTCGATTGCCTAAATCAAAAAGATAAATCAATTTGAATTTATGATTTTCTATTTCTTTCTTAAAAGCGATAGTGCATCTGTGTTTCTCTAAAAAAAACCTCTTATCTCCCCTTGTGCTGCACATATTGTTAAAGATAAAACAGTATAAGGATTTTCAGCAAACAAACATTTTTTTTTTATTTTTTTTTAGTTTAGAAATGATAAAAATGATCTAAATACCATACCTCTTTCATTGAATGTGCTGTTAGAACATCATGTCCTTGGTTAACAAAGCGTCGGATAGCTGACTTTAGAGTCGCTCCAGTTCTGTCGCATGGCCCTTTTCCATTCTGTGCCTCACAGAAGTTGAAGGATCTAACCAGGCCATGTGATTTGAGGAGGGCCATCATCTCTGTCGACTTGTAGCAACCAGCATTGTCTGACCAGACATGGAAAGAGGATATTGATGCATCAATTGACTGAATGTTTTCCATAACATTAATGATGATGGCTGCAGTAGTTATGCTGTCCTGTGATACCTGGCTCTGAAAGATGTGGACAAAGCCTAGGCTCTCAATACAAGTTTCTGTCTTGTGGAATGCCATTGTGATGTGCCATGGTAAACCACGCTTCCCAAACCAATCACTTTGGTCTTCTCTATACTTTCGTGGGAGGTATTTCATGGACCAGTCACAGATCAAAAGCACTTCATTATGTTGCATCGTGTCAAAGAGATCAGATTTTGCTGCGTCCTGGTTTCTGCATCGAATGAGATGACGTTTCAAATTTGTGATACTTTGCGTAGCATTTTGGAGTTTGAACTGCAAGTCCCGAAGTGAATCAGTCAGTCCATGGTTGCACGAACACTGGATAGTCTTCATTAAAGAAGAGATCGCATCCTTCATTTGTTCACACGTCACGCAAACTAGATCATGGTGATGTTGGCAAGTGACAGCAAATTCGGGATGAAGTGGATCACTGAGGGCAAAGGTCTGACAATGATCTGCTACCTTGCTGTCTGGGGAGATGTGTACCTAAAGCAAAAAACAAAAAATCATCTATATGAAGCTAACCTCCACTGTGCAAAAACATAGAACTACAGACTTTGGTATAGGTCGATATGTATCAATAAGGGCCCACACTTTTGTAGGAGTTTAAAAATAATGCATATTTTGTGATGTCATCTCAACCAAAGCATATTTTAAAGTCAAGGGCATCCTACCACCATGTACACAAATATGTTTTCTGTCTATCTAAAGTTCCAAAGATTAACTCCTGAGTCTATTTACATTCTGTGTTCTGACAAACCAACATGTGCTGAACTATGTAATTTCAAATTGATTGGCCCTTGTTTTGTTTTACAGTGATTTACAGAATACTGGTAGAGTTTTCAATAGCTTGTCAGATTGCTCAACAGGGTCAGCAAGGTTTATATGTAGTCATGTGATTACTCAGGTATGACATCAATACGTTTTAAGTGAGTTATATCTAGTAATCTTTTGCTTACTTGAAAATTCTATCAGTCTTCTGTAATTCGCTGTTATAAGTCAGAAATACAAACATACATTCATTCAAACATACCTTGAAATCTGCACGAAGATACTGTTTACACTGGAGAAAGAGGGCAGAGAAGTCTTTTTTCTCCTGTTGGTTTAAAACTTGAAACTTCAGGAGTTCCTCCAAAGCTTCCAAAATGGTGCGGAATGCACGACCTCCCTCAGCAATGAAGTAGTCAATACCCTCGAGACTGGTTCTTATTTGCGCTCCACACTCAGACAGGATCCAATACATTGTACTGTCACCTGGTAAAATGTCCAAAACATATTAAGTAATTTTTGTAGTAAACATATGATACATATATATTTTCTTTTATATACTAGTTGCCTACATTTAATAAGATTCTTATCTAAAGCACTAGTACAATTATATTAATTACTTGGGTAACAGCTTACTTAATCAGTATCTGAAATTTGTATTTTAACTTACCAAGAGGAGAAATGTTATTTTCAGAGCAGTAGGCTTTATACTGTTGAATAACATCACTGGATCCCATGCAACGAATCACGTTTGGCATTTCATATACTGTTCCGTCTGACAATTTAATCTTTCTTTCTCCATATGGTAGATCTCGAATAACATGAGGAGAAGTAATGAAATCCAGAAAACTGTCCAACTTCACTGGATCCATTCTTTTTCTTGTAGAAGTTGTACCTACAGGAAGACCAGGGCCAACATTCTTTGCATGATTCTTAGCAGCATAGTACTTTGATTCTGTTATGTTTGGTAAAAGGGATTTTGCTTCTTTGAATGATAAAGTTTGCGTAAAAAAAGAGAGAATTTGCCGTCTGTGATGCCATGTTTCTGAAGTTTGATATGCATGAACGAGTGGTCCAAATGTTCCTTCAGGTATGATACTGGGTGTCATTTTTTGATTTTCTTCAGACACTAGAAGATTCTTCACCACTTCTTCAACATTCTTTGGGAAAATTATGGTGATCAATTTTGTCAAGATGTTTCTAAATCGTTTGGTGTAGTAAGATTTAGCTGACTTAGAGTAAGAGTCCCACTGGTATCTTCCATCATCTGAGAATTCTCTTTCACCAATTATCTTAAGATACTCATTCAGGTGCTGAATGTCATGGCTAAATGTAAAACTCTGGTTCGAGTTCTGTAAAAAATAACATATATTTTAGATTTAAATAATACATGTACGCTATTATAAAACAAAGTCTTAATTTTAAATGAAACCATCTGACTTGTGTACTTGTTTATTTTTTATTTGCCCGAACATTACTTGTAGGTGTTTAGACTCTATTAAAAGCAATGTCAAAGCCGTAATACAATTATCTCCTCCTCAACATCAGAGGCAAATTCTAATATGGGGCGAAATGACCTCATACCAATTGACTTGTGTACTTGTTATTTTTGATTTGCCAGAACATTACTCATAGGTACTTAGGCTCTATCAAAAGAGATGTTAAAACTTAGATTTCAAATTGATACATATTGATATATCAAATGATTAGATTCATTTAACACTTACTTTGACTGTTCCCATATTTTACTTATTGTCATATATTTCATGTAAATATATGTCTCTCTATTGTACTTACTTGAGAGAGGCATTCCATGCTACTTTCACAAGATGTCTGAGAAAGGCTACATGTACTTTCAGTATTTTCACAAGAAGTTTGAGTACTAATTGTATCTTCGGTAACCTGAAAATCATTACCAAGATATTGTAAATATTCCATATCATAAATTTTTGTAACATAAGCATTTTAGAAAGGTTTAAAAAACCTCAGTACAACTGATACTTAGGAAAAGTGATACATATGTACATGTAGAATGGAATTGTATATAGTGTAAATGTGTCAAAATATATAGATGACAATTCAAATTCACTGAATAATTAACATATTTCTTTTAAAAGTGATGTTTCATATAAAAATTATATCAAATGAATGAACATCAATGCTATTTATACCACACACTGGTACACTTTACTTTTTGAGAATACTTACTGTAATGCTAGGTGGTTCCCTTGTTTCTGAGAGGTAAGACCCTTCCGTCTCAGTGGAAGTAGCTTGCTGCAGTTGCTATAAATTCAAAAACAGAATCAAATTTCAAATTGGTAGTTAAAATATGACACAAGAATAATAATACTTATATGTGTATTGGATCTCTCATGATTTGTGATGGTATGTAATTTTTATCCAACTTCTCCGGCCTTTTGGGCAGAGCTCAGAAAAACGCCTCGAATGCATTGAAATTACTGGATGTTAGAATTTTATATCATATACTTATAGAAAACATACCCTTTTCCGCCCTGTGTGATATAAACCGTAAATATGCCTACCTGTGTGATATAAACACTGGAAGTGATGTATAAGATTTACAGGGTATATCACACCACTTTCCAGCGATCTTAGGAAGATTACATTAGGCCAAAAAAAAAATGTGTGTTTCCAGTTTCCCAACCGACCTTATTTTTTCATGAGCCTTCCCTAACACTTTTTATTCTAAATCCAGATTACCAACCGTAATTGGTTTAAACAATTGAGTCTTTACAAATCAGAGTTCAAAAAATGCTTGTAACAATTCAATAGAAAACACCACTTATCAAAACGTTTTAAAGATTTTTATGTCAGATTGACAGCATGGATGAAAGTTATCCTTGATTATTTTAGCTAAATTATCAATGCATAAATAGTTTCATACGGCAGTGATGTGTTATAAATAATTATAAAGATGTACAAGAAAAAAGCAGAGGCAAAGTTTTTTTTATTTTATTTCTGGGTGTGGAGACTGCAGAGATCGTAAGTCTTTGAATAGGCCCAACAATCATTCACATTAATATGCAAACGGTGTGACCGTTGGACCGAGCACAGATTTTACAGGGTGCAGTTTGATTTTTGTAGAACAAAATTTATTTGAAACACATACAGTAGGTTCCGCTTGGTTGCCTACTCAAATCGTTAGCCAAAGTTTAACTAAACGTTGCGTGCTCAGTCTACATTTTGACGTCATGTTTTAGATGTAAAACGTACACGTTTTGTCGTCAGAAATAGCCGAAGAGAATTACGTTATTCCGAACTTTATTTTCTTTTTTTTCTTTCATTGTTTATCAATTTAATTCATATAAATGCCGCGGTAATAAAATTCAATACTTTATTCAGTATCGAAATACATTCAAGGTGTTTTTCCGAGCTCCGCCCGGAGGCTTGAGAAGTTGTGATTGGGTTCAGTGGAATTCAAAATAAAGATTGCTACTGAACCTTGTCTTTGTCTGATGTTGAACACTCCATGTAATGATCCTCTTCATTCTCATGTTCCTCTCTTATTTTCTTAAGACACATGGTACAGCATGCTACATGAACAATAAATTCAAAATAATTCAAAGCCTTTTAATTTATGTTGACAGATTGCCAAAATGGGTCTTTTTATATAAATCATTATTTTATTACCTAATAAATTTTGGAGAATCCTTTATGATCATACAATTCAAGTTAATCAAAGATATGTTAACATTAATTTTGATTTAAAAACTTTTTAAAATTAGCATTCTATTAAAATATGTGACAGAAACCATTATTATTTGCATGTACATGACATGTGTAATGAACACAAGTTTAGTCTTTTTTATCAATATATTTAAATAAGAACTAATAATCTATAAAAGATACTTACGTGTATTCACAGGTAGTGTTATACCAGCATGACTAATCAAATGGATGATATCACTCTCCTTTAATCCCCTGCTTGCAATTTTTATATGCGTACGAATAGGAAGAGATCTAAGTCCATCTTCTCTGGTGTTGTCTATGTGAGGGTGGGAGCTTAGCAAACTTGGGATTTGACACAGCTTCCTTCTTGATCGTTTTGTATTTGATTTCAAATAAAAGTTAAAATGGCTCGTGCATATTTGATAGTTGTTGTTTAGCGAATGCAACACAAGGTTTTAGGCCTACTTCAGATAAAATAATACAAACATGATCCGAGCTGAAATTCACGAGATGCTGTATTTCTTCAGAGCAGTCTAATTCACATCTCCCAACAAAGCTGCATTGCATGTTGGTTACTTTCTTTTGAAGTTATCAATGTAAGGTCATAAAAATACTGTAAACTGGTATAAAACTAGTCAAAACCAAAGGTTTGTATAAATATACTCCAGACGACATGCTTACAAATCGGACTGTTTTTACCTTCTTTCACTGTAGTCACTAGAGAGTTTTACAAAGGGCGATAACTCTTTTAGCCAAAACCAAGATTTTCAGATTTTTATATGCATTTCTTTTTCTTAATACACAAAACACATCTCCAAAACTAAAATAAATAATAAATACAGTATGTTTATCTTTAAATTATTGCTAAAATTTTATAAACTTATCTTGGGATTTTTCATAAAATGACACCGAATTGTTGATTGTTTAGTCTGTTTGCTATAGGTTAACCCTGAAATGAATATTTGGGCCATAACCCCTATGATGTGTCTCAGCCAAATTTTTTTTTATGCAAAATAAATCTCATATACACTTTTAATTTTCCATATAAGTTTTATTAAATTTGGTGACATTCATTTGAACCCAATCTGGGGTTCTTACAGAGAATGGCTCTTAAGCATAGTAAAAAAAAATAATGAGAACAATAACAGAAGAAACGTTTATTCTTACAAAGGTCAGGTGTGCATCCAACAAAAGATGTTGAGAAACACGAAATCTAAATCTTGAATGTTGATTTAAATGCTATTTTTGTTTCAACCGTCCTTATGTAGTTTTGATTATTTCTGTTAAATGTATGTATCTCATTTTTGTAGTTTTGCTCAAAATTACTCAACAGTATGATAAAGACAATAAAAATTGATCAATTTTTTAATCGATGTGGGTTGTTTATTTAATGTGCATTTTTCAATACATGTTTAATGCTTTGATTATTGCCCATGTTCAAAGGCGTTTAAATATCTCTTAAACAAACTTTTATCCTCCTTTGGTATTATGAACATTGAATAGGGAACGAACTTTTCTAAAACTTTAAATAAAGATATTTGTATTGTATGAGAAAAATACACTCTTCACTTCCCATGCATTTTTATGCTTCATTGTCAGGTTTTGGCCAGTCTGGCACCTGTTTATTTGCTTACGTCAACCACATTTACACAGAATTTAAATATCGTATACAATTTCATTGAATTTATAGTGAACAAAATCCATACGTCATTGATTTCTTTAATTGAATGTTAAGCCTTGGTCTATATTCAAAATACATAACGTTAGCGACAGCATATATGAATAAAAACAGCAATCAAAAGTTACCACGCTTGTAATATTAGCCCTTTTCACGGTATGTGCAAATAAATTTTCCTAAAGCGCTAGCGCACGTTTTTCAATTTGTATGCACACACCGTTGCAGTTATGAGACCACATCTTAAAAAAAAAATGTTTCAATGCTTAAATGGATGCTTGATATAGGCTGGTTATAAAATTATGCAAAACTAACTCGACCGAACAAAGGATTGAATGAACTATCGAAATAAATGTACTTAACGACGAAAGAGAGATGAATGTTAACAACTGTCAGAGTTCTTGTATAAAAAAGTGTTAAATTCACATTGTTTTACAAAAACTTCTTGTCGTTGTTTGTAGAATAAATCCTTGCATTCCGTTAGAAAAAGTTACAAAACGAAAAAAACGTACAATCACGTACGAACACGCACGGTAAACCAATTTTCCTGACACACGCACGATCCCGCGCGTTACACGAACGATCACTCACGTTACACGAACTATTTAACACGATTGGCTTGTCAACAATAACGTTGTTACCACTGTACTTTTATAACATAGAACAAAATCCAATAAGGTTGTATTAACAGACGATAAAATTCGTTGGTTGTTATTTACTGTATTGAAATTTTCTTTTTTCACCAACGAATTAATTGATCGCTTGATACCTAACTTTTTTAAAGAAGAGATATTTGCAAACGTTTTCTAAGATATTACGTCTTATTATATAAAAAAACGTACTTATTTGAAATTTTTGTGAAATTTCCATCTGTTTCAGTTTTTTCTTTCATTAAAGGAAATTGCAGTATATTTCATCACGCTGAGTTTCGACATGTTCATTAGATCTTCGTACATTGTTATAAAGTGACCTTATGTTCAGCAATGCAAACAGTTTGTGATCTGTATTGTCTAAATAGAAAAATAACTAGACTCTTGTTTCAAAAGCAACAAAAATGTCTTCCGTTTTGTAAGACATTGATTTTCTCACATAGAAAAAATAGTGGATATGATAATCATTGTGAATGAAATGACGTTACTTCCATGTAAAACAACAAAAATGAAAAAAAAATTGAAATTCTTTCTGTGATAACCGGAAGTATTGCCGAATCAAACCAATTGCAAACATATTAAAAATTTGTACAATCACAAGTCAATCTTTCATCAAAGTTTTGTTGTTCATTTTTCTGCAAAATCTAAGACCTCGTTGAAACAATATTCTTTGTCTCGGGCCAGGAAACGGACGAACGGGGGTGATTAATAAAAATCTTCAATGAAATGTCTATCATTGATAAAAGCTTTGTGTCTCAATTAATTACAGTGACTAAAATCTCGCGGGCATCAAATTTGTAAAAAGGAAAGCTACCTTGTAATATTTGAGTTATTTCATCGGAAGAAGAATTTGTTTGTTTATTTAACATTGTATTGATAACATATAGGATGAAATACTGATATTATCATTCCATGTGAAATATATAAAATAAGAAAAAATAATTTTGAAGTGCTTCCGGTGACGACCGGAAGTTACAACGAATCCAACAAAAGAGTGCAAACACAAGTACATACATAGGTCTGTCATCCCACAAAGTTTGATTGTTTAAGTCATTACTGTTTTTTTAGATCTTGAGTCAAAGTTTTTGTTTTGGGACAGGAAACAGAAAATAGAAGTGCTCGAAGAAAAAGAAAATTAGTATTTTTAATCAATAGACAACAGGACTTTATTGTCCATCAATTCATGAACAATCCCCCCCCCCCCAAAAAAAAAAAACAAAAAACAAAAAAACTAGTTTAACTTCTTGACAACTTGATTTGTTTCAATTCTTCCGGTGTGGACAGGAAGTGACGGTTGAGAAAATGAAAGCAGTTAAACACTATTTTAATCTTCTATCGAATGTCTATCATTTATTTAAGTTTTATGTATTTACCATTTATAGTATCTTAAATCTTGAGGTTCAATCATTTGTTTTAAAATGGCCACCAGAGATATTTGAGATATCTCACCGGAAGTAAAATTTTTCTGTTTATTAAATATCAGATAGATGACATATATAAGGATTTATACATACATTTTAATTTAGTGTGAAATAAATTACATGAGTAAAAAAATTTGTTTTGAAGTGATTCCGGAGACGACCGGAAGTTGCGACGAACAAAATTTAAAAGTTTAAACACATCTACAGCTATAGATTTATCTTTCCTCAAAGTTAGAATGTTCGAGTGTTAAACAGAGATTTCGTTGTCGAAAGATTTTTGTCGCAGAAAAGGAAACGGACGACAGGAGATGAATTTTTAAAAAAATGAGAGAAAAAAAATCACCTAGAGATATTATCATTGTTTATCACCCCTGACAATTTCAAAAAAATCCTCAATGTTTGGTTGTTTACGTCTCTGCCAAATCTGCCATCTCGTTGAAACAATATTTTTCGTCTTGGACCGGAAGCGGACGAACAGAAGTGATTAATAAAAACAAAACCTATCATTTTTCTACATTTGCCTAGCGTATTTATGTTTATTAGGCTAAAAGAAACACCAAAGAAAGTCGGTTAAACTTGTTAAAACATGATTCGTTTGAACCCTTCCTTTGAGAACCGGAAATGACGGTTAACAAAAAAACCATGTGAAAGATATTTTCAATCAAATGTCTATCATACATTAAAGCTTCGTGTCTCATTTACTTAGGGGGACTAAAATCTCTCGGGCATCAAATTTATGAAAAGGAAAGCTAGCAAGAGATATTTGAGATATCTCACCGGAAGTAACATTAATTTTTATTAAACATTGTATAGATGACAAATCTAAGATGTTATACTGATATATTCATTTCATGTAAAAAAAAAAAAAGGTAAAATAAGAAAGAAATAATTTTTGAAGACCTTCCGATGATGACCGAAAGTTACGACGAATTAAACAAAATAATGTAAACTCATACACATACATAGGTCCATCATCACACAAAGTTTAGTTGTTCAAGTTATTACCGGTTTTGAGATCTTGAGAAGTCAAAGTTTTACGTCTCGAGAAAGGAAACGGACAAACGGAAGTGTTCAATGAAAATGAAAGTTAGTATTTCCTAAATATTAGACAACAAGACTATATTGCCTATCGATTTTTCTAACATTATCAAAGAAAAACAGTTTAACTCATAAACAACCTGATTATGTTTTATTCTTATCTTATCATTGATAAAAGCTTTGTGTCTCAATCAATTACAGTGACTAAAATCTCGCGGGCATCAAATTTGTAAAAAGGAAAGCTACCTTGTAATATTTGAGTTATTTCATCGGAAGAAGAATTTGTTTGTTTATTTAACATTGTATTGATAACATATAGGATGAAATACTGATATTATCATTCCATGTGAAATAAATAAAATAAGAAAAAATAATTTTGAAGTGCTTCCGGTGACGACCGGAAGTTACAACGAATCCAACAAAAGAGTGCAAACACAAGTACATACATAGGTCTGTCATCCCACAAAGTTTGATTGTTTAAGTCATTACTGTTTTTTTAGATCTTGAGTCAAAGTTTTCGTTTTGGGACAGGAAACAGAAAATAGAAGTGCTCGAAGAAAAAGAAAATTAGTATTTTTAATCAATAGACATCAGGACTTTATTGTCCATCAATTTATGAACAATCCCCCCCCCCCAAAAAAAAAACAACAAAAAACAAAAAACCCCAAAAAACTAGTTTAACTTCTTGACAACTTGATTTGTTTCAATTCTTCCGGTGTGGACAGGAAGTGACGGTTGACAAAATGAAAGCAGTTAAACACTATTTTAATCTTCTATCGAATGTCTATCATTTATTTAAGTTTTATGTATTTACCATTTATAGTATCTTAAATCTTGAGGTTCAATCATTTGTTCTAAAATGGCCACCAGAGATATTTGAGATATCTCACCGGAAGTAAAAATTTTCTGGTTATTAAATATCAGATAGATGACATATATAAGGATTTATACATACATTTTAATTTAGTGTGAAATAAATTACATGAGTAAAAAAATTTGTTTTGAAGTGATTCCGGAGACGACCGGAAGTTGCGACGAACAAAATTTAAAAGTTTAAACACATCTACAGCTATAGATTTATCTTTCCTCAAAGTTAGAATGTTCGAGTGTTAAACAGAGATTTCGTTGTCGAAAGATTTTTGTCGCAGAAAAGGAAACGGACGACAGGAGATGAATTTTTAAAAAAATGAGAGAAAAAAAATCACCTAGAGATATTATCATTGTTTATCACCCCTGACAATTTCAAAAAAATCCTCAATGTTTGGTTGTTTACGTCTCTGCCAAATCTGCCATCTCGTTGAAACAATATTTTTCGTCTTGGACCGGAAGCGGACGAACAAAAGTGATTAATAAAAACAGAACCTATCATTTGTCTACATTTGCCTAGCGTATTTATGTTTATTAGGCTAAAAGAAACACCAAAGAAAGTCGGTTAAACTTGTTAAAACATGATTCGTTTGAACCCTTCCTTTGAGAACCGGAAGTGACGGTTAACAAAAAAACCATGTGAAAGATAATTTCAATCAAATGTCTATCATACATTAAAGCTTCGTGTCTTATTTACTTAGGGGGACTAAAATCTCGCGGGCATCAACTTTATGAAAAGGAAAGCTAGCAAGAGATATTTGAGATATCTCACCGGAAGTAACATTAATTTTTATTAAACATTGTATAGACGACAAATCTAAGATTTTATACTGATATATTCATTTCATGTAAAAAAAAAAAAGGTAAAATAAGAAAGAAATAATTTTTGAAGACCTTCCGATGATGACCGGAAGTTACGACGAATTAAACAAAATAATGTAAACTCATACACATACATAGGTCCATCATCACACAAAGTTTAGTTGTTCAAGTTATTTCCGGTTTTAAGATCTTGAGAAATCAAGGTTTTACGTCTCGAGACAGGAAACAGACAAACGGAAGTGTTCAATGAAAATGAAAGTTAGTATTTCCTAAATATTAGACAACAAGACTTTATTGCCCATCGATTTTTCTAACATTATCAAAGAAAAACAGTTTAACTCATAAACAACCTGATTATGTTGTATTCTTCTATTGTAAACTGGAAGTAACGGTTGACAAAATGAAAATTAACACATCTTCTATCAAATGCCTGTAATCTATGTAAGTTTGTGTCTTGGTCACTTACAGTTTCTGAGAACTCACTGTTACAACAGACTACCTGATATATTTGAGATCAAAGTCTGGATTCTCACGTCTTTATCGTTTTTTGAGATCCTGATGTCCCTAGCATTTTGTCGCGGGACAGGAAACAGACGACAGGAAATAATTTAAAAAAACGAACAAAACGCCTCAAGATATTATCATTCTCTATCAGACCAGAAAACTTGAAGAAAATCTATCCAGCTATCTCTAAGAAATGTTGTGGACAAAAAAAAATATGAAAAAAACAAAACAAAAACATTACAATCACTAGAAGGTCTTCTGTTGGAAACGGAAGACATTAATAACAAACATTACAATCACTATAAGGTCTTCTGTTGGAAACGGAGGACATTAATAACAAACATTACAATCACTATAAGGACTTCCGTTGGAAACTGAAGACTTTAATAATAAACATTACAATCACTATTAGGTCGTCCGTTGGAAACGGAAGACCTTAATAATACCATTTAACCTCATACAATAAAAAAAGGAATCACCAAATGGTTTGCATCAAACAAAATATGTAAAGAAACACGAAATCTTAATCTGCATGTTGATTTAATTTTTACCATGCTTTAAGCAATTGTGGCAAATTATTTCAATAAAAATCATATTTTTCAAATGTTGTTCAAAATAAACTCAGCAATATGATAAAGAAGATGAAAGAACAATGTCCGGTTTTATGCATTTTTTGCCACCAAAATTTAAGTTTTATGAAGTGCTTTAAAAATAATTTGAAAGATAGAAAGAATCATATTAAAAACTAGATCTCGTTACGAGTAACGAGTAGGTCTTCCGTCCGATTTTGTTTTCATATGATACGATGAAATATCAATATTCTCTGCCAAATCTGCGATCTTGGTGAATCTAGGTTTTTTGTTTCGAGACCGGAAACGGACGAACAATAGAGGTTTATGAAAATAAAAACTGTTTTTTTTTTATACATTTGTTAGTGTACACCACTGTTAATAATAAAAGATGAAACACCAAAGATAATCAGTTAAACTTGTGAAAAAATGAATTGTTTGAACTCTTCTGGTGAGTACCGGAAGTGACGGTTGACAAAAGAAAACCCGTTAAACACATCTTCAATCGGTTGTCTATCATTTATAAAAGTGTCTCAATCACTTACAGTGACTAAAATCTCGCTGGTATCAATTTTGTGAAAAGGCTAGGTACCTAAGATATTTGATATAACTGACCGGAAATAGAATATCTTTGCTTATTTAACATATATAAGATCGTGTAATCATATACCGGTATTCAGTCCATGTAAAACAAAATAGAGAAAAAATATTTTAAGTACATCCGGTGACGAGCGGAAGTGACGACAATTCAAACAAAAAATGTAAACACGGATACATACTTAGGGCTATCATCCCCGAAGTTTGGTTGTTCAAGTCATCACCGTTTTTGAAATCTTGTGGAGTCATTGTTTTTTGGGTTTTTTTGTGTCTCTTGACAGGAAACGGACAAACGGAAATGCTCAGTGAAAAAGTAAGTATTTTATGAGCATTAGACACTTGTACTTTATTGTTTATCAATTTTACTAAAATTGTCAAAGAAAAACAGTGAAACTTTCAAACAGCTTGATTTGTTCGAACCCTTCCGGTGAGAACCGGAAGGGACGGTTGACAAAATGAAAACGATTAAACGCATTTTCTATCGAATGTCTATTATCTATAAAGTTTCGTGTAATGATCACTTGACTTTCTGAGACCTCGTGCGTAAAACATTTATAAAAAAAAAACGCTCTCTGAGATATTTGAGATATCTCACCGGAAGTCGAGTTTTTTGTTTTCATTTAACATCGGATACATCACATATAAGGATTATTACGTATATCTCAATTTCATATGAAACAAATTTAATGCAAAAAAAAAAATATTTTTGAAGTGCTTCCGGTGACGACCGGAAGTTATGACGGACAAAACAAAATGATTGAAAGACATCTACGACTATAGGTCTATAATCCTACAAAGTGTGAATGCTCAAGTCCTTATCATTTTTTAAGATCTGAATGTTACAAGCTTTTTGTCGTGGGACAGGAAACGGACGACAGGAAATGAACTTTGAAAAACTGAACAATGGATCCTCCAGATATATTTTATTTCTATCACTCCTAAAAATTTCAAGAAAATCTATCGAGCCATCTCTGAGAAATCGTGTGTACAAAGAATGGGAACAAAATTCGTGCCCAACTTTTGAACCATAGTGAGCTCTTTAGAACGGCGCCAATGGCGTAAAACAAAAACAATAGGCACAACTTCAGGCTATGGTCTACCAATCCTGAAAATTTCATATTCATATCTCTGATAGTTTTTGAGATGAAGCGTGCACAAAATGGGTCGAAAAATAGACAAAATCAGCAATAAATCAAGACCGGAAGTGACAACGGCAAAAATATTAAAATCAAAATAAACTCAGAGCACTTCCTATCATCTGTGAAAAAATGGTGTAAATCGGTTGGATAATTTCCGAGAAATCGCGTGCACAAAATTTGTGGAAAAAAAAATAATAATAAGAAACTGTACGAAAACTATAAGGTCTTCCGTAGGAAACGGAAGACCTTAATAAGGGTGCAAAAGGTTATCACCATGGTGACGTCATAATGTAGAAATGACCTCATGAAGATTGCCTAATTTTGATACATTGATGTTTTTTTACGAACTATGGGTGTTTTCCGATGGTTTTTCGACGGGGAAACATCGAGTGCAGGCTTGCTAAAACACCATTTTTTAGTATAATGTTTTTAATTATCTGGAGAAAAACATATGTTAAAATCTTAATTGAGCAGACCTGCGCTCTATACTTCCGAATGCAAAATATAAAGCAAAAATGAAAATATTTTTATTTATTTACAAATTGCGGGAATCAGGCTATTTAGTTGACGTTATAGATAAATAGCAAATAAGCAATGGTGATTTAAATCAAGATTAAAGTGATATGCATCCATTGCACAATGATTTATGAAGATTTGATTTGTATACGACACTATTTAATAATTGTTTAAAATTGGGGGCAAATATTTGACCATACCGCACTGAGTCCTTTTACTTAAAAAAACGATGTGAAATATTTATTCAGGGCTTTCTTAAGTCAGGGTGCATTTTCAATTACATGTTCAATGCTTTTAATTATTGCTTATGTTCAGGGGTTTTGAAACTCTTTTAATCAAACTTTTACCCTTTTTTTAGAAATCAAAAATTCAATTAAGAACGTACTTTTCGTAAAAGTAAATTTTAACGTGGATTTTTGTCATATATAAGACAAATACACCCTTAAATGTGAAACTATCCATATATGTGTGTGCTGCGTTGTAAAGTTTTTAATTGTTGGCCAGTCTGACACCGGTTTATTTAGCTTATAATAATTCGGTTTTGCGTCAACCCAATTATCAGATGTGGGTTTTAATGCAAAACATGTATATATGTTTAATGCATACAATAACATACGCTTTTTTTGCTTGTTATTTTTATTTTTTATTCAAGCGTGGGTAAAGTAATCATGATATCTAGGTTCCGTTTAAAAACAATTTAAAGAGGAGGTCAAAAGCAAGTATGTTTAATGCAGTTCATGAAAAAAAAACCGTAGACATTCTAGATAGATTTAATTATTTAACAGTCGACAAACTCCACGATCTATTACTTATTTCTTCATATTGTATTTAAAATGACAGTTTAAAACATGATTTTCAATTGTGTTTATAAGCCTCGATACACCCTATCGATACACATTCTCAAACAAAGCTTTTTTGTATAAGAAACAACATTGGAAGAATTTATATCTTAAATTTCATAAAGCAGTAGACTCTTTTCGTTAACTATATAATGACATGGATCTTGTGGCCCTTACCAAAAATTTATTATAGTTTGTGTTTAATATTTCTTTTTTAGAAAAAGTTAGACGATTATGAGTTTCCAGTTTACTCAACAAAATCCTGCCCAAGAAATCAAACAGAGTGGAACGAAAGGTCGTCTGCTATCAACTGTACAAAGGATAATGGATACTTGTGTTTACCAAACGAAAACATCACGGAATTGTTAGAGTTCTGTTATTATTTTCCTTTCGTATTAATACAAGAAGGTAACTACTACGAACAATAATACAACAGCAACAGTTGTATATAGAGTGTGTTATACACTGACATATTTATAGAGTAAAACTTTATTTTGAGCGAGTCACTTGAATCAAAACTATGAAGTAAGACAAATCAAATCAAAACTATGAAGTACAAGTTAATACGGTAAATCTAAGAAGTGAATGATTGTTCTGCCATTAAGGTAATGTACAAGGGTTGATTCAAAAGTAATGTCACACCGCACTTCTCGTCTACATTGTATTACATAAAATGATTTATAGGGGTTTGCCTAATCAAAATCCTAATTTGAATTAGACATTTTATCAAATTGTGTTTAATATTTACAAAGGTTTAAATGTTAATACCATTATATGTACATGATGTCGCCGCGAATTAACTTAACATCTTTTAAATGTTTTCATTTAGAGTAAAATACTTAGATTAATAACTAAAACGCTCCAAGCAATACAACATTTTAAAAACAGATATAGCATTAAATATTTCGAACTCTTTAAAAAAAAAATAAGGAAAGATTACCAATCATTTCAGTAAACAACGCGGTGTTGTTTTGTCTCTACTTCAAGGAATTAAAAACATAATATACGAAAAGTGGTACGGAATATTTTTTGCTAGATATAACCAGAGAATGTGTTGGAATAATATTTCAAACTGAAAATGTAAGACTGTTAACAGAGTACCTTCCAAGAGCTTATAACGTTTTATAAAAAAAGCTTGTACATAGGCAATTTCGCCACATATGATTCTCATATGTATTGCCTTTCATATGATAATCATATGTGTATCATATGCATATCGAATCATATGAGTATCATATGTGGCAGATCATATGAGAATCATATAAACACTCATATGTGGATCATATGAAGCAATATACATATGATTCACATATGAAAATTCCTTCAAATGATGGTCATATGTATAACACAAGTGTAATCATATGAGAATCATAGGAAAGAAACCTGTTAATAATTTCATAATATGTTTTAGTGTTTATAAAATTATTTTTTATTTGCATATTATTAATATAATCAAATTTGAACAACATTTTTTAATGTTTACAAATCCTGCAACGTTGTATAATCAGTATTTAGGTTTAATTTACAATAATGTCACAGCTACATGTATGCATGTAGTACATGTGTGTTGGCAGACATGCGTGGTAAAAAAATTAGTTTTAAAATATATGTTTTCGTATACACATTTATCCTTTTTGAAACGAAGAAGTAACCATGAGAAAATCATTAATTCGTCCAAAAAAATAAATAAATCTCATTCCGGGAATTGAACCGGAATCGGTTTAGAATTTGTTTTGTCATTTACGTCACATTTTACGTCACCAGAAGCAGAAGATGGGATGAGAGCAATTTTTAAAGCAGGTAAGATTATCATTATCCTATCCTAAATCATTAACTTAAAGTTTATTTTGCACAACAGATTTATTTAATCTGATCGTCATAAATTTCCTATTCACTCACCGTACCGATACTTATATATGTATGTGAGAATATCGATACACACGTTGGGCCATAGGCGTACTATTGTATCACAAACATAAGGAAACATTATTAATTAACTAAGAGGGCCAATCTGATGTGCAATTCATATCTTTGATAGATATATGTTACAGTTATCAGTTTATCTGTTAAACTTCGTTAAATAAACAAACATTAAAAGTGAAAGTAGAGAAAAAAAGATCAACTAACTATAAGGGAAAATTCGGGTTAAAATGACGCAGTGCTACATCAACGAAAATTTTTATTCATGTCATCGCTTCAACTGCCTGTAACCTTCTCTGAAATGCTGTAATTGATGCAATAATTATATGTTAAATAACGAAATGTCAAATTCAATTCGAATTTTCCCGTTGAGCCACAGACAATTATAGAGTTGTTTGTGTTTAACACTTTATGTTTGTTTTAAAAGAAAACAAAGCAGAGAAAATCAGCAGTAACAAAGTCCAATTAAAGACGCACACAACACAGTAGGCGATTGTTATGGACAGGAAAAAAGCAAAACTCACAGGATTAAATGATAATGTGTAGGATGAAATGATTGATCAACAGAAATCATCCTAACTCATGCAGATATTGTATACCGGTAGTCAGGTAAATATTCTGCTATGTAAATATGCTATGTATTGCAAGTAAATTCATTGATTGATATTTTCCTTTTATGTATTTATACATCTTATTTATAACTTGCATTTCTGACCAATGCAAAATGCAAAACATCCACAGTGTCAGTAAAAATATTCAGTATAATATATAAAATTGACAACAATTTTACTATTTTTTGTTAATATGAAAATGGTCACTCGGTGACTCTTTATGATATACTTATTGTTGGACTTATTGAAAAGTTTATTTTTTAGGGTTTTTGATTGCTGAGTGCTCACCAGAAAGCATGTTTCAACTGAGTCAAACTGCACACAAAGATATATACACAAATTCTGGGTTTCAAAGGATTTCAAAGGTAGCATATTTGTCAACTTTATGATAACTGTAAATTGCATTACAAGTTCATAACATGTCATTCATTGTAATTTAAAGCACTACCTGTATTTTAAAAAAACAAGTAACATTGTATCATTTTTAACGTGAATACTTTGAGATGTTTTGAAAATATCATGTGTGTTGATTTTTTAAATTTACTTTTAATTTAATAATAGTTATGTACCACTATGTTCAGTAATTGTTCAATTATTTATTTTAGTAAATTGTTGAAAAAGGGTCATGTGCACTACAATCTTAAGCTTAAAAGTGACTTGATTATTCTGAGGGATTCATTGGTCCATACTTTTGATTAAGGTAAGTATTATATGGCTGCTATCAAAAAAAAATGTTTTTTCATTCAGTTCCAAATAAATTCAAGAGTTATTGAGAGATTCAAGATCATGAGCATATGCAAAGGTCATTAAAAATAAACTAATGAAGTCTACAGTTTTTAAAATATTTTTTCATCCCTTTGAAGGGACCATATATTCTAAAGAAAATTTAGTCTGGAACCAAGGAGATACTGAAGAATTACAAAGAGATACTTATTCTAAGAAGATTCTGGCCATTACTTCATTTCATGGCCATGGACAGCAAGCAGATAAACAAGAGAACAGGACTAAAAACATAAAATTCTCCAGTTTAGCTCAGAGATTTCTAAACAAGCGCTGGACATTGCTTTTACTCAATTTTCAGCTTTGTTATATACACTTTAATGATTTTTGGTATATTTACTCATGATATGACCTCATTGGTATACATGACAGTACTTATACATTTATGAAATCAAATGTCCAATAATTTGTATTCTTAAGTAGAATATATGTATCGACAAATGCTAATAACTTGTTTTTCTATATTCTTTGAACAATTTAATTATATGCACTGTGTAAAATAAGCTATTTCTTTGTATGGAAAACAAGACATTTTAGGGATAGATCTGTAGAATAATATGCTTGTGCATACAAACTTTAGAAATATATTGATAAATTTTATCTAAAGCAGAAATACCTTATTTTCAGTGTGCACAAGTGTATATTTTCCTTTTGATAAATATGAAAAAAAAAACCACATATGTATGTAACATATGATTTACATATGATGCCCCTTTCATATGATTCTCATATGAAAATAACTTCCAACACACATGAAAGTTTCATATGTTAATCATATGAAAGGGCTATCATATGTGAATCATATGTGGATCATATGATTTATTACATATGATTCACATATGATGCCCTTTTTTATGATCTCATATGAAACAAATCATATGATCCACATATGATTCATATATGTGAATCAATTACCCTCAGCGTTAGCAACACACTTAGCAACGGGTAACACAAGACATTGTTACATGCGTGTAAATTATGCGCGTACGGTTTGTCATATAATTAACGTCATTCCTATAGAAGTCAGTTATGCGTGTGAAGTAATGCGAATAAATAAAGCGTCTATAAAAGCGTGCGCACAAGTGTGATTGATTGAAGAAAAAAACCGACAACTTTGACGAGGGAGAAACATGCAAATGTGGAAGAGTCCCCAAAAGCAAAATTGTTGGACGAAAAAGACCCTGTTAGTAATAAACGTACTATTAAGAGGTCTGTTAATGTTCCTGATTGAAAAAAAGAGGAAGCGGGTAATTCGAAGGTCTATCCAAGCAAGAACACAATGAAAATCTGCGCCATTTTTATGTTTCCATTAGGACAAAAAAGAAACGAACCTCAAAGTAAGTTCATTGAACAACATTCAATATGGTCTTTCTAAGTATTTAAAAGACACTTGCAAAATTGGCATTCATGGTTCAGAATTCAACGATTCAAAGGAAGTTTACAAGGCAACCCTCACGGACATATGGGTTTCGGATCCGTGGATCATAAACCAGCCAGCCAGACCTAAATAAACTGTTTAATTCTTAGAGCATTGTATTCAATTTAAACATACCTTGTGGATTACAAAACAACGTATGGTTTGATCTAATGTTCTACCAATGCAGACGAGGTCGGGAGAACCTTCGGAGAATAACAAAAGATACGTTTGGAAGAGACTATGTGTCGCAGGGAATTGAAGAAGCTGACAAAAATCACAGGGATTATTTACTACATTTTGTAAAAGAAAGAATAATTATATGATTAATTGTTAGGGTATTAAAACACATGTAATGTATAATGATTGTTAATACTTATATTTCAGATCCAAAGCAGCACCCAATGAACCAATTTGAGAAAGAGAAATGTATTTACAGCCGCAATTAGGAAGCATGTGCGCCGTGAATTGTTTTTAGAAGGTATTTGTTAAAGCTTCAAACTAAATTAGGTGCACTGTGACAGCGTCCGCTAGAGGCTTTTTTTTTTTTTTTTAGAAAAAAGTACTACATAGTTCTGCAGATCTCCATTTAGAAAACAAACACTCTAGCTTGCCTAATGTCTGAAATTTTCACGAAAGCCAAGTTGTCTCGCATTCAATTCGTGCAACAGCTATAACAGCTATGAATGACACAGTGATAGAGGCAAGACACATTATGCGTGCTTCGGGACACAAAAATGAACCATTACTTAGAAATTTTGCATGTCGACTGAACGAGCCAAAGAAAAGACAAATATCAGGTTGCCTAAGCTTTGCTATAGGAACTGTAATTAAGATTCCTACCGAATCCCATATCGATCAAGAAAATTCATTTTCAAGCCTAACACAGAAGAATTTTGATGCAATTTTATGACTCAACATTGGACGAAAACTTGTCCTCATCAAGCAGTTTTGTTGTATAGCAGCAACAAGAAGTCACTGTTTTGAAAGGTTAGACTTCGAACATGAAGTCACTATTAGTTTGTCCATGTTTGAATAAATGCACTGTTAATTTCAATTTTTACACTAAAATATGAACTCCAAAATGAAGTGAACTCGTTTCATAATTTCACTTTAGTGTTGAACGTTTTGTATTATTGTTGAACTGTAAAAATTATTATTTACAAAATAATCAAAATGTGAAATTGTTGAAGTTTATTGCCAATAAATTATTTAAAAAATTAAATGCAGTAAGGATTTTCTAGAAATTAGGACATTTAGTATAATAAAATAAAAAGTATCTGTTTGGGAGGATAGCAGTTGACACCCCGAGAACACCACTGTCAACCGACGCGAATTTCAACTGTTTCCTTTCAGTCGGTTCACTAATGACTTTTTGAAGAACCACTGATAACTTATCACACACCAAATACAAGAAATTCAATGTACTACATATGTACTATATCAAATATAAAAAAGAGTTTTGATATATGAACAAAGTATATAAAAAATTTAATTGAGCATCATTGCCAATTGCAATTCTTTGTTAAGAACTCAAATAAAGAGGTTCGTTCCTCTGTTTTTGGTAGCCATTTTGGGTCACCTCTGTTCTTGAAATTATGCATCATACATTGATTTTACTCATTAATGCATATTTTATAATGCCAATTAAACTATATTAAATAAAATAGTAAAGGAAAAACTACATATTTAGAGAGTTTAGTATGGGACTATATTTTGTTGCGGAAGTTATTTGAGAAGAAAATGAACATTTTTCTTAACTCAGTTGTTTTAGAGTACTGTCAATTTAGCTTCCTTTTTTTCAATCCAAACAAAATTTCCAAATAGTTCGTGCATTAGAATATCTTCATTTTGTTACGAAAAACATACTTTTACAATTTTTCAATATTTCATAAGCAATTTCGCCACATATGATTCTGATATGAAGTGCTTTTCATGTAAGAATCATATCGAAATCATATAAGAATGATATCAATATTGATTCCCTTACATAAATGAATTGTTTACGGAAAATTTGCTTACCAGAAAACTTTAGAACTTGTTTGCCGATCATTGCCAGTAGTAGCAAACTTCTGGTTAACCTCTTTTATTTTGCCAGAAGTTTACCAGACACCCAATTATGTTTGCAGCTTCTTAGCCAGTAGTGGCAAACTTTTGGAAACCTACTAAAAATTTGCCAGAAGTTTACCACAAACTTTTCTGAGCTTGCCAAAGCTTTACCCGAAATAAGACTTATACAATTTTACACATTTAGCACAAACTTAGACTATGAATTGCTTTTATAATGTTGTATAGAGAAAAAATAAATCTTATTAATATTTTCGGATTTAAGTTATTCTTAGATAGTCTCAATTAAAATTCATATTATTACGAATATAAGATCAACTTTAATCGCATTATGTTTCAATACATAAAAGGCAGACTCCCCCCCCCCCCCTACAGACCCCACGTATTACTTGAACACCAACCTGTCTGTTCTTTTGTTATGCTATATTCTTTTTTCCTACGTTCAAATATCAGTCAACTTAGACTTGATTATCTAAACAGCTGGATGTTGAATCATGAAGATTGAATTTTTCGTATGCTGTTCAGTGTTTGTGTCTACTTTTACTTCTGTTTCAATGTAAAGATATGCGCGCGCTGATTGGTCGATAAATAACTAGCTGCCAATTTTCACATTCGATGCTTCCATGTTGTCTGCCATCACTGAGACGGTAAAATAAATAAAAATAAGAGATGAAGCTGTGCACAAGGTAAAACGAAACATTGTCAATGCAGTGATTACTTTTGGAAAATACATGGCTAAACAGAGGACGAATATAAGTGAATGCATCGAGTCTCAACACCCAAGGCCACTGCACCATCTGCATGATCATGAGAACGTTGTTGAAAAAGTAAGTGAAGTAATGAAAATATATTTGTTGATTGGCAGTTCAAACAGTTATAGGACTAAAAAAAGAAAAACTGTGATGATTTATAATAAGTTTAACAGTTTAAGACCGTCCCTATGACAATGCCGGGTGTCGATTCAAGCAAAACGCTCGTTATATGACATCGTAGTGATGCATGATAATTTAAATTCAAAATTTATTTTAACAACGTCAAATTTATGAAGCTATTATTACATAGTGTATATACATTTTAGTTGATTTACATTTCCATTACTTTAATAAAAGAATTTATGTTCTAGTCACATAGTCAGAGTAATAGTAGTGCAAATTTGTAGATTTTTATAAATTAATAGATTGAGTAGGTATATGATAGGCTAACTTGTTTTTTTTAGAAACTGCTTTAAATTTGAAAACAATTGTGCTTGTATGAAATTCATTTATCTTCCAAATAGGTCTGCCCTGGTGACTGGGTTTGAAAAGACATAAAGAAAACCAGGCATGAACAACTAACTCGCTGATTTTATGATGCAAACCCCCCAAAAAGACAGTGAAGACAGTCTTTTGTTAGACTACGTGTAAGAGCATATAACAGTGCTCAAGTCTGACCATATCATTGTGGACATTATTGTGATATTCGGCTATTTGTGTGATATTGTTTTTATGTGAAATTAAATCGGAGAGCACAGTTGACTGTCATAAAGAAGACATCCATCGAGAATGCCTTAACAAATGCCGTGATTAATTGTAATATGACCAGTGATCGTGTAGGGCTTAATTGTGAACTATATGGTTTGAACTTTGCTCATTGTGAACTTTCTCCAAGTCCGTCTCTGCATGTTGTGATCAAACTGCATTCAAGTTTATCTATCTGCAGCAACAAATCATCACCGATCGGTTGAATACTATTTGTCAAATTTCATTATCGTTTGTTCATCATTTTTGTGTTTATTTTTAAATTTATAAAATATGTAAAATGTAAAGTTAATTATTTTAACTTGTGTCCTTTATCTCTAATTTTGCTTCAACTGTTTAAGTTAAACATCTTTGATTATCACCAGTAAAAGTCATTTGTTATTTGATTGAAAAGCATTACATGTACATGTATTAGTTATTTAGTAACTCATTATTAAATGATAATCAGTGTTTATTAATTGTTATTCTTATGTTGTAATATCTTAAAGTTGCTCTGTTTATCTGTTATTTCGTGGGAAAGAACAAGGGACGGTATTGGCCGAAATCGGCCGAGAAATTCAACGATTTTTTAACTTAGGTATTTTATTAAAATATTTGATCATGTGCAAGAACTAGGATCAGAGCTAATATCGACTTGGCTGAAAATGACGTAATAAGTAATCGTGACGTCACAAAACAACGCGAAACACCGGCTTCTAAGCGAAATGTCGTTTATTTTAACGTAATATCGATATATTTTGATTAAATCTACCATTTTCACATGCATTAACCGCTTTTATATTTTTAATGTAATTTCATCATATTCAAATATCACTCCACGCTTAATTTCGTGGCGGTTAATGTGTGTGAAAATACTCAATTTTTTAAAAACAATTAATCCGGAATTAGATACGCAACGTTTTTATTCGTGATTTTACACAATATTTACGTTGGAAACGTTTGCTCAAACAGCCGTGGATGTGAAAGCTCACAACGCTTATAGATGCTGATATCCATTATGTGATTAAGGTAAGATAAAAAGATGGAATTTGTAGAATACTAGTATTTCATTTCTGAGCATTGTATAGTTTATAAAATTTTCAATTAAATAAATACACCTACCAGTGATAGGTCTAACGCTACACAGTGCGCTCTCAACTCTTCTCTTCATGAACACGTACTCCGTGTTTATATAAACGGTTTAAATCGTTAGCATCACACAGGCAATTCCTTAAAATGTAGATATTATCATCTATTGTGTATGAGTGTATGTTTACTGTTAACAATAAAGCAAATATTTTAGAGCTATTTAATAAATAGACAAATTACATGCATCATTCAGCCATCAATGCTGTAAGTGCAAAAAACTGAATATATAGATAAGGTTCAGGCGCGGAACTAGAAGTGGGTCGAGGGACTGGACCCTCCCCACCCCCTGAAAAATTCAAACTAATTAAATTTACAAATTACCAATAAAGGTCCCCCCAACACACACCCCATCAAACTCTATTATCACTCTAAACCTTAGGAAAAAATTGGATTTACGCATGAAACTGTAAATCCTTATTAGCTTTATCAGGGATTAAAAGGTTTAATAAAATGAAGCGACATGTGCACACGCATTTGTTCTTCAATAACAGGATAGAGGGACTTAATAGACTTAGAAGACAGAGTAAACTACGAAAAGCAAAACATTCAGCACGAGATAGTTCGTGCTAATCTTGTTAAATCATTTTTCTCAAATGCAAAGTGAAGAAGTTTATTCTGAATAAAAAGAATTCTATGTTATACCAGGAATACCGATGGATTACACGAAGCCTTTAATAGGGTGTACAAAATCATCGATAATGCGTCTATCATTTCAATAACAAACGATCCAAGCTATAAACACTAATCAGGATGTGTTATTTTTATTCACTTTTGTTTTAAAATCATCAAAATCACGACAGATTTCTTATGATTCATTGTATGAAAAAGGGCTGCTGAAATATGTTAGGGATATTGTACTTTACATTTAATTTAGTACATAGATTAAGTGAGAGAGAGAGAGAGAGAGAGAGAGAGAGAGAGAGAGAGAGAGAGAGAGAGAGAGAGAGAGAGAGAGAGAGAGAATGAGAGAGAGAGAGAGAGAGAGAGAGAGTATGAGAGAGAGTATGAGAGAGAGTATAGAAATGATTAATTCCGACATAAACATATAACGTAAAATTCGCGAATACTTTTGTCATACCGCTGTATACATATATATTTACTGGTTTTATTTGTGTTTTCATATATAGTAAGTGTAATTCACCTGAAATTTATAATGGTAATTTTTTGTATAACAGTTTGTATACATTATAATATTTAAACATATTCATTTCAATCTAAGCGCCTCTTTTTCATGCGTGTCTATAATCCATCTACATTCAAAGGCGTCGGAACCGTGGGAGCTAGGGGGGGGGGGGGCTTATTCCCCTCCCCCCCCCCCCACACTTTTTTTGCAAAGTTAGACCTAACCATTAGGCACATAGCATCAGAGAGGGTTCAGCCCCCCCCCCCCCCCCCCCCACACACACACACACTTTTTGTCGCAGTAAACAGAATTGTTCCTAAATTTACATTGAAAAGATTAAAATATTGAGAAGTTGGAGTCATAGGTATACTCCCCCCCCCCCCCCCCCCACCCACGGAGTAGGAATTTCATGATTTGGAAAATTTTTGGTAGGTAACAATTTTTGTGGAACTATAGTAAACTCCCCCTCCCCCCTCCACGAATTAGGATTTTCATGACTTTGCGCTTGTTAAGATTTCTGAGGATTAGTCTAATTAGTCTATCCCCCCCCCCCACTTTCAATTTGCTTCCGACGCCAGTGACCTTTGAACCATTGTTAGGTAGAGCATTAATAGTCTAAATATTTCTCTTTAAAATTTATGCATTTTTATTCAAGGTTCTAAACCATGTCATCCAAACTTAGACCATACTCCTGTGTAACCTGTAGTAAGCGCGTAAAGACTAGTGAACGAAGACCGCTTTCTGGAAATAAAGCTCTTCGAAAATTTCTGTCCAAACGATTTGTGACTGACTTGAATGAAAGTGACGTAGTTTGTAATAAATGCAGGCAACTGTTTTACTATTCTCTGAAACAAGAATCCCAATACCCGGGACTCAATCCTAATTCTGACAAAGAAAATGTTGCCCCACTGGAAATACGTACGACACTTCCTATTCCGTCTACTGGATATCGACATGATGCTTGTGCAGTTTGTGAAAAGAAACCACGCAAACTTGTTGTCATTCCTGAACAGTCACGACTTGAGATGTTTGTACAACTTGGTGTGTTCATGAAAGAAGGTTCAAGATGTTGTCCTACTCATATTCATGGCGGGCATATGACCTCAGAGGCGTTAAATCAAGGCGTGTCGGATAGAATTAGAAAATCAACGTCTTTCAGTGTTGAAGGCATGAACCATCTCCTCGACAGTATCAGAAATTATGCAAAAAGAAATGCTTCTATTCGTCTGGATTTTGACAGCGAGGCCTCACTAACGTCAGAGGATTATCATAATCTTACAGGATTGACCCGAACCCAGTTTGATGATCTTATGGCTAATGTTTTGGAAATAAAGTCTTCAAAATCTAGAAGCATCCGCACTTGTGTTGCGATTTTGCTGATGAAATTGAGATGTGCCTTGGACAACAAGATGCTGGCTACCCTTTTTAATATGAAAAAATGGCAGGTGCGTTAATACATGTAATAATGTTCTTATTGATCATAAGTGGATTTGAGGAGGGGGGGGGGGGGTATTTTGGACTTGATAATCCCCCCTATAAACTTAATATATATATATATATATATATATATATATATATATATATATATATATATATATATATATATATATATATATAGTCTCCAAATGAAAAAGACAACTTTTGATATGTATATTTTGTTGTTTTTATAGGTACGCAGAGCCGTTTCTTCAGCCAGACGCTCCCTTATGAGTGACTTTGTACCACATAATTTAGGTTTCGGACATATTTCCCGCGAGGACGTCATAGCCAAGCATACAAGGCCACTAGCACAGGAACTGTTTTCATCTGGTCTGGTGAACTCTATCCCAGCGTTGCTTGTTTTAGACGGGACGTACATATACATCCAGAAGTCCACCAATTTCAGCTTCTCCAGACGTTCCTTTAGCTTACATAAGCACAGGCCGCTTGTGAAACCCATGATGGTTGTCACAACATCTGGCTATATTGTGTCCGTCCAAGGTCCATATCTGTCTGACTCCAAAAACAACGACGCCGGTATCCTCAACCATATGATTAAGAAAAATGCGGAAGAAATGAGGAGCTGGTTAAATGATGGTGACACGTTTATTGTTGATCGTGGCTTCAGGGACAGTGCTGATGTTTTATCTGATATTGGTATCCGGATGGAGATGCCATGTTTCCTTAGAGGTACAAAGCAACACACAACCGAGGAATCGAACAGTTCCAGGTTGATAACCAAGGTAGAATTTTTAATTGATTCAAAACATAAATATGTAAAATTAATTTGGTTCAAATTCATTATTGAATTATATGCGTTGTATATTCTGTGTATGTAAATGATGCATGATAATTTTGTTCATAATCTTTAAAAGGTGCGCTGGGTGGTGGAGTCAGCAAACGGCAGAATTAAGCGGTGGAAGTACCTTGACAGGACTGTGTCTAATACACAAATACCGTTCATAGGGGATTATGTCCGCATTGCCGCCGCTCTCTCTAACAAATACTGTCCTCCGTTAAGTTCTGGAGCAGCTGAAGATGATCAAGCAATTGCATCCAAAATGCTTTATCTGTCACAAAAAGGAAACGAGCTTCGAGAATTAGTGGAAAATGAGGGCTGGGACAGAAGATCTTCTCTGTGGAAAGCGATGGATGCCGATGATGTAGCCACCGACTTCCCCATTCTAACTGAAGAGGAAATCCGCAACATCACATTAGGAACTTACCAAGTTAAGATGGCTAAGGCCTACTCACACGAACATTTACAGGAAGATGGCGCATATGACATTCTCATAGCAGAAGATGTACAAAATATCATCGGCGCAAAGATTCAAAGTCGCCACGTTTCGGCCAAGAAATATCAGTGTTGGATACACCACCGTGAAGGAGCGATTCTTTCCTGCAAGGCAGGGTCCCGTGTAGTCGGATGCTGCGCGCATATTACAAGTGTTCTGTGGTACCTTGCATATGCACGGCACCAGTCCACACCGGTGAAAGGAGTTCGTAACTGGGCGGACCACCTGGATGATGCAGCCCGTGTTGTTGATGAGTCAGACAGTGGATCAGAGAGTCCGACGGAGGAATAAATGTTGAATGCCCTTTAAAATTGTTCTTATTAAAATCAGTGTTAATCCTATTATCTTGATAAACGTGAATTGGTTTAAAGTTTTCCACTGCTATCATTAAATGTTCTCCCTTTTTCCTTATCTCTCATGTTTTGTTATGTATATGAAATGAAAATGAACACATGAATATAGTTGACAAACAATATCAAACTGAATAATTATAATGATACAGTAGTTTTACCGGTAACGTTTATTTGCCAGTATCAAATAATTTGTAGAAAAATTACTGGAGAAAAATTGGGAGTTTTGTTTTAATGCCTACTAGGTAATTATAAGACGTAAATGAATAGTCTATCCGTGTGTGGAAATATTTAACATTGCACGATTATTTACCACATTTTTTTGACAGATTTTTTTACCACAGATTTGAGATGCAGAGAAAACGAAAGTGTGAAAACAAGACTTAGTAAGCTTAATTAAAAAAAAATCAATCGCAACTTCTCGGGCCTTTCCGGCAGGCTCGGAAAAACACCTCGAATGTATCAACATTACCGGATGTTAGAATTTTATACAAAATGGAGTCGATTCTCATTAAAATAAGTATCGGCTAGAAATCCTTATAAGTCGCTTCTGTGTTATATTTTAGGGTAAATCATTTACTTTAATGAAGTCTAGCTTACATCTCAACAGATCGTAAAATGTGTTGTATTTATATCAAGTTTTATAAAAAGGGCGTTGTCATGGACGCCTATGTAATACATTCGAGGTGTTTTTCCAAGCCTGCCGGAAAGGCCCGAGAAGTTGCGATTGAAGTTTGATACCACAATTTTGAAGAACAAAGAAACATGATTTAAACAACAAATTAAAACATTTCCGACTATAATAGTCGTATGTAGACGAAACCGCCTACTGATTTGTTACAGGTTAAAAAGACTGTAGTGGGTTTTTTTTCTAATGAAAAAAATTAAAGTATCTGATGTAAATACATTCAATATGTCTCGGTAGTAAAAGATAAACATATATTTTTGCAATAGATGAAATATTCTAACTGGAATATACGAAAAAAATTATGTATACAATAAGTAAATGAGAGAATTCGAAAGAGAGAGAGGGGGGGGGGGGGGCGTAAATAATCTAACTTTTGTTACTTGAATACGAGCGTTTTATGGTGCAGCATAAACTTTCATGTATAAACAAGTCGACTTTTTCATTCTCCCTGGACATCAAGAATAATTATTCTAAATAGCGATAGAATTAACTTAAAAAAATTGTACGCACTATCATTTATTTTTGGATGATTGACGGTTATATAACGGAAATGAGATGCGTAATTGACGTCGTGTCATATAGAACGAACGTCAAACCTAACGTAATGAATTCTTAACACCGCCTTTTAGCACTAAATCCGTGTTGTTAAACATGATCAGATATAAACAAGTTATATATCATTAGAAAGAGAAAATTCTCAACTATGACTCGTATAAACCTCATTGTCTTTCAAGATTCGGCCAAATTCCGTCAATAACGTCCCTTGTTCTTTGCCACAAACAGTTTGCCATAAGCTAATTTGCATACGAATTCTGAACTTGCCGCAAATTTGCGGCAACTGTTTGTCGCAAATTTGCAGCAAACTCTCCACAAATTTTCAGCTACTGTTTGCCAGAGGCCTTATATTATGGTAAGGGTTCATATACGAATTATATAATCCCTATCAAATAATTCTGATATGATTTGAATTATATGATAACTACTTCACATGAGAATTATATCATAATAAAATCATATCAAAATTATGTAAGATTCATATCATAATTATATGATTGTGATTTACATCAAAATATTTCCAAGGAAATTGTAGAAAAATCATTTAAGATACCTTCGAATTAATTGCGGCATGATGATTATTGGTTTGATATGACAATTTGTTTGAAATTATAAGATAATTGAATGTTTAATGAGTGGATTTCTATTGCTTTTAAGTAAAATAGGTAAATAGTGTATACATTTTAATTACTTTCCTCTATTTTTGTTTAATGAAAAAAAATCACTATTGATAAAGGCATATAGTATAGAAATATATTTTTTACGAATTATTTAATCAACTTAAGCCACGTGTTTACAATTCCGGAATGAAACCTGAATCGGCTTCGATTTTGTCGTTCACATGTATACGTCATATTTTTACGTCACAAACGCAGAAGATATCAGAAACTGCAGGATGATCTCAGATAATAGGTAAGAATATACCAGTCCTATTTCTTTTTCATTTACGAGCAATTAATTAACTCAACTGACGGTAGATTGCAAATTGATCTGCACATGCTATAGAACTGTTGCTGTGTTTTCCAAGAAAATTCGAGTAGATCGACGATCGAAATCATTCATCATTTATATTTATAAAAACTACTATATTCCTTCTCTGGAGAGAGTTGGAGTATTTATGACACGTATGAGGAAATTCAGTTACAACATTTAATGCAACGATAAACAATTTTATAATTAAAATTTAGACCTGCGTGTTAAATTATAGGTCTATCTCCAAAGAGACAGCTCTGTGCAGCTATAGCTAAATAAATTGGATTCAGATAGAAACACACTTTTGTAAAACAATCACCAACGCAAAATATATATCAATTAATGGAAGATCAAGCGATTTCTGAGCACTAAAAACTTTCAATGTGAAAGTAGCCGAAATCTAAAGCAAAGCTTGATGTGAAGCAACGAGTAGGCCTTCCTCTCAGCTGTTGAAGATCAACAGGGAATGACTCACTGAGTATCTCATGTGGCATGTCAAGCATAAAATTATGTATAACTATATCATTGACATTATTTATGTTATTTATTTACAATTTAAAAATTAATTTACTTTACAAACAGATAAAATATGTATAATGTAAATATGTTTATTGTTTATTTTTCTTCTTTAACAAGGTAACTCAAGACAAGTACTAGTATTTTTTGGAAATGACCAGTCAGTCACACAAGTGAGTGTTATTTTATTACAATTTAATTAAAACAAGTTATTCATAATTTTCTCACATCTTCAAAATAGTAGCATGACATTTATTTCTATTAAACCTTAAGTAATATTGTAGTATAAATGTCAGTATTTTCAAAAAGTATAAATGTATTTAAACTATGTTTATGTTCATCACTTTATTGTGTATTAAATATTTTTCAGCAAATTGCTATTATAGTACGGTACACAAGCTTAGTACTAAGATTTGTCTGGATGTAGTCCGAAGATGTATGACTATAATTTCAAAATCCTGGCATTCTCCTCACGTTTATAGAAAGATTGCGTCCTGCACTGAATCTGGTATGATACTTATATGACATCATGAAAATTATTTTAAAATTTAATTGTATTGTTAATACTTAATATTTAAAATTTCCAGATTCCTAAGAATGATATTAAGAGCATGTCTACGAGAAAACCATGCAAAATGTGGTGGGAGCAAGGTTCTCTGATCAACTTTATATTTTGTGTGTAACAGTGTGCATCTTTTTGAAATAATTTGCCCCATTTTTTTTTATGTGGTCAGTCTTAACTTGGTTCTGCAGCACTGTTACTAAAAATAGCATTTTGACCCTTTTAAAAATAAAAGTTTGCATAAGTCATCAAATTATTGTTAAGAATTTTGAGTTTAGCTTAAATATAAATTCAAAAAGTCATTTAGAGTTAACACTTACAAGATACACTTGTGAAAATCATTTTGTGAGAATTCCCAAATATTCCTTTTGTTAAGTGCAGATAGGTCACATATCTGGCATGTTTCCAACTTTTTGTAAAATTGTAAAAATATACATTTTTTTAATGCTTGAAAGTCAGAAAGTGGCACTTTAAATTCACTAAATCTGTTTCTAGTTACAAAAGGACATTTATCTTTACAATCTATCAAAAATCTGCCTTTGGACTCTCAATAATATTGCAAATATATTGTCTTAAAGTTGGACATTTTTCTACTTTTAAAACTCTCCAGAGTCTGTAGTTTAGCGTTAGCTTTACATTGTCACATGTATAGATGGGGAAAAAACGACATATTTGCAGGCAAACAATATTTTACTGAACTGAAGGGTTGCGTCAACACATTTCAGGTTTTATTTTTTATCGATGCCATTAAAACACGAGAAATCATGGGAAAATGGGAATTTGATAATACATGTAAGCTAAAGTGGACTTACCTATTTTGAAAAATCTTATATATCTCACTATTAATGAAAGAAAAAGTAAGAAGCTTACACACCCACCACACCCCATTATATGCCAGTGCTACACAATACACATTAAGACAGGCGGAGTACCCATTAGATACAAGAATGAATAATAACAGGGGAAAAACTACAAAACTCAAATTACTGAAACACTTAAAGCCGGGCTCTTTTGGTGTGTAATTTTACATATTGTTTACTACAGATTGACAATCTCTTTGCTCTCTCTCTCTCTCTCTCTCTCTCTCTCTCTCTCTCTCTCTCTCTCTCTCTCTGCTAATTCATAAACATAGTGATACATTATTGATCTTTTCATTTTTTTTATACTTGAACTAGTGATCTTTTAATTCAGGAAGTAGGACCAAACTTCAACCCCCCCCCCCCCCCAAAAAAAACCCCAAAACAAAACCAACCAAAAAAACCCAAAAACAAGGAAACAAAAAAACAAAACCAAAAAGATAACCTCCATGGAAAAAAAATGATAAAGCATTAAACAGTTGAATTTTACAGACGAGTTTTAAAAATGTGGAAGTGGTGTGGAACCTATTCCCAATGAATTAAATTATCATAGAATAAGGTATATTTGGTAATTATTTTTGTCCGACAGTATAACGGATTGAACTTTTATTGTTTGAAGGGTGGAGGGACCCAATATCAAACCTGAAAAATTGTTAATAAAAATATAATACATCATAAATT
Source organism: Magallana angulata (assembly GCF_025612915.1). Lineage (NCBI taxonomy): Eukaryota > Metazoa > Mollusca > Bivalvia > Ostreida > Ostreidae > Magallana > Magallana angulata. The sequence goes on from NC_069112.1 coordinate 32,294,284, forward strand.
ACGCTTAAAATTTGTAAATATCAGCATAATATCAGCGAAATATAATATAGAGACACATTTTATTAGCATTTCTTTTTTTCAATTTTTTTAATTACAAGACAATAAGAGAGTGTAAAAAATTTGACTTTTTTATTAGACTGCTACATAATTCTGTGACCAGGTCTTCTTATGATGGGTTATGATTAAATAACATCCCAAATAACAATCCCACAAAAACAAGTTATGATGTCTTTATTAATATTTGGGATAGCTTTTTTATAGTTTATGTTTATATTTCTATGCGGTTTTTGCAGGTTGAGATCCCCGGTGGAAAGGGTAACCTAACACTTCCTTTTTTCCTTTACCACTATATTTTAATTTTAAGAAAAGGCACAAACTTTAATTTTTTCCAAGAGGTGATAAACTGCTAATAGAGAGGTAGGGAGTAGAGCTCTTTATTTATTTCAGATGTACTTACTGTGTTACATTCTCAAGAACTAAAAAACCCTGGCCCCCTCTCTGTCATTTCAAGATTCCATGAATATTTTAACTTAAATTAAAAAAAAAAAAATCATAAAAAATATGTAAAGAGAAGGATCGAAGAATTGAACTATAGCTTACATTATAAATTCTTCCATCGGGCGGATCAAAACAATAATGATATGATTTAATTATGATTTTAAAATTTATATGCGAATCACATTGAAAAGGGGGGCAATTACTCACTTTTACAATTATTTGTTTGCTTAAGAAATTCAAACAGTCAAAATAAAGGCTTATAGGAGTCTAACCTTAATATTTGCAGGTGGTTTATAGATGGCCAGTGAAATATACGCGTACAAAAACGTGATGTCTATTGCAACAGACTCCGATGATAACGATGAAAAATTGCGCGAGGCATTCCTAGTGAATTCCTAATGATTTCAACATAGAACAAATAATCTTACCGTGACCAGTCTACGCTCAGGTCAAACCGGGTCCGTAGGACATCTGTCATTTTAACGATATATCATTCTATCTATTTTCAACATACCCCAATATTTACATTCCAAATATTTTTTGCATGCAAAGTGTTTGAAAAGACACTGCAGCTATAAGACTGTAACACACACAGGGTACTCAAAGGTTAGAATGACCAATTTTATTATGACGTCACAAACGTTGAACGCTGTGAAATGCAACGTCACAAGTGAGAATCAAAGTGCATGCTTGTGGCTGTTACAGTGGCTCTTCCATTAATTTGAACTTACCCTTAGGATAAAACAGATATTTTGACATATAAAGCACATTTGCAGGCAAGGCAAGAAGTTACAAAAATGTAAATATAAGCATTAAATCATTATTTTTTGAAAGATATAGTCTCATTACTGCAGCGGTGGTTGCATACAAATTTTCATAACGCGCTAGGGCGCGTTTTGAAAATTTGTATGCACACGCCGCTGCAGTTATAAGACTATATCTTTCAAAAAATAATGATTCAATGCTTAATTATAAATTAAATCTTTGTAAGAAATCAGTTCTCGTTTTTGTGGATTTTTTCAAATATAATATGATAATCTGTGAATGAGATTATCTTGGAACATTTCCCTTTCATCTATTTTAATTGCACTTCTATCACAGGTTTGTATATTTTGATTAAAAATCGTCCAAATGTGCTGCTTAAATATATCAGGACAGAAAATAGCAGTTTATAGACTAGATACAAGTCTCCATCAAACTTCAATATGTGATATAGTGAATAACACTAACAAGATGGGGCAATTTTTGTGCAATTAAAATCATTCAATATTAAAATATATATTTACAACACTCACAGCATTTCTCAGTTCTTTGTCTAAACTTGAACTTGTATAGCTTTGTCAACATTCTGACTAGTTTACCTTCTCTGCAGAAGAGCGCAACAGGGGAGACAATTCCAACAGTAGTAATGAAATGTAAATGTAATGAATAACAGTTCTTTGAGAAACAATGATAACAACTATCTTTTTTAATTAAAAGCAATGTAAGGTGGGTTTTTTTCATGTTTAATTACATATATTGACTTCAGTGGATTAAAATCGCTTGTAAAATAAAATTTTAAAATCCCACAAATTTTTAATTTATTTGAAAATGGGATGTTTTTGTTATTTTATTACTTTTTAGTCCTTGAGAGTCCAAAGATGGATCTTATATATTTGTAATAATGTATCAGACAGTTTCTTATTAACCCAAAATGCCCCATTTTCACAGAAATTCTTTCTGAAAAATTGACAAAAATAAACAATTATCATTTCTTGGCATCCTGCCAACATTTACACCATAAGGACTTCATGGTGTAAATAGAAATATGAAAACAAATATGCAACGATTAAAGGATTGAACTTCTTCTTTAAGAATATAAACTTATTTTTTTCAAATATTGTTTATACATTTTGTAATTTATTACTGAATTTGACAATTTTTCTCTTAACTTTTCTGGATTTTAGAAGCTAATTAACCAGAATGCAATACTGGCCGTTACTATAAATAGAAACATCCAGTGCAAAAACAAACATCATATATCTGACTCTAGATGGGTATCCTTTAAATCTATGATAAAATTATGTTCATTCTTGAGACTTGCTGCATATCATTGAGACTTTCCATATTTGCATGGTTTTCTCTTAGACATGTTCATAAAACTTTTAAAAGTTCATTTAATAGTTAACAACACATGAATGATTTTGCTTTTTTACATTTTGATTCTTAAAGCTATGATGTTCCTTGTCAGGATAAAATCCAAACTTGTCTTGCTCTTTGGTTAACACATCAGAAAGGGAGAAGTGGATGGAAAAACTTGAAGGGCTAAATAAACTTGGGGTAATACTTTACTTTGTCAAATTGATACTGATGTTGGACATTTAATCTCTCTCTCTCTCTCTCTCTCTCTCTCTCTCTCTCTCTCTCTCTCTCTCTCTCTCTCTCTCCCAAAGCTTGCCAATGAAATGATTTAGCAATTATTATTACATGGGAAATAGATGTGTATCAGGAGGGGATGTTCATGTTTCATTTGCAACACATTGTCACCAAATCTAGTGAATAACATTGACATATCGTCGCATACAGGAGCAACCTGTGTAGTATAGCATTGTGCTTATTTACAAATCATAAAACTGATATCTTAATTTCTCTGTGTCAAAAAATCTTTCTTTTTCAGAAAACTAATGAAGCACCAAAGAACAAGAAGAATAGAAATATATGTTATCATATGCAGGAATTAAATTTATTTTAATTCTGAGAATTGTTGTATTTTTTAGCTATTATTTTAGATTAACTCAAGTGGCGTGGAAAGGAAAACGAATAACATTTCTCAAAATCAATTGATGGGAGGTTAAACCAGCAAGTTGAGGAGTATCAACAAATGAAAAAAGGCATTTATTTTACATGTGAAATATGTGGATAGCATACATTCTAAGTATCTTATTTACTACTGAGGTTTAACATGTGTCAAATATGAGGCATATTTTGCGTTGCAAAGCTATAATATGCACACATTCATGTATTATATTCATATGATTCTCATATCATGTCAGAATTACATTATTGTCATTTATAACATACATAGTAATGAATACAGGACTTTTGCACATGTGATACAGATGGCATCACAAAATCCGTATCGGCCTCCGGAGCTGATACAGGTTATCAGCCCTCCAGGGCTGATAGGATCCGTATCACACCCCTTACGGAACTCCTCTGCCTTTTTACGCTTCGGCATTTTTGCATAATTACAGACGAAAAAAAAAACATTTGTCAGTTGCAGTCGACATTTTAAGTGCAGTTGAAAACTTCAAATGCTAGCAAATGTTTTAAAGCAGTCAACTTTTAAAACCTGATAAAATTCCGTTCTGTAGCTTCATGTTTGTTAAAACAAGAAGAACTGATATTTTTATCAAATACATGTACATGTCCAGACTTTTTTCAAATAATATGAATAATCAATTTGTTCAAGTTGATGGTTTTTAAAAAAAAAAAATTACTAAGTATGTTATAAATATAATAATAGATACCCTTTTCCATATCACAGCTTGTATTAGCCCTCGACCAATATCATCCCTCGGGCTGATATTGGAGTCTCGGGCTGATACAAGCTGTGATATGGAAAAGGGTATGAATAATTCTCTATATAAGAATTATATAATCATTATATAAGCGATCATATAATTTTGATATTATGCCCTTATCATATAATTTGCATATCATAATTTTATGATTCTCATTAGATACCTATGATATGATTCTGACATGATGCCATTTTTTATCATCTCATATGCAATTATATAAGAATAATATCATTTTGATATGGGAATGATATGTGGCGAAAGCCCCTGTAGTCCATCGACATATGTTGGAAATTTAACTTATACTGTGGTTTCATCAATATTCGTTGAATACCAATTTTCACAGATTTCGTTATCAAGTTGACCTATGAAATTTAATGTTAATTGAAGTGCAATTTCTATTAGCATTTTGTATTGATAGGTTCATTGGCTACGAATTTATGTGTCCTTGAAACTGTGATTTTCACTTTATTCACGAAAATTTATACCCTTGAATATTAATGAAACCACAGTATTTCAAAAAAGTTTAAGAAATATGAATCCCAATTGTTGCCTAAAACTAGTTTATTTCATGCCTTATCTCAAATTTTACATAATAAACCCATGTTTTTGGTTTTATTTTCTGAATTTGTAGGATTTTTCTGACAAGTGTATCAAAATTTGCGAAAAAGTTTGAGACTTTTTAATAATTCCATTAAATATCGAATCGTTAATGGATAAAGCGGTTTTTTTTAGTGCAAAAAGGTCAAAATATCAATTAGATGAAGAATTCAACATTTTTCTTTAAGATAATTTTAATCTTAATTATTTCAAATAGTATAAATTTGTATTTGAGGCCATGGTTTATTCTGATATAAAATATAGAGGGAAGAACGGTTATTTATGTGCAATCTGCACTTTCAGTGCAGTGAGGACATATCAGTACACCGTAGCGTCGAATAAAGCATATAGACCACAACATTTTGTTTTGGATTTTGGTTAAGCTATGTGTGTAGATTTAAAAAAAAATACTTAAGAAAAAAACTTAAAGACTTTTGATAGCAGGATCAAACGTCCTAAAGAAGCTTTAAAATAACGCCAAGAATCAAGAAACTACGTCATCTTTCCTCAACTTATTCTCTGTAAAATATATCATCTTTAGAAATAATTAAAACAACGCATTAACTTTTTTCAGATATGAATTAGCATACGTATATACCTGTATTTCAATGTACAATTTTGTGTTACTTTACACTGATTTTTTTTAAACGATTTTGTTTGCATCTGATATTTCTCGTACATAATGGATTGATTTTAAATGAATGAAAAGAAAGTCAATTTCTAAAAATGTCTTTCATCAGAATTTGTCAAATGTTCACGGCTTGTTTTATCAATAAAATGCTTTAAATATATATTGATGAATTTATGTAGTTTGGGAAACAAATAAAAGTATAAAAATTGTAAAAACAAAGTTGTGACTTATTTTCGGTATAGTTTAACGTTAGCATTATCATACTGATTTTTTTCTATATAAAATGTGTTTTATTTAGAGGCACATATCTGACTAAGTTCTTCGATAATTATTTTTACTAGTAGTTGAAGGTGGCCGACTTTAACTACTAATGCGCATGCTTTTGCGCATTTATGTAAAATGCATTAGTATCTTTTAGAAATAGTCTTTATATCGATTATAAAGTTAAACTCATTTAACATTTTTTTTTTAAACAAAATATAATTTCCTCGTGATTATATTCCTAAATGTTAAACACAAACACACACATAGTAATTTATCTGTTTTTCATGATATGCTCTATGTTGTATTTACATATGGGCCGTGTTAAATCTTTAATCTATAATGTCTAGTTACTCACTTTACATGACTTTAAGATACAAAGTTAACTTTAAATAAAAAAAATCGAAATTTAAAAAAAAAAAATAATAAAAAAAAAAAAAACAAAAAAAAAAAACAACAACAAAAAAAACAACAACAAAAAACAACAAATAAAAAAAAAAAAAACAAAAAAAACAAAAAAAGAAAAAAAAAACGACAAATATGTAATATATGCAAGCATGCCGCATGTCTATCATACATTTTTGTTCATTACTTTTTATTTAATATGTTTGGTTATTAATTTCAAATCCATTATATTTCAGATATTTGTTTATATTTGAGCAAGCGCTACACCTACTTCGCTGTGGATTCATACAGCTGCATTGGTTTTCTATACGGATGTCCCAATTCTTCCTATGTCTCATCTAAACTGTTTGAACGTAGGTATCAAATAATGCGACCTACATGTATATGGTTTATAAAATGAGTAAAACCAAAACAACACTGTACGGCGTTTCTTTTATTTCAAAATGTTAGATAAACCACAGATTCTTAAACAATGAATTTCCAATCAGAATTACCCTTACTAGTTGATTTTTTAATCTAATCAAAATGTCATTGTCTGCTTTGAAGTTGTCCCTTTTTAAATTTTCATTTTTTTTTTAGAATACGTTGGTTAATTTTAAAAAAAACTTTATACAAAGTAACATTGAATGAAGGGAATTCAAGATTATTGAAATAAAAAAAAAGATAAACGGAAATAAATTAGAAGTATTATAAACGTTTTGGCTTTTCTTCCTTTTTTTCTGCTTAAAAAAAACAATTAGCCAGAAAGGCTGGCGTGTGTAGCAGCAGCACCAAGTACTGTAGATTAAAGTTTGTTCAAATCATAATCCTTGGGGGTAGAGTGGGCTACAATTAAAGGTAGATTTTTACTAAGGAATAAATAGAGAAAATCATTAAAATCTTCATCTCAAAAACTAAAACAACAAAAAGGGTTCAATGTTTAGCAAAAAAATACATGGTTTAAATGTTTTTAAAAAACAAGATCTACTTTACTTTGTACAAACATTTGTTTTTGATACTTTAAAGGTAACTTTAAGTTTTGTTGCAACATGTATTTAAAAAACTGCATTACCGTCTGTCTGTCTGTCTGTCTGTCTGTCTCTCTCTCTCTCTCTCTCTCTCTGCTTTAAAGGAATATGCTTAAATAACTAAAATAGGTCAATCGAGGTGATGGTAATATTGAAGACATGTGTATATGAATTTCAGTGTATGATTAGTCACCCTAGTTTTCGAGATTAAAGCATTATATATTATATTATTTACGTAAATATGACGTTTCCTTTACTTTAGTCAGATTTAAGTTTCAGTTTTCATTGAACCTCTTTTGATTATTTATGTAGAGGCTGCAATATAATGCGGATGCAAATTTTCATTTCTCTTATAGATCCACACTGCACATCTATTGGATATAGATGTTTCCTCGCTGAACCATCTTGTCAGAGGTAAGACTCAGTAAAAAAAATGTCACTGCACTTAGGTTCATTTTTTTGGACCGATCCCGATTTTTTAAAAAAATAATTTATTCATTAATGGAAAACAAGCACACTCATAACGATATCCACAAATGTACACTAAAAACAACCCCCAAAACACACGCATACATTACGAATATTTATGAGCAACATATGTTTATATTCTCAATCAGTCATTACCCGTCTCAGACGAATAGAATAATAATGGAAAGAAAAAGAAGTAATAATTTTAAAATTAAATATAAGGAAAACAAGAAGCGATTGACAAAAATTTATTCAAAGTCAAATCTTTTTTTTAACTACCCGATTGTTTTTCAAAATTGTGCGCATTGAAACTGTAACTTGGTTTAACATTAAATTTTACCTTTAGATGGCCAACATTGTAATCAGTTTTCAAGACAAGAAAAGAAGTATTGCATGATAGATAAGATAATACAATTATTTTTTGTTATGACAAGTTAATGAAAGTTCACTTTATATAGTATTTACCACATTTAATGAAAAATGACAATAACAAACAGTCAACTCTCTCAAAAATACTTAAAACGAAATACAACTTCAAAGCAGAGCAACACGGACCTCTAAAAAGATAGGGGTAGGAGCAGGTGCCTAGGAGGTGTGAGCATCCCCTGCTGACTGGTCACACCCGCCGTGTGCTCTTTATGGTAATCAAAAAAAACGCGGAAAAGTCCTTAAACAATTAAGTAATTTGTTATGGTCTAAAAATTTGTAAGAAAAACGTCAGTCAGCGTGCGGCCCAGTGGAAAATTATATTAGCTGACAAGGTCGTTTTATCGATCATAGAACTTACGAAAAGTTGACTTCAAACGACTGTTATCAAACCCTTTTGATTGACTTTCTGTAATTATAGAATCTCAAAATGTTTCTTTTACATGCGATGAGTGTACAATATATAATGTCCTTGTTGTTACAAAAATAACACAATTAAATATTGTTTGTTATTGTTTTAATTGTCAACTGCAAAATTCTCTCCTGTAACAGACACATAATTACCAATTTATTCAAGCTTTGAATGCATTCAAATAATGTGTTTGGGAATGGTATTTACAAATGTATGTACTGATAAATGGCAGAGCCCAAAGCATTCCTTAAGGCATGTCTTCTTCCTGAGAAGTGCTTTTTTTACTTCAGGAAAAAGAAAACAAGTTGGGTGAATATGTACTAACAACGCTAGGGCGTTGTAATAAGGAAGTCGAATGTTGCGATTAAACTTATTCAGCACATAATTCTTGTAGACATGTTCAAAGATTGATCGGCCTTTTGGAATAGCAACTTAATCTACAGGACCTTCGCAATTAGAAAAAAAATGCGTATACATAATACTTTAACAGCTGTTAGATAACTACATCTTGTTAATTTTTCTCTATCACCTGTAACAATTACCTATAAACGTCTTCTATTGCGATTTTGTTGTAGATTTTAAGTAGTTTTCTACACATTTCATCACTCAAACGTTTTTGTCTTTCTGTTAATAAATGAGATATTGCATTAATCTTTTAGAGGCCATGGTGTTTCTTTAAAATTGTAAATACTGTCCACGATGAAATGCCTAAGAAATTTGCTATTTGTTTAATGGTTAATCGATCGTCATTAGTGATGATATCTGTTTTTGGTAAGTTTTGCATCCGTTGAAGCCGTACGAGGTGCTCCAGGATATTGCTTATCATTAAGGTCTGCTTTGTTATTTTTCCTAACTTGCTGTCCCATCTGTAAACATGTCTGAAAAAACACACACATGTTTCCATACACATCACACAGTTCTTTGAAAATTTCTTTCGAGCCTTTACTTAGTCTGACACATGCTTTTATGTGGCCTCTTATTTCAGTCTTATTGGATGATGACCTACCTGTCATATTTTCATATACTGTCTAGAGTAGGGGTTATCTATCTCGAAGAAGAATTAGATTATGAGAAGTCGTTAGATAAACGGTCATAAATAGAATATGAACCAAATCATAGGTGGAAATAAATTCAAAGGTCAATCGAACCCTGCATTTTATGGAATCTGATTATTGACATTTTTTATTGAACGTCCCTCGTAATATGAATTTTATTGATTCCTTCGTCCACTACGCTACTTGGAAACCCTATGATACTTAGCTATAAGAATCGAGGGTTAAATTTTAAATGTAACAACAAAACAGAAAGTTCAGTGATTGCATCTTAAAACAACCAAAAAGAATGTACCCCTTATAGTGTCTTCTATTTATTTGTACATGTAGCAGTTGGGACAGCGTTCTTTCTTCATTCAATATATTGTAAATGATTTTGTGCATTTTTGGGAAAGTAACACAAGTTAAAAACGAGGTATATATTTTTTTCATCAGAAGTTTTATTAAAAGATTACAATTTAAAAAAAGAGCGGTTGTTAGCTATCGTATTGCATCACATATATATCCTTGAGTTTTTGTTTGTGTTTAAATATACATTAATCCTCATCAAAAAAAATTAAAAAACTACCTCTTACCTCTTTTTTATACCAGGTTTTGTTTGCATTATTGGAATAATTCCACATTATTGTCAGAACTCACGAACTCACTGAAAGCAGTGTAACGGAGAGAAATCCCGCGGGGATTCGACGATAATACTACACTACACATTTTTAACATGTGAACAAAAAAACTAAAAAATGTATAAGCACCGGATCGAAAATTTTGTAGTTTTTATATATTATTTAGTTTTTAGTTTAGTGCTAGTTTTGTAGATGTTTTTCTTCTTTCATATGTAGTTTTTATTTTGTTGTCCCGAAAATTTGACAATATTTTACTTTATTGTTTGTGTCGTTGGTTATTTTTAGTGCTTTTTTAATCTCATCTGATAACCGTGTATCTTTTGATCCGACACTATAGATAACGAGTGTTGTTGGTTTGTTACTTCTTCTTATATATATATATATATATATATATATATATATATATATATATATATATATATATATATATATATATATATATATATATATATTGTTTCTCTCCGATTTTAAATAGTTTAACGTCAACAACCTATCCTCTTCAACCCACTCAATCAAAAAACAACAATATTTCCATTTTCTTTGGAACAACTGTTGTTCTTCAAGAAACTACACAACATACAAGATTAAAAAACAACACCGCCTGGGTTTTATTTGGAACAACAGTTGGAGTATTCATCATCTGTTTGATCTGTTTCGTGTTTTTAAATCATAGAAAAGGTAAGACAAGTTGTGATATCTTTTTGTATAACAATTTTATTGATGTGAAATAACATGTTTTGTATCAAACACAGGATGAACTTCTGCCATTTAGTCAACTGATAGTTGACCGAAAAGTCTGGAAAGGTGACCGAATGACGTAGCTATGGCATACAATCACCTTTCAGTTATATTTCAGTCACCTTTCAGTTGATTGAATGGCTGAGGTTCATCCCGTGAAATAATTGGAGATAGTGCCCTTTAATGTCAATTTTTAAATTATCTGTGGTCCCTTATTCACCAAACGTTCCAAGATGGTACATCTTAAGGTGAATTAATATTAGGTATGTAAACGAGTACTTGACTATCGCTTGGACACATCGGTCATCGACTAGAATTTTCTTCGTCAATTACACGTTATAAAGTGAAAAGAATTTAAAAAATATTATTTATATTTTTTTTAACGCGGCAGTTTTTTGGTTAGGAATGTTAAAAAAAATAGTTTTCTTTTCTCGACATGTTTGATCTGTTAAATACACTTTTTTATATCGATGTCTTTGGTGTATTTTTAAAGCGGCCAAAAATTGATATCTTTTGAGATGTGCATATACTTGTAAACAATATGTGTTTCTTCTAATCAGTTATCATTGGATTAGATATTTGCATAATCAAAAATTTGATCATAATAATAATGATCTCAAAGCGTTAGTGATTATAATCACATTTACTCTTTAATCTGAAAATTTACTAGACACGGACAATTATTTAATTGACATCGAACAGGTCACAATTGATTGCTTAAGATGATATTGAGCTCAATCATGTGTAATCTTTAAAAAGAAAAAAAGAAAAAAAAACATGTTAATAAAGTACTTTTCGATTTATTTCAAATCAAATACATTAAGTTTATATCATCATATTTTTTTCTATTTTTTGTAGTTTATGATATCAAAATATATGTAGGAGTTGCATTATTTGATTGGAATAGGACGCAATATTTTAAATATATCATCGAGTACTGTCGCTCTACTAAAGCCTCCAATTAATTGACTAAGCTAACCGAGTAAAATTGACTTTATATATAGGTAAATCCAGAAAAAAGTCACAATGGTCGGATAAAATATAGAAAACTTTAATGAATAAAAACACAAAGTCCTCCGAGTAAAACATCGTTTTTATTCATTTAAGTTCAGCTTCAGAGGCGGTAGGTGATCGAAATCTTGATTATCCACACGATTTGGCGGGTTACAGATGTTATGGTCTATGGGCTTGTTACATATTGGAGTAAATATTGAACATCCAGCTGTTTTCTAGTCTAATTTAAAGCGCTTCTACTAGTTCTTGCTAGAAGGTAAACCATTTAGCTTGATCGTTAGAGTGTTGGCTGCGTAGCAAGCAGAGGCACGTACAGCAGAGTAAATGTCACTTTGTATATTTTTTAATGCGGTCCCCTGAATTGACAGTCACGTGACATGCCTTAATAAAAAGAAAAATTGAATTTAGATCAGTGCAACTTATTAAACGACATAAAAACGCATTTTTTGTTTGTTATTTAGGATATAGAATCTGCAAAAGAATCGATGATGGTGAAACTATTTACGAACAGGAACTTTCGGTACTTTGTTCACAGACACACCAAGACGTAAATAATTTGTGCTTAGACGGTAAGGGATCAATATTTAAAATTTCTGCAGATAGAGTTCAGAACGGCCACATAATTGTCGATAAGTTATCAAAAGAAACATTTATTAAGCAGCTAGTCTATGCTACTTTTTTCAATAAATAATTTTTAATAAAGTTATAGTTTAAAGACGTTACAAAAAGAAAACCAAAAATGACAGTTCAAAATGGGTTTTAATCACTGGTCAAAACCACATGGTTGACATATTTCTTTCTTTGTTTTTACATTTCAACATCAAGCAACTACTTACAGTAGTTTAAATATGTTTGAAAGAAAACAGAACTTGGTGCTTTTAGTGAGCACAGTGTATGATCAAATGAGTAAAATTGAGACGACACCAACAAATTGAATTGGTAAAGACGCATACTTTTTAAGCATTCAAAGGATTGATATTGTTGTAAAAGTTCATGTAAGACTTTTCATTCAATTATCAGAGATATTCAAACTTGGTATTGTTAATTCACACAAAATCATATTTTTTCCGTATTTTTCTCTATTTTAAATTTCTGACACATTTGTCTACAGGAATCTTTTACGCTGATGGTGGATCCCGTTTGCCGTTTGGTATATTAATTGGTGAAATAGCTTTGAAATTTCCACCAGAAAAAGTAAACCTACTAAAGACGGTACTTAAAAGTAAGACTTTAATGTTTATCAATTGTCCATGCATACAAATGTTATACTATGAGACTGTCACTCTAAACAGTCATTTCATAAAGAATAAGGAATCATTCTTTGATTATTATGAGGTGATGGTTTTGGTCGGGGCGTTTTCAAATCCAATAAATCTCGAATGGCTGAAAAATGTAGATATATGCTTATCGTTTAAAATCTTATGTAATGCTATGGAATACTTCTGTAAAAAATGTTTTCTATGCAATGCTATGATATTTGTATGTTATGAAATGAGCAATTGAATAATAGCTTAAAGAGACACGACTGGAGCTGAACATTTTTAAATTTTATTTATCAATTTTTAACATCTAGAGCGGTTGATATGGGTATTGTTAATGCTACATCAAAATTAAAAAGTCAGATTACGATTTACAAGCAAGATACAGAATTTGAAATTCTTCCTTTTGCAAACAAAGCTCAAATCTTGTTGTTAATATATCTTTTGTATTAGTATAGGTTTCAGTTGAATGGAGCTTTCTTTTGTTGGTAATATTAGTTATGAACACATTGAATCGGTGTATCGTGCTTGCATCAGTCATTTTGAAAGAAAAAGTGATATCCTTACTTAACATTATTTGTAAACAAATATAAGACTCAAGCTTTTTTTATTTGACAATAAATTTTAATCTCTGTATCTCACTTGTAACTTGACATCTTACATTCAAATTTTGGTTAAGCATTTAAAATACACAAGTAAGCCATTTTATACATAAGATAACTATATATATTGATCTCAAATTGTGTCGAAGTCCCTTTGATGATACATATTGTGTAGTTCACGCTTTTTAAAACCGTAAATGATAAAGAACGCTAGCTGTACCGACCCAGTTTATAGAATTATGAATTATGTAGCTTATAAATCTATTCATGAAGAATAATTAAAGAAAAAGGCAAACACGTACATTTTTCGCTTGTTTTAATATAGGTTCAATTGAAATTGAAGACGACTCGGCTTTGGACAATGCGAGGTCTGCAGAAGATGTCTTCGATCTTCTTTTAAAAAAAAAGATCTTAACTCCGAAAGACGTTATCCCAATGCAATATTTACTTAAAGCGACTAAATGTGTCGAACTTGAAAATGCATGCATTGCATATGCAAAAAAACAAAAGGCGCGTTATTTTTATGAAATTCCAGCAGGTAAGGTATTATATTGTTCATAAACTGATAGAAAGGAATTTATAATAATATTACTTACTATTTGTTAACCTTTAAAAAGGAACTAACTCACAAAATTTTGGTAACGATTTAATCAATATAATAAGCTAGGAGGATTGTCCAACAATAGCGCAAAACACATAACTTAAGATCTATTAATTGCAATTGCATGTGACGTCTTTGTTTTCTTCAATGACTCTTTGGCAAACAATAGAAAAAAGTAAAAACTATACTTTATTTATTTCGTGAGAAAATGCATAATTAGTAACATCAATTTTTGCCAGGGGTGCAATGTGCGACGTCGAAAATGTTCTGTATATAATTTGTTGCTGAACCTTCCCATTTTTTATAGAAATTATAGAAATTCCAACGGAAGACCTTATTGTTTTCGTACTGTTTCTTATTAAAGTCTTCCGTTTCCAACGGAAGACCTTATTGTTTTCGTACTGTTTATTATTATTATTTTTTCCCCAAATTTTGTGCACGCGATTTCTCAAAAACTACTCAACCGATCTCGGTAATTTTTTCACAGATGATGGGACATTATCTGAATTTTATATGTTTTTGTTCTTTTTGTCTTCGTCACTTCCGGTCCGGATTTACAGTCGATTTTGTAATTTTTTACGACCTAGTTAAAAAATAATAAGATTTTATTTATGACATGAGTCAAGTAAAAGTGCAATCTGTACCATAAAAGGATTGTAAAATGTAATGAGAGATGATGTACTTTACATTGTAAATATGTATGCAACTCATCTTAAAGCCATCCTATTAATACACTGTACTGCCCACTTAAAGTAAATACTTACTCTAAACAAGAGCACATAACTGGCAAGAGTCATTTGTTTAATAAATGGTATGTGTTATTATTTGCTTGTTGTTTGTAACAACCACAGTTACTCCAATAATACCGAATTTTAATTTATTGTATCCCTAAAACCCTGTAAAATACAAATCTTGGTGTGGAAAATGTGGACTGAAATTTGTATTTTGCAACAGAATGATAAGAGAAAAAGATTATGCTGACTATTTCAGAGTCACATTATACTAACAAAGAAATGGCTAGATGTTGAGTTGTGTTTTATGCTTACTGCCTATATTTTATTCCCGAAACATACGTTTTACTTGATTATATTTAACAAATAATTTTTATTTTTGTTTCAAGTATATTTAGCTTTTAGAAAACCAGTACATGTAGCATTTAAAGAGACAATAAATACCTTTATATCTACATTTACAAATATGCTTCCTTATATAAATCTATAGAAAAGCGAAAACATTAAATGACCGCACGCGCTTATCGCTTGACGGTTGCTTTATTGTAAACATTAAAAACAGAATTATTTTAATAATTCTGAACGGTTTGCTTTTTTCAAACGTGTATACGCTTGATACGTATTCGTCAGGCATACATTTATACACTTTACTACTTTTGATTTTTTTTTCATATATTCAGTTTAAGTTTCAGAAACTTAAACGCTTTGTTGCTTTTTATATTAGAATATGTGTATTCCCTTTTTTTAATAGTTAAAGAACACCACAGCTCATTTTGCGCAGTTTTCCAGTAGCTTATATTTATTTTCTTACAAAATTAAAAGTATGAACTTTGCAAAATTACGCTTTGTAAACTCTAAAGATTTATCGCTAAAATGAATAATTTTATTCGGCCTATACATTTAATATTGTTAGCCAAACATTTTAGCGAGTCTCTCAGCAAGAGGATGAAAAGACTATAAATTTTGGGAGATTTGGCTAAAAATAATTTAATAAGATGGAGAAAAAACACAAGTGGGGTCTACATTGTATCTTCCAAAAGATAATATAAATAGCCCTTTTGGCCCCAAGATATTTGAAATCTTGCTTGTTTTCAAGTTATCTGTAATATAGTTTACGAGTGTCTTGGCTCCTCATTTAAGGGGCCAGCCCCTTTTTCTTGAGTTCAATCGAAAGTTCTCACGAATACTAACATTTTTTGTTCTTACACCCATCTAAAATTGTTGTTCATTTTTGAGATACAAATGATTGAATATTTTAGGGGCCAGCCCTATAGATCCTTAATGGGGACAGACTTTGGAGTTTTGATTAGTGGAATTGATTAGAATCATCAATGCAAACATTTTCTTTTCTACATTGCCTAACAAAATATGTCTCCTTCTCTAGATATATTGCATCAAAGTTTAAGTACTTTGGCCCCTTAAAATCCCTAATTACGTCATAAATGGGTGTGAAAATGATTTTACCTGATAAATATTGCTACAATCAACAACTTTGCTTCTATATTGCATTACAAAATTTTGATCGTTTTTAAGTTATTTGCAATAGAGTTTACGAGTGTCTTGGCCCCTAATTTAAGGGGCCAGCCCCTTTTTCCTGATTTTGTTGGAAAGAACGTTTAATTATCTACTATTTTTGTTATATATGTCTTAACAAAATATCAACTGATAAAAAGATACAGATGAAAACGTATGAAGAATTTGAATGAAAATTCGTACCCAATTTTCGTGCCTAGGCGAGCTCCAAAAAATGGCGCCACTGGCGTAAAACAAAATAATAGTGCACAACTTCAGACTATAGACTACCTATCCTGAAAATTTCATAGTCATATCTCTGATAGTTTCTGAGATCAGCTCTGCACAAAATAGGTCGTAAAAATGTACAAAATGGCCGATAAATCGGTACCGGAAGTGCCGACAGGAAAAATCTCAAAAACGTATGAAGTTTACATCAAGACTCATCTTCTCCGAAAAAATGGTCGAAATCGGTCGAATAGTTTTCGAGAAATCTCGTGCACAAAATTTGTGGAAAAAAAAAAATAATAATAATAACTAGATCTCGTTACGAGTAACGAGTAGGTCTTCCGTCCGATTTTGTTTTCATATGATACGATGAAATATCGATATTCTCTGCCAAATCTGCGATCTTGGTGAATCTAGGTTTTTTGTCTCGAGACCGAAAACGGACGAACAAAAGAGGTTTATGAAAATAAAAGCTAGGGTTTTTTATACATATGTTTAGTGTACACTACTGTTAATCATAGCAGATGAAACACCAAAGATAATCAGTTAAACTTGTGAAAAAAATGAATTGTTTGAACTCTTCTGGTGAGTACCGGAAGTGACGGTTGACAAAAGAAAACCCGTTAAATATATCTTCAATCGATTGTCTATCATTTATAAAAGTTTGTGTCTCAATCACTTACAGTGACTAAAATCTCGCTGGTATCAATTTTGTAAAAAAGGCTAAGTACCAAAGATATTTGAAATCTTGCTTGTTTTCAAGTTATCTGTAATATAGTTTACGAGTGTCTTGGCTTCTCATTTAAGGGGCCAGCCCCTTTTTCTTGAGTTCAATCGACAGTTCTCACGAATACTAACTTTTTTGTTCTTACACCCATCTAAAATTGTTGTTCATTTTTGAGATACAAATGATTGAATATTTTAGGGGCCAGCCCTATAGATCCTTAATGGGGACAGACTTTGGAGTTTTGATTAGTGGAATTGATTAGAATCATCAATGCAAACATTTTCTTTTCTACATTACCTAACAAAATATGTCTCCTTCTCTAGATATATTGCATCAAAGTTTAAGTACTTTGGCCCCTTAAAATCCCTAATTACGTCATAAATGGGTGTGAAAATGATTTTACCTGATAAATATTGCTACAATCAACAACTTTGCTTCTATATTGCATTACAAAATTTTGATCGTTTTTAAGTTATTTGCAATAGAGTTTACGAGTGTCTTGGCCCCTAATTTAAGGGGCCAGCCCCTTTTTCTTGATTTTGTTGGAAAGAACGTTTAATTATCTACTATATTTGCTATATATGTCTTAACAAAATATCAACTGATAAAAAGATACAGATGAAAACGTATGAAGAATTTGAATGAAAATTCGTACCCAATTTTCGTGCCTAGGCGAGCTCCAAAAAATGGCGCCACTGGCGTAAAACAAAATAATAGTGCACAACTTCAGACTATAGACTACCTATCCTGAAAATTTCATAGTCATATCTCTGATAGTTTCTGAGATCAGCTCTGCACAAAATAGGTCGTAAAAATGTACAAAATGGCCGATAAATCGGTACCGGAAGTGCCGACAGGAAAAATCTCAAAAACGTATGAAGTTTACATCAAGACTCATCTTCTCTGAAAAAATGGTCGAAATCGGTCGAATAGTTTTTGAGAAATCTCGTGCACAAAATTTGTGGAAAAAAATAATAATAATAATAATAACTAGATACGATCTCGTTACGAGTAACGAGTAGGTCTTCCGTTCAATTTTTTAAACGATTCGATTAAAATATCAATGAAATTTCAGAATTCTCCCTCAACCACTTCCTTTTAGATAATGTATACGGTTGTCAATATCATTTAAAATACTTAACAAAGAGTTTTGCTTCTTAACATACAGCACATTAAAGATTTAAGATTTTAGTCCACTAAAATCTCTAAATACGTTATCAATGGGTTTGGAAATGAGTTTTACAAACTGATATTGCTGCGATCAACAACTTTGTTTTTATAATGCATTACAAAATCTTGATCATTTTTAACGTATGAATAATAGAGTTTATGAGTCTATTGGCCCCTAATTTAAGGGGCCAGCCCCTTTTTCTTGATTTTATACGAAAGGTCTCATGAATACTAACATTTTTGGTTCTTACATCCATCTAAAATTGATGATCACTTTTGAGATACAAATGATTGAATATTTTAGGGGCCAGCCCTCTAGATCCTTAATGGGGACAGAAATTCGTGTTTTGATAAGTGGAATCAATTTAAATCATTTAATCAAACATTTTCTCTTCTTTGATGTCTAACAAAATATGTATACTTCTCAAGTTATTTTTCGTCAAAGTTTAAGTACTTTTGCCCTTAAAGATCCCTAATTACGTAATAAATGGGCATGGCAATGATTTTTTCAAATAGATATTGGTACGATCAACAACTTTGCTTCTATAATGCATTACAAAATCTTCATCGTTTTTAAGTTATTTGTAATAGAGTTAACGAGTGCCTTGGCCCCTAGAAAAAGGGGCCAGCCCCTTTTTCTTGATTTCTTTGAAAAGGTCTTGAGAATACAAACATTTTTTGTTCTTACATCCATGTAAAATTGTTGATCATTTTTGAGATACAAATGATTGAATATTTTAGGGGCCAGCCCTTTAGATCCTTAATGGGGACAGAAATTCGTGTTTTGATAAGTGAAATTAATTTAAATCATTTATTCAAGCATTTTCTCTTCTATGATGTCTAACAAAATATGTATACTTCTCTAGTTATTTTTCGTCAAAGTTAAAGTACTTTGGCCCCTAAAAATCCCTTATTACGTAATAAATGGGCGTGGCAATGGTTTTTCTAATAGATATTGGTACGATCAACAACTTTGCTTCTATAATGCATTACAAAATCTTTATCGTTTTTAAGTTATTTTTAATAGAGTTTACGAGTGCCTTGGCCCCTAAAAAAAGGGGACAGCCCCTTTTTCTTGATTTTGTTGGAAAGAACTTATGATTATCTACCACTTTTGTTATATATGTTTTAACAAAATATCAACTGATAAAAAGATACAGATCAAAACGTGTGAAAATTTTGAATGAAAATTTGTACTCAAATTTCGAGCCCAGGCGAGCTCCAAGAAATGGCGCCACTGGCGTAAAAATACATAATAGTGCACAACTTCAGACTAAAGACTAAATATACTGAAAATTTCATAGTCATATCTCTGATAGTTTCTGAGATCAGCTCTGCACAAAATGGGTCGTCAAAAATTACAAAATGGTCGATAAATCGGTACCGGAAGTGACTACGAAAAAATTAAGAAAAATGTATGAAGTTTACATCATGTCCCATCTTCTATGAAAAAATGATTAAAATCGGTCGAATAGTTTTCGAGAAATCACGTGCACAAAATTTGTGGAAAAAATAATAATAATAACTAGATACGACCTCGTTACGAGTAACGAGTAGGTCTTCCGTCCGATTTTTTTTTTTTTTTAGATAAAATGATACCATGAGATATCGATACAATTTCAAAATTACCCCCCCCCCCAAAAAAAAAAAAACATTTGAAGATAAAGAATAAAAACCCTAATTACGTCATACATGGGCCTGACGATGACTCTTTCAAACCGATAATGTAGAGATCAACAACTTAGATTTTTATAATGCATAACAAAATATTTATCGTTTTCAAGTTATTCGTAATAGAATTTACGAGTCTCTTGGTCCCTAATTAAAGGGGCCAGCCCCTTTTTCTTGATTTTATTGGATAGAACTTTTGATTCTCTACTACTTTTGTTCTATATGTCTTGTCAAAATATCAACTGATAAAAAGATACTGATCAAAACATATGGAAATTTTGATTCGAAATCTGTACCCCATTTTTGTGCCTAAGCGAGCTCCAAGGAATAGCGCCACTGGTGCAAACAACTAAATAGTGCACAACTTCAAACCATGCTCTACCTATCCTGAAAACTTCAAAGTCATATCTCTTATAGTTTCTGAGATCAACTCTGCACAAAATTGGTCGTAAAAAATTACAAAATCGACCGTAAATCCGGACCGGAAGTGACGACGACAAAAAATTCAAAAACATATAAAATTCAGATAATTTCCCATCATCTGTGAAAAAATTGTTCAGATCGGTTGAGTAGTTTTCGAGAAATCGCGTGCACAAAATTTGGAAAAAAAAATAATAATAAACAGTACGAAAACAATAAGGTCTTCCGTTGGAAACGGAAGACCTTAATAAGGTAAAATATTGAAATCACGCGTTCTTCGTTTTCTCGCACAGTTTAAAAGTGAAGCTTTCCATATTTCATCTATATAATGATTAACGTTATGGGCAGACCTAGAAAGGGTCTTGGGAATAAAACTGCCAAAAATTAAGGGTTTTAGAGGGGGCTAACCCCCCCCCCCCCCAAAAAAAAAAAAAAAATTAAAATAATTTTAAAAAAAATTGTAACTTTTATACTATTCATCTGATTTTTAAAATCTTTTCGGTTTATTGTACAGAGGAGAGAATACAATTTAAAAAAAATGTGGTCCGGGGGTTACTTTTTGACACCTTTTAGGAGTTAAAGGCGACTAAAAATGACTATTGAATCTTCAGCTGCCGTGTATGGCTTGATCTGTAGGGGAAAAATTTGAAACTCCCGATCCTTTCACTCAATTTTAAATAAAAACTCATGTAAATGTACATCGGACCTCATTCTTATTGTCGGCCAAATCTTAAGCAGAATGAACAATTGATAATTAAAATCCTGAAATCAAACAGCGCGTATTGATTGTACGGGGAATCAAAATGTACACAGTGCACGGGATGTAAGCAAACGTATAACTATTCAGATGCATGTATATTTTTTGTATTTTGTTAAATCAGAAAAGATATGCATTATTTCTGAATGTTGAAACTGTGAAAATTTATTTTATACTGAATAAATTTACATGTTACGTGTTTCGTCATTTCTTCATTTATCAAGCATAATTATATCAATCCCATTAAATTCAAACAGTAGATTATCCTTGTAAACGACGTGAAAAAAACTTTTAAAGCAGAAATACATGTGCAGAATGCATAACTAATTGTTTATCGACATCCTTGCGTTGGTGTAAACTGAACCCGCGATTTCTACTTTCGGTTTGCTTTCCGATCGCAGCTTTTGAAACTGACATGTTCCCCACTGTTCAATCAATTACTAACATTATTTAGACCTGACCTTTCTATTTATGTCCTTACCGTGGCATTAACACACTCTCACGTCCATGAATTAAGTGGTTTTGATTGCACTCTCTGCATGGTCAATGAAATTCGTACGCACGAACCCAAAGGTGCGTTCCAATCCCACCTCAGACAACATTATTCAACTTATTGTCTACCACTCTTAAACGCCATGCACATAGCGATTTTTGTAGAAGATTGTGCAGGATTTGGTATCACTAGATACGACCTCGTTACGAGTAACGAGTAGGTCTTCCGTCCGATTTTTTTTTTTTTTAGATAAAATGATACCATGAGATATCGATACAATTTCAAAATTACCCCCCCCCCCCCAAAAAAAAAAACATTTGAAGATAAAGAATAAAAACCCTAATTACGTCATACATGGGCCTGACGATGACTCTTTCAAACCGATAATGTAGAGATCAACAACTTAGATTTTTATAATGCATAACAAAATATTTATCGTTTTCAAGTTATTCGTAATAGAATTTACGAGTCTCTTGGTCCCTAATTAAAGGGGCCAGCCCCTTTTTCTTGATTTTATTGGATAGAACTTTTGATTCTCTACTACTTTTGTTCTATATGTCTTGTCAAAATATCAACTGATAAAAAGATACTGATCAAAACATATGGAAATTTTGATTCGAAATCTGTACCCCATTTTTGTGCCTAAGCGAGCTCCAAGGAATAGCGCCACTGGTGCCAAACAACTAAATAGTGCACAACTTCAAACCATGCTCTACCTATCCTGAAAACTTCAAAGTCATATCTCTTATAGTTTCTGAGATCAACTCTGCACAAAATTGGTCGTAAAAAATTACAAAATCGACCGTAAATCCGGACCGGAAGTGACGACGACAAAAAATTCAAAAACATATAAAATTCAGATAATTTCCCATCATCTGTGAAAAAATTGTTCAGATCGGTTGAGTAGTTTTCGAGAAATCGCGTGCACAAAATTTGGAAAAAAAAAATAATAACTAGATACGATCTCGTTACGAGTAACGAGTAGGTCTTCCGTTCAATTCTGAAACGATACGATTAAATGTCAATGAAATTTCAGATAACCACACCATTTCAGATATTGTATACGATCGTCAATATCCTCTTAAATGCTTAACAAAGTGTTTTGCTTTTTCACAAACAGTACATTAAAGATTTAAGATTTTAGTCCCCTAAAATCCCTAATTACGTCATCAATGGGTTTGGAAATGAGTTTTACAAACTGATAATGTAACGATCAACAACTTTGTTTCTATAATGCATTACAAAATTTTGATCGTTTTTAAGGTATGTGTAATAGAGTTTAAGAGTGTCTTGGCCCCTAATTTAAGGGACCAGCCCTTTTTTCTTGAGTTCATTCGAAAGGTCTCACAAATACTAACATTTTTTGTTCTTACACTTATATAGAATTGTTATTCATTTTTTAGATACAAATGATTGAATATTTTAGGGGCCAGCCCTCTAGATCCGTAATGGGGACAGAAATTCGTGTTTTGATATGTGGAATCGATTTAAATCATAAATTCAAACATTTTCTCTTCTATGATGTCTAACAAAATATTTCTACTTCTTTAGTTATATTGCGTCAAAGTTAAAGTATTTAGGCCCCTAAAAATACCTAATTACGTAATAAATGGGCGTGGCAATAATTTTTTCTAATCGATATTGGTACGATCAACAACTTTGCCTCTATTAAGCATAACAAAATCTTTATCGTTTTTAAGTTATTTGTAATAGAGTTTAAGAGTGCCCTGGCCCCTAATTTAAGGGGCCAGCCCCTTTTTCTTGATTTCTTTGAAAAGGTCTTAAGAATACTAACATTTTTTGTCCTTACACCTATTTAAAATTGTTGATCATTTTTGAGATACAAATGTTTGAATATTTTAGGTGCCAGCCCTGTAGATCCCTAATGGGGACAGATATTGGTATTTTGTTAAATGGAATGGATTTAAATGACAAAAACTGCAAACATTTTCTCTTTTATGATGTCTAACAAAATATTGCTACTTCTCTAGATAGATTGCGTCAAAGTTTAAGTACTTTGGCCCCTAAAAATCCCTAATTACGTAATAAAGGGGCGTGGCATTGATTTTTTCTGATAGATATTGTTACGATCAACAACTTTGCTTCTAAAACGCATTGAAAAATCTTTATCATTTTTAAGTTATTTGTATTAGAGTTTACGAGTGTCTTGGCCCCTAATTTAAGGGGCCAGTCCCAATTTTCTTAAATTCAATCGAAAGGTCTCACAAATTCTAACACTTTTTGCTCTTACGTCTATCTAAAATTGTTTATTATTTTTTAGATACGAATGATTGAATATTTTAGGGGCCAGCCCTCTAGATCCTTAATGGGGACATACATCAGTGTTTTGATTGATGGAATCGATTAGAATCATCAACGCAAGCATTTTCTCTTCTACAAAGCTTAACAAAATATCTCTCCTTCTCTAGATATATTGCGTCAAAGTTTCAGTACTTTGGCCCCTAAAAATCCCTAGTTACGTAAAAAATGGGCGTGGTCATGATTTTTCCTGATAGATATTGTTACGGTCAACAACTTTGCTTCAATAATGCATTACAAAATCTTAATCGTTTTTAAGTTATTTGTATTAGAGTTTATAAGTGTCTTGGCCTCTAAATAAAGGGGCCAGCCCCTTTTTCTTGATTTTGTTGGAAAGAACTTTTGATTATCTACCACTTTTGTTATATATGTCTTCACAAAATATTAACTGATAAAAAGTTACAGATCAAAATGTATGAAAAATTTGATGCAAAATTCGTATCCAATTTTCGAGCCTAGGCGAGCTCAAAGAAATTGCGCCACTGGCGCAACAAAACTACGTTCTGCACATCTTCAAACTATGGTCTACCTATCCTGAAAATTTCATATTTATATCTCTTATAGTCTCTGAGCTTATGTCTGCACAAAATAGGTCGTAAAAACTGACGAAATCGGCC
This sequence comes from Magallana angulata, assembly GCF_025612915.1. Lineage (NCBI taxonomy): Eukaryota > Metazoa > Mollusca > Bivalvia > Ostreida > Ostreidae > Magallana > Magallana angulata. The sequence continues at coordinate 32,319,083 of NC_069112.1, forward strand.
GTAAATCGGAACCGGAAGTGACGATTTCAAAATTTCAAAAAACTTCTAGAATTATGACCACTGGCAATCATCTGTGAAAAAATGGTCGAAATCGGCCGAATAGTTTTCGAGATATCGCGTGCACAAAATTTGTGGAAAAAAATAATAATAATAACTAGAGCAAAGCTCGTTGCAAAGCAACGAGTGGGTTTTCCGCTAATGTCAAAAGCAACGCTAGAAGTACGTCTAAGAAGCAGAGTTCTTAATCTAGTAACAAAGAAACCTAAGTACAAAAAGAAAAAAAAATCGAATGATTCTTGGTACAACTTAACATGATCCGAATGTTTTTAAGTATGACTTAACCAAAAACCCTTAACCATTTCAAGAACGACTTAACTAAAAAACCAATGTGTTTAAGTACGACTTAACAAATTTGACTTCATTTTAGGTACAAGCTTACTTTACCTTGAACTAACATCTTTTTTCTTAACCCAGAATGCAAAATTAAAATTTATGTAAAAAATCAATTTTGTTTAAAACATAATTCTGAGCAACTTTTCCTCTTCACTGCTTTTCAAAAGGTTGACCTTTCGTACTGTGTGCTCGTTGCGTCATTAATTGTCAGAAACTTATCGATGTTAAGTTTACTTTACTGTACTTCTGTGAATATTTTCTATGTAAAATTACTATGAACCAGACAACATTGAAATGGTGAACATTTCAAAGGGCCCCACTTATGTTATTTCAGAGAATTCTGCTTTGACCTTGACCTATAACTTGAAATTTTTCCAGCTGGCATAGAACTTTTAATTCAATTTCATTCCCCCTAACATACATGCATTTTTGTTCAATCTGACCAAGATTAAGCATATTTGGAAAATAATCTACTATTTAAAACTAATTTTAAAAAGATCTGCTATGACCTTCACATTGACAGACTTGGTTCAAGGTCACTGCACGCCATTAACCAATAAACTCTGTAAAGGTAAAATATTAGCCAAATAGGGGCTAAAAGGAGAGTATATCTATGCTCTTAAAATATGGATTTTTGTGTGATCTGATATGACCTTGACTCTTCATCTACAAATATCATTCGAGGTCATTGCATATATTTTGAACAAAGGCATCATGTGGGTAAAGTATGAAGCTGAATGGAGCAAAGGGAGAGAAGATATACTCCGGACAAGGATTTTTAAAAATATAATTATGATATGACCTTCACAGTTTCTTTTCACTGAAAATAGGTTCAAGGTCACTACACACCCTTTCACCCTTTACTCAAAAGCTCTGCTTATGTGAAGTCTGAGCCAAATAGGGGTTAGTAGAAATTATATATGCTCTCAAAAAAGGATTTTTGCATGATCCGATATGATCTTCACTTGTTACCTAGAAATTTCATGCAAGGTCACTGCACATCGTTTAACCATAGAGACACTCTGTGAGTATTAGCCAGATTGGACCAAAGGGAAAAAAGATATGCCCCAGACAAGGATTTTATATATATAATTCTGCTATGACCTTAACCTTATACCTAAAAACATGGTTCAAGGTCACTGCACATCCTTCAACCAAAGGAACCCTGTGGATGAGGTATGAGCCAGATTGGGCCAAGGGGAGAGAAGCTATGCTACTGTCAAGCCATCTCGGATGGACAGACCGACAAATTGATCACTAGAAGGCGCCCGCATAAACATGCCTTTTTATCTAAAATAGTATCCATGCTATCTGCCCATGGTGAATAGTCATCAAAACCATTCATTAGCAGAATTTGATTTCCCTCCTTTTTAAGGTGGTATGGGACATCTGTCGATATTAATGTGGATTAAAGTACTATATAATTGAAAACTTTTCACCGGTTTAGAATTTTCAAATTTTACAATATTTAACCAAAAAATAGCTTTTAAAAATATTTGAAAAGGTAAAAATTGTAAAAACCCCAGCGGGATTCGAACTCATGACTTATAGGTTCCTAGTAAACCCTCTAACCCACTGTGCTAAGGAGTTAGGTGACCATTTTTGAGAAGAAACTACATGTACTTATATAATTACACTTTATTTTATTGTTTATTTCAATAAACAATACGTCACAACATGGAAGTGTCCCATATCACCTTAAACTCGGAACACCTCTGATCTAATAAGATCGCCACATTAAATACAAAGTTTGATTTAACTCTAATTTGTTTATCATCAATAAATTCTGCATCGCTGACAAATAAAGTTTTCTTCTGTATAATGAAATACCAATTAACTGACTATTCGGACAATAGCAAGTTTATTGTCCCATTCAACAGCTACTATTTCCCTTGGCTTTGCCTCATTAAATATTTGCTGTCTTGGGGGACAATAAACTTGCTATTGTCCTCATACCCAGTAAATACTAAATAGGCATATAATATCCTATCCACCTACATTTCATGTTATATAACCTCCCGTTTGTAACCTTCAATTTCACTGTAAAGTCAACATATCTGTCATAGCCGCAAGTTTCACAATTTATTTCTGCTTCTCATGTACTTAAAATTAGGGGCCTTAATATTGCTTACCAATTCCAACAAGAGACATCCCTCTAACTATTGGTAATCATTAAAATTCATTTCATGAATCTACGCAACAATGATAAACCTTCAAGTACAGTCACTCTCAATTTTACAAAAATATTGACGGTACTTTATCCGAAACTGTTCCTTGTATCTTTAACTTCCCATACAAAAAAAAGTTACACTTAGTCATAACTTTTCTGTAACTAAAGTGTAACTTTTATGTACCTAAGATTTAGGCACATAAAAGTTAAAACTTTTTTGTACCTAGATTGGACTTAAACTTTTTGCCCTATAACTAAAATGTACCTACATGGAACTTAGAAATTTCTTAGTATAACTAAAATGTACCTACATTGAACTTAGAAACTTTTCAGTATAACTAAAATGTACCTACATTGAACTTAGAAACTTTTCAGTATAACTGAAATGTACCTACATTGAACTTAGAAAATGTTCAGTATAACTGAAATGTACCTACATTGAACTTAGAAACTTTTCAGTATAACTAAAATGTACCTACATTGAACTTAGTCAATTTGTGAATGTGTTTGGACTTTGTCATTTTTACACTAAAAATTTAAGAGAATCTTATCCAAGAGGTTCAAGTCTAAAGTAGACTTTTATCACAATAAATCTAAAAACTAATATAAAATATCGTTATATCTTTGTTTTTTTTTTTATAAAAATCACGATAAGTGGGGGGGGGGGGGGGTAGATGTAGGTTGATCACACACTGGGTAGTAAAATCACTAAGATTTGTTTGAAAACAATGACATAACCATTATAACGGGAATCCAGTCCATCAATTGCAACACAAACACCTGTCCCAAATTTTATTGTTTTTATAAGGCAGAAACAGGAAATCACTTTCCGCCTGAACGCACACACATCCCAGATTAACAGTAAAGGGTGTCTAAAGAGGTCATGCTTAGTCCGTGCTGTGATGACACTGATGTTTGTTTAAGATAAAAAGTTGATGTGTGTGTTTTGACCAGCAGACATTTTTTATTTTGCTCCTGCAAGCATTATTTTGTTATCGGTCTCTTGAACATCATTAGACATATTACGATTTCGTTTAAACACTGTTAAATACTAAGGGGTAGCATCAACTTTATATTATCACTGAAAATTTTTCCAACTTTTCATGGCCTACCCCATGAAGAAAGAAATAGAGCAGATTTCTAGAAATTGATTCAGAATTTTCCCACGACATCGAATGCATGCGAAGAAAGGGGGGGGGGGGGCTGGGGAGGGGTGGTAGCATTGTTTGTTATTATGAGATGGGTTCATCATATTTATTCACATATTTCATTAATAGACATGCTGTTAACAAAGAACAGTACTGCTATTTCCATCTGTATGTTTTCCCAGTACAAGCCTATCTCTCATCGTAATTTATAACAGCACATAGCTATAAGGACTGTGTTTTAAACTTTGGGAAACATGTTTTATTTAAATAAGGTGTTATAATTTTTGGTTTTACATATTCATCAATTGTAAAAATTGCATTGGTATTTAAATTGATTTAATTTTTAAAATTCCCTCAAATTATTCAAAATGGCGGCTCTTGAGACCGGAAATGCCGAGTTTTGATGATCGGTTAATAAACTAACAGGTTGTAAGGAAAGAAAATATTACTAAAATTTGTTTCAATTAAATGCAGAATTCTTAAGATAATATTAAGTAAATAATATTGTTTTTTAACCAAAATAAATTTTAAAGATTTATCCCGGTATTAATCGTGGCTGTATCGTGATTGGCCAAAATTTCAAACTTTGACTTTCGTGAATTCTGATTGGACAATTGCCATTCCGCCATCAAATTTTGAAATGGGCAAAGAAGACAGGAGTTGTTGTGAAGATTTTCCTGATTTTTTCAAGAAATATGCAGAATCACAGCGTGTTGTATGTAGTAATGAAACTGCAAGCAGTGGTTTCATAAAGATAGACATGCTTAAGACCTGGATGATATGGCTTTAGTTGTGGAAGACCATTTCCATTCAGGGTAAGTCTGATGTACAAACAAGTCATTTTAAATAATTCATTTGTGTTTGCTTATCTCAATTTCTATATTATTGCTTTGCACTTAGAAATGAATTACATTTGGAATATTTCTAGAATTCTAATAAGAAGTGCATGATTTTATCATCTATATCAAAGTCTATGCAGCCATGTATATCTAGTGATGTACATTCTATATGTAATCAAATTATGGCCGACTCTTTTAAAAAGAGTATCATTGTATTGCAGAAAAAATCCCAACCAAGTCCAGCTAGCAGACTGTACACCAGATTGAAGATACATCATTAATACAAGATGAAAAAAGTAAGTGTGTGTGTTTATTAAGTAAAGATATACAGATTTTAAATTTTTAACCATATATTATGTATATCTTTTAGTAAATGAATTATTGTAAATCTGAGAATATAATGGCAACTGCATGCTGTATCAATGTTGACTTTTTTTTAGAGGGGGGGGGGGGGTACTAGGTCAACAGAGAATTGAAAAGTTTTACTGATATTTAATAATAATTTATGCTACATATATTGAAAATTGTCAAACAGTATCATGTTTTAAATATTATTGCCTTCTTTTAGATTAATGGAGGACGAGGATAATACTATGAAAGAGATTATATGCAAGAGCAACCGTTCCCATAGAAATACATGCAGCCATGTAAACAGAAACCAGTTTTCACCTGCCAGGTGCTGGTCACATATATATTCAACTTGGTATGCTATATAATTTTCTGTTTTAAGTATAAGGTAGTTGTCAAGGATTTTAACAGTTACAATGAAAGTACATGTAGTAAGAAATTGCCATAATGAAACATTCTTTTTTATACATTTTAGGAAGTTCAACAGATTCAAGAAACAGATCCAGTTGTTTGCTGATAAATTACTGCAGGTCATTGGTATCATCTAGAACCAGGACTGTTTTAAAAATCATACTAGTATGTTTGGAACAAAATCATGCTAGTATATGTTAGGAATTTAACCTAAAACATGCTTTAATTATGAAGGTTTTGGTCAAATTTTGGTTTACAAAATAATGTTTTTCAAACTTCCTATTCAAATTTAGCAAGAACATTAGACACACATGTAATCCCAAATGCTTTTATGTTAGATTATTGCTTTATTTAAAAAACTTGCATATAGGGTCTGTAATGATTTGAGATAATTATGTAAACAATAAAATGCTTTTTTGGTGACATATGCGGGATATGAATGTAGCGACATTGCAGAAAAAATACATTACCCGCATTAGCGAGTTATGTAAATTTGTTCTGCAATCATTGCTCCCTTCATTACCTGCATGAATCGTCAAAGAAGGTTATATTGTTTATATTTACATCTTTCTTTTAACAAATTAATAAATTGTTTGTAAAGAGTAAGTTAAATTTACTATATTATTTTTAATGTGCATCAGTACATTAGCTAAAAGAAACAGCCAAATTGTCTTCAATGGGAATGTGAGTCTGCATTGATATCCTGATTATTTCAATGATTTTTCTAAGGTCATTATAGGTTTCGACCAATCGTTAAACAAGGCGTTAACTATAAGTTTCCATAAGAAATGGAGGAAAGCATACTCATTAGATGTAAATATAATTCAGTAAACATATTGATTAACATAAACATTGACTTGTGTTCTTCTGCTCACATGAACAGATATGATTTTAAATTCCTATTCAAGAGCAAAAACAATTTGATGAAAAGTTCATGTCAACATTAGGGACTTTTTTTTCATCAGTATAACACCTGTACATGTACCTGGGGTTTTTTTTTATCTGAAGTTTATGATACAGATAGATATTTTTTGCCTACATCTGTAATTTTTCTGTGTAACTTTTCTGTACCTAAATGATAACTTTTTTGTACCTACATCTATAACTTTTCTGTACCTAAACAATAACTTTTCTGTAACTTTATGTATAACTTTTCTGTACCTAAATGATAACTTTTCTGTAACTATATGTATAACTTTTCTGTACCTACATCTATAACTTTTCTGTACCTAAATGATAACTTTTCTGTAACTATATGTATAACTTTTCTGTACCTACATCTATAACTTTTCTGTACCTAAATGATAACTTTTCTGTAACTATATGTATAACTTTTCTGTAACTATATGTATAACTTTTCTGTACCTACGTCTATGACTTTTCTGTACCTAAATGATAACTTTTCTGTAACTATACGTATAACTTTTCTGTACCTAAATGATAACTTTTCTGTAACTATATGTATAACTTTTCTGTACCTACATCTATAACTTTTCTGTACCTAAATGATAACTTTTCTATACCTATATGTATAACTTTTTTGTACCTAAATGATAACTTTTCTGTAACTTAAATTTGTAACTTTTTTGTACCTAAATGATAACTTTATTATAACTTTTTGATAACTTTTTTATACCTATTTATTTTTATGAAAAAAATAAATTGTCAATAGTTACACTCTAGTTATGACTTTTTTGTACTTAAGCAAAAAGTTACAATATAGGTATAACTTTTTGATGCTAATTTGGAACCATAATTGATCAGATGGTTCCAAATTGTGCTAACTTAGTTATGACTTTTTTGTAACTTTTTTAAGGGCTCATAGGTATAACTTTTTAGTGCTTTTTTTTTGTATGGGTTAGTACACTAACATTTTTATGAAAAGACGGTTTGTCTTAGAATAAGAAAGCTAATGCAATTCTGAGAAAAAGAATACCACATATTGCCAATTCCATTGAGGTTTAATAAAAATATGGCCATTTAAGTGAACCCACCATTTCCAATTTCCTTTAGTAAACACAGATTTACAGGGTTCTCCATAGTAAAACATCTTTATCTGACCTTTTAGAGGTCAACTTTTGTTCAACCACCTTTAAAAAGAAACCTTATTCAATACAACATATGCCTACATGATATAATCATGATAAAAGCTTCACATCACTTAGAAATACCCTTACATGTATACCCCCCACCCCCCAATCTTTTGATTTTCATAAAAAGTCATGGTTTGAAATGTTTTACCTAATTTTATGAAACATGTGGCAATTTCCTTGAATCATTTCTCACACATATTTGAAAACAATCATCAATGATTCTAAAATGTGATCTTTATTTGTTTATTGTATGATTTGTACCATTTTAATTAACAAATAGACAGCTGTCCTGCTTGTGATTTCTTGTTTTCATGAAAAAAGTAAGCTAACAATCATATTTAGAGAATATCTAATCTATTCTGATTTCTAGTCTTCTTCTAACCATGCTAAAACAGTAAGTTACAACCTACAAGTTAGACATCTGCCTTAAATTAGAATTAAATTCAAACACACCCAGGTAGCTGGAGACAGAGTTGATTTCAATGAAAAATGTTCAAATTTGACATGTTTTTCTACTTTTTTATGCATATATACCTTAGAAAGGTAGAAATAGGTTGTTTCTTGTTCATTTCAAAAGTAATTATCATAGCAGATGTTATTTCAAAGTCAAATGTACATTTACATATCCTACATGTAATCTTAATGCAGACAATTAAATAGAGGTGGGTGGGGGGTTTCAATTATGTAAACACATCTAAATATCTTTATGAAATAAAAAATAAAGGAAACATAATTGTATACTTTTATTGAAAAAAAAATTTTCACAGCAATTATGAATTTCTTTAAACAGCCTTAATTTTGTTTTCATAATTTCTTATCAAACACAAACCACAACATGGCATGATGCTTTCTTCAAGTTCCATTATTGTTCATGCATTATCGGATTTAATTTGAATTACCAGTAAATAGTCTGTAGAACACAAGGAATATGCATGTGGATAGAGGTGACAGGTTAATCTCAGGAGCTGACCCACAAGAATCAACAGGTACCGGTAAAAGCCATGTGGTAACAAGAGTCTGTTTTGAGCTGAAATAAATAAAAAAAAATAATTAGCTGTGTACTAGTAATAGCTGTGTTTACATTAACATATGCATAGTATTTCTGTAAAAAATACATTGACCATGCAGTGTAATAAGTATGACATATCCCAATACATGACATAACATTTAGGCAGTACAAGATCAAAAATTTGCATATCGAGTCATAATGTAATATTAAACAATTTTCATAGGTATAAACACTTATCAAATTGAGAAAGAGAGAGAGTTTGAGAGAGAGAGAGAGTTTATTACCATACTTGTAGTGCAACAGTCAATATTTCAATTTGTAAATTACAAACGAATATTACCCACCGAACAGCGTCAAAGTACATGTACTGGTATTAGCTTCTGGTATACCATTTTTTTATCAATTCTACTGTGTATTTTTTGTTTGCAAATAAATTTAGCGAGGGTTTTTGTTTATTTTCTTATAAATTACATGTTTTAAAAACAATACTACGTGTAATAAGCATAAAACATGTATGAGTAAACTTAATGAAGAATTTTTAATAGATTATTTTTCAAAGAATGTGGTACATTACATGTATGTCAATCTTTAAAAAACTAGCGTATATTTCGTGCGCCATAAATTGCAAGTTTTTTGTAAATATCATTTACTTGCATGATAGGTATATATGGTCTAACCAAAATTTTCTTCATAAAGCTACAGCTGTATGTACCACATATATGTTTTGTCACAAGTATACATTTTAAAAAAAAATACCCAAATTACAACAGTTTAAATAAACTCAACTCATTCTCTGATAAGTTCATTGTGTTTTGTGCGTGCATATCTTATTTGTCTGCTGCAACAGCAGCCAATCAGCGGTAAGCTGAATCCACAAAAAGAAAGTTTGTGTTTTAGGAGCGGGTAAATTGTTTATGCGACACTGTCAAGAAAACCACACCAAATAATAACAAGAAACATAAATATTCACTTAAATGTATTATGTTGTAAAGTAAAGGTTTTTAACACTTATTGCATCTTGCAAAACATGTGATGACCTTAATCATCTGTCATATATCTGATATACATGTATATGTAAAAGATGGGAGAAATAACGACGGAACAAAGTGGGATTCGAACCTGGCCCTCTGAATCTCTAGTCAAGTGCTCTACCAACTGAGCTACATGTATCTGGCACCGGTATTCAAACCAGTCTGACCGTCACATTCCTCCCCCTTAAATGATCTTCACCCTCGAAAATCATCTCTGGCAGGATCGAGTTAACCTGTTAGTTCCAGGGGTTGGTCACAACACCAATATTGTAACAGGATGGGAGAAATAATGAAGGGATTTGAACCTGGGCCCCCTGAATCTCTAGTCAGGTGCTCTACCAACTGAGCTATCTGGCACTGGTATTCAAACCGGTCTGATCGTCACATATATAAAGAATTATTTTAAACAATGTTGTTCAATTAAAAATAACACTCGCAACCTTCAGTTTTTGTCTGTAATTAATCAATATTGGCGTGCGATCAGTTCTCGCCGAGTACCATTTCTCACCAGTGCATTGTTACGTCATTTTATCAACACATAAAATTATATACAAAAATATGATGTAACAGTGCACCAGTGAGAAATGGTCCTCGGCGAGAACTGCTCGCACGCCAGTACTGCCAGTAGTCAGATTAAAAAAAGAGAATAAAAAATTACATTTAAATCATTAACAAGGACAATTTAAGTACACATCATAACTGCTAAACAAGAAAAATTATGTGAACTGGTAGAATGGTAGGCATAGTTCTAACTTGTAACCTACATGTACAAGTACATGTACCGGGTACCCGTTGGTCTGCTATACCTCTTTAATGATACAATGATCGGCATCATAAAGATATTAAAGTCATGTTTTAACTCTGAAGTCTGAAGTATACAATTTTATTTACTTGAAGTTATGTCTACAGGGTATTCATGACTACATTTGGAGTCCTCTGCACAAGAATATATGATATGTTTCTAATTAGACCCTGCTTTGAATTTTGAGTTGAAAATTCACAATCTGTTATTTTTAATTATAAATAGATAAATTCAGTTACCCTTTCCAGTCCCCCATGAACCTCGAGCGAGTCTAAACACCCATGAAACATGTAAAAATTACACGTTAGTAAACAAACACCCACACCATAACAAAAACATCTAACAGTGTGCACGTACTTACATGTACATCTATACTATATACTAAATTTTAACCAGTTAACAAGAAACTTTAAAAGGAGTAAAAGCCTCACCTTCTTCAGTAACATCCACATAAATCACACACTTTAATGTCCATCTTTTCTCCTTTATTACTCGTAGCTTATCAACGGCTGATCGTCGACAGAAGTGTGGCTGTCAGAATTTCCTCGTAAACGATTCACACGAGAAAAATATCCTCCTTAAACAAATATGTAGTATTGTTCCCTGTGCATGTTCATATGTTTCACAGCAAATTGAAAATGCATGTGTACACCGAAAGAATACACAACTTCTCTTCTGCATTACGGCTCTCTCTTTTCTACAATGCCGTTCGTTACTATTTACATTCCGCGCGCGCGCGCGGGGGTCACAAACAGGGGCGCCCCGACAAATAGTTGCACATAGAACGTTTAAATAATGTGTGTTCATTGAATTCATAAATGATATAGATGAAAAAAATGAAATTGAATCACAACAATTTATCTAAGACGCAACACAACGTAATGCAGTAAATGCCTGGGCCTTAATGTGGCATTTGTTCGCTTGTGTGTCTATGTAGACATATTAACTCGTTCATGTACGATTCTCACATATTTGTTTTATGAAATTTGAAAAAAAATATAGGACAGAACTTGTTTAATTTGATACCAAATGACATTATTTAATATATTAACAATAACTAAATTAATTTTTTTTTCATAAAATGATAACGATTTTTGCTATCAGAAAAATACGTGTATGAGCTGCTGACCCCTAATTATAGGGGCCAGCCCTTTTTTCTTAATTTTAAATGAAAGCTCTCGTTATTCTAAACAACTTTTGTTCTATATGTTTTAACAAAATATTTTTAGTTTAAAGGTTATAATACAAAAAGCAACAAAATTTCAGCCCCGAAAAAATCTTAAACTTTGGCGACAAATAGCTCAAAAACTAACAAAGAAATTACCAAAATTTTCATGCCAGCAAAATTATAAAATGTTACCGACAATTTCGCCAAATTTCATGCATCTATCATCTGTAGTTCCCGAGATCAACTCTGGACAAAAGACCCCCCAATTTTCAATTAAAGGGCAATAACTCATAACCGGAAGTGAATTTTAAAAATTTGAAAAAAACGTCTAGAGATATTAATATCATCTACGTACCCTGAAAGTTTCATAGCAATCAGACAAAAAATCTTCGAGAAATCTCGTGCACAAAATTTGCGGGAAAAAAAAAAAATAATAATAAGAAACAGTAGAATAACAGAAGGGTTTTCCGTTGAAAAACGGAAAACCCTAATAATAAGAAACAGTACGAAAACAATAAGGTCTTCCGTTGGAAACGGAAGACCTTAATAAACAGTACGAAAACAATAAGGTCTTCCGTTGGAAACGGAAGACCTTAATAAGGTAAAATATTGAAATCACGCGTTCTTCGTTTTCTCGCACAGTTTAAAAGTGAAGCTTTCCATATTTCATCTATATAATGATTAACGTTATGCGCAGACCTAGAAAGGGTCTTGGGAATAAAACTGCCAAAAATTAAGGGTTTTAGAGGGGGCTAACCCCCCCCCCAAAAAAAAAAAAAAAATTAAAATAATTTTAAAAAAAATTGTAACTTTTATACTATTCATCTGATTTTTAAAATCTTTTCGGTTTATTGTACAGAGGAGAGAATACAATTTAAAAAAAATGTGGTCCGGGGGTTACTTTTTGACACCTTTTAGGAGTTAAAGGCGACTAAAAATGACTATTGAATCTTCAGCTGCCGTGTATGGCTTGATCTGTAGGGGAAAAATTTGAAACTCCCGATCCTTTCACTCAATTTTAAATAAAAACTCATGTAAATGTACATCGGACCTCATTCTTATTGTCGGCCAAATCTTAAGCAGAATGAACAATTGATAATTAAAATCCTGAAATCAAACAGCGCGTATTGATTGTACGGGGAATCAAAATGTACACAGTGCACGGGATGTAAGCAAACGTATAACTATTCAGATGCATGTATATTTTTTGTATTTTGTTAAATCAGAAAAGATATGCATTATTTCTGAATGTTGAAACTGTGAAAATTTATTTTATACTGAATAAATTTACATGTTACGTGTTTCGTCATTTCTTCATTTATCAAGCATAATTATATCAATCCCATTTAATTCAAACAGTAGATTATCCTTGTAAACGACGTGAAAAAAACTTTTAAAGCAGAAATACATGTGCAGAATGCATAACTAATTGTTTATCGACATCCTTGCGTTGGTGTAAACTGAACCCGCGATTTCTACTTTCGGTTTGCTTTCCGATCGCAGCTTTTGAAACTGACATGTTCCCCACTGTTCAATCAATTACTAACATTATTTAGACCTGACCTTTCTATTTATGTCCTTACCGTGGCATTAACACACTCTCACGTCCATGAATTAAGTGGTTTTGATTGCACTCTCTGCATGGTCAATGAAATTCGTACGCACGAACCCAAAGGTGCGTTCCAATCCCACCTCAGACAACATTATTCAACTTATTGTCTACCACTCTTAAACGCCATGCACATAGCGATTTTTGTAGAAGATTGTGCAGGATTTGGTATCACTAGATACGACCTCGTTACGAGTAACGAGTAGGTCTTCCGTCCGATTTTTTTTTTTTTTTAGATAAAATGATACCATGAGATATCGATACAATTTCAAAATTACCCCCCCCCCCAAAAAAAAAAAACATTTGAAGATAAAGAATAAAAACCCTAATTACGTCATACATGGGCCTGACGATGACTCTTTCAAACCGATAATGTAGAGATCAACAACTTAGATTTTTATAATGCATAACAAAATATTTATCGTTTTCAAGTTATTCGTAATAGAATTTACGAGTCTCTTGGTCCCTAATTAAAGGGGCCAGCCCCTTTTTCTTGATTTTATTGGATAGAACTTTTGATTCTCTACTACTTTTGTTCTATATGTCTTGTCAAAATATCAACTGATAAAAAGATACTGATCAAAACATATGGAAATTTTGATTCGAAATCTGTACCCCATTTTTGTGCCTAAGCGAGCTCCAAGGAATAGCGCCACTGGTGCAAAACAACTAAATAGTGCACAACTTCAAACCATGCTCTACCTATCCTGAAAACTTCAAAGTCATATCTCTTATAGTTTCTGAGATCAACTCTGCACAAAATTGGTCGTAAAAAATTACAAAATCGACCGTAAATCCGGACCGGAAGTGACGACGACAAAAAATTCAAAAACATATAAAATTCAGATAATTTCCCATCATCTGTGAAAAAATTGTTCAGATCGGTTGAGTAGTTTTCGAGAAATCGCGTGCACAAAATTTGGAAAAAAAAAATAATAATAAACAGTACGAAAACAATAAGGTCTTCCGTTGGAAACGGAAGACCTTAATAAGAAATCGTACGAAAACTATAAGGTCTTCCGTTGGAAACGGAAGACCTTAATAAGAAGAAATCGTACGAAAACTATAAGGTCTTCCGTTGGAAACGGAAGACCTTAATAATTCTTCCTTTGTCATCAATACATCATTCTATTGTAAAAGTAGATCCTTCGAGCATTACAAATTTCCTTCTTCATCTGGTGCTTGATTTGAAATAACGCTCTCAGGACGTCACAAGTGTAGACACTTCTAAACATTAAGAGTTTAGGAATCACCTTGTCCCTCCGCCCGCCTGTCTGTATGTGCAAAATTCGAATCCGGTCTATTTCTTTCTTATTGAGAAAAAATTGGAAGTTCTTTCTTCACACATATATAATTTGTCATTATCCTTTGCATGACGTTTATTTCTATAAAATTAACTCTTATTCCACTTACAACTGGAGCCATTCAAAATCACGTGATGTAAATAAGATTATAAATTCTGAATTGATATGATGTTAATTTTGAATCTCAGAACATCTTGCGCACACAATGGCGAGTTAATTATTGCAGTAAATAGTATATTCTGTTAAAACAGAAATATCCGAGATGAGGAATATTAGCTGCAATGTCTCTTAAGATATCAATTAAATAAAAATGTGGTTTTTTTATATAGGTTTACCGAATGTCGAAGTAAACATATTATATTTTCTTTTCATAGAAAATGGATACCAGAATGTTCGTTTTCACGTTGATACACATTTACAACGTTTTTGCAAAGAAGATGAAACAAGACTTAGACAAACAGTTGCTAATATAGTTGGTTGTGAGATTGGAGAAGTTTCTGTAAATGGATATCTTCCCTCATCCAGTTTGTTTGTAGTTTTGTCAATTAAATTTATATATGTACATCGACTTTTACCTTTAAACCAACACGACAAAGACGAGCTTAGCAAACTGAACATCGACTTTTTAAAGGTTGGCCCAATAATCCACCACGTAGAGCGTTCAAAAGGTGACCCTTGGTTTCATTTTAAATCAAATAATTGTTGTTGATCATTTTGCTAGGAAAGCCAAAAAAGTGTACAAGTATTTTTTTTCAAATACAATCAAAAGTTTCACTGCATAATTTAATTCTGAAGGTTTTACAGAAAACATTTTAATTTGTTATAAATAAAGAAAAGGAATGATGTTTGTTGTATATTTACGTTTGTGAACGGAACATGATGCTTCAATCAATCAAAAAATTTATTAGTCTTTATAATTTACACTTTTAACAAGATTTTGTTTCGGATAGCTACTTTTTGTGGATTTCTACAATATTTTCTTTAAAATGTGGTTATATAGAATATGTTATTTTTAATAAACAGCTCCTACGCTTAGAAACGCAGAAAAAATCGACTGTCCACAACCTCAAATAAGAATTGTAATATCCAGTGAATCATCACTGAAGGACCGGTCAGAAAATGATGGTAAGGTTTTTTTGCACTCTATAAATAAGGAATTTTCTTTTATTGGATCAGTTAAAAATCAAATCAGATGGGTACAATATATGGCATATATTTGCTCAAGCCATGTCATAAATTTAAAACAGTAATCACATACAGAATAACGAAAGATGTCTACTTCGCTTAATTTTTTACGGAATATACACTGTTATCATAAATGTAGTATTATATCACTTCTCTTTGGAGTATTGAAACTGTTATTTACATTGACATGGTAAGGTTGAGTAAAATAAGATAACTTATACAATGTTTGAAAGCGATTTCAAGTTTATTGAAATTGAAGCGTTCTTCGAGATATGTAAAATACCATTTACGAAGCAATTATGTTAAACAATGCGGTTATTTCTTAGTTTTATCTACAGAATTTTCACTTAATCAAGTCACCCTTAAGCAATGGCAAGAGGACAACAAATTGTTTGTGGAAAGAAATGCGAGTAAAGAAGTTGAACGACTATTGGATAGTCAGAACATGGTAATTGTGACAGGTCACCCAGGATCTGGGAAATCTGAAATCGTGCATCACGTTGCTCTTAAACTTAGAAAACAAGGTTGGAATGTGAAAGTCATTCACACTGTGAGGGTGATGATACAAATTATAAATTCATTCACACGTGGTCTAAATGATAAAACCATTTTTGTACTAAATGATCCAATTGGCAAAGATTCATTTGATGAAATAGAATATACTATATGGAGAAAATATGAGGAATCTTTAAAGGTTTGTTTAAAGAAAATCAAACTTCTTATGTCG
Source organism: Magallana angulata (assembly GCF_025612915.1). NCBI lineage: Eukaryota > Metazoa > Mollusca > Bivalvia > Ostreida > Ostreidae > Magallana > Magallana angulata. The sequence goes on from NC_069112.1 coordinate 32,335,320, forward strand.
TGCAGAAAATATATTTTGAGTGATGATAAAGTAAAGGGACTTTTAAAAAATGAATCAACAATAGTAGATATAACCTGCAATCAATTTAAATTGAGTTATGAAGAAAAAGAAAAAATATGGAGAAAGCACGCTCTTGACGAAGATGTATCTAAAGAGGAATTAAAGCAAATTGTCCAAACAGAAACGTATTTTCCTTTATTATGCAAACTATATGTTCACCATAAAATCAATAAAAAGGAAAAACTAAGATTTTTCAAAGCACCAGTAGAGCTTTTTGAAGAGGAATTACGAAATTTCAGAGAATCATGCAAAGAAAAATACTGTGCTTTAATTCTCCTTGTATTGTTTAACAATAAATTTTGCGTTGAAGATATAAGGGGGTCCGTGATATCAAGAAACAAGTATGAATTTGCTTTAGAAGTGTGTGAAATGAAGAAAGACACATCAACTTATGAAATTATTAACGCTTTTGAAGCTCTACAAGGATCTTTTGTCAAGAAAATTGGCGATACGTATCATTTTTATCACGACCTTATTATGGGAGTTACCGGCCTTGTGTTTGGAAAAGACTATCCTTTTCAAATAATACATTATGCAGATATTGGTTTTCTAAAACAAAAAGTTAAATTAAGTCATCACGACACGAGAGATCGATTCACTATATATTTAAGTGACAAATACATTTATGCTCTTGGGGGAAGACTTTTTAATGGTATTTTAGGAGAACATTTACTAGATATTGTACTCAACCCCTGTTTAAAGGACGCAAGAGTGATTGACGTTTTTATCAAGGAATTGGAACGCCATCCAGAAAAACTGAAAATGCTGCTTGAAAAGAAAAGGCTTCAAATTGATAATCAAGAAATGAATCAGCCGATCAGTCATTGGTTTTGGTCTAAACTTGCATTTGTGAGTTTAAAAGACAAAATATCGCCTCTTTGTGCTATTATCATATTTTGCGATACACGGTTATCCTTATATTGTCTAAAATCCCTTCAACAAATGCCAAACTATCTTATAGGCAATTCTGTTTTTTCTTCTATATGCTGCAATGGCTCAAAATATATGTTTGCTATGCTCAGAAAACATCTTGCTAGAAAATCATTGACAGAGAAATGGAAGTTTTTTTATCCAATACACATTGCATCCGTATTTAAAAATAACGAAATACTGCGTGAACTGCTTCAGATGGGTGCCGATGTGAATCTCAAGACTGCCAATGAAAATTACTGGACTCCATTAACGCTAGCAGCAGCTAGAAACAATACTGAAGAAAACGAAGAAACTGACATTAAAAAATCTCTTCAGTTAAGGCGCCATGACACGGTACAACTTTTATTAAGTAACAGCGCATGTATCAATTTATGTAACGGAGACGGGGCAAGTCCTCTTTATATAGCTTGTGAAGCTGGGCATGAAGACCTCGTTAAACTCTTTCTATACAGTGAAGCAGACATTAACTTACGCATGAAAAGTGGAGCCAGTCCTCTTTACATTGCTTGTCAAGAGGGACACGGTATAATTGTTACCCTTTTACTGAAACAGGGAGCAGTCCTTAATTTAAGAACAAAAGATGGACCTAGTCCTCTCTCTATAGCTTGCAAAAAGGGATACACTGAGGTTGTTCAACAATTAGTGCATTATGGAGCTAACATTAATGTTTGTAATAAATATGGAGCCAGTCCTCTCTTTCAAGCTTGTCAGCAAGGACAAGAAGGCATTGTTCAGCTTTTACTCAGTTATGGAGCAGATATTAATTTAAGTAATGAATATAAAGCAAGCCCTCTCTTAACAGCTTGTTTACACGGACATGTTAGCATTGTACAACTTTTACTAGAAAATGGAGCAGATGTCAATTTGTGTAACAAATACGGAGCCAGTCCTCTCTATGTAGCTTGTAAACATGGACAAAATAGCATTGTACAACTTCTCATTACTTATGGAGCAGATATCAATTTATGTATGAAAAACAAAGATAGTCCTTTCCATATATCTTGTAAAAATGGATATGATAAAATTGTTGAACTTCTGATGAGTAATGGCGCACTTATCAATTCATGTAATGAAAACGGACACAGTCCTCTCCATATTGCTTGTCAACATGGACATAATACAATTGTACAACTTCTACTGCATAATGGAGTAGATATTAATTTATGTAACGCGAACAAAGTCAGTTCTCTCGATATTGCTTGTCAACGCGGATATGATGACATTGTTCAACTTCTAAGGAATCATGAATCATGCATGTAGTAAATGACAAACCAGTACCTTTTTCTACAGAGTAATATAGCAGACATTGATTAGTAAACGTATGATAAAATCAGTCTTATATTTAGTGGATAAAAATGTTTTTCACTATGTGGCCAAAAGGATTTCAACAAACATGGCGAACGTCATCACATCTTTGCTTGCTTCGAATTTTATTTTTATTCCTGACGCGTAACGAAGTATATTCAGGGCATAATATCAGGGTGTGAACTAAATGGGTAATAAATAATTAAAAGGAACCATTACTGGTTCCCAGAGGCAGACAATATCCAGTATGGGAGCTAATATAAACAATATCGAAAAAAAGGAGAACTTTCAAGTGCTGTAAAGGAACGAATCGCAATGTTGAATTAAAAGGGATTAAACAAAATAAATGAATTTTTGGGAATACACCGGAGAACAGTTGAAAACATTATGAAGAATTTTTTTTTAAAAGGAAAGTGATGAAAACGATTCCCAAAGTAGTAATCCACGAGTGACAGATTTGAGGGGTGATCGGAAACTTTATTGAATTCTTAAAACGAATCGTAGGTAATCTTTACAAGATAAAACTTTCACATTTAATAGAAAAGAAGGAAGTTTGTCCAAGGGCACTGTGAGGCGACGACTACACGAGGAAGGCTATAAGCGTATAAGCATAGCATAACCACGCTGAATTCTTAGGTGTCGATGGAAAAGACATTGGAAATTTGAACCGTGGCAGAAAGTACTTTTTCAAAGACGAACTACACGAAGTAATTGGGAAAATAACTTCGTTAGTTTAACAAGAAAAAAACGTCTGGGAAGTGGAAGTCCTACTGTCTTAACCAACGCAAGGGGATAAGCCGGTTGCCAGGATAAAAGAATAAAACCAGTACTTGCAAATATACTAGTATACTATCAACATTGAAAACTAATCTTGACTGTCAGCCATGATTTTTTACTTCCTACAATTACAACAATTGTGTCTAGATATGTATTGAGACTTTGTATCTAAAGCCAATATGGCGAATGGTTTATTTTCTAAAGCAGCATGAGCTTCAATATTCCTATCGAAAGTGTTTACTGTAACATTTTTAACAACTACGTATACGAGAAATAAGAAATTGTTTGAATACCTTTGTTAGTATTACATGTATTACTTGTATTTCTGTATTAAACGTCCTCATAACAGCAAAATTACATTAGTGAAGGCCTGTACGAATATTGGTTATTTATGTTCGTTAGTCCATTTTCTTCTGGTAAAAATTATTTCAAAAAATTTAATGCAGCTCATATTCTTTAAAAGTTTTTGAATTTTTTTAATTAAGGTGTTTAAAAAACAGTTGAATCATAATATATATATATATATATATATATATATATATATATATATATATATATATATATATATATATATATATATATATATATATATATATATATATATGTTGTATTTTTTTTGTTTTAGATTTAAATTATAACTGATTGTAGTGCTTAATTTAATGTGTTCAGTAAGCAAAGAGTATGCAATATACATAGATTTAGAATCAGTGTATTTTAAAGTTTTTCTATGTAATTATAATGTTAAAATCAAATTTTTAGGTCGCCTAAGTAAACTCAGGAGACCTATTGCTATCTGTTTTGGTCCGTCGTCATGCGTCGTGCGTAACAATTTACATTTTTAACTTCTTCTTAAAAACTACAAGGCTGATTGTTACCATTTTTGGTGTGAGGCATCTCTATGGTAAGAGGAATTTAAATTGCTCTACCACTCCCCAGAGCGCCACATGTGGGGCCAAATATGCCAAAAAAGCAAATCAAAAATCTTCTTCTCTACTCCCACACATGTAAGAAAAACACTGGTTGCATAGTTATGCTGTCCATTAAGCCCTCTACCAAAATTGTGAAATTCATGGCCCCTGGGTCAGGGGTTCTGGCTCTAGGGTGGGGCCAATATGGTCATATAGAAAAATGTATTAAATCTTAGAAAATCTTCTTCTCTACTCCCATATATATTTGTTAAAAACTAAATGCATTATTAGGATGTCCATGAAGCCCTCTACCACGATTGTGAAATTCATGACCCCTGGGCCCGGGGTTCAGGCTCAAGGGTTGGACCAATATTGCCATTTAGTTAAAATGTATTAAATCTAAGAAAATCGTCTTCTCTACTTCCATATATATTTGTTAAAAACTAAATGCATTATTATGATGTCCATGAGGCCCTCTATCAAAATTGTGAAATTCATGACCCAGGGTCAGGGATTTAGGGTTAATTTATTACAATTTTATTATAGGCTTAAACATTTGTGACATTAAATTCATTAATCAATGGTTATTTTCATAATTTCATCATTTATTTTAGATGTTACATATTTTAATATATTTGTGAACATTTCCTCCTGATAAATAAAGAATTCAACGTTTAATACATGTAGATCCTATTCTTTTCAAGTCACTCTTGATAAATAATTTTATTAATAAAAGATATATTTTAATCGGTTTCCCGACTGGAAGAAAACTTCACTATTTCAAATTTAATTTAACAGATTGATAATATTTAAAGCACATTGGGTCTGTTAAAAAATCATTTCAAGATGACTTTAAAAAGATATATTTAAACGGATTATATCAAATAAATTATATTTGATATAATGAATAATGCATGAAAAACAAAGGATTACAAATATTTATGAAATATGTTGATAGATTCTTTAAGACTTGCGTAACAAAGGTACGCATACAAACATGTCCAGAAAACAACACTAATTTAAAAAGAAGAATTTGAGAAAAAAAACAAGGCATAAAAAGGAATGTAAACTTACACAGTTAAAGTATATTGCCAGGAAGATCAGGAAGATCAGGAAAACTTGAACAAAATAGACATGCAAGCCCCTAAATGCCATTCTTTTATACTGTGAGGTATGACCGTAAATATTACTTACAAACATCGAAATGGTCCAATATATTAACATTTAGTATAATAAGATAGTTCGTGTACATTAAGACCATGTTAGATTTATGTTGCAGTTTGGACATAGGTAATAAACAGAAATTCTTTAAATACCGGTATTAAACGTTAATGATACATGTAATATCATTTACTAGTTTGGACGTATAAATGCACGGCATAATTTGTGAGACACTTTTCGCCTGTGATATTTCCTATATTAAGCCTAATTTAAAGTAACAATTATCTTTCAGATAAAATTCTATCATTTTCAAAACAATCTGCTTCATTTGCGCAGCCACCAGTGTTAAAATTCCATAATTAGGCTTGAGTGATAAAAGTAATCAAATATTATATAGCAAAACATAGGTCAGTACATTTACAAATAACTAAATGAAGCTTTAAAGCGGCATGGTCACGAGTTTGGTAAAAAAAAATATTTCTCTCATTTAAATGTTCGCAATGCTTCAGTAAGGCATTTTAAAACAGACAACCAGAATTTGAGCGTCATATGTTGAGTTATAAGCAAGTTACAGAGCTTACAACTCTTTTTATGTAAACAAACCCTTTGTTAACATTTTGAATGTCAAACAAACAAAAATATTTAGACCTAAAATGAATGTGCTAAATATTGGGAACTGTTTAATTATATTTAAAATGAATATTAAGATATAGATTTTTACTGGTATTTTAAACCTATGTAAACACTCTATGAAACAAAGGTATTGTTATGAAGCATCATTGAAAGAATTTTTATCTTGAATTTCATAAACCTGTAGGCACCTTGCATTTACTAGAGCTTGACCTTAAGGTAAAATTGACTGGTTTAATGTCCATCATTTTATTTTTTTCAGTATTTTAACAATACAATTAAAATTTTAACAGTATGTGTTCAGACAATTCAATTTTGTTAAACATTCACCTTTACAATGTTTATCCAGGAGTCACAATTTCTACCAAACTTGGACTTTAGTTAGTATTGAATCGAATTCCATCCGTATATTTGCAACTCACAACTAATGTCAAAGCATTTTTACATTAAGTGAATAGTTCAAATTTGATTTTAAAAAGGGTACTTACATGTAGTAGCCTTGAGTCATTTTAGGTTCAAAGAACGGTTCCTCAGAGAGGATAATAACCTTAAAGCAAATTACATGATAAAAGTTGTGAACTAACCGCAAAAACAAAGCAAATGAGAAATCAAGTTGTCTACAGTTTTTCGTAAGGAAAGGTTTGGGCATGTAATAAACTAGAGACTGTGATACCAGATTTATCTGTTGGTAGTTATTACATGTATCTTATAGCATTGGAAACATTACACAAGTGGTAGTCTTACATTTCTATTTCATGAACGCCAATTTCAGTAGGGTATTTGACATGACAAAAATTTTGCGTTTAAAGATGACTAATCATACATGTCACGCTTTATTGTTGTATGCATCCGTTTTTTAAGATGCCAATTCATGCGTGTCAGCTTGTGAGCTACAGCTGGTTATCTTAAACAGGTTGCCCTCACTTCCTGCAGGGCCTTTTTGAATTTCTTAAATTAAATATTTGGTCAACTCTTGTCAGATGAGACTCACGTACCTGTGACCACGTGACAAGGCATACTATATTAAGTTATTTGTTTCTTTTTTTTATATGATCTATTTTTTTTGTTTTAATTGTGGAAAGGAGGGGGTGGTATTAAAATACACATCCCAGAAACAGATCTAAAATACATTTAGAAAGGATAAATCGCAATCAATTTTTATTTCTTTTGATAAAAATATTTTTTTAAATGAATTTTTATGAACATTAGTTTATTTTGTTCAGATATCCATACATGTAAATGTCAACTGTTGCCTATCCTTGTCCACTTCTTTTAAAGCTGCGCTGAGGTCAAAAGATGCAAGGCTAAAAAATACATACGGATTATCAATATTTAAAAATGAATAAATTAACACATTTATTTAAGAATTACTTCTGATCTCTTATCAATGAGACGAGGAGTTGTTAAAAATAAACGTATGTGAAAAAAAATTACATATGTACCGCAATTAAATCTTACAAGTATTTCCTAGAAAAAATCCACATAAGCCAATCAAAGATATAGTTTATTGTCATTTTTGTAAAATTCACAATTTGATGAACCTCTTTTTCGACAAATAAATAATTATTAACTAAAAACTAAACTAAACGTATGTTGAATATAAACTAAACAATCAAGATAAGTGACCAACTGCCAGAGCTTTGATATAACTTTTAATGATTAATCATACATTCACAAATATGGAACTTTATACAAAAAAAAACTAACGAATTTAACAATAAACATGCAAACAGAAACAGCTAAAGACTAAATGCTGTCACTGGACAGTAATAGCTGCACCAAGCGTTTGCCCCTAAATAACACTGTTTTGTACCAGTTTAATTAAAAATGAATGCCACATGCAAGTTCCGGTAATACATTTAACAATTATAATTTTCGTAACTGAAGGATGAGATCCCTTCCTATAATTATGATAATACAAATGAGCAGCACTTTATGTGCAATTTGGGGTTGAACTGTTTGCATATAAAGTTAAGTAATTTTAAGTTAATCAATAATATTAATATTTCATATCATGGAAAGCATAATTGTCTATATATTTATTACAAACAAAATTAGTTTATTCCCCCTCCCCGCGGCGGTTGCCGGCTTTAAATTTGCTTCCGTGTGTCTACATGTATATCATCGTGTGCACGGATTTAGAGAAGAGGTGGGAGTGAGGGGCCCATAACCTCCCCCGCCCCCATGAAAATTAATTTGTATAAATAGTAAAATAACCAAAAATACACCTTGGACCCCAATGCTCTAACAGACATGTAAACGCTCTAACCCATTGCGCTTCAATGTTAGGTAACATTATTTTGGGGGAAAATATCATATTTATACTTTATCAATAATAATAACCTTTATTTATCCAGGAATACACGATTAGCTGTAGCTAGTTTACATCTTGGTCCTGCATTAAAACATATTTCACAGGATGAATCTCTGCCATTCAGTCAACTGAATGATAACTGAATTGTCTGGAAAGGCGACTGAATGGCACACATATGACATTCAGTCACATTTCAGTTACCTTTCAGTCACCTTTCAATTGACTGAATGGCAGAGATTCATCCTGTGTTTACCATCCTACATATCATAATGATAAAATTATCATCTAAATATAAACACACATATTTATAGGATATACAAGCACATTACTGTCTTAGTACATGGTAATATACATGTTACTGTTACAATATGTATTAAATAGTGAGGTTTAAAAGGACTATAATAGTTAAATAATAGCTCTATTGAGATACTCCCTAAGTTACAAAGATTTAGAATTACTTACTGAAGTAGAGTTTCGGACATTTTGAGAACTTCTGTTCCAAAAGAAATGCCGACTATAGGAACGTCTGTAATTTTCTGTTTTGGGACGTGGTAAATATAAAAGGTTTGACATAAAATCATTTGATCTGGTTGGACAACAATTAACATCATCTTGTTTATCGAAACACAGAAAGATAAGCAGGCATTTGGTTGTGTAAAAACTTGTATAAAAAGATCATTTGTTTAAACATAAAATAATCCTTAATTTGCATCCATGCTAAACAAGTAAAAAAAAAACTAATAGGAGTAAAGATATCACGTACATTTAACAATATTCTGGCGGCCCTATTTTGCAGTTTGAACAATTTCTTTAAATACAGTTGGTTGTTTACATTGTGGAAACACAATGCTATTAAAAACCTTCTGTGATGCATTTGGAGGCATACAATAGCTCACACTCCTATGTAGACACCTTCATATGAATGGAAAAAATGAATGATGAGTTGCGTCACCTACGTACAGATTAACAATACTTACAACTGAAGCATTTAACCTTACCATTTTTAAATTCTTTACCGGTGTTATATAATGCCTTTTCCCCTGGCAATCTTTCCCCCGGAAAAATGGCTACATGGAGTTTTTCCCCCACGGAAAGCTGACTTTATCGCGGGTTTCCCCCCTTTTTATAGCCAGATTACCCCCATGGAAAACCTACTATATAGTGGAGTTTCCCCCTGTTTTACATTCTGGTCATGTTTATGGCTGACCATTCGAGGCAATAATTTGCTATACCTGATATGATATTGATTTATCATTATGATGGATAATTATGGCATTTTTTAATACATTGAATAAAATACATGATTTTTTCACCCCTGATATGAACAAAGGTACGGGACTTTATAACATTCATGCGTCATTATCATTTATTTCACCTTTTGTCACATCTTTTTGTAACACCTTTTACACAGATTTCTCAATACGTCGAATCTTTTTCATCTAGTCGATGTTTACCTACAGTTTTGACTTCGACGTAATGAACACCTCAGAATACGGTTTGGAACTTTAATTTTCCCATGTATTTTTATTTATGTATAAGCTCATCCCATGAAAAATACCGTTAGAATTGACGGTCTTAAAGAAGGCGTCTTCTCGTTATCATACTTCTTATCATAAGAAATTTATGAAATTTTGACACAGTCAAACGGATTATATTACCAAATGATTCTATCAGTTTAATCAAATTTGACCTTTTTGTTTTCGCATAAAGGTCAAGTCAAGGTCTCTACCTTTATCCTCAACGTAAATGATGATTAAACTAAGTGTAGCTCTTTATAGTTCTGTAGACATTTGTTTAAGATTTGAAGATTTTATTCTTCAATGAAATTATAGAATATCAGATTGTCAATCAGCTTTTACTACTAAATTAGAATAAATATTTATACTAAAATTGATATTGCTTAGTCCGGGTTTCGTCTAATTTACTTAAATTTTGAAGAAATTTTGACTACTTTTGTATGCTTCCAATGGTAAAATATTTCTGATTTTTATGCATAACAAAAACTTTATATAAAGATATAAATTGACAGAAAAGCTAATATATTGACCATTTGATAAGAGAGAAAAACTGATTTTAGTGATTTTTTCACACAAATCAATGTATAGAATGGGTGAAAAAACTTATAAAAATGTAATTTGATAGGCAAATCATATTTTGAAAACATATTCTGAAACCCAAGTATCTTATCAATAGTTCTTATCAGTAAAAAAATCCAACATTAATATTATGTTTTTTAATGCTAAAACAGACTCATTAATCTGCAGCAATTCTAAATTACAAAGCATTGATATTTTCCAACGCCAATATTACACCAAAAATATAGTCCTTGTTAGATTCTAAACATTGAATACTGTTTCTATGCCAAGTTGTATGATAATAAAAAAGAAAGAAAAATATACTATTTTAATTTCCTTTCATATTGATTTAATGAACAATTAATCAAATTTACGTTTGACAAGAGGAAAACCAGAAAAGACTCCTTCCCTATCAACAATAATATATATATATATTTTTTTTAATATCAAACGACAAACAGGGTGCAATGATACTGTAACGTACCGAGCTACTTGTACTGCCAGGGGAAGGGTTCGTGCCTGGTCTTTTCCAGGGTTTTCGGTGTACACTAACAAAGTCTTATAATATAATGATTTTCTATTGATTGTCAAAAATGATTGGTATAGCCTAACCTTACTTAGGTTAATAATTAACAAGGAATTTCAGAGAATCTAGAATATTTACAAACAAAACAAGGGGTATGAAAAAATATATAATTGACACTGTGTGTGATGTACTGGTGCTGCCTTGTTCAGGTCGGACAGTACACACCCACAGTGACAATCCACTGAGGTCAACCACTCAGCTAAAATGACTGACCGTCCTCAGATTACCGCATATACTGTAGGCTGCCTTATTCAGGACGGACAGTATATGTGGTAACCCTTCAACCACTGTGCACACTGTAGGCTGCCTTATTCAGGACGGAGAGTGAGCACAACGGCCTGGACGACAGTCTGATCAGCCACCAGAGAAAGGAACCATGGCTAGCCTCTCCGAGGAAAGCCTACTGTGAAAGACTGACAAGCCAAAATGACTGCATTGCCTACAGTACCAAGAGGACAATCTCTCTTTGGCCTATCAAAAACACTTAACACCGTTATGAACGGGCAAGCTCTGTATTGACACAATACCTTTTATTAAATTTCACCAACTTCCTCTCTCTGCGGCTGATTTCCAGCTAAGCAGCCGACAGCTGATTCACTGTCGTATTTATACCCTTGTATCACGTGACATAAACAAAGGAACTAAAAGAAAAACCCGGTCCGGGCCGAACCTCAAATATCCGGAATTATTACAATACGTTGAGAAACTGAAATGTTTTACTTCGATTGATGGGGTTCTAAATCATGGGTTAGGTTTATTATAATTGATTATGTATTAAAAGCATGTGTAAAATTAGTATTTACAATTTTGTTTTTAAAGTTACGGATATTCATATTCATATTTTTAAGCACATTTTTACGAAACGGGAGGTTTTATGATGTAAGCATTTTTTTAAAAAATGAAATGACCTCAAAACCAAAACAAAGTCGATATCTTTGTTAGTTACTTTGGAAAATGTGAAATGAAGCCTGAACTAACCTTATGTATTCATTCACTAGTTGCTAATTTTTCTGCTCTTTAGTTTGCAATGTGATTTATAGATATACAACGTTGAAAAGGGTGCCATATTAAACAAGACAAACGATTCACTTACTTAAAAATATTATGTACCATTTTATTTCTCATTTAACGAGGGTAATTACAGCGAATTACAGAATTCCGGTAGAGTTTTCAATAGCTTGCTAGATTGATCAATATGGTATTTAATTTGGTCAGAAAGGAATCACATCAAGTCTAGGTCATGTGATTACTCAGGTATGACAGCAATAGCGAGTTAATCTAGTAAACATTTTCATATTTTGAGCTTGTTTTGTCTCTTACTGTTATCCTACATTACTGGTTTAAAAGTTTGAACTAATAAGCAGGCACAGCACAAACATACTATTAGTGCTGTTTGTTGCACCAGGAATCGGGGAAACAAAATGTCTTATGCTTTTTTGCAGGAAAAAAATATCTCCTTTTTAAGGTTATGCTTTTCTCTTTTGTTTGTTTCTTCAGAAATGTCTTTTAAATAACATTATTTGAAAAACAAAATTCAAATTACAATTGATGCTCTATATAATCCAGTGCTGTCTAGATGAACAATCTTTTAAAAAGTCTATGGATAGAAAAAAAGTGTTCTAGAGGTTTCTTTGTGCAAAATGAATGGATTGAGTGCAAAATTACAATTTACACTTAGGACCTAGATTTAAACTTGAATTGATACCTTGCTGACCAAATTGAAAACCCTTTTGAGCAATCTAACAAGCTGTTAAAAACTCTTCCGGTATTCTGTAAATCGCTGCACAACCCCCCCCCCCCCCAAAAAAAAAAAACTAACACATCTTTTGCGATGAGCTGACTTAGTTTTTTGCGTGGACCCTGAGGTCCACGCAGAAAATATATAAGCGAGGTTAAACCGGATGCTATGGGGAAAATTCAGCCTGCGCATGAGCTAGCCTGGTTCCTATGCGTAATGGGTTGCTCAGGGAACCAGGCTAGCACACCTTTATCTGAATCGGGATTCCATACCATATGCACATAAAAGTTCAAAGGCGCTGTAATTGTAAAGTTGTCGGTAAACATTACAGAAAGAAAGTATTCCTTTTAAAGAAATGATCGGCATGTGATAAACTGTCAGTATTATGAAATAAGGTAATGTTAAGCCGAAACTACAGCATGCATCAAATAGCATAATTTATAATGTTTTGTTGTTTTCCGAATACACATGTAGCTTAACGAAGGCGAGGCTATAGTACTCCCCGATTAAAATTACTTAGGCATTTAAGTTTGCTTGAATAATTATGTGACTCTATATAATAGATGATTGAATAATTATGTCACTGTATAAAAGTTTCTCAAGAAAGTTGCATCAAAATATGAAATTGGTTTACACATTTATAGTATTGCTGTCACTGCATAACGTAGTTACATGTCACAAAGTAGTGTGAAGCTCAATGTGTGCGCAAAAAGTAGAATTCACCGAATGCCTGATACTTTATATGCAATCTTCATTAATATAGATCATAATTATTTTAGAAGTATGAACCCTTTGCATTCTGAGATTAAAAGTCAACTATGCATATATATACGTAGAACTATTTTAACAAGAGCTTGGACTTTGGGTAGTTGTGTCAAACAGCAATGTGACGTAGGCCTGTCTATTTCATTGCTGGCCACTCAGCTATGGCTCTTTGAAATCAACAAGATCTGTCTGGCTTTTGAGCTTAGGCTACGCATTCGGTGTATATTTCGCCTTAATCTAGTGTCATTTTTAACTTGTTTTGACGCAAGAAATAGATTGTTACTTCCTACTGAAAGTCCAAGGCCTTCTTAAAATGGTTCTAATACAACATACAAATTTAGTGAAAGCAGGGGTCTAGAGTCGGTGGAATCTGTGATAATTTTAAGGCTTTCACGTTTTCGTTGGAAACACATGCAAATGGTCCACGTATTGCAGTCCTTTTTTAAAGGACAGCAACTTGTTTTAATATAAGCTTGTTCTTCTTGTCAATAAACAAGTAAAAAAGCCATACATAAAAATGAGCTTAGGTTGGTTATTTATTTTTGTTTTTCAGTTGCTACTTTTATGAATAAAAGTTCATTGATTTATTTATCTCGTTATCTATTATACCATTAGTCATCATATGAACTTATTTAATTCTTTGAAGAATAATTAATTTACTCGCGTACCTTTTTAAAATATTTTTGTTCGTAAATTAAAAAAAAGAGTGGAATTAAACGTAATTTTCAATAATTTTGATAAAGAAATATATGAGTGCATGTGTAGTTTTAAATGATGTTTTTACTTTTAAATGACTGTAAAAATATGTTCATGTGGTTATCTATAGTATTTGAGACATGGGGCCCTAAGAATACACTATTCTTTGTAATTGGATTTCAAACATCGGGGTCGGAAACAAAGAAAGCCCTTACTCTGGGTGCTAGAATTTTCAGTGTTATCTACTAGTGGTATACCACTACCACTGTGACAATATAGTTAAGTTGTCATCTCTAGAACTTGAGATTCGGTGCTCCACTTATATAACATTATACAATCATTATAGAACATTATACAATCATTATAACGGGATTATACATGTTAACATGGGGTCCTGAAACATCGAAGGCCCCTACCCTGAGGGCTGAAATTTTTAGAGTCATCTACAAGTGGTAAACCAATGCCACTGTGAATATATGGTGATATGGTCATCTCTAGTTTATGAGATATTGGACCCTAAATAAAATGAACTATAATCATTATAATAAGATTTTAATCATCGGGCTCTGAAACACCGCAAACAAAATTTCTCTAAAACAGATTTTTAGCCTAGATAAAATTTGCACAAACAGACAAGCAGCCTGATAGATTTATAAATAAAATTCTTAAAACATTTTCACTTACAATTTCAGATCACAGAATTATGCATATAAGTGTAAATCTTGTAAAACCAAGTACTTTTTCAATCAATACCTTAATTAAGTTCTATATGTAATTCGATTACACACATGTTCAATTTTCAGCATTGTCTATAAAAATAATAAATTGGCACAAACAAAACTTAACCTGTACAAATGATTGCAGATATATGTAACCTGGGGGTGTAGAAACAGTGATTTTAATCCGTATTGAATTTCCATAAATATGTTTTTATAAAATCTAAAAAAAAAAAGTGAGGGAGAAACTCCTCTCCTCTATGGGGAAAACCTACTATAAAGGAGCTCCTATATGCTATTATATAGTAGTTATTTTGGAGGGGGTACTATGGGGGAAAGAAGCAGCATTTTAATTTATTTGGGATTTCATATGGGCCATGAAGGAATCCATAATTGCAGAAAACTACATAACCAGCTAACGTGGATAATGTAGGTTTTGCAATGCTCGCTGCTTTAATACTTCCATGAAACAACAGAAAGTACCTCCTTTTATGTATGATTACTTCTTAGGTACCATGTTTTAAATATATAATATAGCATATTTGATGCTATTTGCATTAAACAGTTCATTATCAAGCCATATAAAAAAAAGTGTCAAAGAATTTTGAATGATTTTTAAATGAGACAAAACGTATTTACCAACATAGCAAGTGACACACAGTTTATAGAGTTGTCAAAGAACACCTGCTCTAAACACCTTATCAAGCTACAAACACCATTACCTCTTTCAGGATCTGAATCCCACGGCTAAGATTCTGCATCTAAGTCGTTGAAGTCCATAAGTAGGTCCAGATGTATCGCCCGAGCAAGTTTAGTTGAGAAAGAACAATTAATAACTAGTAGACTAATTGTTCTCGAACAATTAAAGGTCTTTCCACCTTAATATTTTAATAAGTTGCTCGATTGCTCAATAAGGTATACAAAAAATATCATACCTACAATACAAATTGGAAAACCACAAACCCATAAGTGATTTTAAAAGTTGTTTTTTTTATTTCAAGCCATTTCTTTTAGAATTCCATGTTATTTATCGTAAACATCTATTAAACTACTTTTCTGAATTGTTTTTGCACTTACTCTGTACAAAACTGAGCCAAGTGAATATTCTTTACACAAGCATATACAGAGAAAACCTAATAATAGAAGAACGTGTTCTAGAGGCTAGTTATCTTTATACGATATAAATGGGTTGACTGTAAAAACAACTTCCACTTGAGTAACCACATGACGTGATGTGATACCTGGCTGACCCAACTGAATACCTAATGGCGCAATCCAGCAAGCTACTGAAACCCTTACTATAATTCTGTATTTCAAACAATATGAAAATTCATAAATTTACAGATTTACAAATGACCTTGACCTTTGACCATTATTACAGTTTGTTCGGCCAAAGTAGACGCCTCCATCCCAAGTGGTCCGAAGTCTCTATCATAGATAGTAAAAACGTTGGAAGTGGTTTTATCGAAGTTTCAATACTTTCAAGGGCAATAACTGCTAGAAGGGGGCCTCAGATCCTTCCGGTATGAATAGATTGAAGAACCCTCGAAGTATACTGAAGACATTGGTTAAAGTTTTAATCTCTTATGGTTTAAGAGGAGTAGCGATAACAAGTATTTAGTATAAATGGGGCAATAGCTCTATAATTATTCAAAGGTGTGAGCCAAGGGGCTATATTTTAAAATGTCTTTAGATGTCCTATTACATCCATGAACAAGTTTTTCTCTAGCAACCTAAACAAAAGAATTCTAAAAACTCATTAATTAACAAATAACCAAATGACCTTTGACCTTTGACCTTTAATGTCATTCTGTTCGGCGAAGGTAGACACTTTCATCCATATTGGTCCGAAGTCTCTGTGATAAGTGATAAAAAAAGTTGGTAGTGATTTTATGGAAATTTGAATGCTTTCATGGGCAATAACTACTAAAAGGAGGCCTCAGATCCTTTCGGTATGAATAGTTTGAAGAACCCTCTAATTGTATTTAAGACATTAGTAAACGTTCCAAATCTCTATCTCTAATGGCTTCAGAGGAGTAGCGATAACAAGCATTTCCTTCTCGGAGGGCAATAACTCTGTAAATTCTGGGAGTTTTTCGACAAAGGGTCAATTGGTACCATAACTTTTAATGAGCAATTACATAAAGTTTAAGTTGTTTGATAACCCTAATAACAAAAAAGTGACCCCGAGGTAAGAAGAAGAAGAAGAAGAAGAAGAAGAAGAAGAAAATAAGAGGTCTTTCGCCTGAAAGATGGAAAGACCTAACTATAAAAAAAGGTTCTGCTCTAAAAATTAACAAGGTCCATACGCCGACACCCAGTGTATACTATAAGCCCCCCCCCCCCCCTACTTCGTTTCGTTAAACTAAAAGTTCTTAAAAAGATAATTTCTATAATTTGTTGTAAATACAAAGTCGAAAATCAAAGCCTTCCCAGTTCTAGGTGTGTCCTTGCAGAACAAGTAACAGGATGAGCCATGCTGCTTTCAAAGAACAGGACAAAGATAGGTGGGCAACTTTTGATGTATGTAATAAAACAAATTAAATATGGTTGTCACAGTGTGATGTACATGTAATCTAAAGATGAATATTAAATCGAAAAATACATTTTGAAAAAAATAACCAGTGATTTATTTTTATTTTTGATGATATGGGTATCATTTTTTTTCAAGATATATGAAAAAAAAATACTTTGAATAGAGATCACGAATACTACAGGATGAACTAACTTCTCCCACATGCTGCTTTATAGTCAACAGGCTTTATAAAACATATTAAAATATAATCAGTCAACTTTATCTGTTACAATCATTTAGGATTATATTCCACACATTTTGGAAGATGAAACTTTTATTACGTTGTTTTGAACTCATATTTGATCTCATTTTTTAAAAATAGGTTTAACAATATATACTAGCCGTTCTCGTACGAATCATAAACTCAAAATTTCAGCAATAGTTGTGAAACAGATAAGTGTGGCTGGAAAATTCTACAAAAACGTTATCACACTCACAATGCAATGTTGATCAATGTTTGTATAAGGTGTGTCCTGTCCTTCTATCTGTTACTGCTTTATTTCAAAATCATCTTTGCAACCCAAATACATCCAACCCTCTCCTTAATCCTAGGCCTGTTATTGAAAAGATGAAAATGAAGGGAAAAAAAGATTGATCGAATTTAACAATGTTATTCATATCTTTAAAATTGTTACTAGGTGAATTTAAAAAGGTTTTATGTTTCTTCATCTTTATGCAGGGCACTACCAAACATGCAATCATCCTTAATCTTTGGCAATTGTTTCTACCTAACAAAGAGAGTGAATTATGTTTGCTTTTTTAATATGTAACTTTAAAATAACTTAATCAATTCGATTTTTACTGTCAAAAATGCTATTTATAGTCTCACTCTTTCCTACATTTTCTACATTTCAGTCTTTTCAAAATTATCTATTTATTTTATTCTTATATACGAAATACATGGGGATTGAAGGTTTAAAATTTGTTAACTCCTATATTGCTGAAATCATTTAGAATTTTTATTGCATTTAATTAATTGCATTTTACTTCCTGTTATCATATGGTAAGATAGAGAAAATGTAGCTTGTTTAGATGTGAGATGTGAGTTGGGGGAGGGGGTTGTACTTCCTTCTACGACTTAGTTCTCTCTCTTATCTTACTTTTTCAATAATTTCTGTTTTAAACATTTTCTTCCTATCAAAAAAGTACATTTTCCCAAACCTATGAAAATTGCACGGTGATTTTTAAAGAGACAACACGGCGCATTTTATAAAAAAAAACCGACTTGAATAAAATGTCCGATCAGGTTCGGGTTTTTTTGTACTACTCATAAATGTTTTATCTTTCAAAAAATTACAAAGTTCTCCGTGAAATAAATCTAATTATGTTATTGAAATTAGTAATTAGGTATAACCTATACATATACACATCGCCAGTTGTTAGAGGGTTCAGCTTTCTTTACATTTACGCATGCGTATTTACTGTAAACAAACACATGCATGGCTTGCAAAGACCCCCCTGACCATGTTTGTTGGGCGAAATTATGCTTTTATACTCCCAGGTGGTCATGTTCAAAGTTTTTAAATAACTACAATTAAAATTTTGTAAGAATGTATTTTTCGTGCTTATCATAGGAATTGACTGTAACCTAAATTCATTAAAATCCACGTTGTACAAATAAACGATATAAGATTATTCCGGTTTTGTACGACTCTTAAATTTTCGGAAGCTTGTAAGTACATTAATTAGGTACATGAAATGGATTTTTATCTATTTCAACTGTTACAACCAACGTTATTTCTTACTTTCTAACGATACAATTGGTAAATCTGAATTTTTTCACACATGTGTTTTCAGCTGTACTGTCTCTATAAAGCTGCATGTCTTTTAAATGAGGATGTGTTGCCTTTCAAAAAATAAATACCAGATTATACTATCTCATATCAAAATTGTCTATTAAATATTTATTAACGTAACTATAGTAAAAATAATATTTTAAATTGGTCCCTTTATGTTTAACACAACAGGTCCTCCTTACAAACGTTTACTTGCTCCAGTTAATTATAGCGAGATTTGTCGTTGGTTCTGATTGATCTTGATAAAATATTTCACGAAGTAAGATCGTTAAAAGAACATCTCATTAGAGGATTTTCTGAAGTTTAGGAAGTATGTTTGAATGCGTTTATGCGATAGAATACCGGTATGACTGGCTTGTCTCGGCACTCTGGCCCACCATTGTCTAATTTCACGCATGAAAACATGTTGAGAAGCTGTCCTCATATAGTGTTATGGTGAGTTGTATATCATCCCCTGATACTTTTGCAAATGCGCTTTTCTTTTACTTTTATGCAATATTGTCCCAAAAATTAAATATCACCATTTGATTAGTTATACATGTATACTATTTAGGCAATCTACTGGCAATGTTGTGGGATTATGTATTGCATTTGGATAATTTTAAGTTATCATTTTTTTTTATTATTTTAAATCAAGTCGGATATTAAACATGTTAAACATTTATAAATCCTCACCCCCCCCCCAACCAGTCGCTGATATCAAAATAAGTATTGTGTAAAATTAAAAATGAAATATGGTGATAACGAACAGTGTTCAAATTATAGTTCCCCCTTTTACGGTACTTTTAATTATATACTTTTGAATTTGAACACTGTTCATTATCAACACATGTAATACATCTACATGTATCTTTTCTTGCCTAGCTAAGAATGTTGCCATGATATACATGTAGTAACAGTTTTAATTTAAAAAAATATATACCCCCTCCTTCCCTCCCTCCCTCCTCTCTCTCTCTCTCTCTCTCTCATGAAACTATTCCCCTCCAAAGTCAGGAAGGCATACATAAGCCCCCCCCCCCCCCCCCGCGCAATATTTTTGCTGCATCACAATTTAATTTTATCATCTCTTCAATTATAAGCGACACCTTAATTAATAGGCAAACATGTTTATTTTCTCTTTCCGTAATAAGTGAATTGTGTAAGGGTCGGATAAATGAGAAAAATAGTTTTATTATTCAGAAATTGAAAATACGCAATTTATTTTGAATCATGTTGAATGTGTATGACCTAATAAATTTTACGACGATGAATGAGCATGCAGCCCAAAACATGCATACAACATTTTCTTTTTTAAAACAAACTTATGAGCTTTTAAAGCTGTATTTACTGATTATGCACTCAATTGGAACTTGTTGCATGAAAACGTCACTCCATGGAAAACGAACTCCATTAGTTGTCATCGTATAATGGCTGCCTTTACATTCAAGTTAATATTTTTACTGATCGTATGGTTTTCTTATACAATTATATTTGTTAAGATTAACGTCTTAAACAATGTCAAGTGCTAAACACAATGAACCGAGTTAAATCTTTAAAGCAGAATTAGTTTACTAAATTTTTTAAATTGTGCTTTACACACGTGCTCGGACGACATTTCCGTATAAAATCGTTTCGTATGGTCATTAAAACAAAAATATATTCAAACTATGACGAATTCTGACTAATTATTTATATCTTGTGTAATATTTGCTTCCTGTGTATAGACTCTGTACATTTTCTCAAAAGGACAAACACGTCCATGTATATCAACTGATTTTAATAAAACAACAAACACAATTAGTTCTAGACAGGTTTTATTTCCGGTCACCTGTTCTGCTTGTATTATGGTCCTACAAATTATTTGTCTCATGTAGGAAAAACGACCCAATTTCTTACAATGATTATATTTAATCACAAATTGTTTTTCTCGCTATATAACCAGATTTAATACAATATATATTTTTTTAATTGAAACTCTTTAACAATATCATATATGTATATAGACACAAAGGATTAAAGACAGTCAAGTCATATTATGCACATCAAACATAAAACAGCTATGTAGATTTTACGTATCATTATTGTTGTAATGCATATTGGGTTCTTAGTCAGTATAGTAGGTAATGTATATGCTACCTACAGTTATTCACAAATCTCTTCAATCTTTTTGATATTCTGAAAATTTGGAGTTTTTTGACAGCATAAATAGTTCAATATATTTTAATTTAACTACAAAAAGACAAGGTTTTGGACAAATTTGAATTTACAAAAATAAATGTATTTTTGGTTATCAAAATTAAATCTTCAAAAAATTTTTACATAAGTATAATTTTTGTGTTTATTTCTTAAAAACTAAGGAAATAGATAAAATTGAAATATTGTGGAATAAAATGAAAAATAAGAAATACTTTTTGGAAGCAGGATTTTTTTTAGTATAAAGGCGTTTTAATTTATCTTAAAACAATGAAATTGCGGGTTTTTAAATGAATTTGATTATTGTAAATTTGAAAAGAAATTATTACAAAAAATAATAAAATACATTAACCTTTATATATTCCTTTTAATCCTGAAAAATCTCAGATTTTAAAGCAATGAATTTTACAATACTGCCTTATTTTTTAGCATGTAATAACAGATTTTGTGAATAAGACTGCGAACCTAGCTGTAACATAACCATTGAAAACCAGTTCTGCAATCATACAACCTGTAAACAACAGATCTGCAATCGTACAACCGGGGTATGTACTGGAATCAACCAGGTGCCTATCACAATTAGTTAAAAAAGCACGTTTAGTAGTTGGTTTCTCTTCATTACTATATGGTTTGAAAATAATTTTCACTTTGAAAAAAATACACCAACTTTTATCAATTAGAAAAATAATATATAACTTCACAAAGAAATGTATAACTTCACACTGTGAATGTTTAGTATTTCAACTATCAGGGGATGGACTGATTAAATTGCTTTCATCAAAAATAGTGAATTCTTGATAAATCTCAGGTGTTCGGTTTTCCTGTGAAATATAATATAAACTAAACCACAGTGACAGCTCAACATTGTCGTTCATCATTCTGGATCTATTAAAGCTTACGGTCGTTACACTTTCCTGCCTAGACTCATGGGTTTCTTCTATTGTTAATTAATCTGTTGAATAGATGCGTTTTCCGTTTTTTAAAAATCTGCGGACAACGTCTCCCTCGGGTTTTTCGTGACAATCTGATACTACGATGGTGTATATTGTTATCTCTCTATTATTGGAAGAGGTAATATCTAGGTTACAGGTAGGATATATTTCATAATAACCAATGTCCTGAAATATGGTGATCCATAACCACTCAGATGTGGCTTTGGAGGATAATCTTATGGTAAAATTCATGGGCTGTTCGAGATCCACCTCTGATACAAACTTCCCATCTGAATCTACAAGACAAATTACAAGTTTTGTCATAGCAATACATAATGGCATTCCTTATTATGATTCAAAATATTAAATACAAATTCATTTAACAAGAGAAAAGCTGTCAATGCGACAGCGAATCGGGTTTTCTTTTTGTGTGAACATTGTCTATAATCCATTTGTCAACTCGGAATTGATGAATATTAGATATCCAAGTAAAAGGAGTATTCCATTTGCAATATTTTGCCAAAATATGAGTTCAACGGCTGGTATTTTAAAAAAGAATCATCATAAATTAGAATCTTAGCAATAGGCACATTTTCTCTGATATATGTCCAATTGATCTCCTAAAAAAACAGCTTCCGTTCTTAGAACCGTAGGAGGAGTTTTCCTTACAATAGAGGTACCCTATATGGATTATTTTGACAAAAATTACCAAGTTCAAATGCTAATATCTTTTTCACAAATCATCAGATATCTAGCAATATGCGCACGTCTAAAATTGATCTGCTAAAGAACATCTTCTTATCTAACTGTAGGAGTAGTTATTTGTACATTAGGGGAACCCTATACATGTATGAAATATCTTGCCATAAATTGACTAAATTCAACGGCTGTTACATTTTCATAAATTATCAGAAATTAAAATCCAAGCAATATGCACACCTCCTCTGATATAGGTCCAAGTGATCTGCTAAAGAACAACTTTCTATTTTGGAAAGTGTAGGGGGAGTTAACCGTACAATAAGAGTACCCTTTTAGCAGCCGCCCGCCTGCCATTTTCACCATTTTTGATAGATAATGCACGAGCCAGAGTGCTATAATTATGCAGACTGGTTGTTACTGATGTGCTTCGCTATGAATAGCTGTGACGTTTGAGTGTTGTGTAGTCCCTAAAAATAATCATCGGAAAAACAAACGTTTGTTTTTTCCAATTAACCAATTGATTTGATTTTTTTTTTATCAACAAGTTGCTGTACAATCACAAAATACTCATCAAACACACGTTTATGATTTCTTAGAAATTAGACACGATTGACCTTACCGAAAAAACTCGGGTTGTTTAGCATACGAAATCTCATTGAAATTTTCTTATGTCTTTAATAATTATCCAGCGTTTTTTAAAAAAGCGTTTTCATGATTCTTATAAACAATTTCTTTGTAAAATGTTTAATCAAGTTGTTCAAAAGTTTACTAGAAGCTTTAACTTTAAGTGCAAAACCGCGTCAATGATATGGAGATTTTGGAACAAATTAATAAATTAAATTTTTTGATGTCAATTGTATGTATCTACGTTTTATATATTGAAAAAAAAACCCCGCCAGTTATATCATTAGCTGCTGTGGCGTAAGAGTAGCGCGTTGCGCTGTTGGACTTTACAATTTTATGGTCGTTCGTCGAAACCCGCTGACGGCGCTTTCAAGATTTTCGTTGAAAACATTTGCCGTGCTTTACATCGGCAAAGTATCGTCCATATTTGGCGACAAAATGTTCAGAATTTCATCAATTTAATTGAAACTTTCACAAAATGAACTTCATAACTTATTGTGAGCTCATATGAAGTATTTTTATGCGCTTAAACTGTACATGTTCTTAATAAGGAAGATTGTGTATAAAATATAAAACAATTAAAAACTGGTATGCTCCGTGACGCATATTTTATAAAAAAAAAAATTAATCTGTATATTTTTAAGGTGCATTTAAAATAAACAAATCTTTACATATTTCTTAGACATACGTCAAGATTAAATATGAAAAGTTTCGCTGGTATTATGCGAATAGTCCGCTCACAATCGAACTTGTCCGCGAACTTTTCTAACAACCCTCGTATTATATTGTAATATTCTAAAGCTTTGTTCTTTTTTGTACATGTGCATATTCCAGTATCATTAACTATTTAATATTAAGAGTACTTAAATGATAAAAAGAAAAAAAAAGCTTATTGGAAAAAAATTACCGTGAACTTTATTACGTTTTCGTGCGTTCAAAGTTAGCACTGTATCTGGAGGTCCAGAAAATCTGATCAAAACTTGCCGCTGATCAGACTTGTTGACAGCGGCTAAATCTACATATTAAGTATGTATTTATCTTTAGTTTCGGGATAATGTCCATGGATTCAAATGATTTGAAGTTCGTTATTCAATGATTGTCTTGACAAAAATTCTTAATGATTGAAAGTCAACACTAAAAAGTAATATTTTATATCGACAGTGTACTGTCTCCTTCTTTGTGTATGTCTATAGAAAAAAACCCGGAACTAACAGAAAGGCTCAGACTATACACACGGCCGGGTGACTGTGTCAAGGTGTGAAAACTGACCACCTGTGTATATGTGGTGGGGCCTAGGAATAAATAGATGTGAACGTCGGGGAAATACACTGTTAAAACATAAAATATGAATTCTGAAAAAATCATTATGCATTGGGATCATAATAATTTAAAATCTGTCTTAAAAGATTATTATAATTTACTTACATGTAGGACTATGTTCATGTAATGTTTGCACAAAAGTGGGATTTATTATATCTATGTTACATTAAAGTTTTAAAATTCAGAGAATTTAAAACTATCTAGCATCAACAATGAAAGTACCATAATGTGGTAATGACTGATACAAACCATGGTGAGTGATAAAAACTTGTATATCAAAAGGTTGTTGAGTTATTCTTTTGGCTTGTAGAGCGGCGAAAAAATTCAAGGGAATGGTTGATTTTACATTAATTGTACGTGTCCCCGAAATGTTTGTGACATTAAAATCTGTCCAATGAATTCGCATTTTAGAAGTAAATGGGTGTACATGAACATTAATTTAATGAACGTTAGAGGGAGGACAAATTTTCCAAAAAGAAGGACATAATGGGAGATTTAAAACAGGGATCAAAATACATTCATGTCCATTTGTCAATTCAAGAACAATTTTTGTATATCTGTGCTTTTGCTTATTATAGAAATAATAAAATGTCAATACCAAAAGAATACAAATAACAAATGAACTAATAAGCACAGATGCATGATTCCATGAAAAATTGGATAACAATAAATCAAAATCAGATGGTTCTGGGGTGGTTAATTCTTTCGATTTGTAAATAAAAGATGGAAGAGCAGATTCAGATTTAACAAAATGTAATTGATGGATAAATACTTGAATCAAAAGAAAATATTTGTGCTTCATGAACAAATGTACACCAAAACTTGATAAGATAGAGATTTGTAAAAGTTCGAATGAGGTAAACATTAAACTCTCGCTCACCTTAGACACAGAAAAATGAATTTTGGGAATTTCATACATGGAAAAGTTAGTTGCAGAGGCTGACCTAATGTAGTTTCGGGGTGAAACCATTGAAAAGTTCTGTGTGTTACATTTCATTGCTGTGAAAGGATGGTTATTGAAGCTTTTGTGGATTTTCATTGATGTAGCCTGTGGATTGGAGGTTGCTGATGTAAATGGTAATAGGCATATCAGAGTGCAGATGTAGAATGGTACCCACTGCCATTGACCAAATCCTATAACGAGAACAAGAAAGAACACAAATTGGTAGGCAGTCAGGAAGAATGTGTTGATCAGACACATATTAGCACTATATAAACAAATAAAAAATTTTTTTTTTTATTTAAGTGACTGTACCCAAGTATGAAACAAACAAGTTCACCACAGGAAAAGATCAATGCCGGCCGGAGACAACAAGTAACCTATCATACAACTGACTGATGCAAAACTGCTTTCTCTGACCTATTGTAGAGTACCGTAAAGTGTATATGTAATAGGATGTAACTGTATCATGCTGTAGTTAACGTTTTCGGAGGCGTCCTTTTTTAGTGTATTTCTGAAAATATTCTTCAACTAAGTCTGGTCTAACATTTTCTTGTGGTTCCCATGTTTTGGATCCATCAGTCCACTCAATTCTGAAATACTGGTCCTTGTGACGGTATTTGATGAGTTTCCGAATGTCATAGGGATATCGTTCGATGTCTTCATCCTGAATATCTGCTTGACTCTGAGGTTGTGCTTGGGGTTGATCAACATCAGCTTCTGTAGCTGGTTGTGTGTTCTCATTGTCCTGTTGGCTACAGGTTTGAGTATCATCTGTGTTCTGTTCATCTTCATCCTGAACGGTTGGTTGTTGCATAGGCTGTGCAATGTTGTTTCTTTCTATTCCAGGATCAAAATAATGTTTCAATTGCAAGGCATTCATGAACGACTTCAATTCTTTACGATTGGAGCATCTCCTGATTTTGTAGGTAAAATTTGGTCCAATTTCTGAGATGTAGTAAGGTCCTTGAAATTTTTCTGCTAATTTTGGCGAAAGTCCTACTGGCGTTTTGTTACTCTTGATTAAGACTTTATCAAAGAGCTTGAAATCAGGGATTTTTGCATGTTTGTCAAATCTGTCTTTGGACTTTTCCTGACTTTTCTGGATATTCTTTGAAGCAATCTCATGGGCTGTTTTCAGGTTTTGAATTATTTCGTGAAGCTCAAATTTAGCTGTTTTGGTTAGTTTGTTGTCTTTTGGGAGATTGTTGGCATCAAAAGGGAGATTCATTTCAGTTCCGAAAAGCATGTAGAAGGGTGAAAAACTTGTTGACTGAGTTGAAGGAGAATTTCGTAAAGCCATGAGAATTCCTGGTAATTTAGAAGGCCAGTTGTTTTGTTCTTTGTCAGCATATGCTCTAAGGCATTGGATCAAGGTACTGTTTGTCCGCTCAACTTGGCTGTTTGTTTG
This sequence comes from Magallana angulata, assembly GCF_025612915.1. Taxonomy (NCBI): domain Eukaryota; kingdom Metazoa; phylum Mollusca; class Bivalvia; order Ostreida; family Ostreidae; genus Magallana; species Magallana angulata. The sequence continues at coordinate 32,362,453 of NC_069112.1, forward strand.
AGGGTGATAACTTGAAGTCAAGAAATGTTTGATGTCAAAAATGTCACAAAGATATGAAATGAGATTATTCATGAATGACTTTCCTCTGTCTGAGACGAGAGACTTTGGACAACCATATCTTGTGATGATATTTTCAAATAGACATCTGCCTACTTCTGTGGCTTCCTGAGTTTTCATGGGAAAGGCTTCAACCCACTTGGAAAAAGATTCAACAATAAGAAGAACATATTGATATCCTTTGTTGGTTTTATGTAATTTTAGGAAATCCATATGCCAACGCTGAAATCGACCAACTACTGGAAGTGATGTTAAGGGAGGGGGTCGGGCATGGGTATCACGCTTGATTCTTTGACAGGTGTCGCACGAATGTATGTAATCATAGATTTCCTGGTGCATTCTGGGCCAGTGATATTTGGATTTCATAGCTGCCATGACTTTTTCGATTCCAAGATGAGCTCCTCCTGCACTGCTGTCATGGTAAGCTTTGAGGGCTTCAAGTCGAAGGTTTCGGGGCAAAGCAAGCTGCTGAATCCATTTATCTTCATATTGTTGATTGCATTTGACTCGTCTTTGGAACCAGTGATACAATACTCCGTTGCAAATTTCATAGAACTTGGATGTTTGGATGATCTTGTTTTGCAATTTTTCATCATCAGGGAGTGTTTCATTTGCCAAATAAGAATAGATATGTTTAAAATCAGGACAATTTTGTTGCAATTCTGAAAGCTTGGACATATCGGACACATCAGGGTTTTCAAAACAAATTTCAATTTCTGGCTCAATAGCACAAATATCAGGGGTGTCATTATAAAAGAAAGTGATTTGAGTCGGTTCACAGATGTCGGTGTCTTCTGGTTGTTCGGAAGCTATATCATCATTGATGTCATCAACTGTTGTTTGGGTGACTGTGTTCTCTTCGAGTGGAAGTGATAGTTTGTTGTCAGCTGTTATTAAGGAGGAAACGCATGCTTCTTTCTGTTGTTCTGGAGAATCAGGGATGGGATATTCTCTCCTGCTTAATGCATCAGCTACCTCATTATGTTTTCCTGGTCTATGGATGATGTCAAACTGGTATCCTTGGATTTCCATTGCCCATCTTGCGAGTCGACCAGTAGCACGTTTTTGATACATAACATACTTGAGAGCTTTGTGATCGGTGTGTATGGTAAATTTCTTATCAGAGAGATAGATGCGATAAGACCGAATTCCTTCTATCACTGCTAACATTTCTTGCTCTGAGGTTGACCATTTCCTTTCAGCATTTGTAAGACTTCTACCACCATAGGCAATGACATGTTCTTTTCCTTTATCATCTAATTGTCCCAAAACATAACCAATAGCAGTTGCTGAAGCATCACATGTCAGAATGAAGTTTCTATGCACATCAGGATAAGAAAGAATAGGAGATGAAAGTAAAGCTTGTTTGAGAGTCTCAAAAGAATTTTGACATTCCTCAGTCCAAATAAATTTTACATCCTTGTGCAAAAGTCTGTTAAGAGGTGATGCAATCTTTGAATAATCTTTAACAAATTTTCTGTAGTAGTTGCACATTCCTAAAAATGACCTAACATTTTTCTGGGTTTTAGGTACTGGAAAAGAACTAACTGCATGTGTTTTCTCTGGGTCTGTTCGAATTCCATGTTTTGAAATGATATGACCTAAATACTTGAGCTCCTTTGCAGCAAAATCACACTTTGATGGCTTTAGCTTAAGATTTGCCTTACGCAATCTAGTAAAGATTTGTTCAAGATGAGTCAAATGATCCTCAAATGTTTCAGAGAAAACCAAAATGTCGTCAAGATAAATCAAACATTGACGCCAAGTCAGTCCTCTAAGAACTTGAGTCATGACCATCTGAAAAGAGACTGGGGCATTCATTAGTCCAAAAGGCATACGTTTATATTCATATATACCATTCTGAGTAATGAAAGCAGCTTTGTGTCTAGAGTCAGGGTGCATACCAATTTGAAGAAAAGCACTATGAAGATCAAGACTTGAAAAGTACTGAGCATGACTTTGACCAATAGTATCAAAAACACATTCAAGTCGAGGGAGTGGAAAGGACATTGGCTTAGTAATTTTGTTGAGACGACGAAAATCAGTAACCAGACGAAATTCACCAGAAGATTTCTTAACAAGAAGACAAGGCGAATGCCATTCACTGTTAGACTCTTGAATAATGTCATTTTGCAGTAGGTCCTCTACTTGTCTGTTAATCTCTGCATGGTTTTTGGGTGTTGTTCTGTAGAATGGCATTTTGATAGGTTTTGCATTTGGATCTGTTTCTATCTTATGCATATATGTGTTGCATTGTCCTAACTCATGGTAACCAGTTGCAAAAATATCTCTGTGTTTGTTGAGAAACTGTGTCATTTTGTCTTTCTGAGGTGTTGATAAATCTGAGTGACCGAGGTCAAAGTTCAGGTGTGTACTGCCTTTTGTAGTGTTCTGTTCTGTAGTGACCATGTTAACTTGAGCAGTATTGTGTATTGATGGAGATGTGTTAGTGTCATCAAGATTTAAAACCGCATCGTGGTCAAAATCTGCAACTTTGGCAAGAACTTTACCATTTGGTAACCTTATTTCTTGGGTTGTTGGATTTAAGACTTTTAGCACTGATTGACCATTTTTGACTTTGACAAGACATTTAGCACCTAATAAATTTAAAGTTTGCATGTCAGGAAGTGGTTCTAATAGCACTTCTTCACCTGAATACCTTTTGGACACTTTGACAGACAAAATATTCTCAGAAAATGGTGGCAAGTTTGTTGTTTTGGCCACTCTAACTAAACCACTGTTAGTTTTCATTAGGCACACATTAGCTGAGTCATTATAAAAAGACATGGTGTTATCAGCTAAATTGAGGGTCACCCTATGTTTTTGTAAGAAGTCTAACCCAATAATTAAAGAATGGGGTAATCTATCAACAACATGTACAAAAAATGTGAAAGTTACACCTTTGAATGACAATGGTAATTTCAATTTTCCAAGCACTTTTAAATGACCTCCTACACCATTGACAAAATGAAAGTCTGGTTTTTGTAGTACTGCATTTTCGAAAGAGGTTTTGCACAAAAATAAATGACTAATGACAGAAATTGAAGCACCTGTATCTACAAGAGCATTTGTCTTTACACCATTGATAAAAACAGACACAGTGTTCTTTGTCATGTTAGTAGCAATATTGATATCTGCTGATTTACATTTAGCACTTTCATTTTCAAAATTTTCGAGGCGCCTATCCATATGATGGATAGGCTTGAATCCCTATTGACATGAATGATTTGACTCAAAATTTGCTAAATATTGATAAAAAGGACTATTTGGATTTGATACACATGCAATTTGAAAATGATTATATCCATTACAATAATAACATTGTTTGCCTAATGCAATACAATGAACCTTATCACAAGTGTCCATAAAACAATTTGAGCACTTACTGGGACCTGGTGGATTTTGGAACTGGGATGGGCGATTACTATGCTGTCTGGAGGTGTCTCTGGACTGATGGGCTGGTTGAGTAAATCGGTTGCCATGGGTACCATGTGCTGGACGGGGTCGTTCGCGATACTGGGGACCGGAGTTCTGGTACTGTCTATTTCCATGGAAATTGTTCCTGGGTTGGAAATTATTAGCACGGTACCCTTGGTATCGGTCACGGTGGTCACGTCCCTGGGATTTTTCCTCGAACCTGGCTGGACTGGGGGAGTTCTGTTGATTGGTTAGAGCCATTACAGTAGATTCCAACTGTTTCGATAGTTTGTCCATGAGTCTGTCCTCCATTCCCTCAATTGAAGCTATTAAAGGGTTGTTATTGCGTAACTTTATAGTTGACTCTGCCCTCTTTGCAAATTTGAAAAGGTCCTCAAAAGTTTCAGGATCTTTATCAAGAACTTTTTCTGCAATGTCCGTTTTAAAACCTTTTGCTATAAGATTGATTAGCATAAGGCTTGGGATGTTGTCGTCACAGGCCAATTGTTGAATTCGCGAGATGTATTCTTCACAGGTTTCATCTGGCATTTGTTTAATATCCAAAAGGTCGAGATGAAAGGAATTTTGTTTCCCGAATCTGGCCAAGAATGATGATTTCAGCTGTTGGAGGGTACTTCTCGAGGATTCTGGTAGTGATAGGTACCACTGTTGAGCCATATCGGTCAAGTGAAAAACAATCCTTCCAAGAATTTGCTGTTCAGTAAAGGCATGAAGGGAACACCACTGTATAAAAAGCATCCACCATTGTGTGGCACTGACATTTCCACGTTTTCCAGAGAATTTGGGAAGCTGGGCACTTTGCTCTGCTCTATGCATGTTGACCTGACTTGCACTAGATGTTGTCACGGTAGCTGTTGTTGAATTTGACACTGATGTTGATGTAGATGATGTTGTCGATGCTACTGGAACTGAATTTGACGTTGTTGGTGCAGATGATGTGGTTGATGCTGCTGAAGTTGATGTTGGCAATGCAGATGTTGTTGTTGCTGCTACTGAAATTGTTGCCAGTGTGGATGATGTTGTTGAGCTTGTTGATGATATTGAAGCCAAAGATGATGATTGTGATGTTGTAGTTGTCACACTTGCTGTTATTGTTGTTGATGATGGTGATGTTGCACTAGTGGTTGTTGTCAAACTTGCTGATTCTTCTGGAGAGTCAAAACTAATTAAATTTTCACTAGCTGTAGTAGCATTAGGTTGATTCTGGCTACCTGTGTTTTCCGATGATCTTAGATAGTAGTTGATTTTCTGTCCTCCTGGCATAATCTGTATGAAGAGGTCCGGGATCTGTTGAATTCTCTCACCACTTTTCACACAGAGACTTTCTCTGTTTGTGAATATGATTTAGATGGGGAATAGCTTGGTAGGATGCCACTCGGCTTTCTACTGGTTGCTAATGGAAAAGAGAAACAATTCCGTAAAATTAAAACAAGTTCTTTATTCTTTAAACGTCGGATGGAAAGTGCATTAAAACAAAAACATATTTCGAAACACCCTGTAGTAAAACACCGCAATGCGAGAAAGCGAGATCGTTTTTACGCTTATAATCTAAGGATCGATAATTCCGCATAAGTATGAAAATGCATAACGCTTATAAAATGCAAGAAAACTAGAAAACAAAATATAAACTGTTGTCATTAAATAATTAAAGAGGAAATAACTTACAAATATTACTTAGCTGACGAATTTCTACCGATTCTTAAATTCACCTTCTCGCACTGAAGAGTTCACTACAGGTTTAACAATAATTACGCGGCGAATTCAAACTTTATAAAAACAGCATTTAACAGCATAGAAATTCAATAATAAAAATCACACATTTAGACGAAATGAAGCAAAATTATGTATCATGGCATAATAAACAATGACGCGAAATATCTTTTTATAGAAATGAAAACTAAAATTCTGGAATGACAAATTCATAGTTCCGCCGAATAATAAGAAATATATAGTTAATCATTGTTCTTAAGTATTTTAAACAAAACAAACTAAAATTTATCAAAATTAGCAATAGAAAAATATAATAAAATACTGTAATGAAAACCTAAATTACTGTAAATAGATGACATTTCATTCAAGCTTACCTAATGGAAAAGAGAAACAATTCCGTAAAATTAAAACAAGTTCTTTATTCTTTAAACGTCGGATGGAAAGTGAATTAAGTAAATTCACCAACCATCCGGCTTAACTTGGAATTGCTCTCATTGACCAATCAGGATACTTGATTTAAATGCTAGCGGGCTAATTTCACAGAATTTCTTCTATGAGCTGACACTGATTACTAAAGGCCAAAAAGGTGATATAGTCAATTAGATGAATTTCGATGTACGTATGATAACAAAGAGAAGATTAAGTAAAGCCGAAATGAGTAAATAAGTTTTCTGACATAATGAAAATAGAATAATCTTCGCGAGTCGCTAAAGTGTCGCTCTGATAACACAAAGAATTTATCTTCAAAGGTTTGCCTGAACGAGGAATTTGTCAGTTTATTTAACAAATTAACTTATTGTCCGACAATCTGTCGTAACTAAATAATTTCCAGAAAAGTGTCAAATTGTTTAGATGCCATGGTTATACAATTAAAAAGTAAAACGCTACCAATAAATTTCCTCGATTAAGAAATAAAGTTTAACTTTTAACAGTGAGAAAAAAAAAAACAAAGCATTTAAAATAAGTAAAATTTAAATGATTTTGAAATAAAAATTGTAACTCTAAAATGCTAAAAATAGAAAAATTAACTTGTGCTGAGTTAACACTCAGAAATTATAACCGGTTATAATTTCTGAGTGTTAACTCAGCACAAGTTAATTTTTCTATTTTTAGCATTTTAGAGTTACAATCTTTATTTCAAAATCATTTAAATTTTACTTATTTTAAATGCTTTGTTTTTTTTTTCTCACTGTTAAAAGTTAAACTTTATTTCTTAATCGAGGAAATTTATTGGTAGCGTTTTACTTTTTAATTGTATAACCATGGCATCTAAACAATTTGACACTTTTCTGGAAATTATTTAGTTACGACAGATTGTCGGACAATAAGTTAATTTGTTAAATAAACTGACAAATTCCTCGTTCAGGCAAACCTTTGAAGATAAATTCTTTGTGTTATCAGAGCGACACTTTAGCGACTCGCGAAGATTATTCTATTTTCATTATGTCAGAAAACTTATTTACTCATTTCGGCTTTACTTAATCTTCTCTTTGTTATCATATGTACATCGAAATTCATCTAATTGACTATATCACCTTTTTGGCCTTTAGTAATCAGTGTCAGCTCATAGAAGAAATTCTGTGAAATTAGCCCGCTAGCATTTAAATCAAGTATCCTGATTGGTCAATGAGAGCAATTCCAAGTTAAGCCGGATGGTTGGTGAATTTACTTAATTCACTTTCCATCCGACGTTTAAAGAATAAAGAACTTGTTTTAATTTTACGGAATTGTTTCTCTTTTCCATTAGGTAAGCTTGAATGAAATGTCATCTATTTACAGTAATTTAGGTTTTCATTACAGTATTTTATTATATTTTTCTATTGCTAATTTTGATAAATTTTAGTTTGTTTTGTTTAAAATACTTAAGAACAATGATTAACTATATATTTCTTATTATTCGGCGGAACTATGAATTTGTCATTCCAGAATTTTAGTTTTCATTTCTATAAAAAGATATTTCGCGTCATTGTTTATTATGCCATGATACATAATTTTGCTTCATTTCGTCTAAATGTGTGATTTTTATTATTGAATTTCTATGCTGTTAAATGCTGTTTTTATAAAGTTTGAATTCGCCGCGTAATTATTGTTAAACCTGTAGTGAACTCTTCAGTGCGAGAAGGTGAATTTAAGAATCGGTAGAAATTCGTCAGCTAAGTAATATTTGTAAGTTATTTCCTCTTTAATTATTTAATGACAACAGTTTATATTTTGTTTTCTAGTTTTCTTGCATTTTATAAGCGTTATGCATTTTCATACTTATGCGGAATTATCGATCCTTAGATTATAAGCGTAAAAACGATCTCGCTTTCTCGCATTGCGGTGTTTTACTACAGGGTGTTTCGAAATATGTTTTTGTTTTAATGCACTTTCCATCCGACGTTTAAAGAATAAAGAACTTGTTTTAATTTTACGGAATTGTTTCTCTTTTCCATTAGCAACCAGTAGAAAGCCGAGTGGCATCCTACCAAGCTATTCCCCAACTAAATCATATTCACAAACAGAGAAAGTCTCTGTGTGAAATCTATTTAATAGTGATTACACATCGAGGTCAAAATTAAAAAAAAAATGCATTCGTTTTTATAACCGATCGCTTAACATGAATCGTTTCGACATAACACATTACTGCAAGGGGTATCAAGTGGATTCGGGAAGAAAAAGGGGGGGGGGGATATTATCCATATAATTACATTTCATTTTTCGACTTACAGTTTGCAGATATTTTTCTAAACCCACGGAGTTGGTTGGCAAAAATAAACGTAAGACAAAAATAAGAAAAAAAAGAAGAGAAAAATAATCGATATTTAAAAGAAGCAGATTAATAGACAATCAATTTCTTATTTTTCTAATCGATTTCTGATAAATGGAGATCTCTCTCTCTCTCTCTCTCTCTCTCTCTCTCTCTGTCTCTCTCTCTCTCTCTCATTATACAAAAAAAGTGTAGCGTAGGGCATTTTATATATCTTAATCCTTAAACATTTAAAAGTAAATCAAATATTAAGAAAAAATGTACAGCTACGCATATTACAACATGTTACAACCTTCCTTGATTTAAATCTTGCTGAAATTAATGATATAGTTAATTACCGCTTAATATGTCACTGATTATGTTTAAAATTTATAATGTATTCTGCAGTAGGTGTTATTTTGTAAAATTAAAACCCGACATTTGCAATGTATATTTGAATATTTTAATCAAAAGAAATCAATTAACAAGTGAGCTAGAAACTCGCACGCTATCTTCAAAATGTACCTGTGTAGTCAAGCGGGCAGTCATTATATTTGGACATGTGTACAAAAAAACAAGCATGGATATATTTTGTGAATTCTGTGTTTGATTGACTGTTTTTAGTGGCTAAACACAGCTTATGAGACACAGAGAAATAACAACCCGATTATTTAAATAAGGGCTTGTCATATATCATCAATAAGAAATGATTATGAAACCTTGCTGGTGGGGGGAGGGGGGTGGTATTTTCGAATAACTGGCAGAATGAACATAATTACATGTACTTCTTTAATAATCAGATTCAACATGTAAAATTCAATACTTTCACCTTATAGCTAGGGAAATTATCATAATTTTATGATCGTAACATTCAATAACAATAGACATTTATTAATAAAGAAAACGCATTAATTTAACGACCTGTTGCATTCTTCTGTCAAGTCATCTGTATACATGCTACATGTATATACAGCATAATAAAAAAAAATATCGAAGAAAAAAAATATGCTGAAGATTTAAAAATCTGATTTTTCTCTCAAATTAATAGTACAGTGCCGTACAGTGGGGTACAGTGATGGTCAGTGCCCGGTACAGTGGCGTACAGTGGGGTACAGTGCTGGTCAGTGCCCTGTACAGTGGCGTACAGTGGGGTACAGTGAAAGTCAGTAGGACTGTACAGTGGTGTACAGTGGGATACAGTGCTGTTCAGAAGAAATGTACAGTGGGGTACAGTGGAAGTCAGTGAAATGTACAGTGAGGTACAGTCAATGTACAGTGGATGTCAGGCAATGTCAGTCAATATTCGGGAATATCAGTGGATTTTGAATTCAGTAGTGTAAGTAGTGTAAGTTCTATGGTCGATACAACGTTCTTGTCAGCAAATACAATCTTCCACTGGGTCGCATGCTAACTGACGTTTTTCATACTAATTGTTAAACCATAACTAAGTACTTAAATGTCTACAAACTTTCCTGTTTTCCCGATTACGACAAAGAGCACACGGCGGATGCTCATAAAATTTAGACAAGCTTACTTTTGATCTAAGTCTCGATTTCACTAAAGGAACATATAGTGGGAAAATGAGACTGAGATTTAAAGTGAACTACCTTTATCTTTTTAGAGGTTCGTTTTGCTCTGCTTTGAATTTGCATTTCATTTTATGGATTTTTGAGATGGTTGACAGTTTGTTATTTTTTTTTTCCTAACCTTTATCACATTAATTTAGATCTTTAGCTCTTTTCACTTCAACATTTAAAATGTTAACAAAGATATGACGTAAGCTTTATTTACATGAACGAGAATTTTAAGCTATGCATCTCCTTATTACACAACTTCTGATGCTCAAATTTTGGTTGATCATTGGAAATGCCGTTCGTAAGCATTGTAATCATTTAAAAAAATGAAACAGATTACCAAAATCCTAAAACACGTTTTAATTTTTTATACTGCTTCTATTATTGATATTTGTAAAACCTAAATACTCTCATTAATGAACTAATTGTGTGAATTGATTTTTAGAAGTAGCTGATACATTTCTTAAATTATGACAAAGTATGCTTATGATGGTAAAGATTTATTCTTGAATTATTTTGAAATAAAAATGCTCATTTTTACCAAAGACATATCATGTAGTAAGGTATCAAAATACTTTTTCGAATAATATTGAAATAAAACACTTCTTTTTTAACCAAACAAACAGTAACCTATACGTATTTAGATATTAACATATCGTTAGAATTATAAAAATGAATGTTACATTTTTATTGAAAAAATGAACAAAGAACCACTGTGTATTTATATATCATAAAACCAATAGTGACTGGCAGCTATAGCTGAATAATTAGGCTCTATCACATACAAGACGAAACCGAATCTCTCTAAGGTGATGTTATCTGCCTTCATTGCAGGATAATTCAAAACGGCATAGTACACGCCCTTTTCGCTCCTCGTATAGTAGGTGTCGACGTATTTAAAATACTCGCGAATGGTTGGGCTTCCAGGATAGTTTAAATCACGTGACCCCCATTGAATAGAGCCACCTGATTGGTCGACTAATAGACAACTAAAGTAAGTTGATAGTTTGTCCTGATCCGCGCAATTTCGGACCGTGGCAACATATTCTGTGATATTACCCCTCTCATACTTTTCCACACCGACTTCGCAACTGTTTTCAACGAAAATTGTTTGCGCACGCATGTCGTAGTTGTTATTGGAGATCAGGTTGACGGTTTCTCGTGTGGATGTTGACTTCCAAGTTATCCACTGGTCGTATTTGTACTTCCTGTTTGTGAAAACTGCTTCAAACATATTATTTTCACCTGAAAGTAAATATTGATGTATCAACATCTACGTGTATTGTCATAAACATGTATAGTAAGTACATGTGCATTAGCATGAGTTGATAAAATAAATCCCCATGATTTTTTTTCAATGGTAAAATAACAATATTTCAAGACTTTAATCCTTGCCAATTTCAGTTTCAAGAAGTAATTACAATTCACTTCAATACATTTTACAGAGAATATTATTTAATAAATAAGCAAATGAGTACCCGAAACAGGAAGATAAAAAATTACTTGATCTTAGAGGGATCTATCAACTCAAGATCTATCCCACAGTTATTTAAGTGTCATATACGCTACGTAATGGTTAAAGTTGTAGCAAATGAGGGGCTTCATTTGCCAACAACATTTTTATCTAGCATATGTTTAACAGAAAAAAAACCCAATGATTTATGCAACCACAATTTTCTAATTCTGAGAGAAGTTATTGTTATGAAGTGGGATCAATATTTAAGGTTTTTATATTTAAAAATGCCTCTGAAAATTCATAATTTATTTTGAGTTGAATGATCACTCTAATATCAACTACATGTAATTCTTTATTATCTTTCTTAGGAAAACGAGTGGGGTGGATAGTGCATACTCAGTATGCGTTTAACATTTGTTCCTTTTTTTAAATATCAGATTGATGCATACATTAGCAGCCCATTAATAATCTACACCTTTTGCTCTGTTTGTATCTAATGAGCAAGGAGGCCTTAACCAACTGTAGTAAGTAATACTTTTTTTTAATATTATTATACTTCTGCGGCTAAATATTTTTAAAAAACGTGTGTTAACCGTTTAAATCCTAATTTATAATATCAGAAAGAAATTTTGTTGCCAAAGTAAGCAATAATCTTGTTACAACTTCAACCTTGTTGATGAGTATCTGATATTGTGGAATCATCATTGTTTGTGGGCGACCAATGTTCGTGGCTTTCGTAAGTTACCCTTGCCCGACACGAAATTATTTCCCACGAATCTAAAGACACCCTTTTTTCATTATTTATTAAAATGATCCCGATTACATTACCAAAAACATTACGTTCTAACGAACCAGAAAAATACTGGCCACCCACGAACATTAACCCCACGAACAAAAATGATTTCACAACACTATGAAACAGTACATACCTTGGGTGATGACGTCCACAGTTCCCCTGTAGTTCTTTATCTCCGTATCAGCAGGACCACGGAAGTAGCCCGTGTAGGTGGAGCTACTGTCGTTAAGTGGATAGGTTGTCATGGCAATTGTTTGTATTAACGGTTTCTCGAGTCTACGCACAGTTTCAGCAGCCTGAGATGTGAACAAAAACAAAATCATAAAACCCTTCCCTGGTGTTATACAATGGTATTTTTTTTGGTATTTTAATAAGTCAGTTTCATTTCCCAAAGAATTTTGTTTGTTTGTTTGTTTGTGTTGTTTTGTTTTTGATGTTCTGTATAGGCAAAGTTTCAAACAATGTTTATATTATAATTCTCTGTTGTATCACTCAATATGCATTTCTTTTTACATTTAATCAATATGTTTCTTAATAAAAAAAATTAAAATACGTCGTTTTATAATGGTGATGAATAAAAAAAACTGGAAAATGTACCTGAATTACCAATAAATTTGATTAACGTTAACCCTAACTTTTTTTATTAGAATTTAAAACTTTTACTGTGAAACGCGATCCCTTTTTAATATGAAGCACATGTTCATCTGATAAAACATTTTATTACAATAACAATCGATTCGTAATATCTTAAGTAATAAGTCATTTATTAGATGTTAATCTCTATATGTTATTGATATCACTAATGAAAGTAAATTTTGATATAACACTGTGTATTCTTACGCCACGTGGCGTCATATAATTAAACATTAAGTAGATTTATGTTTCTTTATTGCTTTAGTGAAAAAAGTTGAAAAGTTTAGTGTTATAATTGTTAAGCATTTAACGCCGTTTTATATTTTCCCATATGCCATCGCTAATCCTGACAGATACGTTCTAACAACTAGGGTAAATGTATTACAATTTTATCATAGACTTAAACATTTGTAGAATTAAATTCATTACTCAAGAATGGTTACTTATTAATAAAAAAAATTCACCATTTATTATACATTTTACGTATCTTAATCGAATTATGAACATTTCTTTCTGATAAATGAAGAATTCAACGTTTAATACATGTAAATTAACTTCTTTTAAGTCAATCTTGATAACAAATTTTATTAATAAAAGATTACTTTATATATTTTTATCGGTTTCCCGACTGGATGAAAACCTCACAAATTCAAATTTAATTCACAGATTTGAAAAAAAATGAATAAATTTTAAGCACATTGAGTTTGTTTAAAAATTATTTCAAAACGATTTTTAAAAAGTACAACACTAAAAAAATAATGTGAAAAAAACAAAAGCCTAAATAGGAAGGTAAACTTACAGAGTTAGAGTATATTGCCAGGAAGATCCCGAAAACTTGAACAAGAAACACATGCAAGCCCCTAAATGCCATTCTTTTATCCTTGTGTCTCTGTGAAGTATGACCGTAAATATGGCTTACAAACTTCGATAGTGTCCAATATATTAACATTTAATATAATAAGATAATTTATGTACATTAAGACCCTGTTAAATTTATGTTGCAGTTTGGACATAGGAAATTCTTTAAATATAGGTATTTAACATTAACGATAAGATCATATACTAGTTTGGACGTATAAATGCACGGTATAATTTGAGAGACAATTTTCGCCTGTGATATTTCCTATATCAAGCATAATTAAATGTAACAATTATCTATCAGACTAAATTATGTTATTTTTCAAAACCATCTGCTTCATTCGCGCAGGCACCAGTGCTAAAATCCAATAATTAGGCTTAAGTGATAAAAGTAATCAAATCTAATCTAGCGAAACATCGGTCAGTACATTTACAAATAACTAATTGAAGCTTTAAAGGGACATGATCACGGTTTTGGTCAAAAATTATTTTTCTCATTTAAATGTTCACAATGCTTCAGTAAGGTATTTTAAAATAGACAACTACAATTTAAGCGCCATTTGTTGAATTATAAGCAAGTTACAGAGCTTACAATTCTTTGTTATGTAAACAAAGCTTTTGTTTACATTTTGAATGTCGGAGAAACAAAAATATTTACATCTAAAGTGAATGTACTAAATATTGGGATATTGGGAATATTTAATCATATATAAAATGAATATTAAGATTTAAAAAATTGTTAGATTTTTACTGGTATATTAAACCTATGCAAACAAAAACGGGACACGAACCTTGTTTATATGACAAAGAATTGTTAGCCCTGTACCTTGCTCAAAACTTTACGACTGACTCTCGAATTTCATTTGATCATTAGAAATGTATTCCTGAAGCATTGTCAATAATAAAAATAGAAACATACAATTTGACCAAAATCATGACCATATATTCCTTTCAATGAAATTCAAACGTTTAATGTATGTCAGACATTATCATCGGTAGATGTTGTTTTACTTATTTAAGTTTTCCATTAAAAGGCGATGTTTTGTCTGATTTTTGACCTAAGATTGTATCAACAACTTATTCGTTTAAACGAGCTTTCATCTGTGTTATCTTGCAAGGTTTTGTAACATTCAATCAATTATTAAATCGGGTACTTTAATAATAGTTATCTCTTACTTAAGGGTCAAGTCATTTTCCATTATCTTGCATAGTCTACTCATATTTAGTGTTGTCATATAGTACAACGAGTTCTAACTGTATTTCATTTGACAAATTCAGGAAAAAATGACTGATTTGATGTCTTTCATTTTATTTTATTTTTTTAAATTTAAACAGGATTTTTTCAGAAAATTTAATTTTGCTAAACATTAACGTTTACAATAGTTAATCAGCAGTCACAATTAGACTTTAGTTAGTATTTAATCGAATTCCATCCGTATATTTGCAACTCACAACTGTATATCGACGTGTCTTTTAAAACTACATTAAGTTAGAATTTCAAATTTGATTTTAAAAAGGTTAATTGCACGTAGTAGCCTTGAGTCATTTCAGGTGCTAACAACAGTTCCTTAGAAAGAATAATTACCTTAAAGCGACTTATATGATAAAGGTTGTGAACGAACCGCAAAAACAAAGCGAATGAGAAATCAAGTTGTCTACAGTTTTTTTGTAAGGAAAGGTTAGGGCATGTATAAAAGGAGAGACTGTGATACCAGATTAATCTGTTGGTAGTTATTACATGTATCTTATAGCATTGCAATCATCACACAAGTGGTAGTTGTCCATTTTGTTTCATGAAAGCACATTTCATTAAGGTATTTGACAATAATATTACATTTTATAGATGACCAATCATGCATAAAACGCTTTCTTGTTGTATGCATCTGGTTTTTTTAGGATGTCAAATCATGCGTGCCACCTTGTGAGCTACAGCTGGTTATCTTAAACAGGTTGCCCCCACTTCCTGCAGGGCCCTTTTGAATTTCTTATTTTAAATATCTGGTCAACTCTTGTCAGATGAGACTCACGTACCTGTGACCCCGTGACAAGGCTTTACTATATAAAGTTATTTGTTTCTTTTTTTATAAGATCTAATTTTTTGTTTTAATTGTGGAAAGGAGGGGGAGGGTGGTATTAAAATACACATCCAGATCCAAAATACATTTAAAAAGAAGAAATCACAATCAATTTTTATTACTTTTCATAAAATGATTTTATTAAATCAATTTTTATTTACACTAGTTTATTTTGTTCAGATATTCATACGTGTAAAAGTCAACTGTCGCATATCCTTGTCCACTTCTTTTAAAGCTGCGCTGAGGTCAAAAGAAGCAAGGCTAAAAAATACATACGGATACTCAATATTTAAAATTGAATAAATAAACACATTTATATAAGAATTACTTACGATCTCTCATCAATAAGATGAGGAGTTTTTAAAAATAGAAGTATGTGAAAAAAGTTCATATGTACCGCAAATAAATCTTGCATTTATTTCCTAAAAAAAAATCCACATAAGCCAATCAAAGATATACTAGTAGTTAAATGCCATTTTTGTAAAATTCACAGACAAATAGACCTCTTTATTCCGGTAAATGAATAATTTACTAAAAACTTTACCAAACGTATGTTGAATATCAACTTAACAATCAAGACAGGCGACCAACTTGCACAGCTTAAACATTTAATCACCTTTAGATTATTTTTCAACCACCTTTATATAAGGTAAATGACGAAGTTTAATCCTATGAAACGACTTGACGCTTTTAAGAAATGAAATTAAAGGAAAAAAAAAATAATACATACGTCGTTCACAGATGTAGCCCCACATTTGTTTGCAGTAATCATTAGACCATTGGTAATGTAAATCCTTCCTCATCGCTAGACAATGCTGTTTTCCTGTAAGTGTGTATATAGTATGCATATATACATGTAGAAATTAATGTATCTATCAGTATTTTAATAACTTTTTATTACTAATCAAACATTCACAAATATAGAACTTTATACAAAAAACTAACAATTTTAATCATAAGCATGCAAACAGCTAAAGAA
The DNA here is from genome assembly GCF_025612915.1 of Magallana angulata. Taxonomy (NCBI): domain Eukaryota; kingdom Metazoa; phylum Mollusca; class Bivalvia; order Ostreida; family Ostreidae; genus Magallana; species Magallana angulata. The sequence continues at coordinate 32,378,757 of NC_069112.1, forward strand.
AACACGTAAACCTGATATTTAAGTACTCGGATTATCCAGCGAAGTAAAGTAAAAAAAAAAACGTGAAACAAAAGTATTAGTACCTGGATTGTATGAACGAGTTATAAAAACGTAAAATATATAAGTACCCAGATTGTTGGGTTGTGTACGACACCAATCACTGTATCCAGTTTTAATGTTTTGTTCCGTTTGAACCCAGTACCATTTCTTGTCAGAACGAAATTGGTCGGTAGCACCCAGCCAAAAATAAAGGCTTGCTGAAAATTTAAATAAATACCCTCGAATTGTTATTGTGCGACGCTTGCTTTGTCGATATACATGTAACACTTTAATTCTCATTTAAAAAGAAAACTTAAATGAAACTGTATGGACAATATTCCTTTTATATTATATTTTACTTTTAAACGCAAATGTCCTCGATTCATTTGTCTTATATGTTTAGAACCAAGTAACTATGAAGTAATGATTTACATAATGAAATACTTTTTGGCGTTTCATGATAAAATTACAGCAGCGAGCATTATAAAAAAAAGAGGAGGCGTTGGTTGATTATGTATTTTTCTTCAATGATTGCATCTTTCAGTGACTGAATGAGAACTCGGTAAGAAACATTTAATTTGTTTATACTCCCATATATATTATATACCGGTAAATTATTCATAAATGGTGAGTTTTAGTACTTAAGTTATCAATACTGTTAATGTACACATTACTATGTACCTCTAAAACTAATTCTAACTTTGCGATGGAGTTCAAGTTTATCAGCTTTTGTTCGATCAAAAGTAAATTATCAAAGTTTTATAATAATAAAAAGTACGAAATATACATCAGTACTGTATGCAGGAAAATATTCGCCACCATTTTATTTCGCCCCATTTGCCCTCGTTGTTAGAGGGCGAATTTAAGACTAGACGAATTCTATACTGCAAATAATATTTTTGTTAACACAACTGCGTCTGGACGAATTCAAGACGGGACTATACCGTTTGCAATTATTAAAGGGCGAAAATAACATGGGGTGAAAATAACCCTATATACAGTAATTGACGTTTAACCGTTCTATACATGTACCAATTGTATACCAATTGAAGTGAAAGTCGACTTTTAATGAGCTAAACGATGAATGCTTATACTTATAAGAGGACAGGACTAGATATGGCAGATTTTTGGACCCAATCTGTATATATAAAAGTAAAAATCAATGTTCTGCAGAAATAGAAGATATCTTTTGTTGGTGTAAAAAAAATCAATACTTACCAAACTCATGATATAATCTTGACTTTATGAACATATTTTCTGACTTGGACTCAATGGCTACCAACCACCCACCAACCGAAGCACAGTTACTGTGGAATCATTAAATTTCGTGGGGGACAATTTTCGTGGATGACTTAAATTTTACAGGTTCGTTGGGACGTAATTTCGTGTATTCATATATATCTACAAAAGGGAATATTACTTTATTACCCTAATTCATCAATTCGTGAAGGATGTTATTTCGTGGATGAGAGGTACCCACGAATTCCACGAAAAATAAGCCACCACGAAATCTAATGATTTTACAGTATCCTGAACAAATATAGAATTGATAAAGAATTGCATATGATGAATGTTACTAACATAAAAAAAATCACACAAAACAAGTCAACTATGTTTTTAAAATATGATATTCAACTACACTTTTTAATATTAAAGCACCAAATTCATAAAAATAACTTTTTAATGTATATAATATATACATACTCTAAAAGGAATGCAAACTTTTTCAATAATGTACAACTGTATATTTTGAGAAATTTAAAGATGCTGTAAGTAAATGATCAATAGAACTACAAAAATATGTTGGGTTTTTTTTTGTTTTTTTTTTTTCAAATATCCTACCAATGAGTCTTTCCAGTTCAATTTGTTCTTTGAGAACAAGTAACAGGAAACGCCATGTTGCTCCCATCCGACAGGACAACAATGGGAGAGAGCCTCTATGTACAATGTATAAAACACATATCAAACACAAATTCCTTGGTTTGCCACAGTGTCATACACTGATGGATATTAATAAATAGAAACATACAGTTTAAAAAAAAAAATTGTTCTATTATTTGAAGACATGGGTGACTTTTATTCTAGGATTAAAAAAAATGAATACCTTGAATACAGACCCCGAATACCACGGCAAGAACCAAACTATTCCACATTTTGCTTTATCCTTAAAGGGTTCTATCAGTCATATTTATACTTATAAAATTTCATTAATCAATTTAACCTGTTACATGTACAATTATATGAATTAAATATACAGCTGTTTTCCCATGTTACGGAGAATGAGGATAATCATTACTTTGTTTTCAAAATTATATTGAACGCAAATTCTTATCTAAAGGTATCAAACTGTAAAAAAAAAACAATATCCGGTGACACCTGCATGTATTGTAATATAACAAATACATTTGAGTGTCTTTCCGGTAAAAATTATTGAAATGAATGGAGTAACAAGATATCTGTGAGCCAATGCTCACGAGTAATATTGTCATTTTGTCACGGTGTATTTTACCAAAAGACACTTCCTGTATTCAAATTCAAATTGATTCATCAACTTCCATTGAATACGGTTAGTTTGTCGGACAATTCTTGTCAACATATGAACCTGTTTTTTCTTTTTAAACATTTCATTACGGGTCATCAGAAGAGGAAGGGCGTTTGTTTTAATTGTTGCTGTGGTGTCTTCAACCAGACACCTTGACTTAAAAGTAACATGACTTACATGTATCATGAACATATTAATTTAAAAAAAAATGCTAAAAACATTAAAAAAAACATAAAAAGATACGGAGAGTTTATGGTATTGGTGTCCCGTATATACGTGTATTTTCAGATTTGAAAAAAAAAGGATCAAAGCAGAGCTCTGTATCTCACTTTTAACTGGCACTCAAATTTTGAAATGTCTTACTAAATAATTGCAAATATTAACAAGAGGCCCACGGGCCACATTGCTCACCTGGGCAACAAAAGGCATGATAAAATCAGCTTCTTAGAGTCATCAGAAGATTTTTTAAGATTTTCTCTATATATTCATATGTAAAAAGTCTACCCCAATTGTGGCCCCACTGAACCCCCGAGGGTCATGATTTTCACAACTTTAAATTTTTACTATCTGAGAATGCTTCCATAAAAGTTTCAGCTTTCCTGGCATAATGGTTTCTGGGAAGATTTACTCTATATATTCCTATTTTAAAATTCGTCCCCCCATGGTGGCGCCACCCTACCCCCCAGGTGTCATGATTTTCACAACTTTGAATCTGCACTACCTGAGGATGCTTCCACATAAGTTTCAGCTTTCCTGGCTGTTTAGTTTCTGAGAAGAAGATTTTTAAAGATTTACTCTATATATTCCTATGTAAAACTTCGACCCCCCATTGTGGCCCCACCCTACCCCCGGGGGTCATGATTTTCACAACTTTGAGTCTACACTACCTGAGGATGCTTCCACACAAGTTTCAGCTTTCCTGGCCAAATGGTTCTTGAGAAGAAGATTTTTAAAAGATTTGCTCTGTATATTCTTATGTATAAGACACCCCCCCCCCACTCTGACCCCATCCTACCCCCTGGGAGTCATGATTTTCACAACCTTGAATGTGCACTACCCGAGGATGCTTCAGCTTTCAAGATTCAGCTTTCCTGACTGATTTCTTTCTGAGAAGAAGATTTTTAAAAATTTACTCTATATATTCCTATGTAAAAAGTCGACCCCCCAATGTGGCCCAACCTACCCCCAAGGGTCATGATTTTCCCAACTTTGAATATACATTACTTGAGGGGGCTCCCACACAAGTTTCAGCTTTCCTGGTCTCATGGTACGTGAGAAGAAAATTTTTGAAAGGACAAGAGCGTACAATGCCTGACAAATCCCCCGTACCCAGGATTTTGAAATGACATATGAACATATATGAAAAACCTATATATTTGAAACTGTGCATCAGTATATGTACATGTATACTATAGCACTGCATCTTCTGACAAATACATGATATATAATAATACGTGCACTTTTGTTTTATTCGATGTTTTCTAAGCATTACAGCATGATCTCTTATTAATGCTAGCGCTATTTTTATCCGACATTATATGATTATGAACATAACGTAATTGTTGTCATTATATAAATTGTATTAGATATTTTTTTCATAATAATCCAATAAAAGAAACAAAACATGTTTTACTTAAAGGCAAATGAAGTAAAAATAAAACGCCGTCTATAGGATTCGAACACCTTCTCCATGGAGAATGATGTACTACGAGCCTCCGCTTATCCCATTGAGCTATGTTGACACATTAGAGTACGTTTTAAATCAACTCTTTGACAATTATTAATAAAGTAAAACGTTTCTGGTGAAAATTACAAATTTGACCCATTATGGGTCTAGACTCCATTTTAATAAATCAATAATAAAAATCAATATAAACTAATTCTTTAAATTACAGTACTTTTAGGGTGGAGTCAGGACCCATTCATACCTACTTTGGCAATTAAGAACAGTGAATGGTTCAGGCAAAGGTGATGTGCAGCTTAATTTGGAAACTTATGCCTGTCATGTTAATAGAATGAAATCACAATATTGACTTCCGTCGTGAAATTTATAATGAAAACAATGCATACAAGTCAAAAATTAATATTCTTACTTGAATTGAAATTCTCGTCCTCTTTGCTCCGAGTGCGGGATATACAACGCCTTGTACGCCCCTGTTCTTTCTTGAATATTTTCAATAACTCCTAATAATCTCCCTTTGCAAAAGGGTGTGGACCTTAATTTTCACAATTTTGAATCCCCTTAGGCTAAGGATGCTTTGTGCTAAGTTTGGTTGAAATTGGCCCAGTGGTTCTTAAGAAGATGAAAATGTGAAAAGTTTACATTCAGCCGGACAGACGGACGACATACAAAATGTAATCAGAATAGCTCACTTGGGCTTTCAGCTCAGGTGAGCTAAAAATGTGGGGGGAAATGACTAAAATCGTGACTATGCCCCTTTGAATGTGCGAAAATAGAACTGTATCAATGTTTTGTCCACCAATGACTTTTTCCATGGCAGGGTGTCCTTGGTAAATAGGTAAAATAAAATCATTTGGGGAATTATCCACGATTTTTTAGACCCATAAAATTCATTTTAGTTGGCAACCTTAGTTACAGTATCCTTTATTTTCAAATAAATTAAACCAAAATGGATATGCCATGGCACAATATGCATACAAAGAAATTAAATAGATGGAACACAGCTCATTTGCATATCACGTGACATTTTTATCACTAAAATTTCACCAGCGAATCAAAAATTTAGTGGTCTGGTATGAAAGAGTTTGAAAGTACAGCTAATTATACTTGTTTTAAATAAATGAAGAAAAATATGCCCAGTACTGAGAACACGCTTTATAAAATGCATATCACGTGACACATTTGGTACACACGATCAATGTGAAAGTTTTAAGCGAGTTCACACCAGGTAACCATAATGGGGTGTGTCAAATAGATTTTTTGACAATTAAAACAGATAAGGGTAATATGGTATATCGTTCTCCTTTCAAATTTAGAATAATAAGTTATAAGTGATCAAGTATTAATACTATTACTAATCAAATACCATGGTGAATAGCTAAAAAAAAAGATGTACCAAATTTATTTGAAGTGCTTTCAAATGTGGGGCGGAACTAAGGGTCTACGTAGATTATATGCAAACAGTGTACCCCTACATATATAAAGGAGGATATATTCTATCGTATCGTTTTAATTGAACACCTGTTTTCGATCCGGGCAAATACATCAAAATTAGCATTATCCTATAAGAATATATAAAAAAATTAAGCAGAAATTCCGAAACTATATTTTTTATTACACATTAACCGTCTTTTCAAATTGAAAATCTGAAATGTGGGTTTCGAATTCATACTGTGCAGATCAGTAGCAGCCGATTAAACCTTAAGAGTAAGACACCAAATCAATAGCAAAAACAAAATGTAACATAAAACAGTCACAATTGTACTATCAAAGTTTCGAATTTGATTCAGATTACATGTAATATTCAACGGATGTCTGACAATGACATCGAAACAGGTTGATCTAATCATGCAAAAAAATACATTAGCTAGAAATAATATGAAACTAAATTAATGAGAGAGAGAGAGAGAGAGAGAGAGAGAGAGAGAGAGAGAGAGAGAAAGAGAGACAGAGACAGAGACAGAGACAGAGAGAGAGAGAGAGATACTTTACACGGGGGTTGTAATAATTTAAGTCATTTACATTGGGTCAGACGACACATTCCTCGAAAAATGATCATTATTTAAAAAAAACATGTTTATTCCAGCAATTCAAGTGTTTTTAAGAAGACTATATATAGGAAACTGCAAATTCTAGTATCTTGAGCAAACGCCTTTTTTGCGAATTATTTTGCAAGAAAGCTTGTCAAAGTAGTAATAAATCAATAACAAATTCATGGAAAAAATTTATTCCGCGGTGTTAATTAGCCAAAAATACATGGCCAAAGTTCAAAACAGATCCAGGGGCAACATCGCTCACCCGAAGAACAAAAGCTGATCAAATCAGCATTACAGTGTCAAATTTAAAATATGTTGACAATTAAGTACAGTAGATAATTAAATCTGTAAATTTCTAGCAACCTATTTTTATGGTACATGTAAGCACCAAGCCCCCTTTGTTTTAGCATTTATGAAAACATTTTTCTCTGTACCTTTGCATTAGTAGTGATCTTAAAACGAACCCTTTGTGGCCCCACTTTTCTCCAGGGAACCCTGGCTTGATAAAACTTTAATCTACACAAGTTTCACCATATATGGCTAAATATTTTTCCACAAGATTTTTCATATCAACATAAGGATGCCTCTAAAAAAGTTTGACATTTTCTGGCTAATTGGTTTTTATCGAAGAAGATTTTCTTGAAAATTATCTCTAAATATTCAAATGAAAAGCTTCATCCCTCAGGTGTGGCCCCACTCCACCCCCGAGAACCATGATTTGAACAAACATGAAACTGAGGTCGCTTCCAAACAGAGAGCTTTTCATGGTCTGACTCAAATGGTTTTTGAGAAGAAGATTTTTGAAAAATACCAACAAATTTTCAATAATTCTAAAATATCTCCCCTTTTCAGAGAATGTGATTTTTCATTTGAACATAAATAAATCCCTTTCATGCAGTAATGCTTTGTGCTAAGTTTGGTTGAAATCCACCCAGTGGTTCTGGAGAAGAAGATAAAAATGTTAATAGTTTACCACAATGACGATGGCAAACAACATACAAATCTTGATCAGGAAAGCTCACCTTCAAAAATGGCCAAAATTTTCCAAAACATCATGGAAATAGGTTTTTCTTAAATAGTATGCTTATTTTTTATGTCCAATATCAACAAAGTTTCATGATGTTTTCTGACAGATGGACTGACTAAGTGACTGATGGACATGTCAAAATCATTATACCCCCCCCCCCCATCTCACAACTTGTTGCTTGGAGTGTCACTTCATGTTACACCACTGGAGTCCTTTTAATGACTCATCAGGTCATAGCTTTCACAAACCAACACCTACCATTTATCATAAGCTTCAATTTTCTATGTTTTATGACAAAATGCTCTGTTGTACAATTGCATTAAAAAGATGTGTATTGTTTTATTATCAACATATCATTTATAACTTTATAAGCTTGAGAAGCCAGCAGTATTTCTATGAATTCTTTGTTCTTCTGAAACTGGCACAAATAAAATTGATGAGAACAATTAAAACATGATAAATCTTTTAAAATAGGTAAGCTGAAAACAAAAAACAGAAAAAAAACAACATTGCCATTATTTTCTATCATTTAAATTTGTACACACAAGTGAACATTATATATGTATAATATACAAATGTATGCCTTAACAGTATAGAGGTCATAAAAGGTGTCAAGTAGTTATACTAGGAAACTTTATACATTGTACCTCCTCATCTAGATCAACACTAACTCCCTTATTGATGAGTTTTCTACATTTCTGAGGAGAATTGAATATTAATTTGCGAGAAATATGTTTAGTCTTTTGAAACAAATGCTTGCTTCTTAATATGTTGTGAAAATTACCACTACCAGCTAAAACATGTTCTGCTGTTTGGCTTAAACCAGGAACAAAGTCTACATAATTTAGCACCATCCACATCTGAAGAACAGCTGACATATTGAACTTCAAATCGCTGTCATCCCACCATGAACAACATTGGTGACTACTGCTAAGCAAAATGTCATTCATGTAATCGTACATCACTATGTAATACTTAGAAGGAGTCAGTACCAAAGATGGAATTAAAGTTGACACAGGTTGAATACAACTATCATTCATAGCATTCCCTCGATGAAATGCAACGGTAATGGCTTGGCTAAAGATCTGTTCAGCACACTTGTCAAAATGCATGTCTTCAGATTCAAAGTCAAACTTTTCTGTTGAGTTTTCATTGTTCTGCTTAACATTACTTTCTTGACCAACACCATCATCATCCTCATTTGGGAATTCTTCATAAACCATAATGGGTATGTAGTCTGGTGGGTCCTCTGGGATCAAAACTATGCCTGGGTGTCCATACCACAGCTCCCCATGTCCTACAATGGAATTAAAAGAAAGCTTATTGAAAACTTCCAACAATAAAAAAAAAACCAGTTCTTTTTTCATATCAAAATGTATAAAAAGTAGGAATTAAATTGAAGCTTAATATGTACCCAGTAACAGATTGACAGGACAGAAAACAGAAATCAATTAATCGATCATTCAATCTTCAGTGACATTTAAGCAACCATAGACAATTTGAAATCATTTAATCTTTCCAATAGTCATGACATTTTGGCCAGTAACCAAATGGTTGCTTGTTCAAATCCTTTGAGGACACTTGATGAACACTGTATGTTGTGTCCATATACATGACACATTCTCTGAATTGCCTCAGTCCATCCAGCATTAAGGAAGCTGGGTAGTCAACAAATTAACCATCAGATCTGACTTTAACTTTGACATATGTCATTTTTTGAACATAAAATAACACTTTGTAATTAATACATGTACCTCACTACACCTATACTTATACTTTTTAAAACACTATGTCACAAAATGGCGATTTAAATGTTTTGTTAAACTGTTTATAAAATATTGTTCATTTTGGCTGTATATCGTCGTAGGTCAGTGGGGAAAATATTGGGTTTCTAAACCGCAGATCATGAGTTTGAATCCGCCTGGAGCTTTTGTTGAATGTTAACTGATTAAATTTTTGTAAATGTAATTTTTCATCCAAAATTGCACATTTTTTGCCTATTAGACTTAAAGCTGCTTGGTCCGATTTTATATCAATTTTATGCATGCTTTTAAACGATGGCTATGCTTAGCATATGTATAATAATATACATTGCAGTAGTTTTTCCAGTCAATTATGCCAAATTTCAATGAAGAAAAATACGTACAAAATTTCCTAACAAAACAAATGACATTAAAAGGTACCGCGTTATTTCGCCTCATGTTAAATTTCACCCATGACGACAAGACGGGTATGATTGTATTACGACTTCGATATCGCTTTAAAAAAAGGTCGAAATGATAAGACAAATTACAAATAAACATGTGTACGTTTTGTTTACTTATATTTCTGAAGTCTGCTTTCTTTACAATTGATGCATAGCATGCGGGTTGATTAACCCCAATCATTCGGGGGACAAAACCAAGCGGTTTCCTTTTCTAAACATTCCCGTGATGCATTTTGGTTTGTTTTTTCGTTTGCCCAAAAACAAATTATTTTTATTTACTTTGTATATTTCTAACTTTGAAAGGAGACTGATTCTGCTGGTGTAAATAGGAGAAAGTCCATATTTTTCATAGATATATGATTTGTATGGAAAAAATTTTGATACTGTAATAACAAAAAATCGGACCAAGCAGCTTTAAATACTTCTTATCCATTATAATGACATCTATAATGATCATTAAGTAATCTGCTGACTTGAGCAAATATTTCTTGGTGTGCATAGTGAGACACCTTAAAGGAAAATTCCCAATATTTGAGTTTTAAAATCTAATCATTTTCCTATATCTTTATACAGAACTCTTCTTTGTAAGAAGATTAAAACAGTCTACAAATAGCCACAACCATTGAGCCCTCTTAAATCTCCTGCTGGAAATTGACTAATGATGGACTGTTGTCCCATTCAAGGAGATAGCACTCTGGGTCGATGACCCTCACCTGCTATGCTGCACAGAAACTTGATACTTGAAACTCTGGCCCCTGTGAGCTTCATAAATTGGAAATGGTTTAACTGTTTTAAGATCTCCCATGTATCCTTAAGCTTAAGGTTATCTCACATAATATTATTCAAATGTTACAAACTTAACTTACCTAAACCTGTCTCTCCATATGGAATATGTTCCATACACTGGATTGGATTTAGACATGGACATTGTGATGGTTGCTTGTGGTAAATATTGCTGATCAGATATTTATTCCCATACACTAAGCATGACAACAGATGTTTGCTCAACAGTGCTGCTATTTCTCCTTCCCTTTTACCATCAAATGCATTTCTCTGTGAGCTTTTCAAGCTACTTTCATGGAATGCTGAAAGTAAACAGGATACATTTATAAGAAAAACAGTGACCACAAAATATCTGATGTCTGAAGATAGAGGCCATAGTATATTTAAGGTGGTATGGGACATCTGTCAATATTAATGTGGATTAAAGTACTATATAATTGAAAAATTTTCACTGTTTTAGAATTTTCAAATTTTACAATATTTCACCAAAAAATAGCTTTTAAAAATATTTGAAAAGGTAAAAATTGTAAAAACCCCAGCGGGATTCGAACTCATGACTTACAGGTTCGTAGGAAACCCTCTAACCCACTGCGTTACAGAGTTTGGTGACCATTTTTGGATAGAAACTACTTATATAATTACACTTTATTTTATTGTTTATTTTGATAAACAATACGTCACAACATGGAAGTGTCCCATACCACCTTAACTGTTGGGGCAGTGAAAATAAAAAACAACAAAGTTCGATGGAACTGAAAACATTTTCTAGAGGCACAACTAAAACAGTTTTTTTCATATATCATTTTTTACTGTCATCTATCTTGCAAAAATGTGTTCAAAAGAATTAAAATCCAGACTCACACAACACATCTAAGTATATGGGTCAGGACTGTTATAATATCCGGCAAATACATATTTTTAAAACAGAGTTGTTATTTTACATGGTTAAAGAGAGGTATATCCTCTGTAACTTGCACATTTTAATTAGGTCTTTCTTAAGGTTGAATGATCCTGTGATAAGAGAGATAACTTCAATACGAAATTATAATCTCTTTTTGTTTCTCTTCATTCACTATTATTACGGATATGTAGCATCAAGGGGGCGGTGCTTGGTCCCAATTTGTTTTGGAAAGCGACATTTAAATTCAGATACAGAAAAATGACTTCTTAACGAACTGATCCCCCACTTTTGGCAGGGCATAAACAATTATATAAAACTTTTAGAATTACAGGAAAATTAGACACATAGTTCAAATTTTGAAAAATGAGGTAAGAACTGCCTCCCTCCACATGGATTGGGATTTTTTTTTCAAATGTAACTTCTTTCAATGTACTCATACAGTACAGTATATGAACAATACATGTTTGATGTTTTAGGCCTCAGAATTATTGGATGGAAAATTTTCATTTCTCTCTTTGTAGTTAGTTCACAGGGGTAAATGTACTGTAATTGTTACTGGAGGAAAAAAAACCCATGACTGAGACTATTGCAAACTGTAGGCTTACATGTAGTTTACATAATTTTAAATCATTAACATATTTTAAATGTGTAAAACGGAATAAGGGTTTTCTATTATGAGAGAGCAGATATGGAAAAAATAATAATACATATACGAGGGTCAATAAAAAAAATACAAAGACAAAGTGGCTGTTTATCATATATTTTTCATGAAAGTCATGCATAACAGATTAATCTGTGCACCAACACTTATGTTATTGATATGCAAAGTTTTAGTCCATTTTAAGAATCGGTATTTTTGTTACCACTTTTTAAAAAGATCATGTTTTGCCATCATGGTAACTTTCAAAACAGATTAAACACGCACAGATTATAGATATACCCATCTTTATATCACGCTTAGTCTCTTGTGTCTTTCTTCTTGCAATTTAAAATGTCACTGAACCACTTAACATCTTATTTGAACACATTTGTTCGAGACTCATAAATTAATTCTTCAAAGTTTTCATTTTCTAACCGTGTATCTCTTAGTTTACAGTAAGGGTAACCCTGAACATTGGTTGACGTTACTTTTTTTTAACAAATATTTACAGATATTCTACTCTCTTTCGGAACTGTTTTATATTCAAAATATGATTACCGGTACAACCATCCCCACAAAATTTATTACAGTTAAACACAAACATGCAAATAATTGTTGACTTATTTTTTGGCACTATTTAGTATTTTCACAGTTTGTATCGGCTTTTTCCTGAGTTAAATCAATTTTGTTTGTACTTCTCGTTGCGCTGGGACATCAGACGACATCGATGTTTTTAGTCAATTCTAAAGAGGACTATCTGTCTTAAGTTACTAATATCTGTTCGACAAAACAATATATCCCGTCATTATTTGGAACACAGAATACCATGACTATATATTTAATTTGAGGTTTCAATATTATTTGGTTTTAAGCCCAATTTATAGAGATATTACTTTCAACATTATATGGTTTATTGTTGACATGACACAAATTTTGACTGTGCGCCGTGACCTCATTTTTGCAGGATTTGATTCTAAATAATTCTTAGAAATAAAGAATTTTTTTTCCTTCCTAATTGTTTGAAACCATTGCTTAATTATGTCTACCAAATTTAGTAACGATATGACGTTAAGTAGCATAGCTATGGCAAAAGTCTTCGTATTTTTTTATTGACCCTCGTATAATAAATAAATCATTTTAGTTTGGTCAAGACTAGCTTGATATCCCTGAATATCATCTGATTGAAATCTGCTGTTCTGATCTGCTACTCCTCTCTAACATCTGAAACAACCTGATTAGAGATTCTGGTTTACATTTATCATAGCATTTTTTAAGACATATGTATCCATTTTACAATTATTTCATCCAGCCCAATTTCAAACAAAAATCATTCTTTCCTTAAGAAATTTAGAAACTATGACAAAGTATCATTTACTGATTGTATATATCATTGAATCAGTATTTTTAGGCAAAGAAAGATAACTCTTGCTGATTTAAGCAATTTTTGTTACAAAATTTATGTGATACAACAAAGTGCTGTTCTGAACAAAAGTGCACTACTTCATTATGTTTTCTAATATGAATTGACAATGTACATATAACTATACATTGTTTTCACATATATTTCATATTTTAATTGTATGCAGTGATATTAAAAAATTTGCTTTTTCTATTCTTTGTGTCTAGACTAGCTAGGCTAATTTTCATAATGTCAATTAGTATTCTCAGTTTTTGAAAAAATCCATACAGTAGTCTGTCCCAAGATATTTAAGCCAAACATTTTCTTTAATTGTTCTATATTTATAAATACCTCTGGGTTCAAATGGTGTTCATTCAAGAGAATAAAAAATCCAAAGATTTCCCCTTTGAAACACCCCCTCTAGCTTGTTAGGTTTCAATACACATCTAAAAATTAAAAGTCAACAGGATTTTTTATGAAGGGACCCAGATGATAATGTTAAAAAATTGTGCAACGTATTCCGAAATACTTCTGAATAGAGAAAAGATGTAAACATTCCCCTGTATAAAATCTGTATTCGTTTCTGTGAATTCTTTCAAGTGAAAAACGATCTAGTCGACTGTCCTCCAGTCTGTCAGTAGACTAAGCAACATTGCGCTGAATTCAAATCTAACACATTTGGCATTTTAAGAAATAATTATTTTTATCCTGTTCTATTTTACTTTGCTCTATTTGATTATTTTTGATAATTCAGTTAAATTCAAATCACTTAATCAATAAATTGTGTAAAACCTGCCTTCGAGTTATAGCTTTATGCATATCTGACTTAGAAGTCAATTTAAGACTATGGTCTTTAGGCTGACCCCCTGTCTTTTGGGTTGGGCCTATACGAGTTAGTCCCCCTTATCCTATGGTGCCCTTCCCCCTTGGTGACAGATGCTTATAAAAAAAAATTGCAATATGTGAATTTAGAATTTCTGGACCCCAATCCTCCCACAATGTAAATTTGAACTTTTTATTAAATTCTGGGTCTGGACCCCCATCCCTCCCCTCTTCTTATTATTAAGTTACTGAAAATATGCCTTGAGCTACATGTATCTGGAGCCGGTTTTCAAACCAGTCTGACCATCACATTCCTCCCCCCCCCTTTAAACGATCATCGCCCTCGCTGATCAACACACCTGGCATGAGTTACTAGTAACCTATCAGCTACAGAGTTTGGCATGGCATCAAATAGTAACAGGATGTGAGAAACAACAACAAACTAAACTGGGATTTTAACAAAGGTCCCCATAATCTCTAGTCTGGTGCTCAACCAACTGGGCTGTCTGGCGCCGGCGTTTGAACCCACAATAACATTAAAACAGTATACTGGCATGCGACCATTTCTTGCCAAGTATCATTTCTGGCCAGTGCATTATTACATCATTTTTCGTGTATTATTTTACGTATCAATAAATTGACATAACAATGCGCTGGCAAGAAATGGTCCTTGGCGAGAATTGGTCGTTTACCAGTACAGTACACAGGTTGTAATCCTGAGTTCAATTAATTTTCACTTACCAAGCTTTTCCAGAAAAATTCTCAGAGCAGTTAGTGCATGGAAATGGTCTCTATCATCATTAGAAACACCGTCCAAGTGAAAGTTGTCAAAGAGACCAACATCATTTTTCAGATATTGCTGCAAACAGTCAAATCCTCTTTTGAAAACACTAGAAAATTGCACATGAAATAGAGCATTTTCATTTGGACCCACATAGTCTTCATAATCTACAAATGTGTTGGTAAAACTTCTTCCAAAACCACAATTCGAAATTCGCTGAGGAAATACTTTTAAATCCGTGTAATTTTCTAAAGATGACTGCAAAGTTTTCTTTAAATCCACGTGCACATGTCTGAATGATGGATGGTTTGGTTGTAAACATTGGGCCGATCTCAACAATCTTCTTACCGAAAACATGATTGACTACTTACAATACTGAATCGAAAGGCTTTGCATCATTAATTCCAGCAAACATCATTATCTATATGCACTTTAAATCCAATTGTCGGCCTTGCAAATTAAATTACAACAGTTTTAAACAAAGACGAAGTTGAGAGACAGTTTGTTATTTCGATTCCGAGTTGTCGTTCCTTGCACGATTGAATGTCAAATCGACATAAAGTTAATCGACACCCGGTCAAAGCGTCACTTCATTCAGCAGTTCAGTATCGGCATACACGTAGTGCTTTATTGCGAACTTTTTCATGATTCTTTTTTCGATCTTTCTTTTTTTCGAATTTTTATATAAAAATTTCTTCTTTTTTTTTTAAATGACATCCATTATTGTTTCAGTTTCATATAGTACTCTGATTTTAAATATTAAGCAAGGCTTGAAACTAATTCATATGCATGCTTACATATCATAATCATTTAAATGATAATTAATCCCAAGCAGGAAGCATCGCTTTTTTAAAGGGGGAAGGGAGGGGGAGCGGGGGCAGACCTCATGGTGTCCTCGTTATCCTGTGCACCGACCTTAGAGTCTGTCACGTTTTCCTTGTGTATAGTCTGGGTTTCTTGTGTTTGCAGGGTTTCGGTATAAATCCAAGATGGTATTTAAACGACAGAGAAGGTTGAATATATAAAAGCTGTAACAAGAGAAGTGAGAAAATTATCTAGACAGCAAATTGAGTTATGCCCCTTGCATATAATAATATTTGCATTTTAATCGAATGAAACAACGGATAGTATATACACGCCATGGCATTAAATGCAATTTGAAAAGATGTTGACAAGCGAAAATCGGAACATAGTTAACGGTGCTATTAAATAGGAATGAAGAAAGCTAGGAATGTTTTTATTTATAGCTACCTTATATTGTTTAAAGGGAGGTTGGCCTGTACTGTGAGTAAAAAAGTCACCGAATGACGCCGATATATGAGGGCAATGATGCCATACAGCCAGGTAGGCCTATCGTCGTCGTGAATATTGCGGACAAAAGTAATTGAAAAACATACAGCTTATTGAACATATAAAAGCAATAACTATAAGTAAATATGTATACATTAACGGGAAAGACAACCTCTACATTCGCCATGTTTACTATACCGGGAATTCCAGAGTATTGTAAACGCGAACCTTGACGAGTAAGTAAAGAAAGTGGGCGCTTAAGATGTAGATTCGGCAGGAATCTGGGCGCACAAGAAGGGTGAAAATTTTATTGATTAATTTTGCACATTTTTCGAATTATTACCGTTATTTGGTTTCTGTTGGACGTAGAATGGGTAAAAAATGTTTGAAATACAAAAGGCTTTGTCATAATATGGGGCTAAATATAGCAACACGGCGGAATTGATGCAAAATCGTACTTATTTACAGCTGTTTTTAAATGATTCTGATGTCTGTGGGTCTTCTCTCCACAAATTTAAAACTTGTAAAGATGACATATTTCAACAATAAAAACGTCGCTTTTTAAAAAACGATGGAGAGATGACCCAGAGATGAAGAATTATATACTTTTTAAAAATATTTTTGGAGGATAATAAAACAAAGTCCAGAGATATGACAATATTGTCTCCAACACTTACTTTATACCCAATTTCAAAGTCTCGCATGGCTCACTGGTTTCGTTCTGGATTTTGAAGACATTCACGCAGTGTTTTGGGTTCAAATCCTGCTCGAGACTCAAATTATTATTGTTTTCCTTTCCTTTTTAAATGTATGTTGGTATAACATTATGTTGAATTATACTATAATACCGGTATATTTTAATAAGTCGTTATTGATTTCTGCCATATGAACACTATTTTCTGTTCTTATTACTAGTTTATTATGATATACAGTATAATTCAATTAAAATATATATGCATGTGTATTAAATAAAATAAAATAAAGTTTTATCGGTTTACCCCTCATTTCCCTTTTCAGAAAGCTTGTGAGTTTTATTCAATAGCCAAAATAGACTTGTACATAAACTCTCAACATAATATAGTTTGAGTAATCAATTTTTGTTCAAACTTGTACATAGCATTTCGAGGATACTGTATAGACATTTAAACTCCAATTGGTTCGTGTCGATGGTTCCTGCAAAATCACTTTCTTGTGCGCCCAGATTCTTTATGTTCCGTCCCATGCTGTGAAGTATATATTTTATTTAAAGTGATCTGGTTAGACTATCGTTGAGGGGGCATTGTGCTCGAGCACTTCTGTCTCGCCTTGTTAAATGCACCGAATGTTTCACCCCAAAAAAAAAAAAATATGCTACACATGTTTTTTTACAAGCGCCTGTTTTAACGCTGCGATTGGATCAGCTACTCGCAGCTGCAGCAAATCTTGCCACCGAGTTTTCGTAATGAAATCTGCCAAGGGTGTATGGGGAGCGGAGTGATAATGTTTGTACTCTATAATGAAACTAAATGAAATGTATATATGAGACTCCTCTTGACAGCTAGGTTTGTGTATGGGCTTTGGTACAAAAATGAGATTTAAGGTCTAATTCCCTCTTGTCCCTTTAGAATTCTCAGGAGGAAGATTTTGTATGGGGATGGGAGCTGTTTGAAATAAAACATGAATACTAGCCTCGTATAAATGTATACACATACACACACAACTAAAAGGTATCTTCAAAGTAAACATTTACCGGATTATTATTTTTAATCAGCGTTTGGCACCTATTCAATATCAGACCTTGTACCATATATTGTTTAACCAGAACCACGGTCCTTTCTAAATGATTTAAGGTAAGGAGGGTATGGTCATTAGCTTATTTTGTTTTACTCTAGAATGAAATTCAATTAAATGCATATATGAAATTTCTCGACAGGTGTGTGTATAGGCTATGTTAATTAAGTAAACGGTAACGTCGGTTTGGATTTTATTTTTAGATGAAATTAATTCTGCTGCTACCTATCCACATTGGCCCATTCAACCATAATGTTTCAAAGGAAGCACGTATATCTGCAACAGATATTTAGGTAAAATGAGAGGCGTTTTTAGCATTGGAACATTTTTTTAATGACTCACAACTGCAGCAGCTTTTGCGTACAGATTGAGTTACGTGTGTTTGGGCGTTATGAAAATTGGTACATACACACCGCCGCAGTTATTAGACTATATCTATAAAAAAATAATGATTTAATGCCTACATTTATATTTTTACTTTCTTGCTTTGTTTAGAAATGTGATTTATACCTTACAATTTCTATTTTATCCGTAATGTATATTCATGTTGATGGAAAGTTTTGTTCTACAAACAATATATTATTACGTTATTTGATTGAAAAAATGTTACCATTTATGTAATTTTTAGATGGAGGCTCTATGAACCTCCTCTATTGCTACCGGTCAGATTGCATGTGACGTCGTAAACATGGTAAAAGTGAGATTCTCCAACATACATTTTAAAGCAAAATCAGGTTTCAAATATTTATTACACATGTAGTCAAATATTAACTTTATAGCAACATAGAATGCTGATTTGAGAGCAAAGTTAAAAGTTATTTGTGGGCGCTCGTGGAAATGATTTCCTAATCATAGGATAGTTTTCTTACAAATCGTAGGCAACTTCAGGGCACGTTCGTAAAAAAAAAATCCAACAAGATTCTATGCAGAAAGACATAATCAGGATAATCATTTTGGGGCGCTCGTGAAAACGATCCCGATTTAAGTACAATATTGGAAAATCCAATTTTGGGGCGCTCGGGCAAATTAAGGTGTAATGATACAAGATTATATGCAGAAAGACATAATCAAGAAAATTATTTTGGGGCGCTCGTGAAAACGATCCTGATTTTAGTACAATATTAGAAAATCCAATTTGGGGCGCTCGTGCAAATTTTCCAAGACGTAAGGTATAATGATAATTTTACTTTGGGGTGCTCTTGAATACATTTGGGGCGCTCGTGAAACGTAATTGGGGCGCTCCAAAAAAAAATTGGGGCGCTCGTGCATGGGGCGCTTTGGCTTTGGGGCGATACGACAGTAACCCAAATAATTACACATTTAAGAAAAATGTTTGACAAAATAGCTTAATGAAGCTACTCTGAATAGCTAAAGAAAGCTATTTAGCTTATTCAAACTATATAGCTAAATCTGGAGATTGTACTGGACCTGTGCATTATTACATCATTTTTTGTGTATAATTTTACGTGTCAATAAATTGACATAACAATGCGCTGGCAAGAAATGGTCCTTGGCGAGAATTGGTCGTTTACCAGTACAGTGCACAGGTTGTAATCCTGAGTTCAATTAATTTTCACTTACCAAGCTTTTCTAGAAAAATTCTCAGAGCAGTTAATGCATGGAAATGGTCTCTATCATCATTAGAAACACCGTCCAAGTGAAAGCTGTCAAAGAGACCAACATCATTTTTCAGATATTGCTGCAAACAGTCAAATCCTCTTTTGAAAACACTAGAAAATTGCACATGAAATAGAACATTTTCATTTGGACCCACATAATCTTCATAATCTACAAATGTGTTGGTAAAACTTCTTCCAAAACCACAATTCGAAATTCGCTGAGGAAATAGTTTTAAATCCGTGTAATTTTCTAAAGATGACTGCAACGTTTTCTTTAAATCCACGTGCACATGTCTAAATGATGGATGGTTTGGTTGTAAACATTGGGCCGATCTCAACAATCTTCTTACCGAAAACATGATTGTCTACTTACAATACTGAATCGAAAGGCTTTGCAGTAATTCCATCGAACATCATTATCTATATAAACTTTTTATACAATTCCCCAACGTGCAAAGTCAATTACAACAATTTTTAACGAAGACGAAATCCGTCAAGTTAGAGTTTGCGATTTCGATTCCGAGTTGTCGTTCCTTGCACGATTGAATGTCAAATCGACATAAAGTTAATCGACACCCGGTCAAAGCGTCACTTCATTCAGCAGTTCAGTATCGGCATACACGTAGTGCTTTATTGCGAACTTTTTCATGATTCTTTTTTCGATCTTTCTTTTTTTCGAATTTTTATATAAAAATTTCTTCTTTTTTTTTATATGACATCCTTTATTGTTTCAGTTTCATATAGTACTCTGATTTTAAATAATAAGCAAGGCTTGAAACTAGTTCATATGCATGCTTACATATCATAATCATTTAAATGATAATTAATCCCAAGCAGGAAGCATCGCTTTTTTAAAAAGGGGGGGGGGGCGGGGGCAGACCTCATGGTGTCCTCGTTATCCTGTGCACCGACCTTAGAGTCTGTCACGTTTTCCTTGTGTATAGTCTGGGTTTTTTTTTTGTTTGCAGGGTTTCGGTATAAATCCAAGATGGTATTTAAACGACAGAGAAGGTTGAATATATAAAAGCTGTAACAAGAGAAGTGAGAAAATTATCTAGACAGCAAATTGAGTTAGCTAGGCCCCTTGCATATAATAATATTTGCATTTTAATCGAATGAAACAACGGATAGTATATACACGCCATGGCATTAAATGCAATTTGAAAAGATGTTGACAAGCGAAAATCGGAACATAGTTAACGGTGCTATTAAATAGGAATGAAGAAAGCTAGGAATGTTTTTATTTATAGCTACCTTATATTGTTTAAAGGGAGGTTGGCCTGTACTGTGAGTAAAAAAGTCACCGAATGACGCCGATATATGAGGGCAATGATGCCATACAGCCAGGTAGGCCTATCGTCGTCGTGAATATTGCGGACAAAAGTAATTGAAAAACATACAGCTTATTGAACATATAAAAGCAATAACTATAAGTAAAGATGTATACATTAACAGGAAAGACAACCTCTACATTCGCCATGTTTACTATACCGGGAATCCCAGAGTATTGTAAACGCGAACCTTGACGAGTAAGTAAATTTGAAAGTGGGCGCTTAAGATGTAGATTCGGCAGGAATCTGGGCGCACAAGAAGAGTGAAAATTTCATTGATTAATTTTGCACATTTTTCGAATTATTACCGTTATTTGGTTTCTGTTGGACGTAGAATGGGTAGAAAAATGTTTGAAATACAAAAGGCTTTGTCATAATATGGGGCTAAATATAGCAACACGGCGGAATTGATGCAAAATCGTACTTATTTACAGCTGTTTTTAAATGATTCTGATGTCTGTGGGTCTTCTCTCCACAAATTTAAAACTTGTAAAGATGACATATTTCAACAATAAAAACGTCGCTTTTTAAAAAAAGATGGAGAGATGACCCAGAGATGAAGAATTATATACTTTTTAAAAATATTTTTGGAGGATAATAAAACAAAGTCCAGAGATATGACAATATTGTCTCCAACACTTACTTTATACCCAATTTCAAAGTCTCGCATGGCTCACTGGTTTCGTTCTGGATTTTGAAGACATTCACGCAGTGTTTTGGGTTCAAATCCTGCTCGAGACTCAAATTATTATTGTTTTCCTTTCCTTTTTAAATGTATGTTGGTATAACATTATGTTGAATTATACTATAATACCGGTATATTTTAATAGGTCGTTATTGATTTCTGCCATATGAACACTATTTTCTGTTCTTATTACTAGTTTATTATGATATACAGTATAATTCAATTAAAATATATATGCATGTGTATTAAATAAAATAAAATAAAGTATTATCGGTTTACCCCTCATTTCCCTTTTCAGAAAGCTTGTGAGTTTTATTCAATAGCCAAAATAGACTTGTACATAAACTCTCAACATAATATAGTTTGAGTAATCAATTTTTGTTCAAACTTGTACATAGCATTTCGAGGATACTGTATAGACATTTAAACTCCAATTGGTTCGTGTCGATGGTTCCTGCAAAATCACTATCTTGTGCGCCCAGATTCTTTATGTTCCTCCCATGCTGTGAAGTATATATTTTATTTAAAGTGATCTGGTTAGACTATCGTTGAGGGGGCATTGTGCTCGAGCACTTCTGTCTCGCCTTGTTAAATGCACCGAATGTTTCACCAAAAAAAAAAAAATATGTTACACATGTTTTTTTACAAGCGCCTGTTTTAACGCTGCGATTGGATCAGCTACTCGCAGCTGCAGCAAATCTTGCCACCGAGATTTCGTAATGAAATCTGCCAAGGGTGTATGGGGAGCGGAGTGATAATGTTTGTACTCTATAATGAAACTAAATGAAATGTATATATGAGACTCCTCTTGACAGCTAGGTTTGTGTATGGGCTTTGGTACAAAAATGAGATTTAAGGTCTAATTCCCTCTTGTCCCTTTAGAATTCTCAGGAGGAAGATTTTGTATGGGGATGGGAGCTGTTTGAAATAAAACATGAATACTAGCCTCGTATAAATGTATACACATACACACACAACTAAAAGGTATCTTCAAAGTAAACATTTATTGGATTATTATTTTTTATCAGCGTTTGACACCTATTCAATATCAGGCCTTGTACCATATATTGTTTAACCAGAACCACAGTCCTTTCTGAATGATTTAAGGTAAGGAGGGTATGGTCATTAGCTTATTTTGTTTTACTCTAGAATGAAATTCAATTAAATGCATATATGAAATTTCTCGACAGGTGTGTGTATAGGCTATGGTAAGTAAGTAAACGGTAACGTTGGTTTGGATTTTGTTTTTAGATGAAATTAATTCTGCACCTACCTATCCACATTGGCCCATTCAACCATAATGTTTCAAAGGAGGCATGCATTTCTGAAACATATATTTAGGTAAAATGAGAGGCGATTTTAGCATTGAAACATTTTTTTAATGACTCACAACTGCAGAAGCTTTTGCGTACAGATTGAGTAACGTGTGTTTGGGCGTTATGAAAATTGGTACATACACACCGCCGCAGTTATTCAACTATATCTATAAAAACAAATAATGATTTTATATTTTTTTTTTTTATATTTTTACTTTCTTGCTTTGTCTGCAAATGTGATTCATACCTTAAAATTTCTTTTTTAACCGTAATGTATATTCATGTTGATGGAAAGTTTGTTCTACAAATAATATATTATTACGTTATTTGATTGAAAAAATGTTACCATTTATGTAATTTTTAGATGGAGGCTCTATGAACCTCCTCTATTGCTACCGGTCAGATTGCATGTGACGTCGATAATGAACTTGGTGGATTCGACGATCACCACAGCACATAGCGGCAAAATTTGTCAAGGATTCATATTTCAATATTATTATTTAAATAAATAACTTATCAGCAATTACAAAATGTACAATAAATAGAACTATATATACAAATGGCAATTAATAAACATAATTTCTATCGTAAATTTTGGCCCAGTAAGTATGAATATGCATGAATTTAAGAATATTGATGATGTTTGGGGTTTACAGGCAATTGCGTGTAATCGAACAGTGGTTATTGTTATACATCCTACTGTCCGTGACGTAAACTAATGAGGATTCCATTAAGGACAACCTACAATGTAGTGTTTACCGAAATATTGAATAATTATGAGATTCAATAAATAAACATGGCGTGGTTTTTTGTCTGTATCGTATATTACTTGTGCATTATCAAATAATCCTCTGCAGAGATGTATATGTATCTTTCG
Organism: Magallana angulata; assembly: GCF_025612915.1. Taxonomy (NCBI): domain Eukaryota; kingdom Metazoa; phylum Mollusca; class Bivalvia; order Ostreida; family Ostreidae; genus Magallana; species Magallana angulata. The sequence continues at coordinate 32,402,502 of NC_069112.1, forward strand.
TTCTATGTATAGCTCCAATAAACATTATTATTGAACCAGTTAAACTACTGCTGTATGAGGCCAAACCCCAAGTATTGTCAGCCGCGATCGTATTGTGGCACGTTTTCGTTTTTTTTACTTTACTTAATTTTTACGATTAACTTCGTTACTTTTGACTACAATCAGTAAAATGTTTGGCATGCATACTGAATCTACTATTAGGATAATGAAACAAATAAATTAAACGTCCAGATTTCACCCTTTAACGCAAAAAAACCCGACAGTCAGTCACGACGTCAGTGGGTGCTTAGGTACAGTTCCTGCATGTTTGCCCAGCGCTGTCGATTTTAAAGTAAGCTAAGAAGTCAATGTGTTTTGACGAGCTGTTAAGACTCTTGCGTGTGAAAAAAGTGAAGAAAAAAATCGTCAGACTCAGAGAATGTACATGTTTCTCTTAAAAGTGAATTACGGGGGTATTACAAGATCCACAGGTATATTATTTTTTATATTTGCTGTAAAGGGACATTAAAGCTAATTGTCCTCATTTTCGTTATTTCCCTTTTTAAAAACATTTTTAGGGGGGTGGGGACGTTCTAAAATATTCAAAATCCTAATCCACGGGAAGGGTACTTCAATTTCACTCTTATTTTCGTCATGTTATCTGATTTTTTACATACTCACAAATAAGTGTAGGGGGGGGGGGGACTCCTCGATACTTTAATTTTTATTGTGTAAATTTAAGAAAATTACTGCGAAAAAAAGTAGGACCCCTAGCCCCCGCCTATGATTCTACGTGCCTAAATATAATTATTTGATAATTGTAAAATAAAAATTGTGAAGAAACGTCTTTTCATGTCTTTTTTTGTCATTATCAAGTCGTACAAATGATCGGTCAATTTTTAAAGTTTCCATCAGGATGCAAACAATTCAGCATAACAGGACATAAAGTAAATATTTTTTATTCAAAACATAGTTATTGCTTACCTTCCTATGCTCATATGAACTGTGAAGTCCGACAGGACAGTGCATGCTTCATTGGCCACGCGACGAGTCAACGGAAGGCTGGACTCGTAATGACGAATATACTGGCCAAAACTTTTTAGATGCAAGGAACAGTGGTCAGAGTGCGTAATTATTCTAATAAATTAAAAAAAGTGAATTGAGAAACACTTTACCACTTTTCATTTTACTCTTACAGGTGTTTACCTGGAAATATCATTTGTAGAAAAGTCAAATAGTTCACAATTAATCAATTACAATTTATATTGTTTTGTTGATAAGCAGTGATTTTGATTTCATTGTTTACGGGAATTTTGCATTGATAATTAGCCGCGATTTGAAAATAAGACGGTTTAGATTATAAGTCCCCACTTTCTAACCAAAAATAACCCACGGCTAATTTTCAAGGTTTTAAGGTATACTAATATGTTCAGCATTAAACCACTCCTGGGACCCCAGTATTGGTCAAGGGGACACAATTTTAACAATTGAGAATATACACTATTTTAGAATGTCTGCATAGTTGTCTCAGGAGTTGATGCTTTGCAGTTCTTAAGAAGATTTTAAATTATATTCTCTATTCATTAATACAAAAAACTTTGAACTTCTCCTTGGTTCCCGGTATTGGACCAGGGTCAAGGTTTTAACCATTTAGAATGAACACTATTTTTGAATGTTTGCGTAGTAAATCTCATAATTTATAGCATTGTAGTTCTTAATATGAAGATTTTAACATATTTCCCCCATATATTTATATCTCAAACTTTGGAAGCCTGCTTGAGCTCCAGTATTAGTCCGGGGGTGAGGATTTTATTTATTTATACTATATATACAAGCTGTTGAAATTCTGGCATTTCAGTTGCAATGGTTCCTGAGAAGAAAATTTATTAAAACACTTACGCTATTTCTACGGTTTCGCAATTATCTTCTTTTCAAAAAGGGTTTCGCTTTTTAATTGATCAATTTACACCCCCCTCCCCTTTATTATAATGCTATGTACCAGTTTTGGTTAGAAATGACCCATTGGTTCTAAAAAGGAAGTCAAAATATGAAGAACAGTTTACAGATGGAGGGACAAACGGACGAACTGACAATTTATCAGTCTCGAGTATGAAAGTTCTAAATAAGATTGTTATGTTGGTGCCAATTTTAGTAGCAGTTTTAGAACACTCAAGTTACATCGATGCATCATGGTACATGTATATCATTTCACTGCAAAGTGATACACATTTTCTTAACATGTCCCATCTGAGTGGTAAAATAGTAACTTTTGAAAATAGTATTCCAAGAGAAAATGATAATTTCTGAATAAGAAAATATTAATGCCGTTTTTCTTAATGTTCTCTTGTCGTTACTTCAGAAAAGTTGATTTCAACCTATAGCTATACCTTTTCCAATTTAAATAAGGGATTCGTTCGAAATGACAATTTTTAAAGGCAACTATAACTTATCTTGTTTTAAACAGTTTCTGGCAATGTGCCACTTCCGACGAAATGTGGCATTCTTTATACCAAACCTCTGGAAGCGAACAATACAGTCATTTAAATGTCCCCACTATGTGTGTTTTGTATGAAATGTCAGGTATTATCTGCATAATTTTCTCCTCTGCCAAAAAGCGGGCCAGGATTTAACCCATCGTTTGCGGATGACTGCATCCATAAGAGTCATATTTCTGAATTTGAAATAATTTTTAATCTTTTTCATCGCAAAATCAAAATAAAAGAGAGACAATAAAATGGCAATTGTAACACTAAAGATGGGACAATCTTTTTAAAAAACAAACAAACACACAAACAAAGGAATGTTTACTATAAATATAGATACATTAATTATGATTGGAAGATTGGAAAGATCTTACACAGGTAAGTGACAGGTAGATTCATGTATCCCATAGGCGGATCTAAAAGTCAGGGATACAAATTATTCACAGAGAAAAATTACCGAACACAGGCCTCAAATTCCCCTTCCAACGGCAAACAAAATCCGCCAAGCCTCCCACAACCCGTTTAAAAATATAATTGCACATGCCTACTATGTGTAACAGAGAGTTACATATTTATGCAAATGCATTTTTAAAGGAAAAACAAATTAGGTTCATTTATGTTATGCGTAGTCTTCTGTCCTACTAATATCGATATTTTTTAAAATTAGAGCGAAAATTCGTGTGAATTATAATTGTTGTTAATTCTTGTCTTCTTAAATTATTTTGTTTGTTGAACACCCTCTGCACTTCTAAACACGAAAATCTAAAATATACTCAAGGGTAAAAACTATGTCACGTCCTTTTGAAACCGTTGATAGCGGACACAGATTTTCGATACCACTGAACATGAAACTTTCTGTTGGTAATAAGTTGTGGCTTTTAATTTAGAAATAACCTGATGCTGCGGTGTTAACATTTACCTATCAAGCTTTCAAAACAGACACACCCAACACGACACAATTACTTACATCTGGATTAAAAAAAAATAAACTTGTATAAATCGCTACGACCACAAGACTGACTGGACATTACTGACCAAATAACTGTGTCGAAAAAGACTGCCTCCACAAATATACTTGATTTTAAAATATTCAACTGCAACAGCAAAACATATTTAAATGATGATGTTTTGCTCACACTATATCATTTTATTGCTTATTAGTGCCTAAAAACAACACATCACCCAAAAGAAAATTTTATCCTAGAACCGGTTCCAATACAAATTTTTATCAGCGTACATTCATTTTTTTATTGGAAGTTTCACAGAAATGAAAGCAAATGGAAGATATCTTGAATGAGATATTCGAACCAATCAGCACGGCAAACATATTTTGATGACCGTAATGTATATTACAGCCATTCCCTTCCTAAAGTGGATATTGTTTAACATCCGAAATAAAACCACTGAATTTTCCAATCGAAAATCATTTTTATTACCAAGTAGAAAACAGTTAAAGAAAGAGACACCCCCAAACTAGTATTATTTTGAAATACTTTACACTAATCGTATTCCGAAATATGATAAGTGACTCACATTTTACAGCGCCCCTAAACGGGTATCAGTTTCGGATAACATATAAATGCGCTGATCCATTGAAGTAAATTGCCAAGTAGAACTGTTTGCTGTTCAAGGAAAGCAACATGGGACTATCTTTACAGGCTCAATTGTGTGTTGTTGTTTTTGGAATATTCTTGTCCTCTTTTATCCATCTGCACGAGTTTGTAAGTAATATCATTTTACAAGCGTTAGTCAGGGCAGAAAATAGATAAGCTCTTACAATAATTGGACATAATCATGTATGTTGTTAAACTAGTAATCTGCAGATAAAATTGATACATTTTAATTATATAAGATCTACAGTTGATTTATTTTAATACTTAAAGGACTATATTTCATTCTTACATTGGCCTCTGCAAAATGCACAAATGGAGCGATTAAACAAATCATTAAATTAAAAAAAATATTGTCGTCTACATGCCTGTACGAGATGCTATAAAAGTTTATTTCTCGATGCTAGAACATCGGTGCATTATGCACGGATTAAGCAGGGTGTATCTATTTTTTCATTCAGTCATCCTAGGTATACATGTATCTGATGGGAAGGTTTAAAGGTAACCTGGTCGCCATATTGAGCAAATTTGACTGTTATACATAAAATCGTAATTACTGTATACATAAAATGGTAATTACTGTTTTTAATCAGAGTGAAAACTTCTTATTTTTTGATAAAGTAGTTTTTTACATATCATCGTAAAGTCATTACTGCCCGGTGCATTATCAAATATTAACTATAAATAGCTTACAATCATTCCTTAATTTAAAATGAAACTGAACAACACAACCCCGTGGTTTCCACAAAACAATAAACAAAATAACATTTCGTTGATTTTAAGATAAATAATAATCGATAAAATCAACTCCCGTCAGTACTTCAGTACTTTGATTTTAAATGCTGCTAGAATCCTATATTTTCCTGTAATAAATAGTTATCGTTCAGATTAAAAAAAAAAAAACGTCCATATTTTTTTTGCAAGGAAAATGGCTTGCTGCATCACACATAACATGGGATTCTTGCAGCACTTTTCAAGTTAAGCAATGTTCAAACTGATACGTATTAAATGTAAAGTTCAAAATATACGGAGTAATGTTGCTCTAGTCGGATGTTTATATCCTAGCAATGAAAACGAAAAGCCTAGCTGAGAGATACATTTATAATTCATATCTTTTAGCGTATACAGGTATTGATTATTATCCAATTGTTCAGTTCTCAACAAATTACACCAAAATACTTTATTAGAGTTGTTAGATTTTTTAAAATCTATATACAATGCTTTACAATCAAATTTACACAACATTTCACTATGAGTCATGACGTCATCAATGTGTGGTGTGCTTCTTTGTCTGTATCGTATATTACTTGTGCGTTATCAAATAATCCTCTGCAGAGACGTACATGTATCTTTCGTTTTATGTATAGCTCCAATTAACATGATTATTGAACCAGTTGAACTACTGCTGTATGAGACCAAACCCCAAGTAGTGTCAGCCGCGATCGTATTGTGGCATGTTTTCGTTTAGTTTTACTTTACTTAATTTTTACGATTAAATTCGTTAATTTTGACTACAATCAGTAAAGTGTTTGGCATGCATACTAAATATACTATTAGGATAATGAAACAAATAAAAATGAAAAACGACCAAATTTCACCCTTTAACGCAAAAAAACCCCGACCGTCAGTAACGCCGTCAGTGGGTGCATAGGTGCAGTTCCTGCATGTTTGCCCAGCGCTGTCGATTTTAAAGTAAGCTAAGAAGTCAATGCGTTTTTACGAGCTGATAAGACTTTTGCGTGTGAAAAAAGTGAAAAAAAAACAACATTTGTCTGATTCAGAATGTACATGTTTCTCTTAAAAGTGAATTGCGCGGGTATTACAAGATCCACTAGAATATTATTTTTTATATTAGCTGTAAAGGGACATTAAAGCTAAAACGAAAAATTTTGAAATTCTCCTTGGGTTCCATTATTGGTCCAGGGTCAAGGTTTTAACCATTTAGAATAAACACTATTTTTGAATGTTTGCGTAGTAAATCTCATAATTTATAGCATTGCAGTTCTTAATATGAAGATTTTAACATATTTTCCTTGTATATTTATATCTCAAACTTTGGAAGCCTTCTTGAGCTCAAGTATAAGTCCGGGGGTGAGGATTTTAACGGTATGGAATTTATACTATAAATACAAGCTGTTGAAATTTTGGCATTTCAGTTCCAATGGTTCCTGAGAAAAAAATTTATTAAGACACCTACGCAACTTCTACTGTTTTGCAATTATCTTCTTTTCAAAAAGGTTTTTGCTCTTTATTTGATCAACTTAGACCCCATTCCCCCTTTATTATAATGCTATGTACCAGTTTTGGTTAGAAATGGCCCATTGGTTCTAAAAAGGAAGTAAACATATGAAGAAAAGTTTACAGATGAAGGGACAAACGGACGAACAGACAAAATGACCAGTCTCAAGCATGAAAGTTCTAAGTAAGATTTTTATGTTGGTGCCAAATTTAGGAGAAGTTTTAGAACAATCAAGTTACATCGATGCATCATTGTACATATAGATCATTTCACTACAAAGTGATACACATTTTCTTTATGTGTCCCAACTGAGCGGTAAAATAGTAACCTTTCAAAATAGTATTCCAAGAGAAAATGATAATTTCTGAATAAGAAAATAGTAATTCCGTTTTTCTTAATGTTCTATTGTCGTTACTTCAGAATAGTTGATTTCAACCTATAGCTATACCTTTTCCTATTTAAATGATGGATTCTTTCGAAATGACAATGTTTAAAGGCAACTACAACTTATCTTGTTTTAAACATTTTCTGGCAATGTGCCACTTCCGACGAAATGTTACATTCTTTATACCAAGCCTCTTGAAGCGAACAATAAAGTCATTTAAATGTCCCCACTATGTGTGTTTTGCATGAAATGTCAAGTATTATCTGCATATTTTCTCCTCTGCCCAAAAATCGGGTCAGGATTTAACCCACCGTTTGCGGATGACTACATCCATAAGAGTCATATATATTTCTGAATTTGAAATAAGTTTTAATCTTTTTCATCGCAAAAACAAAATAACAGAGAAACAATAAAATGGTAATTGCAACACTAAAGATGGGACAATCTTTTCAATAAAAAAACACACAAACAAACAAAGGAATGTTTACTATAAATATAGATACCTTAATTATGATTGGAAGATTGCACAGATCTTACTCAGGTAATTGACAGGTAGATTCATGTATCCCATAGGCGGATCTAAAAGTCAGGGATACAAATTAATAAAATTCACAGAGAAAAGTTACCGAACACAGGCCTCAAATTCCCCCTCCAACGGCAAACAAAATCCGCCAAGCCTTCCACAACCCGTTTGAAATATAATTGCACATGCCTCCTATGCGTAACAGATAGTTACATATTTATGCAAATGCATTTTTAAAGGAAAAAAAAACCAATAGGTTCATTAATGTTATGCGTAATCGTCAGTCCTACTAATATCGATATTTTTAAAAATTAGAGCGAAAATTCATGTGAATTATAATTGTTGTTATTTCTTGTATTCTTAAATTATTTTGTTTGTTGAACACCCTCTGCACTTCTAAAACATCTAAAAAAGTCACGTCCTTTTGAAACCGTTGATAGCGGACCCAGATTTTCGATACCACTGAACATGAAACTTTCTGTTGGTATTAAGTTGCAGCTGTGGCTTTTAGTTTAGAAATTACCTTATGCTGCTGTGTTTACATTTACTTATCAAGCTTTCAAAACAGACACACCCAACACAACACAATTACTTACATCTGGATTTTAAAAAAAATAAACTTGTATAAATTGCTACGACCACAAGACTGACTGGACATTACTGACCAAATAACTGTGTCGAAAAAGAGTGCCTCCACAAATATACTTGATTTTAAAATCTTCAATTGCAACAGCAAAACATATTTAAATGATGATGTTTTGCTCACATTATATTGTTTTATTGCTTATTAGTGCCTAAAAAACAACAACACATCACCCAGAAGAAAATTTTATTCTAGAACTGGTTGCAATACAAGTTTTTATCAGCGGACATTAATTTTTTTATTGGAAGTTTCGCAGAAATGAAAACAAATGGAAGATATCTTAAATAAGATATTTGAACCAATCAACACGACAAATGTATATTACAGCCATTCCCTTCCTAAAGTGGATATTGTTTAACATCCGAAATAAAACCACTGAATTTTCCAATCGAAAATCATTTTCATCACCAAGTAGAAAACAGTTAAAGAAAGAGACACCCCCAAACTAGTATTATTTTGAAATGCTTTACACTAATCGTATTCCGAAATATGATAAGTGACTCACATTTTACAGCGCCCCTAAACGGGTATCAGTTTCGGATAACATATAAATGCGCTGATCCATTGAAGTAAATTACCAAAGTGAACTGTTTGCTGTTCAAGGAAAGCAACATGGGACTATCTTTACAGGCTCAATTGTGTGTTGTTGTTTTTGGAATATTCTTGTCCTCTTTTATCCATCTGCACGAGTTTGTAAGTAATATCATTTTACAAGCGTTAGCCAGGGCAGAAAATAAATAAGCTTTTACAATTATTGGACATAATCATGTATGTTGTTAAACTAGTAATCTGCAAATAAAATTGATACATTTTAATTATATAAGATCTACAGTTGATTTATTTTAATACTTAAAGGACTATCTGTCATTCTTACGTTGGCCTCTGCAAAATGCACAAATGGGGCGATTAAAACCAATCATTAAATTCTAAAAAAAATATTGTCGTCTACATGCCTGTACGAGATGCTATAAAAGTTTATTTCTCGATGCTAGAACATCGGTGCATTATGCACGGATTAAGCAGGGTGTATCTATTTTTTCATTCAGTCATCCTAGGTATACATGTATCTGATGGGAAGGTTTAAAGGTAATCTGGTCGCCATATTTAGCAAATTTGACTGTTATACATAGATCGTAATTACTGTATACATAAAATGGTAATTACTGTTTTTAATCAGAGTGAAAACTTCTTATTTTTCGATAAAGTAGATGCCACTCGAATATTATCGTAAAGTACATTACTGCCATCCCGGTGCATAATCAAATATTAACTACAAATAGCTTACAATCATTCCTTAATCTAAAATGAAATAGAACAACACAACCCCGTGGTTTCCACAAAACAATAAACATATCAAGTAAAGAAAACCATCTCATTTTTTTAAATGCTGCTAGAATCCTATAATTTCCTGTAATAAATAGTTATCGTTCAGTTTGTTTAAAAACCTTCCCAATTTTTTTGCAAGGAAAATGGCTTGCTGCATCACACATAACATGGGATTCTTGCAGCACTTTTCAAGTTAAGCAATGTTCAAACTGATACGTATTAAATGTGTAGTTCAAAATATACGGGGTAGTGTTGCCCAGTGGGATGTTTATATCCCAACAACGACAACGGAAAGCCTGGCTGAGAGATAGATTTATAATTCATATCTTTTAGCGAATACAGGTATTGATAAAGTTGACGTGTTTATTATCCAAATGTTTTGTTCTCAACAAATCACACCAAAATACTTTATTAGAATTGTTAGATTTTTTTTTTTATTTTTAATCTATATACAATGCTTTACGATCAAATTTACACAACATTTCACTGTCAGTCATGACGACATCAATGTGTAAATCTACGCAATACCAGAGATAATACAGTCTAATTAAAAAAACAAACAAACAAATTATCTCTGATATGTTTTATTAGAATTTGGTCTATGTTTTGCTGTTTTAATATTTGAATAGGTATTTGATAACTAAGATTTTTTATTTAGCGGAATAACATGTAACTTTGATATCATATGCCTCCTTAACACCCCTGCATGGTGTTGCGGTTGGTTGCTTTCCGATCTAGATAGCCAGACAGCACATACTCTTACACATCTGCATGTATGCAGTTTAGGTTTTAAAAAACTGTGCAACAGGGAAAGATTGGATGGTTTTAAAGAAATCAGATCTGGTCGTCATAATGAGAAAGTCAAAATGGTACGTTTAGTTGCCCTCCCATCTAGACAGTCAGACTGCTTACACCCTTGCATATTTGTATGTATTCAGTTTAGTTTTTTATGAAACAATGTAAAAGGAGAAGACGGGAAGGTTTTAAAGACATCTGATATGGTCGTCATAATAAGGAAGTCAAAAGGGTAAGTTTGGTTCCTTTCCGATCTAGACAGTAAGACTGCACATACCCTTACACATCTGTATGTATGCAGTTTAGATTTCACAAAAAAGTTTAAAAGGAGAAGACCGATAGGTTTGAAAGAAATCTGATCTGGTCGTAATAATAAAGAAGTCGAAAGAGTAAGTTTAGTTGCTTTCGCCTGTAGAGAGTCAGACTGCATATACTTTTAAATAGCTGTATGTAAATAGTTCAGTTTTTACAAAAATTGTTTAACAAGAGAAAGAAAGATCAGAATATTATGTGCTTTGTAAATACCCAACATAAAATAAACAAACATTAGCACAATATAAATTTTTACTTAATGCATTAAGCTTTATAATATCAAGAAGAAAGAACAAATTCAACACATATTTTATACAATGCATCTGTAAGATAGTCATATTCCTTACTTGGGTGTATTTTTTAAATTTGTTTCATAGTAGACTTAACTTAAAATCAATAGCAAAAAAGCTTTAAAAGTCAAAACAATGTTAAGATAACTCTTTTTTAGATACTAGAACGGACAAGCACACATTTGTACTTCGGAAGATTAACTATGTCTTAATTCTTTATTGAATAATTATCCTTTTTGAAAAATAATAGTTACTTTAAAATATGAATTCTTGTTGGAAGTATTTGAAATAGCCTAAGCCTGATGAATTTTTAATGATTTAAAGACACTGTCACCCATAATATAAACTTCATATTCTTTATTGTCACTTAACACGTTACGTTAACTAATGTATCCAATTCGTTGATCTAAAATATTGAGATACAAACCTTGTAAAGTTATTAAGAACATATGCGCATCGAATACCCCCTCCACCGTAAAACAAAATACTTCAAAACCCGTGCACTGTAGACTAAAAAACTGTACAAAGCATATAGTTACATATGTACACAAAGTAGTATTTCAAATGACAAAGCTTCTGAGTGTTAATACTGATAAAAACCTTCCGCAAATACCTTTCAGTACATTGAAAAGATAAGTTTTGGAGGAAATGTTTAGATAACCCATTCCTTCGGACTTTTAAATACAAATTAAATATATTGGTTTAATACATATTGTTTGGTCCCCATACCTGTAATATATCATACACAATTCTATGTTACTAAGTACTCTCTCTGTTACAGTTAATAGAAAAAAATGGTTTGTTTAACAGAGTAAATTTACGGAATTGAAACGGAATCAGTAAAACGTAGAAACTAATTTTATATATATCCTATAACAAAGCAAGAAATTAACATCCAATGCAATAAATCGTACTTTTTTTTTTTAGTATTTTTGAAGTGTTGAAATATTCAAAAAATGTTTGAACACTGTATGCAGGGATTATTTAGGTGAGCGTTTTCAAAGTTTGTGGGATATCAACTGACATAAATGAATATGCCAAACTACATATTGTATTATCCAATCGCCCATGTTTTCATTTGTTAGTGAAAGGTATGTTTATTAACGAAATGAAACACATTTTTTAATAAGCCAAATACTTATTTTTTGGTAACGTTGCTTCAAAACGGTAAAGGATCTCAGTTTCGGATACACTAAAATGAAAAAAAAATAATATGGTAAAGATGATTTATTTCAGCAAGAGAGTAAGCATACTTGATTTCAGATTAAATAAATGTTATAAATGATTGTTATCATGATAATCGTAAAGAAAGTAGATATTGTTTGTTCCTGCAACAAATTATTTTTAGCAGCTTTGTGCAAAAGTCTCAAGTAAACTTTTCTTTTCAAAGTTTTCTGTCGTCGTCGTTATTGTTGTTGTCATTGTCCTCTTCAACATCACTTGGCCAATTTAAACCGAACTTGGCAGAAACCATTATCGAGTCAATCTCTCTTTAAAGTGGAGATTATTTAGAGTCTCATTTTCCTCTAAAACTATTTTGGAATTTTAAATAAAATCTTAAAATGATGTTTAAATAAAGTTAAAAAAAAAAAAACCTGCCGACCAGTATCTATTAAGACCAGTTCTCTGTAACTATCAAAATAGGTTGGCCACACATAGAGAAAAATATAGTTTTTTATGACATAATTTTGTAAAGATAGGTCAATGATTGTAAAATGTAAAATTGGTTTTTGATATTAGTCCTCCGTTGTTATGGAAACGGAGAACAAACTTCCGCCATATTGTCAATTTTGAAAAATGTGTATTTAGGATGAAATGTAGTGTTTAAATATATTTACAAGATTTCAAAAATGTCAAAACAGTTATTTTCTACAACTTAAATTGGAAATTATTAAATTGCATTGATTATTTTAATTTCAAATCTATTAGATGTAATATTTTTAATTCCAAATTTTCTCATATGGGGTAAATATTGATAAGTATTCAAAGACAAAAAACAAAAAAATTGCAGCCGTTTTAATAAAGTGTGACAATTAGATATGAAAGACCAATATGTAAATATTATAAAACATGTAAATTATTGGTGGGCAAATAAAAGCCGTAAAAAATATACAGACATAAATATTCATAATTATTCAATATTTGAAGTATTTCTTGATACCTAGTTACTCCCCTTTACAAACTCTCCAGTGTCTAGAGGTGCAAATTGTAGTTGTAAACAATGTGTTTTGACATTTTGACATTTCTCCTGTCGTCTGTTGCGGTGTTTACATGAAAGAAGTCACAATGAAGAAAGAAGGTAATTTTTATTTACAATTACTTGTTCTTGAACACATTCACAATTATCCTAGGTCTAGCTGTACTACTGCAAACATATAGACTCTATTTTAAATGTTTTCTTTCCCAGGCAATCCCTTATGTAATGTAACCATATGTAACATTATACTCCATATTTTATAATGAATTGTGATACATGTAATAAAATGTAAGACAGGATGGTACAAAAATTAATCAAAATAGATAATATTCAAATAAAAACCAGTATTGTAGGCCAAAAAAAAATGACCCCCAAAGAGTAAGACATTGTCTGTACATGCATATGTAGGTCTAGGAATTGTGTCTTTTACTAATACATACTACAAGTATAATGACTTCCCTTTAATATATAGTTTGAATAATGTTGATTGTTTATTTCATAAAAAAAAATATCTGGTTTTTGTTTTCAGTCAGGCCAAATATATGCATGTATATTTATAAACACACATTGCAATGACATCATAATCGCAGCTTTTCTGACTTTTCCAGCAGAGCTAAAAAAACACCTCAGATGTATTATATAGGACTTCATGACAACCCCCCTTTATAAAACTAAATATAAATATAACACATTTTATGATCATGCTGTTGAGATGCGAGCTTGATTTCATTAAATTCAATGGTATACTCTAAATTATACCCCAGAAGAAGCTAATATATATAAAGCCATAGGCGTCGGAACCGGGGGGCTAAAAGTAAGACCTGCAAAGTTAGACCTAAGCATCACAGACATAGCATCGGGGAGGGGCCAGCCCCCCCCCTACTTTTTCTCGCAGCAAACAAAATTGTTCCTAAATTTACCATTAAAAAAATTGATAGTGATAATGAAATTTGAAGACATAGGTATAGTAGTCCCCTCTCCCCCCCCCCCCCCCCCAAACAGATGAGGAATTTCATGATTATGATTTTGGGAATTAGCAATTTTTGCTTGTCAAGATTTCTGATGATCAGTCTAGCACCCCCCACTTTCAATTTGCTTCCGACGCCACTGACTAGTCAATATATCTAATTGATTGGGAGTGACTCCATTTTGTATGAAAATTTAACATCTGCATATGTTAATGTTGATACATTCAAGGTGTTTTTTCGAGCTCTGCACGATAGGTCCGAGAAGTTGCGATTGACATCACAACCGGGAATATGACTTTATGACCATCAAAGAAACCATCACATCAATTCACATTAGGAATAACATTTTTAAATGTTATTTTAGGTGCATAAACTTGCTCATTTAACACTTTTGGCTGTTCACCTATTACATAAAATGGTGTTTATTGCTACATATTTTAACCATAAATAAATCATTACAGAATTTGGAGTGCTCAACCTCTGATCTTAAGAGAAAGGAAAGCAGTTTAGATGACATACCACCTAAAAGTTTAATGACAATAGTGAGTACTGTAAAAACATATCTATTTGACATTGTTCTGAATAATTGCATAGGCCCCTACTTGGGTGTAAGCTATAAATAGCAAGGTAATATCTGTTACATGTATATATAACTTTATTTTAAGGCATTGGTTAAATGTCATTCAATTTGTCTATCAATTTGTTAAGATCTAGTTGTTAATCAGATCTATCTACTTGGCTAAAAAACAAATACATACAAAGAATTTCAATGGAAAGCTGCTTTCTTTCTTAATTTTCTAATGGTTATAGTGTTTTTGTCAATAACTTGTGTCTTCCTTTGCTAGCCAAGTGCCTGATAAGTTATTCTCATCGGAAAACTATGAATCTAATACTTGGTTAACAAAGATGAATTGTATGTGACCAAAAACAAACCAATTAAGCATTGGATCTTATAGTGCATGGCTACCAGAAGCAATAACTAAGGGTTCAGAGTTACATTTGAATTCAAAAAACTAAACTCTCTCTCTCTCTCTCTCTCTCTCTCTCTATCTCTCTCTGACTCTCTGATATATTAAAATAGTAGTAAAATGCAAAATCATACTTGTGTAAGCTGAAAAAAATGAAAAGCCATATGTCTTTTTTAAATATCAATGAAATATATGTTCAGAATGTCAATCACGTTTACTTAACAAATTAACTCATTCACAGACTTTCAGCACTTTGATATTATTTATTCTGTAGAATGTGAGTTATGCATCAAGTCAGTCAAGTCAGACAGGTCAACAGTTGACAGGGAGCCAGGAAACAGAGGACTCAACAGTTCAACAAGAAGAAAGATTTGAGAAACTAAATGACTTTCTGTGTGTGGAGTAAGTCCGGTGAAATGTATGTTGAATAGAATGCAGGACTCAAGTGAAAGAACTCAGAAAAGATACCATGCAAAAGCTAACCAATATGTTTCTCTAGTACTTACAAGCAAGCAAATTTCCAGTTTCTACTCCAGAATTACAATTAAGGAGAACAAAATGGACAGAGACAATGTATTAGCAGCAGCAGAAAAGGAAATATTATTTCTGTTCAAAAATGAGATTTTGAAAGACCTTTCATAATATTCATGTCTTTTATTTAGAATTGAACAGCTATATTGAAAAGTTCATAGAATATAAACTTGGTTGTTACAGTATGATCAATTCACATCTTAATGAACTTTTAAAGTTGTCATTTATTAGCTATGTTTATATTTGAGGAATTATCATAGTATGCAACATTATAAATAAAGCCATTCCATGCAACAGTCTATAGGCACAACCATGAGCTTTAACAATGATCATTGTGATGTCATAAATATGAAGTCTTGACAAGTCAAAAATTTCAAAAAAGTCAAAAAAATCTTGCTCTAGTTTTGTTAATATAGGAAGAAATATTTTCCTTATAAATATCAATGCAACTGTAATTGTGACTCAGATTTATAACAAAACTGATTTTACAGAGCAGAAATGGTCTATTTTATTGTATCCATCAGTATATGCTTTTTTGTACCTTTGTTATTTGTATTTCAGAGTACAAATTCCTGTCGATAGTCATTATACATATATGTTCTAAATTGATCTACTGAGGTTTAGGTGTGTACCAAAATTACTTTACAATGCCCTTATTTATTATTATATTATTTCGATTTGGGTTTCAAATACTGTCGTAGTTTATCAAGTTACTGGTATGAAGTTATAGAAAGGTTCTGTATGCTGCGCTACATGATCCATGTATGAAAGCTGTTATTTGGCATATTAGTGAATCCAGATGGGGGGGGGGGGAGGGGGTGTTCTAGAATTTTTTTATTATACCTGCATTTATGATTAGATTTTTTCAGTCTGTGTTTTTGACACTGTCATAGCTGTTTGGATGTGAAAAGATTTGGTATGCTGCATTACATGATCCATGTATGAAAACTGTTATTTGGCGTTTTGGTGAATTCAGGTGGGGGGGGGTGCTCCAGAATAATTTTATTATACCTTTATTAATGATTATTGTTTTAGTCACTGTCATACTTTTTCAGATGTGAAGCTTTACCTTGTTGAATTAGTTATAGAAATATTCTATATGACACGCTACATGAAACATGTACAAAAATTTGTTAAATGTATTTGGCATATTGGTGAATCTAGGGGGGGGGGGGGGGGGGAGTTGGATTGTTCCAGAATAATTCTATTTTATCTTTATTTATGATAATATTTTTTTTCAATGTGTGTTTCAAACACTGTCATATTTTTTCAGTTGTGAAGTTTGAATTGGTTTAATTACAGTTATACGAAGATTCTGTATGATGTTCATAATCCAAGCATGAAAACTTAAATTTGGCAGATTGCCAATTTGACGACTTTTCAAATGGGTGCAAACAACATTTGTAATTATTTGCCCATCAATATTTTAAATGATTTTTATTATTTGTGGCCTCTAGTTTCAGATGATATGAGTGATATTCATTGATGATCCTGCATATTCCTTTTATTCTGAACCAACTTTATTCAATTTTTCATTTTTTTTCAAAATCTTAAAAACCATTTTTTTTCAATTTTATTACTTTGTATTACAATGTTTCAAAATATTCATGCAAAATATAAAATATTTCATTTTAAAGTGTTGTTATTGTAGTTTCAAAAAAACATTAGTAATGATGGTTTAGTTTGATGCAGAGGTGTAAAACAAATGGTGTAAAAAGCACGGATTTTACCAAATAGCTATGCAAAAATCGGCCAATTTGGTCAAACAGTTTGCATTCCTGTTACCATGGTAATGGGCGTTGCTAAGAAAAAAATATGTCATATATTTTAGTTATTACCTAAAATGATACCATATGACAAGTTTGAAGAAATTCTGAGACATGATGTAGCCACCCTATTTTGAATATGTTTGATTTTTACAGAGAACTGGTCTTAAGAGTTTATAATTGTCCTAGTTTATCATAAAAAACAAGTATACATGTTGATATATTATTATTTCGTTTGTTTCTGCTGACCTAGTTTTTAATTTTTGGTCTGTATCAAGTAAACTTTATTTTTCAGTTTTGATTTTTCAAGGACACATTTACAAAGTTCCCTTATTATTTTAATTAAACATAATATTTAAGTGTTGCTACACATTATTTTATTCATCAGGAAAGGGAATCTCAGTTATCTATAAAACGGCTCTGAAGTTAAAAAATATTTTGCAGAGAAAGTTGGACGGCTTTGAGTTTCCAGTATACTCAACAGAATATTGTCCCAGAAATGAAACAGAATGGGAAGAGAGGTCTACTGCTATTAACTGTTCTGACAAAAATGGATACGTATGTTTACCGAACAAAAACATTACGGAGCTGTTAGAGTTCTGTTATACTATTCCTTTCATATGGATAGAAGAAGGTAAACAACATAAGTTGCATTTGAGTAACTGTTTTCAGAAGCATTTATTTTATGTTAAATGTTTTTGCTTTATTATATTACACTGGAAAAAGTAATGCCACACCGAAACCAATATGCATGCATCAACCAACCTCACATTCAAATACAATTTGTACTATGCATGTTGATTACACGGCTAGAAATGAAAAGCAAACGTTAAAAGAGTTCAATTTAAAAGGGAAGTATAATTAAACTTACCTAAAATCTAAAAATCAAGTAGCCTTGATTTTATAGTTCAACAATCTAACTTTTTAAAAGTTTAAATAATGTGTGTCATCACATTTTCTTCTCTATTGAAACATTACCTTAAAATGATTTATCAAAGTATACATTTTAGCATTAAATCACACTTATTTTTATCAATGTCAGATGGACACTTAAGTGTTTAGATTATCGTAGTTCCTTTTCTCTTTTTTAAACCTTAAATTAAGAATATGTTGAGACCAATTTATTAAAAAATTGCTAGTTTGTTAGACAAAAGAGATTTAGATGGATGGAGTAAACAATTAAAATACTGCCAGACGAAAAGACCAACAAACGACGGACACCGGAGGACTAAATAAGCTCCCTTTGAGTTTTAGCAAGAAATATCACATGACAATAATTTAACTTATTTCATATTTCTGTGATTTAAAACAACTGTGATTTGGAGCAAATAGTAAATGTTTATGCTCAGTAATTTTTTTATGATTTGATTTATTTCAGGTATTTGTTTGTATTTGAACAAGCGCCCCTCAATAGTGCTTTCATATAACTGCAGCCAGTTCCAATTTGGATGTCCCAATGCTACTCATAAATCTTTTGATCTTTTTGAAAGTAAGTCAAAAACATTAGATTTTCGACACCAACAATTGTACAATTATTGTACAACACATTCTAGTCAAAACGCATTAAACACTGCATGAACTGATTTAAATTTTAAAAAGTTTAATAATGTTCAACGCATAAATCCGTCTTTAAGGAAGGAGTCTTCTTATTATCAAACATAATTCTTATAATAAGAAATTCATGAAATTTTGACACAGTCAGACGGATCATATTACCAACTGATTCTATCAGTTTAATCAAATTTGACCTTTTTGTTTTCGCATAAAGGTCAGGTCAAGGCCACTACCTTTTTCCTAAACGTAAAGGATGATAAAGATAAGTGTAGCTCTTTGTAGTTCTGTAGACAGTTGTTTAAGATTTGAAGATTATAATCTTCAATGAAATCATAGACTATCAGAGTGTCTTTCAGCTTATACTACTAAATTGGAATAACTATTCATACTAAAACTGATATCGCTAAGCCTGCATTTCCTCTAATTTTAAATTTTGAAGAAATTTGGATTATTTTTTCTATGCTTCCAATCATAAAATATTTCTGATTTTTATGTATTATGAAAACTTTATATCGAGATATAAATTGACAGAAAAGCTAATATATTGACCATTTTATAAGAGAGAAAAAAAATGATTTTAGTGATTTTTTCACAAAAATCAATGTATAGAATAGGCGCTTTAAAAAGCTATAAACATGTAATTTGATAGGCAAATCATATTTTAAAAACATATTCTGAAGCCCAAGTATCATATCATTAGTTCACATTAGTAAAAAAATCCAACATTAATGTTATTGTTTTTAAAATGCTAAAACAGACTGATTAATCTGCAGCAATTCTGAATTGCGAAACATTTGATATTTTCCTACGCCAAGAATATAGTCATTGTTAGATTCTAAACATTAATTACCTTTTTCTATGCCAAATTGTATGATAGTAAAAAAGAAAGAAAAATATACTATTTTGATTTCCTTTCATCTTTATTTAATTAACAATTAATCAAATTTACGTTTGACAAGTCGAGAACCAGAAAAGACTCCTTCTTTAAATCATAAATTGATAGGAAATAAAAAAAGCAATGAATGAAACATATTTTCTCACAAAATTGATTTAAAAAACCTCTCACTAATAAATATCTGTTCTCAGTTTAATTAAGTTTTAAAAAATATGTGTATTTTACTTTACTTTTGCATTGAATAGTTCTAGTGCAAAACAATATTTACAGCTTTAAACCAACTCTGGTATAATTGCAAGCATTAAGAAAATTTACCATTTGGTTATTTTTAAGGGACATATTCCGCACTTTGAAACAGATTAAAAGATGTTACAATAGTAACAAGTGATTAGTAATATCATTGTCTACCTTATATTTAAAAGTACTAAAGGACTATGTGCGGTTTTATGCGTTTTTTGCCCCCAAAATCAAAGTTTTAGAAAGAGCTTTATAATAAGGTGAAAGATAGTTAAAATCATATTGGAAATAAAGGTGTAAAAGGTTATCACCACAGTGACGTCATAATGTAGAAGTGACGTCATGAAGATTGCATTATTTTGATAAATTGTTGTTTTGTAGCGAAATATGGGTGTTTTCCGACGGTTTTTCGACTGGGAAACATCGAGCGCAGGCTTGCTCAAGTACCATATTTTAGTATAATGTGTATAACTATCTGACAAAAAACATATGTTAAAATCGCAAGTGAGCAGACCTGCTCTCTATACTTGCGAATCCAAACTATATAGCAAAAATGAGAATATTTTCATTTGTCTGCAAATTTGCGGGATTTTGGCCATTTAGCTGACGTAATAGATACACAGCGAATGAGGAATGATGACTAAAATCATTATTAAAGTTATAGGCATCATCTATACAATGATTTGTGAAGATTTTTTTTTATACGATACTATTTAAAAATTGGTTGAAATCGGGGGCAGATATTTGACCATACCGCACATAGTCCTTTACCATCTGGTTAATAGAGTGGGTCATATCAAAATATCAAAATGTATCAAATTTTGCAACATATTTTGAGTGTTACAAATGTAGATTTTAACAATAGATCATTAAAAAAAAACCCCTGAAGATAACATTATTATGTGTTTAAAATGTTTAAGGTTTTTTATTTTTTGTTTTATGTTATTTTTGATTACGTATTCCAACAAAGCTTGGTTTTATCATAGCGTCATACAAGGATCATGTCAACGCTCATCTACCGATCGACGGCAAAAATGATTTAAAAAAAATAAAATTATCCTTAAAAAATCTATATCTCCATTTTGTTTGCTGTGTTCAGTTTGATAAATGGTATCAAAACAATTCCATAAAAGTTATAAATACACTATATTTTACTGGAATGCGCAAAAACATGCGGAATGAAAACTAAAATCGGCCTCATAGAATTAAATTCTAGATTATTTTAAGACTACATGTAATAACATTTTTTTTTACCATCAATATCCTTGTGATAGTGACAAATAGAACATATAAAATGTCTTTAAAGTATCTAAAAAGTATTGTTATGCTAGAAAATACTCTTTCTAGTTATTAAAAACAAGGTTTTTTTCAAGTACGTATCGATCATGAAGGTTCATATTTTATGAAATGCCATAATTGTTTATATTTGTTTCGTTGTGTTTGGTTTTGCGTCCATTCTTTTTAAGCTTTTAATCATTTTGTGTGCTTATTCTTATCAAAATTCAGGTTTCTCCACTATTGTCATTACTTTGGCTTTTTAACCTACCTTAGTAAAAGAATAAAGTGAGTTTTTCTGTTAAAATTTGTCCATTGTCTGTCGTTCTTGTTGTCGTAAACTTTTCATATTTTCATCTTCTGCACCAGAACCACTGGACAAATACTAGTCAAACTTAGGACAAAGCATCCATGTGGTAAAAGGTTTCATGTTTGTTTAAAGAAAGGGCTAGTCCTTTGTAAATGGCGACCTAAATAAAATAGTCTACTAAATATTCTTCATCTATTGAACTACTGTGGTTATTCAAACCACACTTGGCACAGGGTATCGTTCGGGAAAGGCTTATTAGTTTGTTCATATGAAGGCCCCCTTTCAAAAGAAAGGTAATTAAGAAAGAGTGAAGATTCGATGAGAAACTTTAATTTTTTTTTTTTATCCAAAATCATATATCCCGTAATAAACAAATTTGTCTATTACCTATTAATGTATGGTAGATTTATTATTTTAAGTCATGGCCCCAAGAGGTCGGTAAATGGCTTTAACTGATTCAAATTGACAAAGAAATAAGAAAAAACACATGTATAAGTCTTCAGAAACATAAAAAATATAATTTAAAAAAAAAAAAAAATAATAAAGCTGAAATACCAAATTCAATGTTAACCGTTTGGAGATGAATTAGGGGATTGCATCTACTAGTAGACGACATTCTTTTAAAGCAAACAGCTAGTATCTGAAGATTTTTGTAGATTAGATTTGTAACGGTGAGTTTTTAGTGGCATTATCTATTCCAAATAAATACATTAATGGGTTAGAGATAAAAAAAAAAAACTTGACCTGAAGTCAATTGAGGTCAGGATAAAATTGTACACATACATATTCTGATTAAGACTAGATGGCTAGCTGATTCGCTGTAACTGATTACAAGTGCAAGCATCTTGTAATAAATGACAGGGATCGAGTTTATTATTTTTTTTTATATTTGGAAATCATTAACATTTTAATGTTGCAAAATTTGTTGTCCTTAAATTGAATGTTTCTTTTCGGTACTTACACAAGTAGATTAATTTAATTGAATTGAATCAAACTAGAACGAACGAGCTAAAATAACATTGTAAAACAGTTTTTTTGATGGCTTATTATTAGCTGAAACAAATAGATTGACACTGTACACTTAGATCCCATTGTTTGTATTATAATGCCTTTAAGGTACCTCACTACACCCATACTTTTTAAGACACTACGTCACAAGATAGCGATTTAAATGTTTTGATAAACTGTTTATATCGTTCGATTGGGTTGTATATCGTCCTAGCTCAGTGGTTAAAGTATTGGGATTCTGAACCGCATATCATGAGTTCGAATCCGCCTGGAGATTTTTTTTATGTTTACGCAATGACATTTTTGAAAATGTAATTTTTCATCCAAATTTGCAGATTGTTTTGCTTAATTGACTTAAATGCTTCTTATCCATTATGATATTGTAACACAGCACAAAGAAAACAGAGTACTTATGCAAATAAGTTTAATAAGGTTATAAAACCAATAATACAGATAATATTTCTTATGATTAATAGTTCTGATATAATATCACAGTTCTATCCAATTATACTTCACTGATAATTCATTGTCCTTGGAATCAAAGCAAATGATCAAGGAATTAAAGTCACTGTCAGATTGCGGGGTAAGCCGGGAGTCTTTGCACGTAGGAACATTCCTCACTGATGGTGGTTTGAGGACTGACTCTTCTTGACCAAGTACGGGTATTAAATGCGTCCGAGGAAACAATGGGCGGTTTCTCTTCATATCGTAGTGGACAAATGTATAGATGAAAGAACATTCATTATTAGTTTGATGTTTATGCCATGGGGTTTCACGTAGTCTATGTCCATATCAAAAACAAAAGAGGTATCAAGCACTTCATGTTCATTTATGATTACCACGCCATGGTCAAGATATTCATATCAAACCCAAAAGAGGTACTGAGTACTTAATGTTCATTTATGATCAGCACGCCATGGTCTAGATGTCTCCCTGGCTATCAAATTAATCCGGCAAAAAAGGTATGTTTATTTATGGCCATCACGGCATGGTGAAAATTATTCTCGGTTGTTATCGGGTGTTTGTACTCTCATCCATAAATCCAGCACATGTTTTAAATACTGTCTAAGTAAACGAGTACAAAAATAGATAAATGCAACATACACAACGATTATAATAATAGCACAATTCGTTGTATCTAATTGTGTTACAATATCTATCATAATCAAGTAATTTTCTGCTGATTTTGGAAAATATTTCAAGGTGTAGTGAGCCACCTTAATCTCAAATGATGATGCTTGATAAGTAAAGTTATGTTGACCAATGTTACTCAGGTTCCCTTGGACCTCTTCTTAGTTTCAATTTACACACTGTGATCTACGCGGCTATGTTAAGGCCGTCCGAAGCTAAATACATATCGAAAAATGATACTATTTTAATTATATATCGAAAAATGCTTTAACCGAGTGAGTTTCTTTAAACTTTTATTACATAAGTTAACAGTGGCATCCAACACTATATCTGATGTATTTTTGTGACGTCATATATTTTTCTTAAGCGCGTGACGGGTGTATTCTAACACGGTAAATAATCTATAAAAATCGCATCGGCACAAGTGAATACTGACATTAAATCAAAATTATTTTTATGAGAAATCCTTCGATAAGTAATGTATTTTGCAGTTCTTGCTGGGGGTTCATATAAATATTTCGTTTATTTGAAATATTGTCAAAACATTTCGCACCGCCATTGAAATTAGGCATATTTTTACCTTTTAGGCTCGATTTAAACACAATCGGGTCAATCGGTAGGTTTCCCCCAGCAAGATTCACAGTGGTACTTATTTTCTCTCCCGATCTCACGTAAAATATACTAAGATTGTTTTTATCTTTCATTTGTGGCAAGCCGTTTTTTTATATGCACATACATATCACCATTCATTAGATTACACGTAGCAGGGGGAGTCTCAAAACCATTAGTTTATGAATAGTTATTTACCTATTACGAAGCTTTAAAACTGTTGATTTTTTTATACTCCATATCGGTGATATTGAATTTAGTATCACTACTGAGTATTTACAACCGTGTCTATGTAAAGGAATGAAGCGGTTTTATTATGCACAATGAATATCACTTATTACGTTACGATACATTCCCTAAGAACGATCGAAAGGAATGCAGATCGTGACGTCAAAGTTAACTATGACGTCATATCTTATGAAGTACAGACAAGTGACTTTCTACATAGCGCTGTGAAATTAATCGGGCAGCCTTAACATAGCCGCGTATGTATGACACATTTAAAATGTATATATTCCCTAACTAAGGAATAGCTTGAAACTCTCACATTTTATGCAAATTTTCTTTTTTTCGGTGGCCGACTTTAGTATTCATTGAGCATGTTTTTGCAAAATCTAGTAAAATACTGTGTGTTTATTCCTTTTAACAAATCATTTAAATACCATTTATGAAAAAAAGAAAGTAAACAAAATACAGCTCAAAATATTAAAAATTTATAGAATAAAATGTTTTTAACGATTTTCTATTGTCTGGAGCTTTTTCATTTTGTTTAATGACGTTTCGATAAAATGAAATTTTTAAAGACTACGTTATCAGAGAAAACACAAAAGAAAAAGTAAAAAAGTGTACGCCTTTAAAATGTTACACACACAGTTGTGTTGTACTCAGGGTTTCTTTTCCATTTTTGATTAAATCCATTGCACTTATTTCTGATAAAATCCATTGAATTAATTGATATTTGTAATGCTCAAAATATATAGCAAAGTTTGATGAATTTTAATATTTTTTGTCAACCCCCGACCCACCTCCCCCATTACAATTTTTTAAAACATTTTTATTGCAGTATTATTTAACAATATGAATTAAATGTTTTATTAACATACTGTCACAAGCTATGAAATATTCACACTTTTCTTTTTCTTTTTTCTAACAGACCCAGAATGCACGACCATTAAAAATGGATGTTTCTTAGCCGAACCATCATGTTACAGGTAAGATTAATTTATTTTAAATACCGTAAATTGGATTCACTTTATATAGATTATATATTAATCAATACGCAAACGATACTAGATTTATAAAATATAGACACTCAAACATGTTGTATAGCACTCGATTATAAAAAAGATACTTTAAACGTTTTAGATCAGCATAAATATATATGCTAACTAATATACCTTTCTTGTCAACTCAGTCACTTGAGTGACATATCCGTTTTCATTTGTCGTTGCGCGTTATGCCAAGCACATGTTGAGTGTCTTTCATAATGTTTTTGACATTTTAGCTCACCTAAACCGAAGGTTTGACTGAACTTTTCTGATCATCTGATCGTCCGTCCGTCAGTGTGTCTCGAAAC
The DNA here is from genome assembly GCF_025612915.1 of Magallana angulata. Taxonomy (NCBI): domain Eukaryota; kingdom Metazoa; phylum Mollusca; class Bivalvia; order Ostreida; family Ostreidae; genus Magallana; species Magallana angulata. The sequence goes on from NC_069112.1 coordinate 32,428,112, forward strand.
TGTTCACATTCTTTACTTACTCTCTAGAGCAACTGGGCTAAATTTAACTAAACCTGGTGCAAAGCATTCCTTATAAGAATTGAAATCCAAAAGTAAAGCCACAACTTTTTCTCTCGAAAGGCAGCTAATTGTAAAACCGTAACAATGAGGTGCGTGTCTTAAAAAATCTTCTCAAAAACCACTGTACCAGAAATACCAATATTTGCATCAATTTTTGTATAAATAGTAAATATTCTTAATTGTTAAAATCGTGACGCCTCGACTAATACTGTGGCCCCAAAAAGGGTGCAAAGTTTAACATAGAATTATAAAAGTAAAATATTTTAATAACTACTTAAATGCCATTTTATAAGATTATGATACAAACGTGCAAAGATAGTGTAGATCTAAATTGTGGAAACCGTGGCCCCCAGCCCAAAATAATACTGTGGCCCTAGGAGGTGTTGAAAGTGTATCATAAATACATATTGGGGACATGTTAAAAAATCTTCCTCTCGAGAACAAAACAGCTTCAGTTTGTGATATTAATAATCAATCATGCTAACACAGTGTTCTCAATTCTAAATTGTTAAAATCCTGACCCAGTACTGATATTTGGGGACCCAAGAGGAGTTTAAAGTTTAACATAACAATATATATAAATGGACATGTTTAAAAATCTCCCTCCTCGCAAGAACTACAATGCTACAATTCATTATATTACTATGCAAGCAAGATGTTTAGTTTATAAAACAGATGAGAATGTAACATCTAACAGTCAGGGGCAGATATAAACTATCCCTGTGGTCATTTAAACAACAACAACAACAACAACAACAAACTTTTAAAACAATCATTGTTTACTCACTCTTCTATTCAAGCTATTCAACATTCATTGACATTACAGCCCAATCTGGTATTGATATCAAAATCATTTTACATATACTGCTTATCAGTGATTTTAAGCAGCCAATAATTACTTAACTATCAATAAGTGCATATGTTTTTGAAGAAAGTTATCAACTATTTTCATTTAAAATGCAATATTCCACTAGGTTGCATGCTGACTGACTTCTTCATGCTAATTGTTAGATCACAATAAATTGCCTAATTGTCTACGGACTTTTTCGTTTTTTCCCGATTATGACAAAGAGCCCTCGGCGGGGTGCTTGTTCTTTTAGGCAGCTGATTCTACTTCTACCTTTAAAGAATTCCGTGTTGCTCTGCTTTAAATTCGTATTTATGTTCCTTAGCTTTTATGTTCTAGCCAAGGAGACTGAGCTTGTTTTTTGCTTAAGCAGGCATAAGACAGAACACAAGTGTAAGAATGAAAATTGTCATTTATTTAGTAAATGACGAAAAGATATATACAAAATAGGGGGCATTCAAAAACATGTTACATAGTAATAAAACATGTGGTGCTGAATGCAACCATGACCCCCTATTATACACACATATGTAAAATAAATATCTACACAAAACACAAGATAGGGGGCCGAAGGACTAGAAATAATATGTAACACATGTACAAAGAATACATGACAGACCCCCTACTGTAGACACATAAGTAAAAACAAGCATCCAAAAAACTGCCTGCCCACAAAAAAGGTGGGTAGAAACCAAAAAACTAGGCCACCAAACCACCCACCCAAAGGCTGCTATGAAGGACTATAATAAAACAAAAGCAGCAAATGAAAATGAAAATGTATATACATTAATCCAGATTAAAATTTGAACACAAGATGTGAAGATGGAGTATAGATCTAAACAGACAACCAGTATAACAATCTATTTGCAGAATAACATTTGTAAAAAAAAACCAAAAATCAAACGATGAAGGCAGACTAATTTCATTTTGACATTGATAGTTGGAGACTTCTCAATAAATAATACAAATACTCAGAATATATGAGGGCAAAATAATATACATTTAGACATTCACAATAGAACTGATTCAGCCCTACAAACCAAAACAACAAAGATAGACCATACATACTAAGGATGTCTACTTTGATTTACATTGGTAATTACAAATAACAGTAAATAACACAAAATTAAAATTACACAGTACCTGAAAGGACAAAATTAAAGCTGTGTTCTGTACAGAGCAGAACAGCGACTAAAAGCATCATACGCTACATGAACGACAGTCACATATCCGGTAAACCAGCAAGGTCAGACACATATATACAAATAAATATTGCCAGAAAATTGTAAAAGGGGCACATAATTTGGGTGTCAATACCCACCAGCAGTAAACATTAGACCAAATTTTTGGCTTTTGACAATGGTCGATTGGGAAAGACAACTAGTAATATACAGGAGTACCTAATGAAAAGTAAATGTAAATAAAAAATTGTAATTCACAGCAGCCCACTACTGAACTGTGAATCAAAAGACAGCAGACAACTTCTGAACTGTACGTCACACAATATTTTAGATACTCCAGCAGCAGCCAAATGTTGGCTTGTCATGTACAATACTGATGAAAGCTTACATAATCACCCATATTTCTTAAAAACGGAAGGAATTTATACGTATATAATTTAATTCTGGTTGTAACGTGGCATTTGATTGGATAGAAAAATTAAGTTAAATTTGTATAACCTGGTTTGCACGTCACAAGACACGTCACAATGCACCAACGTCAAAAACGTACTAATTCGCTTGACGTTACGTTTGAATTTTGAACAGATTTATATCATTTTTAAAAGTAAAACGGACTCAATTTGTACAGCAAATTCCAGAAAATTAAATTATAAGAAATGAACTCAATATCTACCCAAGTTATACTCGTATAACCTGGGTTGGAGCAATTTACGCTTTTTTATAATCCGCTTCGCAAAAGACTTTCGGAATCTTTTGGACCAATAAAGAAAAAATCATCTATCATATGAGACATACCTGCAGCATTAAATTTTGTGCACATAGCCCACTGCAGACCTTTGCTAAGGGATTCAAATATTTGACAAGAACTGCTAGCTCCCTTAGGCAGACATTTATCATAATAATAAAGACCCTGCCAGGAGAAACCGAGAAGCTTGTAATCTTCTGGGTTTATAGGAACAATGCGGAATGCGTCCTGAATATCTGTTTTTGCCATAAGAGAGTCCTTACCAAACTGCCTTAACAGGGATGTTACATTGTCAATGGAATCATATTGAACTGTTGCACACTCTTGAGGGATTTGACTATTCACAGAATTGTGTTTTGGAAAAGACAAATCATGTATTACTCTAAATTTTCCTGCTTCAGATTTTGGTACAACTCCCAAGGGAGATGAAATAAAAAATTCAAAAGGGGGAGATGGAAATGGACCTGCAATCCTACCTTTATTTAAACCTTGATCTATAAAGTCTTCTATAACTGATGGATATTCAGATGTACTTTTATGATTCCTTGAAAGTGTTTGAGTGGGTAGACCTACACATCCTAGACGAAAACCTTGACTAAAACCTTCTATAAGAAACTGCAGTTTCTGTGGGTCATAACCTTCTAAAACTCTACTCAGACTTTCTGCCTTGACTGGTGTAGGAAGGCTTAGTATAGTTTGATTTCTGGGCATCTGGGCATTTTGACTTGGGGTGATTTGATTTGCACCGCATACAGATGTGTTTAAAGGGGCAGGGACTTCGGCTGCAACGTTCGCCTTTGTTGAATTGAAAGCAAAATCTAGTACGAAAGGGCTGATTCTGTTGTGGCTTTTGAAATTGAAATTTTGTAGTTGCCGCTTTGAGGCGTAATTCCTGAACGGGATTTTGCCAAGGGGCATTAACTGTTTCCCTAAGTTTTCGAAAATTTTCATCATACATTCTAAATGCCTGATCCCCATGTAAGTATTGCATTTCCCGGATCATATGGCAGTATTTGAGAAGGTTGGGGGCTTCAGTGGGAAATTTTTCCAAATAAAGTGCTGAAAAAATGAGGAAAGCATCAGTCCACTGGCCGAGTGAGATGGGAACTTTGGACTTTTGGCCCTGATGCAAATTGATAACCCCTGTTGAAATGGTAACAGAAAGGGGTTCATCTTTGGTGTCTAGTAAAGATTTTAAATCAATATACTCATTACACCAAATGTTCTGTCTTAATTTAATGGACAGTGAGGCACCCAAAGGAATGCCATCTTTAATGTCTAGAGAATGTGTGGATGACCTGGCTGGCTCACCTAAAAACACTTGATCCAAAATGGACCCAATGCCGGATGTACTGGGTCCTGGTTGGTCTGATGGAAGTAATGGTGATTGCAGTTGTCCAGATGGAGGAAGCTCCTGTTGAGGCTCAGTTGCTGATGGAGGCTTCTGAGATGTTTGTTTCAAAATGGCAGCTGCCAACTTGTCATAGTCTATTGCAGGGGAAGCTTCAGCCTGCGGAAGAACGTCACAAGAGTCAAGGCTGTGAACTTCAACCGGATTGGCTGCACTGTCGGTGGCGTTAGGAACTTTTCTTTTCCTTTTCGATCTCGATGGATTCATTGCATCACCAGCTAACTGGCGCTTTGGAGGCATGATGGTGACCTAGAAAAAATTGATTTGTTATAGTAATTCATGTATCTATTGTACGAATAGACCTTGAGACCATAGTGTTATGCATAGGAAGCATTTAGCCTAACTATATGCATAGAATTTAAAAATAAATTCTTCATAATTGACAAAACAATTGGTTACAAATTCCTGTGTGATGTGAACATATGTAGTACTTCCTCTAATTCACTAGGAAATAACAGACATATTGAACACATATGGAATCATTGATCAGTAATCAGAGTATCCTGCATATGGCTCCACATCATCAACCTTACAGAAGTAACCATTTAGTAACACAATATTAGAAAATTTTAGAAAATGCGAAAGCATTGCAGATATGAAGAATTCTGCAGTAGATGATAGTCATATAATCATGTGTATAGTCCCACACAGAATTTAATACATATGATCTGTTAATACACTGCTCATAAATCTGAAGTAAAATGCGTATGGTCCCGCATAACAAAATAAATATAGTCATGTTCAATAACCAGAGTATTTTGCGTATGGTCCCGCATTAGTTATGAAGTAATCAATTGAACAGACAAAATTGTATAATACATGTGGTCCTGCATAAGTGAACAAGATATCATAACAGGCCTTATAAAGCATAATTCATGTTTTGTTCTGCGTATGGTCCCGCATATATAATGAAAAATGCCACAATGTTAAAAATATGCAAGCTGTAATTCTTGAATTTCTATTAACACATATTGAAAGTTTAAGACTATACATATGGTCCTGTAAAGTCAAATAATTCACATTTTGCAAATTAAAATAATCGTGCAAGAAAAACAAGATTACGCATTAAGCCAGTCTTAAGACTTGTATATTAAAGCAGAAAACGTTATCTTATACTGGCCTGAGTTTTGGTTTGAAGTGCAGTATTGCTGAGCGTATGCTGCGCCAATATTTGTGCATTGGAGAGGATGTCACAACATGGACGGATGATCTTGGGCATTGTAAATGAACTCCATCGTGGCAGAGGAAATTCAGATCACTCCAAAAACCTCGGTGATGCCAGAAATAAATTCCCTCGTGCTTGGAACATTGTGCCTTGAGGAGAAGATTGGCCTCGACAATTTTCACATTGAAGTCCCTTGATGAAGCCCAAGGCTGGCGGCGCAATAATTGTCCAACAATCACGATTGGGATACCCACTCCTTCATGTAAATAGGACGCAAAGGAGAGAATATCAGTGGTCAGTTTATTCACATCACAACGCAATAAGTCATTCTCTCCTATCTGAATAAAGCACATGTGTGGTGTTGTTGATAAACTCACAAAGGCTGGTAGCTGCGCCACTCGTAAACCTCCTCGTGAACATGTGAAGACATTAAAATAATCCGAGTCTAACTTTAAATTCCGCAACTGCGAGTTAGTCTGCATATAACGTTGAAGACGGGTAACGAAGGAATGCCCAATTAAGCACACACTGAGGAAACTCGAATTGTCCATGTTGTGATCCATCTCCATATCCGGTTCTAACCAGATTGCGCACTAAGCTGGCGAACCAAAACAATGTAGCGTAAATGACTACTCCAACACTCACCGTGTTCGGCTCAACGATGTTAGCGTAACATCTAAGTTTCTCTTAGAGTCCTCGTGAGACGGTGGACAAAAAACTTCGCTAGTATACTGAGTAAGATACAAATTTCACTGACAGCAATAGCGTGGCTTCTTGTTCAAAATAAACAGATCAATAAGAGTCACGTGACAAACTGAACACATCTGATTGGACTAGAAGCACAAATTAAGGGTTAGGGTAAACATAGACCTCAGGAGATTACATAAACAAAGTATGGAACAGTGTAAAGTGAGATAAACAAACAAATAAACGCAGCACGTCACATAAAAGTTATTATTTACAATAATCACTAATTTCTTTTAAGGGATTTTGAGATAGTTTACAGTTTGTTATTGTCAATTTTCATGATAAAAATACTTGCATAACTCTTTTGATCACACACTTTCTTAATACAATTATATTCAACTAGTTATTACTCAATATAGACAAGCAAAGGAATATAACTCTGTTGTGAAGAAGCAAAGGAAGATTACTCCATTAATTGTTAACCCCATCTAGGAACTCTTTCACATTATCTTAACTCTGAGAAGCAGTTTCATTGATGTTTTTCAGTCAAAAAAAACAATCAGAAAACACCAATATTTTGAGACAAATAATCAACTTATCAAAATCTTCAAGACGTCATTTCTACAATATGACATTACTGTGATAATAATCTGTGTCATATCCACTTTGAATTTGTTTTCAAGTAACTTCAACATTATCTTAAAAGCTCCTAATAAAACTTTAATTTGGGGGGGGGGGGGGGGTGAGAAATGCATAGTATCCAATATAGTCCTTTACAAAACTTGTTTTTCGCAAATTTAATCAAAATTTCAAGAAATATGAATATAGGAGGAATATAAATTAAATTGGTAACTACAAAATGTTTTTGATATAAATTAAAATAGCATAACAAATTGAAATGCAATAAAATTTATACCAAAAATGAGGTTATTAAGCATAGAGATTCCCATGCTTCGTTTAAAAAAATAAACAAAATTTGAGATATTTCTAAACCATTCGTTTAAAATATGTCAATTGACATTATAACTAAATAGAAAATTTGACTCTTGATAAAAAATAGGTGCCTAACATTCTATTAGGAATATGATTAATGGTATTATGGAAGATAAATTCTTATTTTTTATTTATTCTTAGTCAATGTTACCATGGCAACGATGCCCTTAACAATCAAAATTAATATTGATATGAAGCATTTCTTATGTTTACATTTAGAAAATGTGTCTGTATTAATTTGAGCAACATTTCACAAAATTGTTATGCAATATCATTTTTTTTTTCATACGGTGTTTTTTAATCTCTTTGCAGTTTAAAAACTGCACCTGGTGTAATTTCTCAATGGTATTGTCGAAAAAATATTTTCTTGATTTTATGCAATATTTTATTAATATGATTAAAGATAGGTATTGTTTCGTTTAATGGAAAAAAATGTTATTTTTTAATTAAAAAAGAAATGTTGAAATGACCTTGTGGTTTTACTTTTCAATATTTATCAATCTATGAATATTACTTTGCATTCTTAATTGCAAAAAAAGTGAATTGCGTTTAAGCACTGAAAATAAGATGTTTAATGGAACATGTATATCCCAGCAACAAAGTGTCTAAAAACAAAACGAGGTTTATTGATATTCACTGTTTATATCTAAACATGTTTATAAATAAATTATCTAAATTTCATATTTTTAATAAATTGCCTTCTGCGTGGTTCTTTAGACGAGTAGTACTGAATGTTTTAAGGGTTTAAGATTATTGTTAAGGATTTACTATGCAATATATATTTTTTCTTGACATATCATTTCCTTAGAATTCTTGTACATGTAAAATGCTTTAATGCATTGCTAAAAAAATGCAATTTAGCCAACATTTGAAATTTAAGGCACCTTCTTTACTTTGTAATAAGACAAGTTTAGATTTTTCGCAATATATGCATTTATTAGACTTATCATGATGCATTGCTGCTTAAGGTATCGAATGATATAATATGAAGTGTTATATTAGATAATGTTTTCTCCCTAAAAAGGCTCACATCACCAGCATACGATCAACAAACAACACAAGAAAGCAGCATTGAGAACATCGCATGGATCGTAACTGGAGCAATCTTTGGAGTGTTTCCGCTTATCTTTATTTCCTTATGTCTCTTTGTCTCTAATAGAAAAGGTAAGCCTGTTTATAGTCTACGATTAATTTTAGGTTATTCAGATCACGATTTTGTGGTTGACTTCAACAAATACATTTATTTATTTAAATAAATAAAAAAATCTAATTTTACTCAATGCAAAAACTGCATACATATCACTTGTTTGTAGTTTTTGATGTACAAAAAAAATCGATGAATACCCCCCCCCCCCCCGCCCTCCCCGAAAAAACCTATGTACATTTTTATAACTGAATTCTTTTTAAATTATATGCTATACAATCTAATAGAGAAGATGATATTACCAGCCTAGTGATAAATATCGCATTTTTATAAACATTTGTATTAAACATGGATGTCTTCATCTATATAGTATTTGATGTTTAAAATACTTGAGTTAGTCGTGTGCATCTTTACTTATAAATGTTTTGAGTTGCTTTACCTCAAAGTCTAAATACTCTTACCTCACAAATGTACCATGGGATTTGATAGAGTGCTAAAAATGATTCTAAATGCTAAAATCACCAGTAAATAATGTTTGAATTAAAGTTGTATCTGATTTTTTTTAACACTGGATTTTCTTATATAATACTAGAAAATCAAACCCACCAACGACATGATGGTGTAGAATATTTGGAAGACGAGACGTCTCAACTTATACCACAGAATCATCCTGATAGAATGGAATCAATTACAGAAGGTATGAAACTAATAACCTGTAGTAGAATAATCTAATGTCCACATTCAGGCTCGAACCAAATGCTTTTAAGTTTGAAATTCTGCACTCTACCGCCTGAGCTAAAGGAGAAACCCACTAGCAACTGATAGTAGGAATAGTAGACTGCTGCGCCTATAAAACACACAATCACTATCATATATCAAAATTTTGCCAAATTCTGGAATTTTTTGCAGACGTGTCAGCTTTAAAAGGTGACTTCTATGAATTGTATGTTAAATTGCCACCCATCTGAAGTTGACTGGTCAGAAACGTATTATTATTACTAAAAACTGGCTATACGAGAGTAGAGTCATGATTGTTTTTATAAAAACAAATAACATACGGTTTTTAAATGCATAGAGATACTTATGATATCTCACTCCTAACGTTTTGATCTATTTGATATCTCACTCCTAACATTGCGCAGATGATCATTATAATGGAAAAGAATATATTTTTAATTATTAAATGATCACGGACATACTATTTCATAATTACACAACTTTTGTACTGAAAATCCATTTGAATTCGAGAAACAAACGAGTTTTCGGGGGAATGTTTTGTGCGGAAGGTTTATTTTTAATACGAAATTAATAACAAGCAATTTTATGAATTTTTAATATACTTTTCCTTTTATATACTTGATTAATTTTTCACATTTTTCAACAGTTGATAGGTTTGTAATATACTCTATAGGTTCTGTTTAACATGTACATACTCAAATCTTGAAAGAGTGATTGACATAAAAGTTTGCAAATATATAGAACAAGACTGAATTTTTAAAAGCCAAATTTTGCGAGAATTTTAACTTTGAAGCTATATATCTAAAATTTGACATCACTGAACCCCCCTCCCCCCCATTGTTTTATTATGTCGAAATGATACTGAATACATATGTAGGCAGACTGGATTAATCTAATAAAATTCTTAATATTCCAATTTTTTTTTATTTCAAATCAAATTGCAACAATTATTGAAATTGTCTATTTTAACTGCTAAACGTTCAAAAGAAATTAACACCGCTTTGTACAATTTGTTTCGTAATCTCTTTATTTACTGTGACCATTGTGCAAATTTAAAAACATTATTTGAAGAAAACAATTTGCTTATTGAACAAAAAATACTGACAACAAATCCTAAATAAGCTGAAATTGCATTTAAGGTGCAAAGGGTAAAATATTGACCATAAGTCAGAGGGATAAACACCGATCACCCATTTTCTTTGTAATTTTTAAGTTTGTTTTTTTTTCTTCTTATTTCAATTATATACTTCTACAGAAATTCTTCATGCAAGAACATTGAGGCGTGGGATACCTTATATGAGGGCAATTATTATTCTAGTACATGTGAATTCGAGCATCTATTTATTTTTATCCACTAAATGTCATTTAATTTCTTACAAGTGAATATAAATTTATGACAAGATAACAAAAAAATCTGACACGTTTGCTTAGCGGTTAACAATAAGATTTATTTCCTCTCTCATTCTAATATCAAACCTGCCGATACCATTTTCTAACAAGTAAACATAATCAAAGTACCGAGAGTACTGAAAGACGGGGTCTTGAAAGTTTGAATTTGTGATTGTCCACATTTTCCTCGAATATGTTCCAAAATTTATGAGTTTGAATTAGTTGTTTCAATCTAGTATGTAAAATTCGACTTTTTGCAATTGCCTGATACTTTGTATAAATTTTACTAAATCGCGGTCGGGACTGTTCTTCATAATTGTAAAAAGAATTGACAAAACAGTATTTTATGTAAAATAAAACCCCAAGGAAACGTTTTAAAAACTACAACTAACCGGGAAAATCAAAACAAATATAATAAGGTAGATAATTTAAATCATTAGATTAATTTAACTTTGTGATCAAAGGGAAAATCAACAAGTCGAATATCTGCTATACAAGGTTTATGAAAACTCAGAAAACTCTCAAACTGCTGAATTACCGAACAAAGTTAACATTAATTTGTATACCGTAGCAAACAAAGGCACCTGACGTTAAAAATATTTCTTTTTACAATAAGACTATTTCATGTACAAAAACAATAAAAAAAAGTTTGCCACGGTAGCCATTTTGATTTTCTAAACCGACTTATCTGTCACTATTTTCTTGCAGCGATTAATATAAAATTAATTACTTTTTTGTGTAAACTCGTGCATCATCTACACGAGTTACGATAGAAGAGTTCTTTCATTAAAACTCATACTCCGAATTCAGTCAACTCTTTTTCAAATCGATAAAACTAAAAAATGGAGAACAAAAGTGAATGAATCACGTCATATTTTGGGATAGACCTTTCCTGATTGGCTGTTATATATGTCGTTAAAAAATAAAGCAACAGAATAATAAAGAAATTAACTGATAAATGTACAGAGATAAGTCAGTTAAAGGACTGGTTAGAAAAAAAAATAAGAAAAATATCCAGATCAGTTACTTAGTGCTAATGAAGGAGAGTTGGTTTCATGTCTAGGAAAAAAAATATTCACATGGCGGTAATATGTTTTAATGACAAATGATCAAGCAATAATTACTGTATGATAATTGTTAATTGTTTATTTAAGCTATTAATTCATAATTATTTGATTTTAAAATTCTAATATACATGTGTGCAAAGTTAACGCTTTTAACAGCAAAATTAACAAATGTTGTAGGACATTGTCGTTTTAGGGAACTTTTAATACACTTTCGTCTATTAACTCACATTTTCATGCGTGTCTTTGAAAAAATGAACTTAAATTTTGAAAGTTTCGAATTTTAATTATTTCGAAGAACTACGAGGTACATTAAAGGATTTGTTAATCAAATTTTAAAACTACGATAAACACTTCTTAAAACTTATCTTCTTAAAATTGAGAGAAGTTTTATTTATTTACATATATTACCACACGGTAAATTACAAATTTAAAACATAACAACCATGCATTATCTCTGAATTCATAGGTCTAATATTGGTGCGAGATATTTACCGATGGGAGAAAGATCAGCTGAGTTTCTGATGAGAGACATTAAGATATTGATGAAGAATTCTTTTAAATCATGAATATGACTGGTTTTGTCCGTGATAAAGTATAAAAAAAAAGTGTAAACCTATGTCTCATAACATTAAAAATAATTACATGATTGTATATTCCAACTAAGCCGGACAACATGAACATTAACATTTAACTTGGTTCTTCAATCCATAAGATTGTATATATTATTTGATCTATTGGTCATCCCAAATGTATAATCTACATATATTTTGCGTACAATGCATTGTTCAAAATCTAAATTCAGTTTAATTAACTGAAGAGTCAATGAACGAGAAGGCAAATTCAGACTTGTTTTTATTTTCTATATACAAAATTCCTTTAGAGATGACCAGCAGTCATACCGCAAGTAGACTGGAAGCCAATGAAACACCTATTTAATATGTAAGACATCTGTGTTTAACCCGTCCAGATGTTAACCTCGGCTCGCGCATGAAGTTCGGTATTTTTCAGGTGATAGATTGCTAAAATAAAATTCACAACTTTTCAAAAATGGCACATTGCGTTTGGGAACTTTACTTTCGATTTAACCTTCAACCTCTTCTATTGATTAATGAACTGAATCGTCGGCGGCGTTGTGCATACAGTTACGTAACTCATTCCACAAATCACTACAACTATTGAACCCGAGCAAGAATATTTTGATCAATAAAGCTATTTGATTATTTTCTTTATAGAATTTGGTTTATACATAGAGAACTTAAAACGAATGCGTGTTTTTATAATATATATTTACTGAAATGCATAAAAAGTTCCTGTACTATTTTCTTACGCGTAGACTCAATTCATGTGTTCTACGCGCGCCTTCCGGTTTGAGACTTCGGCTGACAGTAAACTAATAGACGGGGTCACGTGACCCCGTCTAGAAATGACAAGTCGACTTATTGATTACTATGACAGCATTGAATAAAGAAAGACGAAAGCTCTCGTCAAATTGCCTTCCCCTCGAGTATCGCTATCCTGACTGCAAGTCCTGGACTCGCAGGTCTCTCGCTTCCATTTTAAGACAATTTCTTGACATTGACATTCAATGCCTACCCGTTTCTATTATAATTAACTGGATATATTCACCATATCTTAAATCAAAAGTTACCGTTTTTGCTCAATCATACATGTATATTATCTCGCAAATTTCATTAACAGTTTAGTTTAATATTCTAACTCTTTTATAAAGCATATTAATAATTCATTTCCTTTCCAATTTTTATGGTTACTAATCTTAGACATGCAAATATTTTTTGGTTAAAAACAATAATCAATATGACTTTTTTTTTTCAACAAAATACGATATTCCATTTGAAAGGGATTTGTGGTGTTTGACCTTTATTTACCTTTTTTGAAAATGATACTTCGGAAACAGTCCGCGTTGTGGTCATATTTCTGTCCGATATTATCCTGAACATATCGAATTAATAAATGTTAGCTAGCTATAAATGCTTAAGAATTTATACATTAAAAATGATTTAGAGTGATTTAACTATAAACGATATAAACTTTCCAAATAAATTATTCATTTCCAGATCGTGTTTACATTTATCGCCGAACGGATCGCTCGAATAATGATAATTACGCTCAGTTATATGTGAAAATAATTTGATAAAAATATGTGACTCAACAGTTCCTCAATAAGTGCATCGAAATTATTTATCTGTTTTTTGTCAATAAATATAATAAAATCAAAAATCGAATCGCTTACCTGTTTGTTTACGTTATTGTGTCCATCCCGCGTACGATTTTATTTTACCGTTGCACAGGTAAGTAAGTTATCCTGCTCGAAGAATATTCGGTTTTAAGATATAATTATTAATTTTGAGTACTGCATTAATTGATAAAATCATTTAATTCTTAAATTTCGTTTCATTTAACTTGCATTCCTATATTTTGAAGGTATGGGATAGGATAGGATAGGATAGAGCTTATTTGCAGGATAGGATGCAGGATACAGGATATAGGATAGGATAGGATAGTTTTGTCAACTTTCACGATAGCAACACTGTACACCATTGTCAGTAATTCTCTAAGTTTATCAGTACTGTCTACGTTTGTCAGTAATTTTCTAAGTTTCTCAGTACCGTAAGTTAAAACGTCACTACTTTTCCAAGTTTTTCAGTAATGTCAGTACATTGTCAGTAAATGTTTATCAGTAAAAAACGGGAATATTTAAGAAATAAAGTAAGAGTTTTTGTGAATGTTCACAGAATACCCTCCGAGGTCGATAAATGTTGTTTTGAAATATAAAAGCCGAGGCGTTAGCCGAGGCTTTTATATTTCAAACAACATTTCGAGACCGAGGATGTTATCCTGCAACATTTACGAAAACAAGAACTTTATTTCTATTCTACTAACAGCCCAGTATTTCTACAGGTCGTTTCTCCTACAGAGAGACGATCTAGGTCATTTTGACGGCTATTCCATGTAACCCCAACGGTTTTGTTGGTAATGTTTACATGTGTATCGATCAAAGGAATCACATGCAGACGACAGACTTTTTCTTAGGATTTTGATACTCTTCATTTATTTATAAAATATCTTTGAATCACATTCCTAATATTTTAAGGGCAATTTAATACGATTATTACTACTACACGTTATATATTTCATGTAAAAACACGCAGTGAAAATGTGCTAGGGAGGTCCTAGGAACAGCCGCCTTGATCTCTTAAAAATAAAGATTTGAGGCAATACACATTGTTTTGACTGGAACTAACACGTGAAATTGACATGGTTTTAAAACTTTTTACGGTTTGAAGTTGTACTTCCCTGATCAGTGCGAGACAAGTTGGTATTTCTGATCTGATAATTTACTGATGGCGTTCGTGGTATATTGGAGAATAATGTCCGCGGCATCTCTTTGATCTCGGCAATAACTGCAGAAAAGTACTTTTATGACTTTAGTATTGATTGCATCTCGCCAGTTATCAGTTTTGTATTAGGTCACGGGTATAAAGCACCTGCGACGGCAGACTTTATTGTTGTTTTAATCATCTTTAGATTTAAAAATGTTGTGACTTTCTTCTGTTCTAGAGGATCGGTAGACCTTTAATTTGATACATGCCTAACATTGGTACAACGGTTATCTACCAATGTTTGATAAACTATGCTTGACTTATACTGGAACAATGCCAATGCACCAGCAGTGATCACATTGGTCCGATGTTGATCCAATTTCATTCTTTAAATTGTTATACCTTGCAAAAATTACAAGCATATGTCATTGGATGAATGTAATCTTACTATCTGGATGGGCCAAATTTAACCACACTTGTTAATCAAAATACTGAGAGTACTGAAAGACGGGGTGTTGAAAGCTTGAATTTGTAATTGTACTTGATTTCCTCGAATATGCTTCCAAAAATTATGAGTTTGAATTAGTTACTTCAATCTATGTTAATTCGGCTTTTTGCAATTGTCTGATACTTTGTACTTTGCCTAATTCTACTCAATCCTGGCCTTCGTAATTGTAGAAAATTGACACAACGGTATTTTATGTAAAATAAGACCCCCAGGAAAAACTTACTACTAACGGGAAGATCAAAACAACAATATCAGGAAGATAATTTTATCATTACATCATAAGACTATTATATTTTTTTCAATTTTGTTATCCAAGAGAATATCCACAAGTCAGACGGTATCCGTTATACAAGGTTTATTAAAACCTCAAAAAATTTCAAACTGCTGAAATAACAAACACAGTTAATATTTGTATACGGATAACTAACACAGGCATCTGACGTTAGAAATATTTCTCTTGACAATAAGTTTCAAAGTACTTTAACAATAAAAAGGTTTGTCACGGTCGCCATTTTGATTTTTTAGACCGACTTATCTGACACGATTTTCTTGCAGCGATTCATGCAAAATTAATAGGTAAAGATAAATCCGTTCGCCACTTACTACTTTTTGTGTAATCGCGTAAATCACCTATACGAATTATGATACAGCCATTACAGTTCATTAAAAAGCATTCTCCGAAAATCAGAGACATAAAAAACAGAGATTGGCAACCCCGCAATTAGGGTGTTAATGTTACGGGACCAACCTTACTTTGAGCACTACAAGTGCAACATGAATCTTGTACAAGTCATTAAATCTTAACCTGATATTGAACATGAACATATCAATATGTTTAAGCATGTTTCATTTATGGAACAACTACAAAAACTCTTTATTTAGCTTTTATATTACTTTTTTATTGACTTTTCACAAAGTAATGGTAATGGTAATGCATTACTTTACTCATGTAATGGTAATGTAATATATTAATTCAAGAAAATGAAGTAATGATAATGGTAACTTAATGCCCTAATTCATGAAAAATGGTAATGTAATGCATTAATTTACAATGTCATTCTCCCCAAGCCTGATTCCATCTAAACCGGCAACATGAACATTAACATTTAAAGTGCCTCACAACACTAGTTGAAATAGTTTCTCAAATCAGCAGAAAATTTGTGGATTATAATAAAAATTATGATGGATAAGAAGAATATATGTTAAATAGTCGAAAAAATGTGCAATTTTAGATAAAAAATGATATTTTCAAAAATTCATTCAGTAAACATAAACACAATCCCCAGGTGGATTCGAACTCATGACCTGCGGTTCACAAGCCTGAAACTTTAACCACTGAGCTATGACGATATACCGTATAACGGGTATTTTTTACGTGTTGCTAATTTTTACTAATTTTTACGAGTTTTGTAAATCAGTAAAAATTAAACGCGTAAATTTTGACAAAAGTAAGAAAAACACCGCACGTAAATTTTCTACATCGTACGTATGAGATAAATGCTGATGACCTTCAGCTCAGTCCCTGTCGGCTGTACATGTACATGTAGGTATATTTGAGCTTTTTTGGTCACGTGGTGATAACAGTTCAGATCTTTCTATTCAGTCTTGAGTATTTTTTAAAACTACGTATAATGCCACGTTAGTAGCTAGATTTCAATCACTCAGTCAATAAATATGACAGGGATACGAAGCTAACAGAAAAACGATTTTCTGATTTGTATGTGTGTTACAACTTCACAGCAGTAAAAATTACCTGTTATACGGTACATCTGATTCGATTAATACAAATAGTTCAACAAAACATTTAAATCGCCATCTTGTGACGTAGTGTCTTTAAAAGTATAAGTCTCGGTGTAATGAAGTACCTTAACTTGGTTTTACAATCGATAAGATTGTATATATTATTTGATGTATTGGTCACCCAAAATGTATAATCTAATTGTATATAGATTTTGCCAACAGTCCAAAATTTAAATCCAGTTTAATTAATTAAAGATCCAACGAACAAAAAGGCAAATTCAGACTTTTTTAATTTTCTATGTATAAAATTCCTTTAGAGACGAACGGCAGTCATACCGCAGGTAGACTGAAAGCCGATAAAACACCTATTTAATATGTAAGACATCTTTGTATAACCCGTCCTGATTTTAACTTCGATTTGTGCATGGAGTTCGGTAGTATTCAGGTGAAAGATTGTCAAAATAAAATTCACGACTTTTCAAAAATGGCACTTTGCATTTGGGAACTTTAGTTTTGATTCAACCTTCAACCTCTTCTTTTGATAAATGAGCTTGTACACCAACTGAATCGTTAACGGCGTTGTGCATTCAGTTACGTAACTCATTCCACATTTGAACCCGAGCAAGAATATTTTGATCAATAAAACTATTTGTTTATTTTCTAGAAAACATATACAGAGGACTGAAACAGAATTAATGCGTGATTTTATAATATATATTTACTGAAATACATTGAAACTGTATGCACTATTTTCTTACGCGCAGACTCAATTCATGTGTTCTACGCGTGCATTCCGGTTTGAGACTTCGGCTGACAGTAAATTAATAGACGGGGTCACGTGACCCAGTCTAAAAAAGCATGTCGATGGGAATGGTCCTCTCATTTTTTTTTTATTAAAGAGCCAAATCATTTTAAAAGGAAGTCATGTCGTAACTTTAGAAAAGGTGTTATTGTTCTTTGACATATTCATTAAAAAAAAACCCAATTATATCCAAATGGTGATATTCAAAGTAACATTTTTATGTATAGCAAGATTTAAAATTTGTAAAAACCGCGAGTCCTAGACCAATATGAGATGTAAGCCAATAAGACAAATCAAAAGTATTTTCCAATAGTTTATTTGGTACAGGTCCAGATCGTATGGAGGATCGTATAGTGGCTCTCTCGCAAGAGTGCCGTCGAGTATATTTTATATGATTACATACATAACACCCATTTACGTACAAGATAAACAAATTAATATTCAAGTAAACAAATTCCATAATTATTTGTACTATTAAGTTCTATAATAGATCATGATAACATCCTGAAAACTCACAAAATAATTTATAATATAATATAAATTTCTGCTGTCTTTAATTGAACGTCACAGTCTTATTTAAAAATTAATATAATGTTAACATAAATTTTAGTTATGTTCAATTATTGTTCCTTTATCGGCTCCTCTAAATAGATGTACATCCTGGTTTTGTTTACACTGTCCTTAATCCGATTAACAGTTTGTTTACTACTTCGGAAATGTCTCGGAAAAGTCATACACTTTCACATCCTGATCAGATTCCAGGTCAATGTACTTTATAGTAAGTACATTGTAAAAGGTCAATATGTTATATCGTAAATATATTATAAAAAAAATAATCAATATGTTTATTATTATTAAATTAAAATGATTGTCTCAAACCCTATAGGTTTACATTCGTCCCCATGTAATAAGAAATTTCGAAAAGAAATTTCTGAATGAAAATAAGACAATTATATTATTATAAATTACACTAATAGGAAGCAATTATATTAATCCTTCCTACATAGGAAATCACTAAAACACGGTTCACTGAAATAATCGCATTATGTTCATAACGGTCATCGGTTGTAACTAGCGTTTCTGTGTTTTCCTCTTCTTAGTAGTAAATTTTCAGTGTGCTTACTGATGAGAAGGAATAAAATTCATTTTTGGATTACACAGTTTTAATAATACATTCAAATACGGATATACACTGTTTTACTTTCTTCATGTCCCATGGATGTATCGTAGGTAATATTGTCTTATTCCATCATGTAGGTGTTGTTTCCGTGCCCCATGGATCCTACGATACATCCATACGATACATCCATGGGACATTTTTCTTAAAAATAATTGTATGATACATTCTTTATTAGCGGTGATAGGATAAAATGGACTATCTAATGGACATAAATCACCGTCTTGTTTGATACATGTACATTGTTCCAATTCATTATTATTTAAAATAGCAAAAGTTGTGCAAATATCATCTACTGCAATTGCGTTACCTCTCGTCTCATATTTGGCCAATAAATTAGTTTGATTATTATTTTGATTTGGTATGGGAAGAGTATGCATTTTATATAATTCAAACGTTTTTCCCCTATCTAATAACGGAATTGACAATAGAATGACTAGACGATCGTATTCCAACAAGGTTGTACAAGGTAAAACTTTATAAAAAGACCACAATTCTTTCTCAGGACGAAAAGGTAACCGAAACTCAGTAGGTAAATGTTTTTGAATATTCATTAATAATTGACGTAAATCTACTGGTGGTATAACCGAGGGTGACAAATGTCCTACAGACAACATATTCAATTGTAAACGAATAAATTGTAAATGATCTCGAGCAATTCCTATTGTTTCAGAAATTCCACTAATCGCCCGATCAAACTCAACATAAACTTCTTCGTATTTAAGAATACTTTTTATTTCCCTGGAAATGGTTTGCTGATGTTTTAAAGTTGCATTTAACGATTCAATTACCTTATTAATAGTATCTCGATTTTGTTTAGTATAACGTTGAATAGCTTCAGTTATCGTTAAGCTATGTTTTATCAAATGTTTTATTTTTATTTGATTATTAGCAAGAGTTTGAATATTGTTTCTAATAACGGTAAGATCATCTTCATCCAAGGTACCAACAAAAAAATGATAAAGCTTTCCCTACAATAGGTAATAATGCTCTTTTTTCTCTTACCAAACTTTCATTATTGGATATAGAGCGAAGTTCTTGAAACTCTTGTCGAATAAACTGATAACTATTTTTTAGCTGTTTCACGTCTCTACTTATAGTATCACGCATGGTTAGCATTCTTCCGAACTGCACTAACAATGATCCATTTTTAATTGCATGATTAGCTTCTTGGCTCATAATATTATTCAATGATTTTCCTATTACATTTAAACCTTGATTTAGTTGATTTAACAATTCGTCATAAGGATCTAAGGTAATAACTGTTGCCACTATCCATTTAGACCTAGTTGTAGCAATATTTTTAATTTTTTCAAAAACTACATTCTGATTTACGATAATGGTAGTATTCATTACAGCAATAATATTTAACAAAATTATGTGTCTTAACCACCACTTCATTGTTAGCTGAAAAGTAGAATACGTTAATAATATACAAAAATTCTCGAAAGCAGGTCTGCACAACAATTATACCTACCTTCAATATACTCAACCTTACAATTGTTCCCAGAAATACTTAATGCCCAGAGTTGTATTTTCTTGTTTTGCATAGGAGCATCCAATAGATATTTTAAGGGTTTGTGGTCGGTTTTAATAATAAAAGTGGCATTATGCAAATAACGATCAAGTTTGTGAAGTGCATAGTGTATTGCATATGCTTTGCGTTCTATTCTGGACCATTTTTCTTGTGTCTTACTAAGTTTGTGAGAAAGATAATAAATGGGTGTCTCCTCTCCCTCATCTGTTTTCTGTGTTAAGCAAGCCCCAATTCAATTGTCACTAGCATCAGTATACAAAACATACGGTTTGTTGACATCGGGGTATGCGAGTAAAGGTACTACTATTAAACTTTCTTTAAGAAAATCAAAAGCAAGTTGACATTGCTCTGTCCATTTAAATCGAGAATACTTACGTGTAAGATCTATCAGTGGTTCGGCAATTTTAGAAACGTTTGGTATAAAACGTCGATAATAACTACACATACCAATAAAACCTCTAACCTCTCTTACTGTACCTGGTGCTGGTAGTGTTTGAATAGCTTGTACCTTCTTTTGATCTGGTTTAACACCTTCGGAACTTATTACAAAACCTAAATATTCTGTTTTCTGTTGGAAAAACTTACATTTCTTTAATTTTAACTTGAGACCATGTTCACGAATTCGACGAAATATCTCCTGAATATGCTTTTGATGTTCCCTGGCAGTTTTTGAAAATATAAGAACATCATCAAGATACGCAGTCGCAAATTTCTCACATCCCTGTAAAACAATGTTCATTAACTCCTGAAATACTGCTGGCGCATTACTTAAACCAAAAAGCATTCTATTAAACTGAAACAAACCTTTATGACACGCAAAAGCCGTCTTTTCTTTACTCTCTTCATCTAACTGAACTTGCCAATACCCACTCTTTAAATCAAGTGTTGTAAAATATTTAGATTTATCTAATAAACTTAAAATATCATCAATGAGGGGTAACGGATATGACGCAGGTGTAACAATTTTATTTAATGACCGGAAGTCTACACACAATCTCTGAGTTCCATCTTTCTTTCCCACAACTACTAACGGAAATGACCATGGTGACTGCGATCTGGTGATTATTTTTGCAGCCAACATTTCATCAATAGCTTTATCAATTGTTTGTCTTTTATTCAACGGAGTGCGATACGGTCTATTCTTAATAGGATGATGATTTCCAGTTTCAATTTTCATTTTAACAGATTCAGTATGCCCCAACTCAATATCATGCTTTGCAAATAAAACTTTATTGGCTTGAACTATGTCCAAAACGCAAGATTTATATTCTTCCGGCACGTCAATCTCTTTAAAATCTTCCGAATAACTGGAATTATTGTTGGATAAATTAATATTATTTATCTCGCTTTTGTTCGCAGATTTTACTTTTCCGATAACAAATCCTCGTTTCAACGCGTACGCTTTGTTAGAGCGATTTACAACTAAGATTGAAACTTTACGCGTTTTCCTGACTCTATCTACTGAATCTTTTATAAATAACCCTGTTTCATCATTAATGCATTCATCAATGTTTTGAATCTCGATTATATCACCATATTTTCTTTGAAAACCTGAGCTAAATTTTGCATGACAGACCACTGCTGTTTTTTATTTATTCTCACCAAAGATGAAATATGAATATCTTCTTGTAATTTAACATATGTTTTTCCAATTCTTAAACACCCCAAATCAAAGTATATCCTGACTCCACTCATTCTTAACCAATCTCTTCCTAAAATGACACATCTATTAAGCCCTTCCGTTGTATAAAAATTGTGAGACAGTGGAAGCCCATTCATTTTGAAGGAAAGATTAACTCTACCTACAACTGAAAGTGATTCACCATTTGCCGCTTGTAAATAAGGTTTTTGATTTTTATTTACTTTAGGTGGAAAGCTTAAACTGTTGTACATTTTTCTTCTAATTAGTGATACTTCAGCCCCAGTATCAATTAAAGCCCTAAATTTATTTTTCCCAAATTTAACAAGGCAAGAACTTGGATTCCCAGTTAAACTAACTTTATATACAATTTTATTATCACATTTATTTATTCTCTCTTCATCGGCTTCATTATGAAGAGAGACCCTTAGTTTTCCTGATGTTTAGAATGTCGCCACGAATTGTACGGAGTTTTGCATGCATTTTGATAACGAAAAGGCCTCCTCCCTTTATACATTTCAGGACAATTTCTACGAACATGACCGTATTTTTCACAATGCCAACACTGTAAATGACACCTTCCCCGTTCTAAATCATTTGAAATTTCTCTTACATGTACCCTGGGTCTTTGCTGATTAGAATTTGATTTGTTTGCTGAAACTTGAAGAGGACAAAATTTGGCTCTGTGCCCAATTTTTCTACACCTTTGACATCGTTGATTTCGAAAATGATCAATTTCCATTGGTTCTTCTCTTCGAAAATTGTTTGATTTAATTTCAGGAATTTTAAATAAAAAATTATGTCCTACTGTACTGGTGGAATTTTGATTAAAGTATATGTCACCCCCGTTATCTTGAGATCTTAAAGCGAAACGTTTGCGCAAATTTTGCTCTCTCATTGCCACTTGTACCGCATTTTCTAATGTTTTAGGATTTTCTCTCAAAACTTTCATTCTCAAAAAATCAAATGATAACCCATTAGTAAAAATGTCAACCATCTGTTTTTGAATAATTTCATGTTCCAAATTTTCAGACGTGTATGCATCTTCCGCAACTTGTAAAATTCTTTCAGCAAATATTTGTACACTCTCATTGGAATTTTGTCTCATCTTTCTCATGATTGCCAATGCATGCTGTGAATCTTTTATTTCAGCAAATCTATTTTTTTAAAACTGTTTTAAATCATTCCAGCTAGGTAATTCACCCGAAGCTTTTTTTTCTGTCAAATATCTTTTAATAAAATCTCCCACAGACCCTTTACAAGTTACATATGCTATTTTTGGAATATCTTCATTATTCATATCAGACATTTTTGCATATTTTTCTATATCTTTTATCCATTGTTTAAATTTTCCTGGATCCTCCTCATATATTGTAATAACTTGATTAATAGGAACAGCAATTGCAGCAGTTACTGATTTAACCTGATTTAAAATAGAATTCAACCATTCTTTAATATTTGTATCCTCATCATCATTCCTTACATTTCCTTTTCCACTTGTAGACGGAAAACAATTTGAACTCATTCCTCCGTTACATTGATCATCCAAAATTTCAGTTTTTGACATTTGATTAGTTAAATGATCTATTGCTTTTGATAACTCATCCCCAAAAGATGGTACTTTCGCCATTCAAATTTTTACTTTATAATTCAATTGTAAAAAAAAATTTAGAATTTCAACTAAAGTGGTCAGCTAAAATAAACTAGGTAGAACAGAAAACAGTTTCTCACCCTTTTGCTTCTACAAGGTCTGTCAAAAAGCACTTCGCCAAATTGACTTAGTAGATGTAAGCCAAGAAGACAAATCAAAAGTCTTTTCCAATAGTTTATTTGGTACAGGTCCAGATCGTATGGAGGATCGTATAGTGGCTCTCTCGCAAGAGTGCCGTCGAGTATATTTTATATGATTACATACATAACACTCATTTACGTACAAGATAAACAAATTAATATTCAAGTAAACAAATTCCATAATTATTTGTACTATTAAGTTCTATAATAGATCATGATAACATCCTGAAAACTCACAAAATAATTTATAATATAATATAAATTTCTGCTGTCTTTAATTGAACGTCACAGTCTTATTTAAAAATTAATATAATGTTAACATAAATTTTAGTAATGTTCAATTATTGTTCCTTTATCGGCTCCTCTAAATAGATGTACATCCTGGTTTTGTTTACACTGTCCTCAATCCGATTAACAGTTTGTTTACTTCTTCGGAAATGTCTCGGAAAAGTCTTGCACGTTCACATCCTGATCAGATTCCAGGTCAATGTACTTTATAGTAAGTACATTGTAAAAGGTCAATATATTATATCGTAAATATATTATAAAAAAATAATCAATATGTTTATTATTATTAAATTAAAATAATTAAAAAAATTGTCTCAAACCCTATAGGTTTACAGAGGTTCCAATGAGGCGTTTAGATTTAATATAGAGATATATAGAAATAAAGCCTTCAAAATCTTCTCAAGAACTACAACAATACAATTCTTGATGTAAATGAGCAATAATTATTTTTTGTTATTATGAATCCTTAATTCCTTCTTCAAACCATTATCTTCGGCCAGTTATTAAGAATTTTCTAAGGTCATATATAATGGAAATTCTTATTACAATCTTTTACTCAACTTTATTTTTAAATTCGTAATTTTATGATTCAAACACCACCACATACTAACGATTCTAAAGTTTTGTGATCTTAGTTTGACTTAAGGGTTCTTGGAGTGGAACACATTTCAGCATATCATATTATTAATACAGAGTGATTTAATAAAACTGTTTTTTATATAAACTGCAACGTATCAAATTGCAATATAATAATGAAAAATCTTCATATGGTGAATATTGGTAATAAATTAAGCTGTGGTTTTCAAGACAACGATTAGGTTCCAAAAAATATTTTGAAGTTTAACTTGGGAATATATCAGGATTTGAAAAAAAAAATTACAAGAAGATTGGTCATGATCTGTTTATGTAATTGTTGTTTGTGTTATGATATTCGTTATAAATTGCCTCAGATTATTGTTTTCTTCAATGTTGACAAATTTTAACAACATACACTAATTTGTCTACTATGTAAGGTACATTTACTAATGAAATTGTTACATTTGGAAAACCTTTTGTTGACACAATAATTTTAACTCATGGAGATAAACACAAACCCAAAATTTGTTACAAAGATTTATACACGCAGCAATATTAAGGTGTCCTGGAGTAAAAATACGTTTGATGAACGATATTCCGGAAATCAACGAAGAAAAATATTTTGAAGTTTAACTTGAAAATATATCAGGATTTGAAAACAAAATTACAAGAAGATTTGTCATGATCAGTTTATGTATCTTCGATCTTTGAGATATTTGTGATTTCAAATATGGACATAATGCATTATGTATTTTATGCTTAGTTAATCGTTGAAACATAAAAGAGTCTTTGCAATGTTTCTATATATTTGGGGGCATGATTTTAGACTCATTGATAAAAAGAGCTCTGTATAAATATATAGAAACACTTTTAAATTTTATAGTTAAATTGACCGATGTTTTTCTCAAAACGCTTTACTTTGTAGCTTAAAACCAAATCTAAAATGTACGTGCAAATAGTGATGCTGTATTAGTACAACCGATGTAATTGTTGTATGTGATAATATTTGTTAAAAATTGCCTCAGATTATTGTTTTCTTCAATGTTGACAAATTTTAACAGAATACACTAATTTGTCTATTATGTTAGGTACATTTACTAATGAAATTGTTACATTTGGAAAACCTTTTGTTGACACAATAATTTTAACTCATAGAGATAAACACAAACCCACAATTTGTTACAAAGATTTATACACGCAGCAATGTTAAGGTGTCCTGGAGTAAAAATACGTCTGAAGAACGATATTCTGGAAATCAACGAAGAAATAGTTTGACCAGTATTTCTTAAAGTTTTATATCATATATTGACAACGATGTCAAACTTAATACTTGATGCATTTTTATGACGTCATTTTTTGTTACTTCGTTGTCACGTGCCTTTCCTAACATTGCTTGTTGTCTGATTAAATTGCATCGGCGCAGGTGATTAATAACATTAAATCAGAAATATTAGAAAAAATCATTTTTTATTATGTTATTTATTATGTTATTCCATACACTTTTAATTTCTTGTTTAAGCTTTAAATATATATTTTGTTTATAAATGATATTTTTTAAACAGTTCGCCAAATCATCGAAAAGGCACATTTTTACTAATTAAAAGCGATTTACATGAATTTGGAGTACATCTTTAGGATTATCAAGCATGATTCACTTTGGTACCCGTTTTCTTTACCAATTTTACCTAAAATATTCAAAAACTGTATTGATATTTCACCTGCGCCAAGCTATTTGTTTTCACGCTAAAATTAAAATCCTTTAATCAGTTTTTTACATGTTAGAGGGAGACTATCAAAAGCACTAATTAATAAATAGTCTTTTACTCTAAATGAAGCTTTAAATCAGCAGATTCTTTAATCCTAATTATTTTTAGAAATGAATTCTGTACATCTAGCAGAAACGGCAGCATCTATGCAAACGAAACAAGCGGTTTTATTAGTTTTAATATAATTCACTTATAACGTTACGAGATTTATCGAAAGGAATGCAAATCGTGACGTCAAAATTGATTATGGCGTCATTTTGCATGAAGTACAGACAAGTTACTCTCTACACATCGTTTGTGGAAGCCTTAACCTACCTGTGTAGTTGGAAATGTTTACATCTCGGTAGTACATGGGACACCCCGCAAAAATAGTTGTACTGCTGTACTTCGTAATCTTCGTAGAATTTTATTTTTATATTATAGCTGTGTATTAAAACCTGACATCTTAAGGGACGTTTGAAGGAATAAATGTTGACATTAATAAACAGCAAATGATTAAGCAAGTGTGATTCGAGGATATTTTAAGGCAGATTATAAATGATGACAATTGAAAAATTTGGATTACATCACGCTTGCCAATTTTCACTTTTCTAAGTTATTAATAAGTTACACGCCAATACTACAATGTTTTTTTTCTCTCTGTAACTAGAATATCAAATATGCAGAACGTGTGATGATGTAAAAAGCTCTGGACGGAAACAACCCAACAAATCAAACGATAAATCTATAAATAGTCCTCAAAACAAAACAGGTATGTACTTTTATATTACAGTCATTATGATTTGTAAAACTTTTTCTTTTACAGTAAATCCTCTCTGATTTAGATATGTATAGAGAAGAAGAAAATAAACCATTACTCCATGATGTTAGACATTTTATTGAAGGTACAGATAATCGTGAAAACGAAGAAATAAAAGCTATGACTAACTAGATGCTGTAATTAGACAGTAATACCCGCACCAAGTGTTTGCCCCTAAATAACACTGTTTTGTACAAGTTTAATTAAAAATGAAGGCCACATGCAGGTTCCAGTAATGCGTTTAAAAATTATAATTTACATAACTGAAGGATAAGATCCATTCCCATATGATAATACACATGAGCAGTACTTTATGTGCAATCTGGGGTTGAACTGTTTGCATGTGAATTTTAAGTTAATCAATAATCTTTACATTTCATATCATGGAAAGTATAATAGTTGATATAATTATTACAAACAAAATTAAATTGTGCCCATCTCTCCGTGGCGGTTGCCGCGTTAGGTTTGCTTCTGTGTGCCTAAGTGTAAATAATCGTGTGCACGGATTTAAAAAAAATGATTGGGAGTGAGGGGTCCAGACCCTCTCCCCTTCCCGATGAAAATTCATTTATATCAATAGTTAAATTACCAAAAATACACCTCAGACTCCAATGCCTTTACAGACATGTAATTGCTCCAACCCATCGCGCTCCAATATAAGGAAACATTATTTTTGGGGAAAATATTATATTTATACGTTATTTTTTATTTCAATAGGAAGTATACATCACAATATGCAAGTGCCCTGCACCACCTTAAAGCTGTTATTTTCCTCATTAAATAGTGCAAGGGGTTTTGAAGAATATGTCATAAAAATACATGACTATTACACCTAACTGATCTTTGCCTGGAGTTACGTACGCAACACAGGTCTACAGGTACTAGTTTTACCCAGCTCTCCGATTTGATGGGTTTTCTGTCACTTAAGGACGCCCTGGTCCGGTCTTGCACAGAATGTTTGAGCTCTTACATGTACATTAACAACAACTCCCAGGAATATTGTCAATGTGAATGTGTATTGGGTGAAAGACTGAAATATAAACAAAGGGTACAATAAAACACTTTGAATTTCATACGAAAAAAATTTACACACCGTTATTAAGTGATGCTAATATATAGTTATCAGTAACAACACTATACATAAAGCTTATGACACATATGGGCTTCCATAGAAATAAAATTTGCAGCATAACACTTGGACATATAGTTAACCACAAATATTACCTCAATCAGAACACATTCAAAAGAACTTGTACAATTATCAATATAAAGTTTAGCAAATAATTCACAGAAAGTTGTTCAAATCAAAACGAGCCTATGTTTACATTAGTTGCAGACGACAGCACTCCAATAAGAAAGCTTCAATTATTACACATAAAACTGAATATAGCTACTGTAAAAGCTATAAACATGTTGAAATCATCTCTATACAGAATGATAAACAAGTTTTAAATCATTACCTACTCTGTGGTAGGCTAAACTGAGCAAAATATACAGAGCGCGGTGTTTAACCGCATAAACAAATGGCGGGTTTCGTATGACAATTTACCGAAAAACACAAGAGAGTTCTAAAATGAAAAAATCAATAATTAAAAAAAGATAACTTTAACAATGGACAGAACAATTGGTTTCATTCCAATACACATGTATACATACATGTGTTTTTCATATGCAGAAAATGATTAGTTAACATGCATTAACATTTCTTTTGTGATGATCAGCTAAAGTGATTTATATTGCTGTAATTGGATTATCATTATGATGTTGACCAATATAGGTAAGCATAATACACATACAGTAGCACAATATTATGAGACACCGGTATGTACATATTAAGTATTACTTTCACTTTCTGAATAAGTGATCTCCCTTTGCTAGCATACGGTAGCATCATCTTTTAATATTTAAATAAGCTTATCATCATTACCTTTTCTATCGCATTCGTAAAGTTTCTATCATTTTAATTGCAAAAATTATTTTTTTAATTTGTCAGACTTACACTATTGAGTTGACCCCATAATGACCCTTTAACAATTTCGTATTAAATTTGTGCATTACATACACATGTATAAGTATGTGTAGAGATTTATCATTTTTATATGAGTTATAATAGGAAGGAAGGGGTCTTTCTTTTATAATGTATTAAAATGCATCAAATACAATGTAGGCCATGACCCTATGGGATTGTTCTGACCCCATGAAACAGGAAAATACAAAATATCTTCTTATGTCATTATGATGCATCAAATGGTGTACATGACCCCCATGTGTTGTGTTTACACCACCCCCCTATGAAAGAGGAAATGATGATACACTGTATATTTTGATATGTTTTGAGATCCTCATCCCTAAACCATATAAATTATTCTTGCTCTTTGTGTCATTGCGCATGAAATTGTATATAGGTTATGCCCCCTTGGAGACACCCTGACATTCTAGAACTAGAAATCATAAAGTATTTTATCTTATCCATGTGAAGTGTTTGATCCATGTGGGTTTTTCATAGCTAAGGATGACACTGCTTTATTTAAGAGACTTTACAATTGCCCCAAATAGGCGTTTACACATGCATATAACATTTTGTTTATAAATCTCAAAAATTAAATTGTGCAATTTCAAAAACGTAATTATGCATTAGGAGAGAAAAAGCAATTAAGAAATGATTTGAAATTTGCTACTGTACACATGTAAGAATGTAAACGGACTGAATCTTTAGAACCAGGTTTAATGGGGGGAGTGGTGAGTGGATGTGGAGTATTTTATAATTTGAATCATTTATTGTTATCAATTCTTACTTGTCGATGAATATTAGTTATTGATCCCAAGATAGAAATATGACTTCTGATCATATCTCAATAGATCATTTGCCAATTATGCAAGATGTAATGTGATTTGTTTTAAGAATAACATTTTTTACCAGTTAACCAAATTATATTTTGATTTTTATAGATCAATCAATAATGAAAAAAGGGTAAATGCTAGGTTTTTTTCATTTCAAGCATAAATAAATGCAAGATTTTTAATTTCATTTTATCTATAGATTGAGGAGGAATACATGCTCGGATCCAGAAAACTTTCCAAGGGAAAAGGGGGCAGGGGCAGTTTATATTTGAGTTTGTTTGGGGGTGGGGGTTCCAAGTCATATATTTAACAATTTTTTGATGTAATTTGAAATAAGATTAAGCCATACTACAGTCTTGAACTTGAATAGTATAGAACAAAACACAAACTAATATAGATAGATAGATAGATAGATAGATAGATAGATAGATAGATAGATAGATAGATATATATATATAGATGGATAGATGGATAGATATATAGCTAGATATATGTCTACAAAGGAAGTATTACAAAACATAGATGATAGATCTATATCTGGGTTCTTAAATTGAATCATATGTCATGAACGTATATTATTGTTTCTTTGTTCAAGGCAATCAGATGGTATGTAGGTCATGATCCTAAATGCTCTTTCTGAAATTATCAAATAACATAAAAACCATTGAGATTCCCACCTTAATACAAAGATATAATTCCTCCTTTGGTCATGGTGCATCAGATCATTATGGTATGTAATTCATGACCCTAAAGAGTCATCCTGACACCCTTAGAATCAGAAGTTGTCAATTATCTTTAAATTTCAGTTATTGATGTTTGATGATCCTATCTCTATTTAATCTTTATTATTAAGTCTCCCAAATAAAATTTGGAGACTTATTGTTTTTGTACGGTTCTTATTACATTCTTCTTCTTCTTCTTCTTCTTCTTCTTCTTCTTCTTCTTCTTCTTCTTCTTCTCTCCCGCTCTGAACTTGTTTCTCAGAGATGGCTGAACAGAATTGTACAAACCTCTAGGATACGATAGGCCTGCGTATCTAGTTGTGCACCCTAGTTTTATTTTTCTCATTTAGGGTTAGAAAACCACTTTTCGGGGGGGGGGGGGGGGTGTTAAAAAGATGTGGGTCTAACATTGAACCATATTGGAAGAATCATGAACTCTATTGTAGATGGTAAGTTAGCCATATATATTCTTGATCCTTAAAGGGCATCAGACGGTATGTAGGTATGTAGGCCTCAGGGTTAGATTTAATTAATAACCGTAATGCACATCTAAAGAGGAGCTCTAGGATCTCTGGATTTTTTTGTTAGTGATAAACGTCAATTTTCTGCTACTATTTCACTCCCTGGATGAAATTTAAATTTTAAAAACTTTTTGGCACAACTATTGGACAGCCCAAATTATACCGAAAGAGATGACGTAGCTACTCCAAAAGTTGTAAGAGGAGTTCTGGGAACCATACTTTTTTGCAAAAAAACGTCATTTATTGCTGCCCACTGATCCCCTTAATAAAAAAAATACTCTGGAACCTGAACACACTTTAATATGACACCCCAATCATATTCTATAAGGCTATTTTTTAGCCATTAAGTGACTCCCAGGTCAAAATTAAAAATTCCGAAACTTTATTGCACATTTATAGGATATCCTAAAACATATTCCAATAGATGATTTGTCTCCTGTTGAAAATGTTGGAGGGGTTCGAGGAAGAAGGTTTTTTGTGAAAAAACTTCATGTTTTAACAAATTATTAGACCCCTAGGACTACCAGAACATTTTGAAACCTTTTTACAAAACAACATGACACCTCAAATCAAACTCCAAGAGGTCTGTTTGCTGGTTTATAAGATGTAAGAGCAGTTTGAGAAAGTAAAACGTGACAGACGGGCAGACGGACAGAGGGACGGACGGACAGACGAACAGAACAGGGTGACAACAATATACCCGAGCTTTTTTTAGAAAGTGCAGGTATAATAATGACAAATCATAGGGGGGGTTCAGAAATGCATGAAGAAAAAAATACGTACACGAGACAAGGCTATGACAGTCCAAAGTATGGATGCAAAACACAAACCCAAATTTTTAATTTTAGCTTACATTTTGATATGTACTATAGCATTGATTCAGCATTTTTTGAAGTATACAGTCTCATAACGGCAACGTCTGTGCATACAAATTGAGTGACGCGAGTTAGTGCGTTATGAAAATTTGTATGCACACGTCGCTGCAGTTATGATACTGTATACTTCAAAAAATCATGATTTATTGCTTATATTTACATTCTTTGTAACATCTTGCCTTGTCTGCAAATGTGATTTTTACCTTAAAATTGATATCTTATCCTAAGGGTAAGTTAATATTAATGGAAGAGCCACAATAACAGCCACATGCATGGATTTTTGCTTGTGACGTTTCAGTTAACAGCGTTCAACGTTTGTTTGTCATGATAAAACTCGTCATTTTGACCTTTGAGTACCCAGTGATTAGTTGTTGCATTTAGAGGCATTTAAAGATCACATAATTTTATGGAAAACACAGTAGAATGTAAATATAAGTATTAACATGTTACACAATACACGAACAAATGAATTAATGCAAAAGCCGATTAAAGGATATATCATTCTTACACATCATCAATAACATGTAAAGTTGTTAGATGATACGTTGATCTCCTCATATTACATTTAGAAATATAAATTCTAGTAAACGTGTAATTTTAGTCATCAAAAAGACACAATTAATCAAAAAACAAACAATAACAAAATCACCTCAAAAAAAATACGAAAAAAGGGGGAAAGAAAACTGCCGTAGAGTATTGTTCATTAGACTAACATATTAAATAAGCCACTTCTTTGGGTTAATAATAATTTCAAACTCCCACACTGATCAAATTTTGTTTACATCATTCTCTGTAGAATGTGTACCTTGAATGAAAAAAAACTATTCTATAGTTTTTCGACTTTTGTTACTGTTTCAAAAAAATACAATAGCCCTTTCTCTTTTCTTTACCATGTTGAATGATAATAAAGACAAACTAATAATTATAAATGATAACGATTTTCCCCAACACTTAAGGTAAAAGTCTATATAGACCAGTATCTTTGTTGTCTTGTGTTAGTAAAATTATGGTAAGAATCATTTTTAAAGATGTGTACAACTATTTTTATACAAACAATTTATTTTAACGATACCAAGCCGGATTCTTAACAGACATTCTACAGTTTATCGACTATATAAAACTTATCACAGCATTGTTTAAAATAATGACAAAAGTAAATTTTCATGTATGTTTTTTTGTGATTTGTCAAAAGCACTTGACGAAAAATGGCATAGCGGCCTTTTATTCAACTTACAAAACTATGGAGTATCTGTTGATATTCTTAAGTGGTCACATTTGTCAAAGGTCTCAGAAAGATATGCATAAACATATTTCGTCAAGTTAACCCGAAATATCTTCTTGTTTAACCCATGGATCTGTGTTTGGACCACTTAAAATTTTTATATATGTAAATGATGTGGCTGTCAATGTTAACAATATGTAGAATGTTTGCTGATGACAATTCGCTTCAATATTTGTACTGGTTAGTGAAATAAGGAAACTGTATGGTACTCTTGCAAATGCGTCTTTATTTTGGAGGGTGACAAGACTGATGACCAATGAATACATGGTATACGATAATATGTTGATAGACTCTAGATGATAGATGTAAGGTATAATATGACAGACTTAAGGCGTAAGACAATTTACTACAAAAAATTGAGAAAAAATATTGTAAATAAACTAAATCAAAAACACACACACACACTAATTCATCCTAGCAAATATATGTTAACAATGATGAAATGTACATGTATGACTATC
Organism: Magallana angulata; assembly: GCF_025612915.1. Classification (NCBI taxonomy): domain Eukaryota; kingdom Metazoa; phylum Mollusca; class Bivalvia; order Ostreida; family Ostreidae; genus Magallana; species Magallana angulata. The sequence continues at coordinate 32,462,205 of NC_069112.1, forward strand.
AGATATATCAGTATAACCTAATTCAATTAATCATAATAAGATATGCATATAGTTATGCAAATCTGAAATGCCCTATCAACAATCACCAATTAAGTAGTTTCCTTTAGTGAAAACTCAGTACAAAGTGATCTTAGACATGAGCCCGCCTCACACCAGTTCACGGGCTCTACACACAAAAATACTGAGCTCAAAAACTGATGATATCACAACATAGATATGATTAATTGCAGAACTAGCATAAATATGGTTAATTTTAGTATTGGCAGTAACAACCCAGCCCTCTAATTGTAAAATAAATATGACACAATTACGTCGAAAATATTCTACATCATTAAGTTACAAACAACCTAATTTTTAACAATTTTGTGTCTTGACTAGCAATTGTTCCTAGAAAATGTCAACAATGAACAAACATTCAATGAACACAAATAATGATACAGAAATTTACATGAGTTCGGAATAATCAAACAGTTCTAACAATCTTCTTCTAGATTCCGGCAGAGTTTATAAACCGGGGAGGGAGGGGGGGGGGTCAGTATTAAGTCCTTCGTCGTCCAAGGTCTCTTCCTTCATAACAGTGTTCATGTCCTTACGAATAATTCCAATTATTCTTTCCCACACTCCACCATGATATGATCCAGCTGGTGGGTGAAACTGCAAGTCTACATTCTTCTGTTACATTGACTTTTGAATCTGGTGTTGATTTCATTCATGTATGGATCGAACAACCAACAAAATTTGTTCAGAATGTATCTTCGTAACGTGCCCCCTTCTGGCAATAAAGCGACCTAAAGCATTTATGTAAGAATCGGTGTCCAATGAAGCTGATACTTCCAAATGTACAGCTCGTTTTGCCAAGCAGTTGAATGTTACGCCATAACTTTTCACACGACTTTTTTTTCGTTTTACTTTAAACGGTCCCAAGTAACCGACTCCTACTCTGCTAAATGGTGGTTCATCTGGAACGATACGATTTGCCATTTTCTGGTCTTCAACTTTCGACTTAAATCAACTACATGTATGACACCTTGATATCAACTTTCAGATGGCTGACGGAGCATGAATAATCCAATACTGTTCTCTTAACTTTGCCAACATATTGTTTCTACTACTATGTATCAGCTCTTGGTGAATTTGTCTAAGAATGATAGATAACACATGAAGATCTTTGGGTAGAATAACTGGGTGTTTCATCTCTGCTGGGATACTTGTAATCGTCCACCGACACGTAAAATTCCATCATCAAAAAAAGGATCCAGGTTCCTGATTCGACCTCTACGATTCACATGATAGTTTAACGAAGCAAGAGCATTGAATTCTGTGTCATATTCTTGTTGTTTTCAGTAATAGAGTTTATTTCAGTTTAGACACTTTTGCCTCTTTAAGGTCTTGGTGCGTAAGAACACTCTTATTATATGATTCTTGTAATACTGTACTAGAATTGAGTCTTTTTTATGTTCAAACGCCTTAACAATTCTTTCCACACTTTCAGAATCCATGCCACTCTTTGATTCAATACCACAAAGAATAATGTTGAATCAATTTGCTAACACACTCTGTGCAATTGTCCGAATGCTGTTGTTCTGCAATGACTGCTCTGACAGTAAATATTTTCACCTCTGGGTCATTGTCCAATAATTCTGTATCAGCGATCTCCATTGGATGTTTGGGCCACTGATCCTCTGGTTCCAAAGAAACTTGGGGCCTTGATCCAGTTTTCTTCCAGTATTGGCTGTTGGCCGATATCAGCTAGTTTGATTTTCGTGTTAATATACCTCCAATTGCTTGGCTGTGATCTTTACTGTATCACTGTTAGTCTGTTAGCTACAAAAGTGTGAAATCTTGCCTTTCTGTTCTGAATATAACGTAATACTGCCATAATGTCGATCCAGAATACAACACGATCGATGGGCATGTCGAATTCAGTCAGTAACATCGAATCCAAACGGCTTGATGCACTTGTACACTTTGGAGTTTCTAGGGGTCCTGCTACCAATGATTCCACTGAATTACGAGCCCATCTGGAATGCTACCATCCCATCCAAATTGCATCTTGCAAAGTTCTTGAAGGATACATTTAGCCTTTAGTACAAATGGAACCATACATCCAAATGGGTCATATACACTACTGACTATCGACAGAATTCCTTGTCTGGTAAGCGGTTGTTTGTTCAATTCCAGCTTGAAGTTTAAGAAATCAAAATCGATGCACCACTGGGCTCCAAAGGCTCTTTCAATTGGTAAAGTATCAGGATCCAGATTTAAAGTCTAAAGGCTCTCGCTGACACAGTTATTGAGTTCATGACATCTCGACTGTTGCTTATCCACTTTGAAATGTGAAAACCACCTTGGTCTAAAAGTCTTTGTAAGTCTGTCACTAAGATTATAGCCTCCTTCACAGATTTGACAGACTTAAGACAATCATAAACGTAGAAGTGTTTGAGAACGGTGTTAACAGTCGCTTCACTGAATTATCCTTTCCTATCCTGGGCTGTTTATCGAAGCCGAAAGTTGGCACAACCAGGTGAAGATGTTGCACCAAACAAATGCACAACCATTTGGTATTTTGTTACACTTTTCGAAGAATCTCAATCTGTCCACCATATGAATCGAAGAAAGGCAGCATCTTGGAGAGGAACACGCACTTCGTAGAACATGCTGTCAATATCACCCATTACAGCTATTTCTCCCTCGAAATCTGATCAGAGTTCCAATAACTGTGTTTGTCAAGTTACGGTCTTGCAACAACTGATCATTTAGTGAAGTTCCCTTAAACTTTGCTGCACAATCAAACACAACGCGCAGTTTATTCTTCTTGGGATGAAATACACCATGGTGCTGCAAATACCACACACGTCTATCATTTTGTTGTAAGTTCTCAGTAGGAACTTGTTGTGCGTAACCTTCACTAATAATTTTGTCCATCAATGCTTTATATCTGTCACAAAATTCAATGTTGTTTTCAAATTTTCGGTATAATGAAATCAGTCTCTGTTCTGCTTGTTTTATGTTGTTAGGCATTGTAACAGTTTTAGATTTGAAGTAAATGATATAATGTCCGTCCTCAAATTTCCAATTCCTGAGGGTTGGGGATGACCCCACGGGTCAGACATAATAAACCCTATATATTGCCAGAAACAGTCAATATATGATTATGGAAACCCTAAATTATTATCCTTGTCCGTTTTTAAGTTACCATTTACAATATAGTCTACAATTCTTCCAATAAGGTTCAATGTAGACTCCACACCCTTATATACTATTTATTGACAAGTTTTATGTGCCATCACATATTGTTCGAATTTAGAATCAAGTGCTGATTTCAGCAATATATTGATATAATTATGATATTGCTATATAAAATAGCAAATGTTGTAAAGAATTTCGAAATTTGTTTTCGCTCTCAAAATTAACGAATTTGATTTGTAAATAAATTTAATCAAATAAATAATTATTGCAGAGAATTGAAATTGTAGATAATTCATAATACCAGACAAGGGGGACAATTCCTATCAAAATATCTCCCTTTCAAGGTTAAAAAGTAGTCATGAAAATGATGTATATTGTATTAGACATCTTAATGTAAATGTGTTCAAAAAATAAAAAAAATAAAAAAAATCATTGACAGATAATTTTACACTGCAGCCCCCTGTTCCTGATTTTTTTTTTTTTTTTTTTTGTGCAGAACTACAATATCAAAAGTCTTTATAATGTCATCGAGGATAGCATCATTCTGTATATAAAATTTAAACGGCGTACATTTTTTACTTTTGCTTTTCTGTTATTTCTTATAACGTACTCCTACAAAGGTTTATTTTATCATAGCGTCATAAAAGCGTATTGGCAACGCTTCCCTACCGCAAAATTGAAAAATCGTTTAAAAGTTTTTTAAAAAATCCTTAAAAATATAAATATTTATATCTGTTTTTTTTATTTATTGTGTTCAATTTTATAATGATCTAAAAAAATTAATAAAAAGTATAAATCAACTGTATTATACTAAAATGCGCAAAAACATGCGCAAAGAAAATTGAAGTCGGCTTCCTTAAAACGAAATAAGGAAATATGCATTTGGAACACAACAATTAAATACTTCAAACCTCATTCTTTCTGTATAAGACTTTTTGCAGTGTCGTAGTTACACATCTGAAAAATGTTTATTTTTTTATTTATTATTTTGGGGGGAGGGGGCACACCTGACAAATTAACGTCGTTTTTTTAATATGACTCGATGAGGTCGAAAAAGAAGAAAACATTTCACGTACACAGCATAAAATCATTTTAAACCATTTTCAAAGAAAATCGAGGGGGGATATGAAATCCATGTAACCCAGTAGAAGAGCACTGTTTTCTTCCGTTCTCCATATGTAAAGTATATAAGAGAGAAAGGGTGAAATGGGCAAGCTTTTAGAAAATTGTTTGGAAAGTGTTTAATTAACTTTTTTTAGTTCCTTTCATCTTACTCGATTATATTGGAACCAGAGCGTGTTAATAAGTGGAATTATGGTTATTTTAAACTTTATTGATTATTTTTTTAAAGTCTGAACTCAAGAATTGTATCTTTTTTAAACGTAAACACATATTTTCCAATTGTAGATTCACTTATATTCGATCTTTGGAAACAGGACGACTCTTCTTTTTTTATTTCAACAAAGGCGTGCAAAGAAGTAGAAAAACTAATCAAAAACAGGAACCTGGTTATTGTTGCTGGTCACTCTGGATCCGGAAAGTCAGCCATTATTCAACACATTGCACTCGAATACAGAGAACAGGGCTGGACCGTAAGACGAGTAAAAAAGGTAGAAGACATCGTGGATGAATATTCTTCAAGTCGATTTAAAAAAAATAAAACCATTTGTGTTTTTAATGATCCATTAGGAACAGAATTTTTTGATGAAGTGTTGTATAATTCATGGCAAAGATATAAAGAAGAAGTAAATGCATACCTAAAAACAGCAAAATGTGTGATGTCGTGTAGAAATCACATTATTTGTGATGCTAGAGTGACAGGTTATCTCACGAATCAATCACATATCGTAAACATTGATGATAACAAAAATAAGTTATCCCTTGAGGAAAAGAGGCACATTTTAAACAAATATACATCCGATAAGAACTTATCCAAAAAAGAGTGTGATGAGATTGTTAAAAAAGAAAAGTATTTCCCGTTATTGTGTAAATTGTATTCTCAGAAAGAGGAATACGAAAATAAGGGTATAGACTTTTTTACAGAACCCGTAGCAGTGCTGAAAGAGGAAATACTATGCTTCAGAAAAAGAGACAAGGGTAAATATTGTGCGTTGGCGCTCCTTGTTCTTTTTAACGATGATCTTCGTGTAGATGATCTTTTAAAGATAGATAAAGACATGGAAAACAAATTTAAGCATACGTTAAAACTTTGTGGATTACCAGAGAACACGCCACCTTTAGATATTGGAGACATTCTTAACTCTATGAAAGACTTTTATGTCAAAAAGATTGAGGATACGTACCATTTTTATCATGATTTTGTGATGGAAGTTACAACTTATATGTTTGGAACAGATTATCCCACTGTAACAATAAAATACGCCGACATCGGCTTTCTCAGAAGAAGAGTAAAGTTAGGAAATTGTAACGAACACGACGAATCGTTCACTATTTATCTGAGTGACGAATACATTGAAGATCTTGGAGAAAGGCTGTATACTGAACTGTTTGGAGAACGTCTTGTAGATGTTGTACTCAATCCTTGTTTAAGGAATGAAAAAGTAATTGAAGTACTTGAAAAAAAGACGGCAAATCATCCCGAAAATCTTCAAATGTTACTAGAAGCAAAGAAATTAAAGTTTGATGAACAGGAATTCGATCAAACATCTAAAGATTTCTATTTTTCTAAACTTAACTTTTTGAAACCAGATACAAGTTTGGAAAATGAAGTATCGCCACTTTTTGCTCTTATTGTATTTTGTCATTCTAAACTATCACAATGCTGTGTAAATATTCTACAACAAAACCAAATCGATTTTACCAGAGTTAACCTGATTTCTGCAATGTGTTGCAATGGGTCAGTAGAGTTATTTAATAATGTTTTAAAAGACCATGCAGAAGAATCTTTCAAAAGGAAATGGGGAGATCTCTACCCTATACACATTTTATCTGTGTTCCATAATCATGATTTACTTCAAACGCTGATTAAGAAAGGTTTAGATGTCAATCAAAAGACAAGCGATCAAATTTGTATGACTCCCCTTATACTAGCTGCTTTTAACGATACCCAGGGATACGAATACTACAAACATGGAGAGGAAGGTGCAAACCATAGAGACGAAACTGTAAAAGTTTTACTGAGTAATGGAGCAGACATAAATTTATGTGATAAGGACGGCGCCAGTCCTCTCCATGGAGCTTGTGAAAACGGACATGATAGCACTCTACAACTTTTACTGAATAATGGAGCAAACATCAATTTGTGTGATAAGGACGGAACCAGTCCTCTCTATATGGCTTGTCAATACGGACATGATAGCACTGTAAAACTTTTACTAAGTAATGGATCAGACATTAAATTATGCAAGGAAGACGGATCCAGTCCTCTCCATATGGCTTGTTTTAACGGACATGATAGCACTGTACAACTTTTACTGAGTAATGGAGCAGACATAAATTTATGTGATAAGGACGGCGCCAGTCCTCTCTATGAAGCTTGTGAAAACGGACATGATAGCACTCTACAACTTTTACTGAATAATGGAGCAAACATCAATTTGTGTGATAAGGACGGAACCAGTCCTCTCCATATGGCTTGTTTTAACGGACATGATAGCACTGTACAACTTTTACTGAGGAATGGAGCAGACATTAATTTACGTATGAAAAACGGATCCAGTCCTCTCTATGTAGCTTGTGAAAACGGACATGATAGCACTCTACAACTTTTACTAAGTAATGGAGCAGACATTAAATTATGCAAGGAAGACGGATTCAGTCCTCTCCATATGGCTTGTTTTAACGGACATGATAGCACACTACAACTTTTACTGAATAATGGAGCAAACATCAATTTGTGTGATAAGGACGGAACCAGTCCTCTCTATACGGCTTGTCCATACGGACATGATAGCACTGTAAAACTTTTACTAAGTAATGGAGCAGACATTAAATTATGCAAAAAAGACGGATCCAGTCCTCTCCATATGGCTTGTTTTAAAGGACATGATAGCACTGTACAACCTTTACTGAGTAATGGAGCAGACATTAATTTACGCATGAAAGACGGATCCAGTCCTCTCTATGTAGCTTGTCAAAACGGACATGATAACACTGTACAACTTTTACTAAGAAATGGAGCAAACATTAATTTATGTGATAAGGACGGATCTAGTCCTCTCCATATGGCTTGTTTAAACGAAGAAGATAGCACTGCACAACTTTTACTGAATAATGGAGCAGACATTAATTTATGTGATGAGGACGGAACCAGTCCTCTCGATATTGCTTCTCAATTCGGACATGATAGCACTGTACAACTTTTACTGAATAATGGAGCAAACATCAATTTGTGTGATAAGGACAGAACCAGTCCTCTCCATTTTGCTTCTCAAAACGGACATGATAGCACTGTACATATTTTACTGAGTAATGGAGCAGTCATTAATTTATGTGATGAGGACGGAGACAGTCCTCTCTATGTCGCTTGTCAAAGCGGACATGATAGCACTGTACAAATTTTACTGAGCAATGGAGCAGACATTAATTTATGTAATGAGTACGGAACCAGTCCTCTTTGTATAGCTTGTCAAAACGGACATGATAGAACTTTACAACTTTTACTAAGTAATGGAGCACAAATTAATATATGTAATGCGAAGGGAGCCAGTCCTCTCCATATGGCTTGTCAAAACGGACATGATAGCACTGCACAACTTTTACTTAGGAATGGAGCAGACATTAATTTATGTGATGAGAACGGATTCGGAGCCAGTCCTCTCTATATAGCTTGTGGACAGGGACATGATAGCACTGTACAACTTTTACTGAGTAATGGAGCAGACATTAATTTATGTATGAACGATGGAATCAGTCCTCTTTATATTGCTTTTGTTTACAAACAATACAAAACTGTAAATATTTTACTAAACAATGACGTAGACACTAGCCTGGCTTGTGGATGGGAAGTCAATCCCGCTTTGGTAGATTGCTTTGATAAATATGACAGTACCGTTGAATTTGTAATGCAGAAAGACAACATTGAGAATAATTTGTACGACCCGGACTCGTATTTTTCTTTGTTTGTATCATGTCAGGTGGAAAGGGTAGAAAGAATGCTGTTTAAAAACCAATGTAAGTGCTTACATAAATCTATAATATTCAAACTATTTAATAAAACAGACCAATACGGATATCTGCAATATAGGATATCACAGCAGACTTTACGCTGAAAACAAACATTTGAAAATCCTCGGATTTCGTGTTTAAATACTTTCAAGTACAGTAATTGAAGTGATTATTGATTGTAATAATTGCAACATGCCAAACAAATATAAAACATACGATCTTTGAATGTGAATTGATAATGCCATCTTGGCGGAAAATGTCACTAATACCAGAAATTGATGTAACATGGAAAATGTTTGTGATTGGCTTTATTTTCAACAGTGACAAAAATCCCCTACCCTAGAAAACACTTTATTATTTATTGCATGTAAAATTTTGAAATATGAAATGAAATGTAGAAACTTAAATGAATATGTTTCATATGAAAATATGCTCTGTTTAAAAAAAAAATGCATTAATGCAATTGTATCATGCTGTAAACAAGTAAAAATGTATAAATTTAAACTCAAGCATTCTTTTGAAAAGTTGTCAAATGATATATGATAACTGAAATATTTTAAATGTTATTATATTAAGTACTATGTATTGAATTAGAGGGGGTCTGTGCCTCTGCAAATATATGCGGTAACCAATAACGGACTGTGAATGCTAAAGCTAGTCCTGTCGCACATTTGCTCAAGGTTTTGATTAAGTTGTTTTATAGAGTACCTTATAATAAAAAACATTTTGATTTAAGTATAAAATGTATTTGAGGGAGACGTGCTTCTCTGCACATTTATGCGGTAAGTGAAATATGACTCTGAAAGTTGAAGTTACATGTATTCCTACCGCATAATGTTTGCTTAATTTTTGATTATTGTAGATTCCTATTTTAACATGAGGAAATAATATCTGCGTAAAATCACGAGAAGCTCATCTCGTGGATTTTAAATTCTCGCTTTTAATTGCCTGGCAAATGTAAACTAAATAAGACTATGATAAACAATTTGGCGCTCGCGATTTGATCCAAAGCAGTAGGATTGCGGTATTAAAGAGAAACGGTGACTCAAAAATGGATACATTAGGGGAAAATACTTTTTGCGTGGCTCATAAAAATTTTGTTCTTCTCAAACGTTAGGTTTCAAAATATTGCAAGATTAATACCCTAAAAAAATCTGGTCCTACGGTTAATAAAATAATTATCGATGAGCCCAATTCCAAAATATTGCTCGCTCCTTTTTCTGACATTGTACGCATGCCCAGAAAACATAAAAAAAAATCATGGCGTCAGGTCCAAATGTTGGGCCACCAGTTGCAAGAACTTTGATTGATTCAGCAAAGAAAAGATTAAGAAGAGAGCAGAACAAAACCGGAATATTCAAAACAAAGGCGACCAGCACGAAAGATGGCTTTTCAAAAAAAAAAAAAAGAATTAAGGCTAACACATGCTGGACTTGATAAAATATTGCTCGACAGGTTTGCTTGTTTTAATTCTTGTTTTTTTTTCTACTAAACAAGTTTTTAAGTATGTTTATTGTCAAGCTTACAATTATTTTAAACACAATAAGCAGTAACAAAGCTACAAACATGATACTTATTAAAGAAAACCCATTGGTTTTACACACCCAAGAAATTCTTTAAGTTTTGTGCCTTCATTTTTAACATCAATTCTCTGTAAAAACCAAAGTTTTACTATAGGGTCATGGCACGCATGATCTCAGATTTATATGAAACTTTCTCAGATGATTGATACTCATAAGGTATGACATTATCCACCATCTAAATAATGCCTATTACCTTGGTTGCCATGGTAACCAATTTCATTCATTTTGGGCCCAAATACACAGTTTTTGAGTTGGAAAATAAGGTAAACTCAAAGTCACAGGACAGGCTTATTTATAAATTTTCAAGATATCTCACACATAATATACATAGTACAAACATAGATGTACATGATGCAAGAGAAAAAAAATCTCAACGTCCTTGTTCATTTTAAAGCTGGTGGCTCAAAGATGGCAACAATTTCTAAATTTTGATATTTCAATTTTCACCCTGTTTTTTGAAAGTCTCTCAAAAATTTCAGGCACAGAAAAAATAAATAAATTGCAAATTTTAAAACATCACATTTATATAAAATATTATTTATAAAAACTAGAGCGGGTATCTTTTTCGTTTTTGTTTATTTTACTTCCAAAATTTGTTAATTTGTCACCTTCCCAACCCCCTAAAAATTTTTATCAAATATTTTTTAAACAATAAGTTGATCATAAAACTCCTTTCAAATACTTTTTCTGCTTAAATCAATGAGAAACTGATTAAATATTTCAAAAATATTTTAAATTCAATGTATCAGGATAATTAAATTTGGCTTTATAAGAATTGTTTCTATATATTTTTTGCAAAGGGCAGATAACTCCAAGCAAGAAAACCTTATTAAATGAGTCTTAACAAATAATAATAATAGAATGAAATTCTGTTTTTAGATAATTTCCATTGATGAAATAGGTTAACTGCTTGAAAAGATAACAATATTTATGATTTTTACCACTTTAAGAAGGCTTAAATTGATTTTTTTGTATGATAAAGGGCAGATAACTCCAAATATCAGCACAAGGGGAAAATGATATATCTTTTCAATGCAACTCCAGAAGTAAAAATCAGCACTTACTTAAAAACTAATAAATAATTTTTCAAATTAATATTCAAAATATATTCCATATCATGAAAATAATATAAAAATACACTACACAGTGACAATAAATTAATGTTGAATTGCTCAATATTTTAGGGAGTTCAGCTAGTTTGTTTATTATTTGTTCATCTAGCATTGTATTGCTGACTGTCTTGCTGGTCTGGGTATTCACTGGACTGTTCTGATCATTTTCCTCAACACTCTGCAATGTTGAAAAAGTAAAATATTACATGTATGGATCATTTAATAAAATCATTTACATGTATGTATTTCGCATAAAATACCACAACAGACACGTTCAAATTTGACTGAATGGTTTTTTTTTTCAAATAAGAAGAAAATCCTGATGTGTTTATGTTTACATGTACAAAATTTCAAAAGTGAAAAAGAGGAAATGGCTTTTAATTATTATCTCAAGTTATATTGATTAATGTTATTTTCACTTGGAATATTAGTCTATAGCTGCCTGCACTAATTAATAGCTGCAACTGAATTAGATATAGCATAACAGGGCCCGCCATTAACTAAAATATTAAACTGTTCTTTGGGCAAGTTGCTTACTTGTGTAAATGCTATTTTAAATTGTAATTTTTCATTGAAAAGTATGGAAAAATGTGAATAGCATATAAAATAAATGATAGAAATTGATAAGAGGTAAGGTATGGTATTGGTATGGTTGGTCTCCATATTATTTACTGTCACAAAATATGTCATTAAAAATTATCCTTATTGTTGTTGTTATCAAATGCAGTGTATCGCAGTACTGGGTCAGTATAAAAAAAATCTTCTTAATATTTAAAATAAATTATTAAGGTTTAAAACATATCTTATCAGTTATCACTCAAGAGAAGAATATTCTATTCAATCTGCTGGTGTGTTCTAGTGATATGGCAATGACAAGTAGATTTAGAACTTTTAATTTAGTATTAACTAAGCTACTATATAGTTTGGATATAGGTTTTCAACCTTCACTTAATTTTCATATTTCTTTTTTTATACTTAAAGTTTAATCTGTTCCATTACAAAGAAAAAAAAATGTTTTAATTTTTCATGACATTTTTTGAGGTCTTTCATCATATCATAATTGTTCAAGAAAAATGAACTGTAAACCAGACAAGTGTTTGTGTAGATTGACTTGTCCAAATACAAAAATCAGCTGGACACAGAAACTGGACAAGTGTAACTGATCCCTGCATGATAGATATATACTATCAGCTGATTTGAATATCTACATGTGACATCACTTTTTGATTAATTTTGTTTAAAATCATCAACTCACATTTTCTAGCTGTTCTTTGTCTCCCTTTTGACAGACTCTCGCTGTTGTGATGACAAGAGCCAAATTCATTTATTTCTGCATCATACACTTAATCCTACAATTGCATTTTAATATATTTACAGCAAATTTATAACAAAATGAATCATTTTAAACAAATTCCCAAATTACATTTACCTTTACATTTACTTTCATGCTGTTAACTTTACATGTATATTATTAATCTAAATTAAGTAGTCTGTTCCAAATTGCATTTCCATCACTGTTTTCTTAATTAAGATGGCTCAAATCAGCAAAAAAAAAACCCAGCCCAAAAACAACTTAGGTATGAAATATAACATGATGCGAAAGAAGAATATAAATCAAAAAGGTAAAAAACATTTTTTTTGGAGGGGGGGGGGAATATTTGTATTTTCTATTACTTTAAGTATCAATATACAGACAACCTAAAATTATCAATTTAAAAAAAAATAATAACCACTGAAATTTCACATTGCGAATAACATGAAGAACCTGGGTGATACTGTTAATGATTGGAGAGAGTGTTTGGGGGGGGGGGGTAATTTTGTTTGCCAGGGGACTCTGATGCCTGATTTTTAAAATGTACTCTGTACATTTAGACCCGAGGTGTATTCATTGAGAAAATCAACAAGCGATGGAAGCTTGAACAGACTATAAGATTGGTTCAAAATTATTTGATTTGGATGTGAATATACATACCTTGACCAGTTGGAATAAGGACTGCTATTAACTGCATCTAATATCAATGGACTGCCTTTTTATGATCCTATTTATTCGCTTGTTCATGAGGTTTTAAACATATATATTCCAGAGATTTGGGGTTAATTTAATCAAACCACATCAATGACACCAGATCTGACTTTCACATAAAATGCATGGCAATGATGGATTTCTGTAATCGCTGTGGGTACCTCAGAACTATGCTCATCATGGGTTGACACTCTAGAAGAGTACAACCTGCGATTCTTTCCATCTTGGACCACACCATCAGTCCAGGGTGGGGGTGTTTAATAGTATTGCACTTCTATATAAGTGTTGCGGGTTGGTAGCTCATTCGCTTCCTTGGTTGAGTGCTGGATTCGTATGTCAGATTACCGAAACTTATGTAGAGGAAATCTCTGTCCGTTTCACTTGATCATTTTGTACAAGACAGTGAAGTGTTTACAAAAGGTTTTAATACAGCACAGATCGGTAATTAAGCTAAATCCCAATAGAGCATGGTTCATTTCATATTCACCTATTGATTAGAGACTAACTCTAAATACACTAAAACTTAAATCACATGCTTTCTCCACCCCATTTGATCTATGTTTTTCAAACGTCTGCTTTTGCCATGTTGTGACGTCTTTTATTGTACTTCAATACAGAAGAGTCAACAAAGGGAAGTAACTTTAAGTCAGATTTTGTGGAAAAGGGGTAACTTCAAATAGTTGTATGTTAAAGCCAGTGAATATACCCAAGCCAATTTTGGTTGTATTTATTAGACCAAGGTCTTATCTTATTAAAAAAATGTTTATTCCCGCTTTCAATTGCCTGCTTAAAATTAAATTGATATTATTTAATGTGCCTGTTTTTCACTATTTTATAAGCTAAATCTATGAAACACAAACCGATTGTATTGTTATCTGTACATTTCACTGAAAACAATTAATGTGTACAAGTACATTGATTACTTGCTTATAAAATTGAACCAATGTCATTATCAAACCTACATGCAATTAGGGAGCATACGAGTTATTTATATAATGGTACTCTATATGTCATTTTGACCAGAAGCAAAATGTTTCAATGTCGTTGCTATGGAAACTGACTATGAACTGTCAAAAATATACCCACAGAGAGTCTTCATATGGAACACTCTTTCAAGTCAGGGAGATAAAATTCAATTCTATGATAGTGCGTGGCCACGTATTTTTGGTAGTTACAGAGAATTGATGTTAAAACTTACGTGTTTACAAAATGCAGTCTTCAAACATAAACTAATGTTGATTCTGTTGTATGCAGATATATAGCTCATTGTTCAGATTTTTAATTAGTGTTTATTAAAATTTAACATGATGCATTGTATGATAATTCATGTACATGTAGAATTTTCTATGACTTGTGAGTTGGTCTTGCAGGGAAGGTCACAATTAACTGCACATGTATTAACAATTAATTTTATGTATTTATTAGATTTTCAACAGACGGTGAAACAGAGTCTGATTCAGCTCCATATTCAGTGCAGAAAAAGGGCTTGACACCTGTAAACAAACTGAAATACCTTCCCCCACCAGATGTATCAGATATTTCTTCAGCCTTGAGGTAAATGTTAACAGAATTTTTTTAATGTACTCTTATGTGTTTAATGTAGGAAATTTGATAATTTAGTAACTTTGAGTGGTAATTAAAAAATAAGTGAAATGAATATATATATGTACTGACTACGCAATATTGAGTCGTCTTGAACTCTGGACTAAAATGCTAAGGTTGCAGTTATATTTTTTTAGTGCTTAGAATACAGATACAGTTGTCAAATGATATATGATAACTGAAAATTAGGGTTCCATTTATCTCTTTTAAATAATTTAGACCCTGACCACAGGGGCATTGTATCCGCTCTACACTCTATGACATATATAAAATAATACACAAGGGAAGAATCGAAAGTAGGACACGAAATGTAAACAATGTCAAAAAACAACTTACTTCACAAAAGTTACGCAAATCCTCGCACACATTGTTGCGAATGTTGTCAAAAAACACGTTCACACTCAAATATTCCTAATAAACTCGGTAAAAAGCGTTTTTATCCCATTAAAACCGCTGTCTGCTGCAGAAACCCAATCTCTTCGCCCAAGAAAAGATAATTCTGTACTTTCTCTCTCTATATGTTCAGTAATGATAGTAGAAATTTCGGCGGTAAACTGTAAAATGTCTCCATTTCTCCGGATTTCTACAAATTGAGAGTTATTGAAGGAATTGTTCTGCAAAAATTATCAGCCATTTTTTTTAAAAGTTGACAGGATTCTTTGATAGCAAACAACAGATTCTGTGTGATGGTGTCCATCTGAATCATTATGGATATTATAAACTCCTCAGACAATTAAGAGGAATTCTCCTTTCACATCATCGGGCAAACCACTGTCAACAGCTGTTATTTTAGGTTAGAAGTCAGGGGCTTCTTACTAAAATTTAAGCATTTAATTAACAAATCTGCTTGATGTACTGTTAGATTGAAAACTGCATACCACATTGTGAAAAATACCTACAAACTTAGTGTATTATGGTTATAGTTAAAGACCAACATTATTGAAATATTATACAGTGATAATAATATCATTGGACACATGTCTTAAACTGATGCATACTAATTCATAAATTTAACATTCTCTTCCAGCATTCTCTCATCCAAATATAATTATTAGCTCAAAGCAAATCCTCAACCTATATATGCCATACATGTAATGCATTCTTAATTTTATTATCTTCCCTTATTCAGCATGGCTTTTAACGCCCCCTCCCCCCCTTTTCCAGATTTTCCCAAGTTTGCCAAATGATTTGGGCTTCTTTTTATATGCCAACTATGTAATGTTTTACTAGAATAATATGTTACATGTAGATTACACACCTATTGTTCTCAGGTGCAAAAAATGTGATTTGGCAATTTGTATAATCATTGTCTGTATTATTACATGTATCTGACTTTTACAATTTGTGAACATTTAGATTGTGTTTGTTTATTGTCATTTATTATTTATTGTAATAAATGACCTATTCTTCTCTTGAAAGAGTGTTATTGTTTATGCGGTAAAGGCAGACAGGTATAAAACATTATATACAAACTCTCAAACCATCTTTGAACAGTGAATTAGCCAAAAATTAAAATGTATCTGTATTTACTTTGCTTTACTATGCAATAACATGAACGTTATAAACTGTTTCCTTATACTATATTGTGACGTCATAGTATTGTTTGTATAACGTTATTGATTTAAACGTCACTTCTTTTTTAAATGTATTGTGAAACGTCTGAGGAAGAAATGAAAGCGCTTACGTTTTGCGATTAGTGTTTTTTTTTTATATTTAAAAATGTATTACCAGACACTGTGACATTTTATTTTATACGGTGGATATCACTCATGGGATAAATTTTTGATATTCCACTTTGTGCTCTTACGCCACGTGACGTCATAGTTAAGCATTACGTAGGTTTAGATGGTTGATTGACGTAGAATGAAAAAGTAAATAATTAATTCAGTTGAGGGGTGTTGAGATATGAATTTGAAACATGTAATGTTGTTTCAGTTATTTGTCATGAATTCATAAAAAAAAGGTTCGAAAATAAATGTCTGTTTGTTAAACTTCAAGGAACTTTTTTTTCCCATGCGTAACGTTGTTGACGTGTTGTAAATAATGTGTTGTGTGGCTCACAATCACAATTTTTACAGAAAAAGTTGGGATAAACAAAATACAAAATATCGAGTAAGTACACCTTTATAATTCAGAAAGAGTGGCAAAAAAGAAGGGTCTTCAAACGACTTCTGATTTTTTAAATAGTAAAAATTTCAGATCAACAACTCGATATTTTGTTGGATGTAGGCTCTGTAAAGGTAAGAAAGCAAATATTTGTTTTGTTTTAGAAATGAGGAGTTGGAAGGCTGTCGAAAGTAATAAACTGAAGCAAGCCAGCACCTGTTATGCCGCCAAAGCCTCCCCCAAAAATATCTGCTAAAAGAACCCAAGACCAGTCATATAAGCGCTTTCACTTTCATCTTCAGATTTTTTTTCTAATTTAAACTAAGAACGGGATGATCATGCAGGTATTTAGAATAATCTAAACCACTGTATGTTTTAACCAAAGTGTGCAGAGTTTTGCTTATATTTTTTTTTTGCAATTGTTATTTATCCTTTATGCCCCCCCCCCAAAAAAAAACCACTGAGTTCAAGCCGACAGTCAAAAGAGAAAGACACGCGTTTAATTTCAACCAGACGAAAATTTAATTCGACTTTTTTATCAGTATATTTTAAAACCTAACCTTTAAAATGATACTTAGTCCACTTTAATGTTTAGTTAGCTTTGTCGTAAACGACAAGTAATATAAATTCATGTGAAACACTATCAGCTCGTAATTGCAAAGTTTCACACCATGTTCTTTTCAATCCAAGATAAAACAAAAATCGTTAAATCGATAAACATAGTACAATGTGTATGCATTAAAAACAGAAAATGTGTAGCTTAAACACATTCTCCATTCCAAAGCGAGTAAAATAAAGTAAAACTACATAATCTGTACAAAAGATAAATGAAAAAACTGATACTAAGTATAAAGGCAGTGAAAGAAATGATACTTGTGTTTAATATAGACTGTGAAAAAAATAAAACTTGTATTTTATACAGACGGGGATAAACCGTTTCGGAGTTAACGAGGCCGAGTACAGAACGAGTACGCACGCTTTCGCGCAGCGTTTCATTTGTATTGTGACGTCATATTTTTGCTTTGTTGACGCCATGGAGTGATAGTTTCAACTGCAGATATTTAGCAAAATTTGTTGAAAATAGCACGTTTGGTGCGTAAAATTGATATTATATTGTGTAATAAACATAATTGTCTCGAAGTATAAGCTATATTTGGGCTCGGGTCGAGAACGTGAAAAGGGTTTAGCAAGCATAGCCCTCTGTCACGTTTTCTGAACCCGCCTAACACTACTGGCTCTAAAAAGTACTGAAAGTGCCATTTTTTACTGATAGTTTCTGATATTTACTGATATTGTACTGTTAGTGCTGAGAATTGCTGATATTTACTGATAATTTTACTGCTGTTACTGATAATTGCTGTTCGTTCTGATATTTACTGATATTTACTGATGCTTTTGCTGTGAGCTCTGATAATTACTGATATTTACTGAGATTGACTGTTGGTACTGAGAATTGCTGATAATTACTGAGAATTACAGGCAGGGGATTTTTAAGAGATTAATTCTAATTACTGTAACATGCAAATTATATTTATTTAAAATTATCGGTAAACAAATACCGGGCATTTTTTTAAAAGAAATATGTATGATCTAACTAAAGTTTTATCAACAGTAACTTCTTTTTTACAACCACACAAATTAGATTTGATTATTCTTCTTATAATCTGCTTATTTATTTCAATGCATATTTTTTCTGTTTCTTCTTGTTCTAAGTTTTATTTTAGCTGATTAACACAATTCAGCACATAAATAAATGAATGTAGAAATTGCAGAATTGCTATATATCCCACCCCCGTGCGCCAATCCACTCGATACTACAGTGTTACATTGTATATATAAAACAATCCATAGTCAAAAAAAAATATAAAGATTTTAACCACTTTATGTAATTGATAAACATCTATTTAATGATTCTAAATTTTGAGCGATCAACTCTTTAATTGAACCGTGTTAAATATTTATAATTATAAATTTAAATTTTTGACCGGCTTTCTAATATTGTCAAAAATGTGATCTGTGAGTTTCCGAAGTTCAAAAGAAGCTAAATATCAAATAAATAAAACTTAAGAATATATAATTAAATAAATTGTGTTAAATCTGAAATATGTGTTATTTAATAATTGAAAGACAATGTTTTGGGCCTTAAAATATTCTCAGTAATTATCAGCAATTCTCAGTACCAACAGTAAATCTCAGTAAATATCAGTAATTATCAGAGCTCACAGCAAAAGCATCAGTAAATATCAGTAAATATCAGAACCAACAGCAATTATCAGTAACAGCAGTAAAATTATCAGTAAATATCAGCAATTCTCAGCACTAACAGTACAATATCAGTAAATATCAGAAATTATCGGTAAAAAATGGCACTTTCAGTACTTTTTAGAGCCAGTAGTGTAAATATAGCTTAATTCATGTATTTCAAGACAGTAACCATGTATTTTATATTAATAACCCTTAATATGTTTCATATTTATGTATTACTTAAATGTGTCTGAATGTTTTAATAATACTATAAAGATCACAATTTCCGTCTTTGGCAAATAAAAAATAGCCATTATCTGGCAAACTGGGAAATTGGGCATACAAAATTAAAAAACAACTTTGATAAGACCCCTGGAACAACCCAGGAGGTATAAGTTTTTTTTTTATTTGACCATTTGATGCCTTTAAGCAATAACTTTAATATGTAGAACAGAAAAGGAAATCCCTAGGGCAGAAGTTTAAAAAAAAATGTAAAACAAAATGTACAAAATTGATACATTTCAAGCAAAATCCCATAGGGTCCTATGTTAAAGATTAACAAACTTTGAGATGACCCCTTAAACAAACGTTGTAGTAAATGTCTTGGTTTTTTTTATCTTAAGATGATAATTTTATCAGTAGAAATTCATGTTAAAATATCATTAAAAAATCTAGGGCAGAAAAAGTTAGACCCGGCCTCGTTAAGTGTTTTCAGAGAACTTAAAATATCAAAAACCTTGATTCATATAAAACAATCAAGTTTCAGAGGTCGAAACATATTCATAATATTTAGTCTGCTTTAGACTTCACACTATTTACAAACGGTAAGCCTATATTTTTTCTATTTTCTTTTATTATTTTCTTTTTTGTTGTTGCTTTTTTTGTGCCTTTGAGTGACTGAAGCCTTACTATTCTTTAAGGGACAAAGTTATCAATAAAATAGTTCTATCTTTGGTATTAATGTCTCTTAAAAACACAAAGAACTATTGTAGAACCTCGGTCACCTTTCAAACAGTCGTAGTTTTGACTTGACTTTGCAATGTATTGCATTTTTTTTAAGTTGGTTGAATATTTTTTTTCTTTTAAAACAGTATATAAGACCTCTCAAGAAACACCAAAACTACAACAAAACTCATGATCAGGAACACTGCTTTAATTATGTTAGATGTTGTATCCCATGGGGAACATGTCTACATACAGTGAAACACTACGTCACATATTTACTAGTAATTATCGAAGACAGTTTCAACTGAGTAAGAAAATAATAATTATAATAATAATAGTAATTGCTTTGACTATTACCTGTAGTTTTATAGGAACAGTTTTGTCTTCTACATGAAAAACTGTAAATTTCTTACCTTTTTTTTCGCATTCGATGAACATTCACATCGCTTGAAATCAGGTACTAAAAATCAATAACTCTCTGTAAAGTCTGATGATATAATAATCTGTTTCTTAACAAAGCCGGAAACATGTGTTTTTCTCTACATTCAACTTACTCGTATTCATTCTGAGTGTCATTTAATTCAGAGGGAACAATCAAATTTTGTACAGTTTAACCTCCTCAATTAAGTATATAATAAATGATGTTTTTAAAGGTATTTCATCAATACACGTACAAGCAGATGTTCTGAACGATGATGGATCCTAAGACATATCGTGATTAAAAAAAATCCAACGTTGAATATCGGAAGCATACAAAACATTCTAAATCAGCCAACGACATTGGCACCGATGCCAATTGCTTTAACTTTGTAGAATACAAAGGAGTACGACTACAGCCAATCATATGTAGTTTAATAATAAACCCGATGTAAAACCCTGTGCCGGTGCTGTCAGTCAGGTGAGATATTTACCTTTAAAAGATAAAATTCTCCGTGAAAACAATTTTTCCCAATAAAAAAAACAATTTTCCAATAGGATGTTTAGAATATCTTACCGGAGTAAAAGAATGATGCATATCTTTTACAATTGTTTTGCTATGCAATGGTATGTTGTAAAAGGAAATGTTTGAACTGATTGCACGACTACAACTAGCCCTATTTAGTATACAGCGAGACATGACTACAACTAGACCTATACTGAGAACCACCCCTACAAGTAGACCCAAGTTACAGTAGTATTCCGTGACACATCTACTTATCTTGATATTTTATAATATTCCTTAACAAACTGCATAAGTTCTTGAAATATTTAGAGTAGTTACCATTTGCAATTACTTTTAAATTAAAATAGTTTTATGGAAGCTTTTGACATCCAGAACTCGAAGATTCCATTAAACTATTTTAAATTAATGTCAAAGGTGAATGTAGTTGAATTAACGTAACTTCTACTCGCTTTTTATAAATCTTTGTTTACTTAAAAAAGACTTTAATGCGTCACAATCAACAATAACACCTTTTGCTATCTTGATGTTACAATCCAAATAAATTTAAACGCATATGTTTAAACTAAATGCATTGTCGAAAATCAAAATTATAATCATAAGAGATCGATTTTTGTAAGTTTTAAAACATATATTTTAACAAACTGAGTTACTTATCATGTGTGTAAACCATTCAAATATATAACACAATTATATAACAAATTATTCTATTATACCTATGTCGTTCATTATTTAAAATACTTCCATTTGTAATTGTTTGAAAAAAAAATGTAAGTGCATATAATTTAGAAATATATGATACAAACATATATAAATAAGCGAAAAAAATATGATATAGCGCTAACTAACTATCTTATATCAAATATGAATTATGTAGAAATGTGTGCATTTGGTGTTCATGAATTTTTGGTGCGTCAGTGATACATAACTTTAAGTTAACCCGTACGTGTTTCTGTTTCTAATACTGACTGATAATCAAACTTACCTGTCAAGGCGTCCTGTCTCGAAAAACATTTGTAAACACCCATATCGTTGTTGATGCTTGATCCGACCAATATACCATCAATTTTATTATTATTACTCAGTATACAGTGTGTACTTCTTAATTGTGTTATAAAAAGGTGGGACAGAAACTGACCGTCTCACTTTAACAGATGTACAGTTTTGGTTAATCCATCACAGTCCAAGATGTGTGACATTTCATTCGTGTATATTCTATGTTGTCCTTTGCAATGTTTTTGTTTGATGCCTTGTGATGTGTTCTCCACCACCCCAGGTCACAACTGAACCATTTTAGCAGGGTTTTGCTGTCAACAGAGAGAGAGAGAGAGAGAGAGAGAGAGAGAGAGAGAGAGAGAGAGAGAGAGAGAGAGAGAGAGAGAGAAAGAGATTATTATTTTGTTTGTAACATTTTATGTTTATTATAAAAAATACATTTAGGTTTTTGGTTGATTATTTTATGATGTCATAAACTAGCCTTCGGGGTAATTCTTGCTGAGCTTACTTTCATTTTTTCTGGAGAAAGGCAAAAAGGGAAGATGTGTTAACTCCTCTGTAAAGAAGAATTAACAAGCACGGTGTGCCCTTACTAAGGTATGTGTATTTGTTCATTATTTTGGTATTTATAATAGTAGTTGTATGTGTAAACAAATTCTATTATCTATTGATATTGAAATATGTAATTTTATTAAGTTTTTGAATGAGAAATTGACAAACCTGAATTTACATGTATTATACAAAGGATAGGGGATACTACTATACTCAAATGAGTAATAATGAGTATTGGGTTTATTTTATTTTTATTTTTAGGAACTGTCATCGTTTATGTGTGTATATATATGCTGATACCAATTATTGGAAATAAAGAACCTCAACACAATATTGTTAGTGTTACATTTGGCGTTGCCGTTAAGATTCCGTTCGGTTTCCCTAGGAAGACTTCCAGAAGGAAGACAGCTAAGATACAAGTTGGCCATGCACATTGTAAACAGTGAGTTAATAGTGATATCAGTTCAGTGTGAGTAGTGTTCACAACAATATAAAGTTCATCAGACAGAGTTGTACCATCTCTGGACAACTTTAACGAGTCATAATGGAGGAAGAGGTAAAGAAGTTACAGAATCAAATCAAGAACAATGAGCCTAAAGGATCCCAAGTGCTAGTTGTATATGCAAAATCAGACCGGAAATTTACCTGTCAAAGATGGAGACTCAGATGTCTACAATAGGATTTCCGATATGAGAGAACACATACAGTCAACTAAATCGAAAGATGATTTTGTAGTTTTCATCATGGACCATCTGACTGTATCTAGGAAATCAGAAGTTAAACACTTACCTTTAGAGGAGAGAAAACGGGAAACAAATATTAGATATTCTGAAGACTTTGTTTGAAATCAAAGAAATAAGTACACAACGTTTCCAAACATTTTATCAACGAAACCAAAGACAGGATGATGACGATCAATTAAATGACCAAAAATTAGAGCCTTCTCAGTGAGAAGTCGATCTGTTAAGGAATAGGACCAATACTCAAGCTGAACGGTTTGATGGTCGAAAGTTCCTCAAGGATTTTTTTGTAAGCCGACATAGTGTGTTTGTACACCTATTGCTTTTGTCTATTTCAAACAACGGTGTTTTAAATCAAAGCCATATAACGCATTGTCAATAAGATCTTTCGCTCTGACATTTCTAACATTTCTGGTTCATACATAAAAAATTCGCTTTGACAAGTTTTGACATTTGTTTTGACTTTCATCAGAAGAAATTGTCTGTTTAAAAGCGCATGTTTTTTTCATAGAAGGAATGACGCTTCTATATTTTCTCTACAGTTTTTACCTACTGTTTTTAAAGATTGCTTTTTGTGCATACAGAAATTTGTTCAGTGTTTACAGAAAACGCGATTACAAGTAAAACAAAACGTTTAAGAAGCCCTTCTACTATAGATCCCACAAGACTTATGGTTTAGTTTTTCGCGATCAATATATCATATATCCTTTATGCTTTAGTGCCTTTAAAGGGCTTATATGGACTTCTTTACAATTGTAACAACAATAACAAAAGTACTCTGTGTCCCTGAAACTTTTAGCAAATATGCACTCAATATTTGGCGCAAACTTCATCCATGATTTAGGTGGTCTTGGTAAAAAAAAATATATAAAAAAAGTTTTCCTTTTTATATTGAAAAGACTACAGTTATGTGTATTTCTTCTAAATTCAATGTAGAAAATTCTCTACAACAACGCTCTTGTAAACAGTTCCTTTCTATACCAGGAATGATTAGATTAATTAACATGATTTTATTTTAAAAAGAGGGAATAAAACCGCAGCATTCTAATGAGTGTTAATAATATTTATCTTTTGTGGAAATAATCGAATAAATTTAGAAATCTACACTGTAACGATGATATTTGTATTGGTTTTTGTTCTATAATTAAACATATGCAGGAGAAGATCCTATAAGACACGAACATATGTCACTTGTCAATGCTCATCAGTTGTATGACAGTAATAAAATAATATGCATGTACTTTATAATGTACATTTTCATTCTCCAAAGATAAACAAAAGTAATGAAATCAATTTGCAATAGAAAAAATATTTCAATCTTATGTAAATAAAACAAAATTGATAATTGACTTATTTCCTGTTTATTTTTATAAAATTGTAGTTACACAAAACCACATAGTGGCTTAGAACCTAACGACAGATTGCGACTGCAAGGCTAGTTACTTTGGTGTTTAAATTATGTACATGTACAGAATATTTAATTGTAAACTTTTTTTAGTAAAATGCATAGCTGCTGCGCATAACTCAATCAGATTTAAATGGGCCAATAAAGGTTGAGTAACAGATTTGTCTGTATCTGATTTCACAGAGCGTTAAGGGTTTGTATATTTTTTTTTTATCATGTAAGGGACATGAAATAAAATCTATGCTTCTTCATCGAACATTGTTTAAATCAGGAACGATATTCAAACTTTAAATTTTACATTATACCAACCATGCATTACATCAAATTATGATGTTTCATATAATCATGAGGTAGAGGAGTTATCTAGTTATTTCTAAAGATGAATACATTTTTGAATGTCATTTGTCAATTTTCAAGCTGGATACAAAGCTCAAATTCTTTTTTTCCCTTCATTTTGTTAGCATAATAATATGAAAAGAAAATGCTTTTAGCATAGTAAATGTAAGCTCGAGATCTTTAGATTTACGGACAGTTGTTGTTTTTATGCTAAAGAAATACATTTTTTTACATATAAAAAAATTCGCAATTCATTGCAATCAGAAATAAGCAATACGTTTTAACTGATTCACTCAAATTCCCTGATTCCCTACACAATTATGCAAATAATTGATACCAAAATGACTAATATATATTTTATTAATGTTTCCAACTAGCTTACAAAATCTTTTGAATACGTCTACAATCCCTTTTAAGTGAATAAGTGTGGATTTTCTTACTTGTAAAAGAAACGACTCTGTACATGCAATACAATCAACCTTTATATTTGGTTGATATATGCGTAGTTTAAAATAAACTTAAAATGTCTTATATAAAAACATTTGCATAGTTTCAATAATACATTTGATATACATGACGTTTACCAACAGTTTTGAAAACCTTGCATTTGAGTTCATTTAACTTTCCTAGATACATGTATATGGTATCAGCGCAAAGCTATTGAATGTATGGAATAAAATTTCAGGCACGCAGTGGGTTTTTTTAAAGTAAATAATAATACCAAATTTAGAAATAATACATAATATAAAGACATTATAAACACTGAACGGGGTTTTTTTCTAAAGAAAGAAAAATCGCTTTGTATGTTTGCTTTATCACGACGCTTTACATTCAAAGAGAAGGACCGTACTTAAACATCGACAACATAAAAAAAAAATCTTTTTGCTCGAATGACTGTATGCTATTAACACCTGTGATTAGAATAAAAACATTCAATTTAATTTTTACTGGTAACACATTTGAGAAATATTACTTTGGTATTGATAATCCTTTTTATACTGTGAAGATCAGATATCATTCAATAGTGTGTTTGTTAACAATATCATATAAAATCGCATACAACTAAACAGGATATCGTAAATGAAGGATTCATGGTCAAAACCACTAAATTTTTCTAAAGCTTTTTGTTTAATATTTTTTTGTAACTAATTGGATCTAACAGCTTTGCGAGACCACGGCGTATGTTTTTGCAAGTTCTATGATTGAGAATACGTTTAAGTGGGCATAATTGCTGGGGTTTATTACAGCATATGGACACATCAATCAGCACCCAACCCCCACCCCTGCCCCCCATAAAATGAAAACCCTTCTGTCTCTGTCGTTTAAAACTAATCTGTCTTTAGCAATGGTTGTGTCTTTGTATGTCTGTGTAATTAAAATGTCCTATTAGACAAAACTTGATGCCTATACCCTACGTTTATAAGCAGGCATGACCAATCATCGCCAACTAAAACTGAAGAAAAAAACTATACTGAGTGTATTTGTCATTTCAATGGGAAAATCGCTACATTTATTTTGTTTTATTTTTTTTCATCTTTGATATTGTACTCTTTTCCTAATGTTCAATATTTGTTTGGCATCAGAAAGTCATATTTTAATGGCAACGGCAAAATCCTGAATTAAAATGATACCTGAATACTGTTGCCAGTAGTATACCGATAGTCTTATAAACGCTTTATTTTACCTCCCATTATAATGCCATGTTTATATCTGGTAGAAACATTGATTCTGATAAGTAGGATTATAATGACTAATTTCAAATGTTAATCAACAAACAATGCTTTTATAAGTCTTCAAAGAGATTTACAATGTATTAGTAACCAAATATATCAAAGATCACTACAGAAAAAGGCATCATCAAACTGACATTGCTTGATAACAATAATAGAGAAAGGAAAAACATTATAATAATGATATGCGAAGAAGATTGCGTGGTTTTAAAAATTTGATTTTGTGATGGTACATGATACTTGAAATGAACCAAAGAAAACTAAACCATTATTATTTGCATGATTTCTTAGTTTATTGTCAAAGCGTTAACAGCATGATAAACTCTGATCAGATATACATTCCTTGTGTATTGGCATTTCGAATAATAACATGGCACTGCAGTTAATGCTCATGTTTTCTAATTCTGTTTTATAAAATCAATCCTAGCGTGTTCCATCTGAAAGGAAAAAATGATTTGAATTTAACAATAAAGAAGCAACATGTCCTAGCGATAAATAGCAAAGGCAGGAATAGCTGATATTCTGTGTATGAAGATTTAGGGTAGTAACAAATTCAAAACGACACTCAAATTTAGGAATTTGAACTTGAACTTAATTTAACACTTACTTCTTCACAGAACGTTTTCGTTTTCCCGCTAGTGAAGCTCCCACGCCTCCAAATTCAGCTTTAGCACCCTTTATCTCAGCTCTTGCACCTCCGAATTCGGCGCTTGCACCTCCAAATTCTGCATTAGCACCTTTTATCTCAGCTCTTGCACCTCCGAATTCGGCCCTTGCACCTCCAAACTCGGCTCTTGCACCTCCTATTCCAGCTTTTGCACCACTTGGTGGAACTTTACCACCATTTACAATACGCGCAATTCCAGCAAAAATATCTCCAATTCCACCGAAAATATTTTTAAGGGGATCTGAAAAAACATCAACAATACCTAAGTTGAAAATCAGAAAACAACCCAACAGAAAAGTAAGGATTAGTGGAATTATTATATGTAGACATATTACTTAAAATTATAAGGATTTGTAGTGTAATTATTTTCTTGCTTCCTTTAAAATGCTAAGATTTGATATTTTATTATCAAGTGGAAAACCACATATCGATTAATTTTTAGTACATCTTACAGGAATAACATTCTTGAAATATACCTTATATTATGCCTAGCACAGGAAAAAACAATGCCATTGAATCAAGTTAACCTTGACCGAAAGGTAAGATATAGATAACAGCTCTGTCATTCAGTTGTTGATCAAAGCCTTTCGGTTTACATTAAGTTGGCTGAATGGTATAGTTTCATCTTGTGTTTTTTCTTTTTTTTAACTTTTCAGTAAAGACCCTTTACATAATATTCTAAACATGTTTACTTATTCAAAACAATAAATTTTGTACATAAGAGACCAAACAATAGAAATGTTACGTTAAACTTTTAATTTATTTATACATTTCAGTAAATGCTATAGAATTTAATCACCCCTTTGCTATCAATTTCTATATTCTTCAATTTGCCTGTACATTTATTGTTGTATAACTATTGCCTTGACCATACATCGGTATGTTTAGAACAGTATACTACATGTGTAACTGATTGTTGTAGATGTATACATTACTTTCGTAATGCTAATTTTGTATGAAAATGGTTCATTCATTTTTTTTCCACAAGGAACGTATGTTCAATATTTTTTTTATTATTTGATATCTTTCAGTTGTATTGTTTTCTACAATATGGAAAGTTTTGTAGGGTTGGATTAAGATAGCTCTATACGTCAACATTTATAATTTTCAAGAAACTACGTAACAAGATGGCGATTTCACTGTTTTGATAATTTTTTTGTATCAATATTATGCATAGTTTTCGCTAATTTTAACTCTATACTTTTTAACTGAATGTGTAACTACTATGATTAATATACTGTTCTTGTAAATGTTCAATATACACGCATGTACTAACATGTACAAGGGTTGATCCAAAAGTAATGTCACACCATGCGACACATTTCATCCTGGCGCTGTATTGTATAGAATGATACATCAAAACTTTCCTTATGAAAATTCTGATTTAAAGTACAATTTTGAATAAATTTCGTTGAACACTTAACAAGATATTGATGTTTGTAGGATGATATATACGTGACATCGCCGCGTCATGAATTTACGTCTTTTTATAGGTTTGTATTTATGCGTAAACTACAAGCTTCCAAAATTTAAAAAAAGACCAAACCAACACAATATTTTGAAACAGATAAACCATATACTTTTTCTAACTGTTTTAAAAATTTAGGGACCGTTACCGTCCATTTCGGACATATACACAATGCCCTTTGTCTCTAAATCAAGGAATAAAAATACTGGACTTGCGAACAGAGATACGAAGCATTTTTTGCTTCGATGGATCGAAATCATTAGAAAATGTGCTGGAACTGACGTATTAATCTAAAATTGAGAGCGAATGAAAAAGGTTCCCTTAACATGGTTCCAATATGTAATAAAAGCATATGTCTCGTTAATAAATGAATTAAATAGACGGAAGGTATTCGCTCTGAAGGAATGTTAAAACTAGGTTCTTACGTCATGAGCTGTATCATAAAGCTACGTTAAATTCATAACTTCTTGAAGAGACCTCGACAAACTGATCGCACATTAAATAATATCCATCATATTACCCCATCGATTACAAAAAGAGTAATTAGTTACTTTATTAATAAAGATGGATAAAAAATTTAAATAAAGCCTCGTGGCCAATTTTTATAGAGTACCAAATTGCGAAATTCTACAAGAACGCCAAAGATCTAGAAATGGCGTCGCTAGCGTGCAGCGACTATCCTTGCTTCACGCTCTAAAAAATACATTATCTTCAGATATATTTATCATAATTCTAATAATTTATATATCTGAACTAAATTAGGTAAACATCTCAAAGCACAAGTTTTTTGTCACTTAACGCGGATTTTTCACTATTTTATTGCATCTGTGACATTACGTTTGGATCAACTCTCGTATCATGTTCCTATATTATTAATATGTAAAGTTATGAGACGATTGTCTAACTGAAATAAAAGAACTATATTAATCGAGTAGTTATCTGCTGATTTGATCTATTCTAAGGTTAAGTGAGCCACCTTAATTGCAATGTTTACAAAATACAACAATTGCTTGCCTTTTAAAAGACAGTCCTATAATTATGACAATATATTGTAATAAATTTTCCATTTATACCCTACTGTTAAAAAAACCCCGGTAAAGCCGGTGTGGGGGTTGCTGCTATAAAAACAACTCATGAATATTTATATAACTGTTTCAAAATAACACAATTAAGTGACCACAAAAGAGTAACATAAAAAACCATGACAAATAATAACTCTTGTTAGTTGTCAGCTTTAAATGTGACTGTAAAGTCTAAAAAGTTGACAGTCCTATAATTATGACAATTAATTGTAATAAATTTTCCATTCATATTTTTCTGTAAAAAAAACCCAACTTTTTTGGGTATTGCTGCCGAAATACAACTCATGAATATTTATATGTCTTTCAAAATAACACAATCAAGTGACGACAACAGATTTAAAGGTTTTATCCGTTTCGTATTTAAATCACTGTAAAAAAAAAAGCAAAATGCACTTAAAATTTGTTTTTGTTTACCCCATCTAATGCATTCTGAGCTAGACAATGGACAAATTGTAAGTGTTAAGATATTACATGAATACATGCTTCAATTAAAAAATGTTGTGTACGTGGGCAACTTACACTTACAATTTGTCCATTGTCTAGCTCAGAACGCATTAGATGGGGTAAACAAAAACAAATTTTAAGTGCATTTCGCTTTTCTTTTTACAGTGATTTAAACACGAAACGGATAAAACCTATGAATCTGTTGTCGTCACTTGATTGTGTTATTTTGAAAGTCAAATAAATATTCATGAGTTGTAGACGGAAGGTATTCGCTCTGAAGGAATGTTAAAACTAGGTTATTACGTCATGAGCTGTATCATAAAGCTACGTTAACTTCAAGACTTCTTGAAGAGACCTCGACAAACTGATCGCACATTAAATAATATCCATAATATTACCCCATCGATTACAAAAAGAGTAATTAGTTACTTTATGAATAAAAATGGATAAAAAATTCAAATAGAGCCTCGTGGCCAATTTTTATAGAGTACCAAATTGCGAAATTCTACAAGAACGCCAAAGATCTAGAAATGACGTCGCTAGCGTGCAGCGACTATCCTTGCTTCACGCTCTAAAAAATACATTATCTTCAGATATATTTAACATAATGCATTAAAATTTATAAATCTGAACTGAATTAGGTAGATATCTCGAAGTACAAGTTTTTTGACACTTTACGCGGATTTTTCACTATTTTATTGCATCTGTGATATTACGTTTGGATCAACCCTCGTATCATGTTCCTATATTATTAATATGTAAACTTATGAGACGATTGTCTTACTGAAATTAAAGAATTATATTAATCGAGTAGTTATTTGCTGATTTGATTTATTCTAAGGTTAAGTGAGCCACCTTAATTGCAATATTTACAAAATACAACAATTGCTTACCTTTTAAAAGACAGTCCTATAATCATGACAATTTATTGTAATAAATTTTCCATTTATACCCTACTGTTAAAAAAAACGGTAAATCCGGTGTGGGGGTTGCTGCTATAAAAACAACTCATGAATATTTATATAATTGTTTCAAAATAACACAATTAAGTGACCACAAAAGAGTAACATAAAAAGCCATGACAAACAATAACTCTTGTTAGTTGTCAGCTTTAAATGTGACTGTAAAGTCTAAAAAGTTGACAGTCCTATAATTATGACAATTAATTGAAATAAATTTTCCATTCATATTTTTCTGTAGAAAAAAAAACAACAACTTTTTGGGGGTTGCTGCCGAAAAACAACTCATGAATATTATATGTCTTTCAAAATAACACAATCAAGTGACGACAACAGATTAAAAGGTTTTATCCGTTTCGTATTTAAATCACTACAAAAAAATAAGCAAAATGCACTTAAAATTTGTTTTTGTTTACCCCATCTAATGCGTTCTGAGCTAGACAATGGACAAATTGTAAGTGTTTAGATATTACATGAATGCATGCTTCAATTAAAAAATGTTGTGTAGGTGGGCAACTTACACTTACAATTTGACCATTGTCTAGCTCAGACCGCATTAGATGGGGTAAACAAAAACAAATTTTAAGTGCATTTCGCTTTTCTTTTTACAGTGATTTAAACACGAAACGGATAAAACCTTTTAATCTGTTGTCGTCACTTGATTGTGTTATTTTGAAAGTCATATAAATATTCATGAGTTGTTGACGGAAGGTATTCGCTCTGAAGGAATGTTAAAACTAAGTTCTTACGTCATGAGCTGTATCATAAAGCCACGTTAACTTCATGGCTTCTTGAAGAGACCTCGACAAACTGATCGCACATTAAATAATATCCATCATATAACCCCATCGATTACAAAAAGAGTAATTAGTTACTTTAAGAATAAAAATGGATAAAAAATTCAAATATAGCCTCGTGGCCAATTTTTATAGAGTACCAAATTACGAAATTCTACAAGAACGCCAAAGATCTAGAAATGACGTCGCTAGCGTGCAGCGACTATCCTTGCTTCACGCTCTAAAAATACATTATCTCCAGATATATTTATCATAATGCATTAAAATTTATAAATCTGAACTGAATTAGGTAGATATCTCGAATCACAAGTTTGTTGACACTTTACGCGGATTTTTCACTATTTTATTGCATCTGTGACATTACGTTTGGATCAACTCTCGTATCATGTTCCTATATTAATAATATGTAAACTTATGAGACGATTGTCTTACTGAAATAAAAAGGCGCCTGTAAAGTGCGAAACGAAATAGAAACGAAACAAAATCGAACGAAACGAAACAAAACCAATCGAAACGAAACAAAACGAATCGAAACCAAACGAAACGAAACCAAAAATCGAAACGAAACGAAACGGAATTTAAACAAAACTAATATCAATTTTGACTACATAAAAGTGAAAATAAATTCAGTGAAATAAATTTTTGAACCATAAAATATAACTACATGTATGTTTCAGATTGCCGCTGTAAATTTTGGAGCCGATTATCCGAAATTTGGAAAAATTATATAATTATGTAAATAACTGATGTACATTCCTATACGTTTCAATGTTTCTAATTTGTTTCATTAAATGATATTCAGACGTTTAGAGATATAGAGAGAATGAGAGAGAGAGAGAGAGAGAGAGAGAGAGAGAGAGATGCCTTAAAACTTATCAGCGACATCACATAGCAAAATATATACGCAAGTTTAGGGGAGACATAGAAATAAAGAGAGATAGAGATAGAGATATGATGATGATGATGATGATGATGATGATGATGATTATAATGATGATGGTGATGATGATGATGATAATGATGGGGACATAAAAGGTATGGGAATGTTTTTTTTTTTACAGAAAAATATGAATGGAAAATTTATTACAATAAATTGTCATAATTATAGGACTGTCAACTTTTTAGACTTTACAGTCACATTTAAAGCTGACAACTAACAAGAGTTATTGTTTGTCATGGCTTTTTATGTTACTCTTTTGTGGTCACTTAATTGTGTTATTTTGAAACAGTTATATAAATATTCATGAGTTGTTTTCATAGCAGCAACCCCCACACCGGCTTTACCGGGGTTTTTTTTATCAGTAGGGTATAAATGGAAAATTTATTACAATATATTGTCATAATTATAGGACTGTCTTTTAAAAGGTAAGCAATTGTTGTATTTTGTAAACATTGCGATTAAGGTGGCTCACTTAACCTTAGAATAAATCAATTCAGCAGATAACTACTCGATTAATATAGTTCTTTTATTTCAGTAAGACAATCGTCTCATAAGTTTACATATTAATAATATAGGAACATGATACGAGAGTTGATCCAGACGTAATGACACAGATGCAATAAAATAGTGAAAAATCCGCGTTAAGTGACAAAAAACTTGTGCTTCGAGATATTTAACTAAATCAGTTCAGATATATAAATTCTAATGCATTATGATAAATATATCTGAAGATAATGTATTTTTTTAGAGCGTGAAGCAAGGATAGTCGCTGCACGCTAGCGACGCCATTTCTAGATCTCTCGCGTTCTTGTATAATTTCGCAATTTGGTACTCTATAAAAATTGGCCACGAGGCTCTATTTGAATTTTTTATCCATTTTTATTCATAAAGTAACTAATTACTCTTTTTGTAATCGATGGGGTAATATGATGGATATTATTTAATTTGCGATCAGTTTGTCGAGGTCTCTTCAAGAAGTTCTGAATTTAACGTAGCTTTATGATACAGCTCATGACGTAAGAACCTAGTTTTAACATTCCTTCAGAGCGAATACCTTCCGTCTATTTAATTTATCTATTAACGAGACATATGCTTTTATTACATATTGGAACCATGTTAAGGGAACCTTTTTCATTCGCTCTCAATTTAAGATTGATATGTCAGTTCCAGCACATTTTCTAATGATTTCTATCCATCGAAGCAAAAAATGCCTTGTATCTCTGTTCGCAAGTCCAGTATTTTATTCCTTGATTTAGAGATAAAGGGCATTGTGTATATGTCCGAAATGGACGGTAACGGTCCCTAAATTTTTAAAACAGTTAGAAAAAGTATATGGTATATCTGTTTCAAAAT
Source organism: Magallana angulata (assembly GCF_025612915.1). Lineage (NCBI taxonomy): Eukaryota > Metazoa > Mollusca > Bivalvia > Ostreida > Ostreidae > Magallana > Magallana angulata. The sequence continues at coordinate 32,496,545 of NC_069112.1, forward strand.
ATTGTGTTGGTTTGGTCTTTTTTAAATTTTGGAAGCTTGTAGTTTACGCATAAATACAAATCTATAAAAAGACGTAAATTCATGACGCGGCGATGTCACGTATATATCATCCTACAAACATCAATATCTTGTTAAGTGTTCAACGAAATATATTCAAAATTGTACTTTAAATCAAATTTTTGATAAGGAAAGTTTAGATGTATCATTATATACAATACAGCGCCAGCGTAAAACGTGGCGCATGGTGTGACATTACTTTTGGATCAACCCTTGTACATGTTAGTACTTGCGTGTATATTGAACATTTACAAAAACAGTATATTAATCATAGTAGTTACACATTCAGTTAAAAAGTATAGAGTTAAATTGGCGAAAACTATGCATAATATTGATACAAAAAATTTATCAAAACAGTGAAATCGCCATCTTGTTACGTAGTTTCTTGAAAATTATAAATGTTGACGTATAGAGCTATCTTAATCCAACCCTACAAAACTTTCCATATTGTAGAAAACAATACAACCGAAAGATATCAAATAATAAAAAAATATTGAACATATGTTCCCTTGGTGAAAAAAAAATGAATGAACCATTTTCATACAAAATTAGCATTACGAAAGTAATGTAAACATCTACAACAATCAGTTACACATGTAGCATACTGTTCTAAACATGCCGATGTATGGTCAAGTCAATAGTTATACAACAATAAATGTACAGGCAAATTGAAGAATATAAAAATTGATAGCAAAGGAGTTAAATTCTATAGCATTTACTGAAATGTATAAATAAATGAAAAGTTTAACGTAACATTTCTATTGTTTGGTCTCTTATGTACAAAATTTATTGTTTTGAATAAGTAAACATGTTTAGAATATTATGTAAAAGGTCATTACTGAAAAGTTAAAAAAAAGAAACAACACAAGATGAAACTATACCATTCAGCCAACTTAATGTAAACCGAAAGGCTTTGATCAACAACTGAATGACAGAGCTTTTATCTATATCTTACCTTTCAGTCAAAGTTAACTTGATTCAATGGCATTGTTTTTCCTGTGCTAGGCATAATATAAGGTATATTTCAAGAATGTTATTCCTGTAAGATGTACTAAAAATTAATCGATATGTGGTTTTCCACTTGATGATAAAATATGAAGTTTTACCATTATAAAGGAAGCAAGAAAATAATTACACTACAAATTCTTATTATTTTAAGTCATATGTCTACATGTAATAATTCCACTAATCCATGTCAATGTTTTTTTTTCAGATGAAATCGGCTGCACTTACTTTTCTGTTGGGTTGTTTTCTGATTTTCAACTTAGGTATTGTTGATGTTTTTTCAGATCCCCTTAAAAATATTTTCGATGGAATTGGAGATATTTTTGCTGGAATTGCGCGTATTGTAAATGGTGGTAAAGTTCCTCCAAGTGGTGCTAAAGCTGGAATAGGAGGTGCAAGAGCCGAATTTGGAGGTGCAAGGGCCGAATTCGGAGGTGCAAGAGCTGAGATAAAGGGTGCTAAAGCTGAATTTGGAGGTGCAAGCGCCGAATTCGGAGGTGCAAGAGCTGAGATAAAGGGTGCTAAAGCTGAATTTGGAGGCGTGGGAGCTTCACTAGCGGGAAAACGAAAACGTTCTGTGAAGTAGTAAGTGTTAAATTAAGTTCAAATTTCTAAATTTGAGTGTCGTTTTGAATTTGTTACTACCCTGGATCTTCATACACAGAATATCAGCTATTCCTGCCTTTGCTATTTATCGTTAAGACAAGTTGCTTCTTTATTGTTAAATTCAAATCATTTTTTCCTTTCAGATGGAACACGCTAGGATTGATTTTATAAAACAGAATTAGAAAACATGAGCGATAACTGCAGTGCCATTTTATTATTCGAAATGCCAATACACAAGGAATGTATATCTGATCAGAGTTTATCATGCTGTTAACGCTTTGACAATAAACTAAGAAATCATCCAAATAATAATGGTTTAGTTTTCTTTTGTTCATTTCCAGTATCATGTACCATCAAAAAAATCAAATTTTTAAAACCACGCAAACTTCTTCGCATATCATTATAATAATGTTTTTCTTTTCTCTATTATTGTTATCAAGCAATGTCGGTTTGATGATGCCGTTTCCTGTAGTGATCTTTGATATAATTGGTTACTTATACATTGTGAATCTCTTTGAAGACTTAAAAAAGCATTGCCTGTTGGTTAACCTTTGAAATTGGTCATTATAATCTTACTTATCCAAATCAATGTTTCTACCAGATATAAACATGGCATTATAATGGGAGGTAAAATAAAGCGTTTATAAAACTATCGGTATACTTATGGCAAAAGTATGCAGGTATCATTTTAATTCAAGATTTTGCTGTTGCCATTAAAATATAACTGTCCGATGCCAAAATAATATTGAACATTAGGAAAAGAGGACTATATCAAAGATGAAAAAAAAATAAAACAAAATAAATGTAGCGATTTTCCCACTGAAATGACAAATACACTCAGTATAGTTGTTTTCTTTAGTTCTGGTTGGCGATGATTGGTCATGCCTGCTTATAAACGTACATTGTAGGAGACAGGCATCAAGTTTTGTCTTATAGGACATTTTAATTACACAGACATATAAAGATACAACCATTGCTAAAAACAGATTAGTTTTATACGACAGAGACAGAAGGGTTTTCTTTTTATGAGGGGCAGGGGTGGGGGTTGGGTGCTGATTGATGTGTCCATATGCTGTAACAAACCCCAGCAATTATGCCCACTTAAACGTATTCTCCCCATCATAGAACTTGCAAAAACATACGCCGTGGTCTCGCAAAGCTGTTAGATCCAATTAGTTACAAAAAATATTCCACAAAAAGCTGAAGAAAATTAAGTGGATTTGACCGTAAATACTTCATTTACGATATCATGTTTAGTTGTATGCGATTTTATATGATATTGTTAACAAACACACCATCGAATGATATCTGATCTTCACAGTATAAAAAGGATTAGCAATACCAAAATAATATTTCTTAAATGTGTTACCAGTAAAAATTAAATTGAATTTTTTTATTCTAATCACAGGTGTTAATAGCATACAGTCATTCGAGCAAAAAGATTACTTTAAAAAAAATAAATTATGTTGTCGATGTTTAAGTACGGACCTTCTCTTTGAATGTTAGGCGTCGTGTTAAAGCAAACATACAAAGCGATTTTTCTTTCCTCAGAAAAAATCCCTGTTCAGTGTTTATAATGTCTTTTTATTATGTATTATTTTTAAATACTGTATTATTATTTATTTAAAAAGAAACCACTGCGTGCATGACTTTTTATTTCATACATTCAATAGCTTTGCGTTGATACCATATATATATAGGAAAGTTAAATGAACTCAAATGCAAGGTTTTCAAAACTGTTGGTAAACGTCATGTATATCAAATGTATTATTGAAACTATGCAAATGTTTTTATATATTAAGAAATTTTAAGTTCGCTTAAACTACGCATATATCAACCAAATATTAAGGATGATTCTACTCTAAACTTGCAGGTACAGAGTCGTTTCTTTTACAAGAAAATCCACACTTATTCACTTAAAAGGGATTGTAGACGTATTCAAAAGATTTTGTAAGCTAGTTGGAAACATTAATAGAATATATATTAATCATTTTGGTATCAATTATTTGCATAATTGTGTAGGGAATTAGGGAATTTGAGTGAATCAGTTAAAACGTATTGCTTGTTTCTGATTGCAATGAATTGCAATTTTTTTTATATGTAAGAAAGTGTATTTCTTTGGCATAAAAAAAACAACTGTCCGTAAATCTAATGATCTCGAGCTTACATTTACTATGCTAAAAGCATTTTCTTTTCATATTATTATGTTAACAAAATGAAGGGAAAAAAAGAATTTGAGCTTTGTATCCAGCTTAAAAAATTGACAAATGACATTCAAAAATGTATTCATCTTTAGAAATAACTAGATAATTCATCTACCTCATGATTATATGAAACATCATAATTTGATGTAATGCATGGTTGGTATAATGTAAAATTTAAAGTTTGAATATCGTTCCTGATTTAAACAATGTTCGATGAAGAAGCATACATTTTATTTCATGTCCCTTACATCATGATAAAAAAAATATATATACACTTAACGCTCTGTGAAATCAGATACAGACAAATCTGTTACTCAACCTTTGTAGGCGCATTTAAATCTGATTGAGTTATGCGCAGCAGCTACGCATTTTATTAAAAAAAGTTTACAATTAAATATTCTGTACATGTACATAATTTAAACACCAAAGTAACTAGCCTTGCAGTCGCAATCTGTCGTTAGGTTCTAAGCCACTATGTGGTTTTGTGATGACTACAATTTTATGAAAATAAACAGGAAATAAGTCAATTATCAATTTTGTTTTATTTACATAAGATGGAAATATTTTTTTCTATCGCGAAATGATTTCATTACTTTTGTTTATCTTTGGAGAATGAATATGTGCATTATAAAGTACATGCACATTATTTTATTACTGTCATACAACTGATGAGCATTGACAAGTGACAGATGTTCGTTTCTAATAGAATCTTTTTTTTTTTGCTTTGTATACATAATAAGTCCCTTCACTCCTGCATATGTTTAATTATTGAACAAAACCGATACAAATATCATCGTTACATTGTCGATTTCTAAATTTATTCGATTATTTCCACAAATAATAAATATTTGTTATTTACACTCATTAGAATGCTGCAGTTTTATTTCCTCTTTCTTAAAAAAAAAATCATGTTAATTAATCTAATCATTCCTGGCATAGAAAGGAACTGATTACAAGTGCGTCGTTGTAGAGAATTTTCTACATTGAATTTAGAAGAAATAAACATAACTGTAGTCTTTTGAATATAAAAAGGAAAACGTTTTAATTTTTTTTTTACCAAGACCTCCTTAATCATGGATAAAGTTTGCGCCAAATATTGAGTGCATATTTGCTAAGAATTTTAGGGACACATAGTACTTTTGTTATTGTTGTTACAATTGTAAAGAAGTCCATATAAGCCATTTTAAGGCACTAAAGCATAAAGGATATATGATATATTGATCGCGAAAAACCAAACCATAAGTCTTCGGGGATCTATAGTAGAAGGGCTTATTAAACGTTTTGTTTTACTTGTAATCGCGTTTTCTGTAAACACTGAACAAATTTCTGTATGCACGAAAAGCAATCTTTAAAAACAGTAGGTAAAACTGTAGAGAAAATACAGAAGCGTCATTCCTTCTATAAAAAAACCATGCGCTTTAAAACAGACAATCTCTTCTGATGAAAGTCAAAACAAATGTCAAAACTTGTCAAAGCGAATTTTTTATGTATGAACCAGAATTGTTAGAAATGTCAGAGCGAAAGATCTTATTGACAATGCATTATAAGGCTTTGATTTAAAACACAGGTGTTTGAAATAGACAAAAGCATTAGGTGACAAACACACCATGTCGGCTTACAAAAAATTCCTTGAGGAACTTTCGACCATCAAACCGTTCAGATGAGTCTTGGTCCTATTCCTTAACAGATCGACTTCTCACTGAGAAGGCTTCAATTTCGGGTCATTCAATTTATCTTGATCATCCTGTCTTTGGTTTTGTTGATAAAATGTTTGGAAACGTTGGGTACTTGTTTCTTTGATTTCAAACAAAGTCTTTAGAATATCCAATATTTGTTTCCCGTTTTCTCTCCTCTACAGGTCAGTTTTTAACTTCTTATTTCCTTGATACAGTCAGATGGTCCATGATGAAATCTACAAAATCATCTTTCGATTTAGTTGACTGTATGTGTTCTCTCATATCGGAAATCCAATTGTAGACATCTGAGTCTCCATCTTTGACAGGTAAATTTCCGGTCTGATTTTGCATATACAACTAGCACTTGGGATCCTTTAGGCTCTTTGTTCTTGATTTGATTCTGTAACTTCTTTATCTCTTCCTCCATTATGACTCGTTAAAGTTGTCCAGAGATGATAAAACTCTGTCTGTTGAACTTTATATTGTTGAGAACACTACTCACACTGAACTGATATCACTATTAACTCACTGTTTACAATGTGCATGGTTAACTTGTATCTTAGCTGTCTTCCTTCTGGAAGTCTTCCTAGGGAAACCGAACGGAATCTTAACGGCAACGCCAAATGTAACACTAACAATATTGTGTTGAGGTTCTTTATTTCCAATAATTGGTATCAGCATATATATACACATAAACGAAGACAGTTCCTAAAAATAAAAATAAAATAATTTGTTTATCACACTTGTAATATACAATGTAAATACATGTACTCCCAATACTCTTTATTACTCATTTAAGTACAGTAGTATCCCCTATCCTTTGTCTAATACATGTAAATACATGTTTATCAATTTCTCATTAAAAAACTTAATAAAATTACATATTTCAATAGATAATAGAATTTGTTCACACATACAACTACAAAATAATAATATCTCTCTCTCTCTCTCTCTCTCTCTCTCTCTCTCTCTCTCTCTCTCTCTCTCTCTCTCTCTCTCTGTTGCCAGCAATACCCTGCTAAACTGGTTTAGTTGTGACCTGGTGTGGTGGAAAACACTATATAAGGCATTAAACAAAAACATTGCATAGAACAACATAGAATATACACGAATGAAATGTCACACATCTTGGACTGTGATGGATTAACCAAAACTGTGTATCTGTTAAAGGGAGATAGTCAGTTTCTGTCTCACCTTTTATAACACAATTAAGAAGTACACATTGTATACGGAGTTATAATAATAACACTGATGGTATATTAGACGGATCAATCATCAACAACAATATGAGAGTGTACAAATGTTTTTCGAGACAGGACGCCTTGACAGGTAAGTTTGATTGTCTGTCAGTATTAGAAACAGAGAAACACTTACGGTTTAAGTTAAAGAGACCACTTACCATTTTCCCCGTCCCTTAAGATTTGGAAGCCTCTAAAAAAGGCATATATGGAACGGTACGAGTTCTTTAGTAGGACTTTTTAAATAAATCGTACCCGGATACTAATATGCTTTATATAGGGAAACGCATATATAATCAAGTAAACAAGTACTACTGCTTGGCTTACTGATCCGATTTTTCTTTCTTTCGAATATTCATGAAGAACATAAATATATCAAATCAAACTTGTAGCAAAACAAATTACATGAGTATTTTTTTTTTGTTTTAGATGATTCAATTCAAAGGTAAATTGTTAGGCCGTATATACATGTATCACTGACGCAACAAAAATTCACAAGAATAGAATTCCAGGGTCCCCCGCCGGTCAAGCAGTATACTAGTATCGAGTCTATCGACCAAGGCTGATTTAGGAACTTGACCAAGGTATTAGTGGTATAAACATTTGGTATAAATTTGATGAAAATCCGTCAAAATTTGTAGGCATGAGAGCGCTTACAAGGTCAATTTTTTTTGGATAAAACGGAGTCATGATTGTGGTCAAAGTCCCATAACCCCACAAAAAAGTAACGACTAACGTTGATTTTCGAACTTGACCAAGGTAATAGTGGTATAAACATTTGGTATAAATTTAATGAAAATCCGTCAAAATTTGTAGGCATGAGAGCGCTAACAAGGTCAATTTTTGGATAAAATGGAGTCATGATTGTGGTCAAAGTCCCATAACGCCAACAAAAAGTATCGACTAAAGCTGATTTTCGAACTTGACCAAGGTAATAGTGGTATAAACATTTGGTATAAATTTAATGAAAATCTGTCAAAATTTGTAGGCATGAGAGCGCTTACAAGGTCAATTTTTGGATAAAACGAAGTCATTATTGCAGTCAAAGTCCCATAACTCCAAGAAAAAGTATCGACCAAAGCTGATTTTCGAACTTGACCAAGGTAATAGTGGTATAAACATTTGGTATAAATTTAATGAAAATCCGTCAAAATTTGTAGGCATGAGAGCGCTTACAAAAAAGTGTGACGGACGGACGCACGGACGCACGGACACACGGACCCACGGACACACGGACGGACGGACGCCCGGCATTTCTATGTCCCCGCTCCGCGTTGCGGCGGGGGACAATTAACACCAAACACACACATTTCTATATAATTCATATCTGATGTAAGATAGTTTGTTAGCGCTATATCATATTTTTTTCGCTTATTTATATCAGTTTGTATCTTTCTAAATTATATGCACTTACATTTGTTTCCCAAACAATTACAATTGGAAGTATTATGAATAATGAACGACATAGGTATAAATTTGAATAATTTGTTATATTTGAATGGTTTACACACATGATTAGCTACTCAGTATGTTAAAAATATATGTTTTAAAACTTACAAAAATCGATCTCTTATGATTATAATTTTGATTTTCGACATTGCGTTTCGTTTAAACATATGCGTTTAAATTTATTTGAATTGTAACGTCAAGTCTCTGACGCTGATTTTATCGTACCTATTGTTGCTCAGGTGAGCGATGTGGCCCATCTGTTTAATTGTTATATATACATGTACAACTGTATTTAAATAACTTAACTACAGTAACTATTCTTTGATGTATGGGGATATAGTCTATTGTACGTGCCAATATTAAGACTCACCCATTTCTTTTTATTCATTAGAAGATAATGTTTACAAAGTAGAACAAATTTCGCTGTTATTCAGTCGAAAGTTTCTGTTGGAAATGCCTCAATAATTACAATAACAAACGATTTAAATTGTTGACTAATCAGAAAATGTCAAGTCGTGCCACTCTTGTTTAAAATTAAGTAAAAATCCTGGTATTTTTTTTTAGAACTCACACTTTAAAAGGAAGTCGCTGACATATGTTACAGGATCTCATCCTTCAACTTCATTTTATTTCAAGTAATGAAACGTGTTACACTTTAAGGTAGAACGAACTGCAAATTAATCAAATTTAAAAAAACAAACCCGGTTAATTATCATGAATGTGATGTATTTTGATTAATTTGAAAATCCGTTTTTAATCCGAAATGCCTGTAATGTGTTAATGATCATGACTGATTAGATTTTTTCTATAAATATAGCTGATTTAGCCCTTATATTATATATGTTTAGCAAACAGCAATATGTGGAAGATTTTTGTTTTCGTCGCTTTATTTTTGGTCGTCATTAAAGGTAAGTCCGTTCAAATATTTTAAATATTTTTGTTACATATCGTTTAAAACAATCATACCTAAAATTCAAATTAAACAAATTGACATCAAGCAATTAAAATTATTAATCTTTCCAAAAACACTTCATTATCGACAGTAATTTTAAAGTTAAAGTTTCTAATAAACTTTTGAACGAATTTATTGAACATTTTTTAAAGAAATTCTGCATAAGAATCACAAAAACGCTTTTTTAAATGACGCTTGATAAAGATTGTACAAGAAAAAAATTCAATGAGATTTCGTCTGCTAATCATTTCGAGTTTTCTCGGTAAGGTCAAACGTCTCACAGTTCTTGAAAAGAACATAAACCTTTGTTGACTTTTTATTGTACAACAGCTTGTTGATTAAATAAACTATCCAACAATTGATTAATTTGAAGAAAAAAAAAATTACTTTTCCGGTGATTATTTTTAGCGACTTGTCAACACTCATACGTCAAAGCTACTTTTAGCAAAGCACGTCAGTATATTAAACAGTTGGCATAATACAATTGTGTTGTGTTGTGCATGTACTATGCCTAATCAGTAGTCAGGGTTTGATACATAGTGCACTCGCCTCCGGCTCGTGCACTGTGTCAAATCCTGACTACTATTTAGGCATAGTACATGCACAACACAACACTATTATATAAACAAGGGGCTACTACTATGTGGTTCAACCTATTTAATCTGGTATTTAAAGAAAGAAACACATGTTTAACGCATACGCAATCCCCCATCCCCCCAGTTTCCTACGGAAGATAAAAAATTATATGATATAGGATGGATGACCATCTTTAAGTTCTCCTTAAAGGTAGCTTAAAGATGCTTAAAGGTAGCTTAAAGACGATCTTTAAGCAACCTTTAAGCTATATGTGTTGCTTAAAGATGGCTTAAAGAAAGCGTAAAGATGGCTTAAAGGCAGCTTAAAGACTATCTTTAAGCTACCTTTAAGCCACCTTTAAGGACAACTTATAGGTCCTTAATGTCCAAACTTCTTTAAGCAACCTTTAAGCTACCTTTAAGCCACCTTTAAAGGTCATATGAAACGATTTTTAACACTATGATTTTCTTTCATGAATATAAAGCTTGGTATAAACAAATGTTAAAATACATGATGTAAGATTTGTTTGCCTTTGCATTTCTGAGAAATAACCGTGAAAACTGAGAACCTGAAAAAATTCTTGCCCGCTTATCGTTCTTGATTTTGTGGATTTATGACGTCACAAAGACCCACCGATGTAAACAATGCATTAAAACTAGTGTAATTTTACAGTAGTTTATCGATTAAATTTTAGTAATTTTTGCATATATGAACGTGTCTTTCTTTTCAAATGAGATCATTAGATTTCGTAGTAGCCTACATATGACTTAGTTTTAATTGGTCGTTAATGAATAAATCTAATATCAGCTTCTCACAAGAGTAAAAGAGTGGAAATTTAACGAAAGAAATGCTCCAACATTTACAGCTGATTAATGAATTATCCTTATCCTTTTGAAATAAAAACATCATTTTCTTCTTCGGTACGTATAATGATTGAGCTACATTTAAAGGGAATTAAAGCATTTAAATTGATTTGATTTAATTTGTCACATAAAAAAGTATATAAGGCAGGCCAATGAAAATGTTTGAGGCATTGTGTACATAGTTTGTATTTAAGAGCTGCTATAAAATGCCGCAAAATTATTCTTAAATTTTATTTCGAATTATATAAATTTCTGACTTATTGATATATACATGTAGCAATATCTTTAGAAAATACTTTGTGTACACGTGTATTAACGTTTTATTAAATTAGATCGCGGAAATATGGCATTTAAGGATTTAGAAATGTATCGGTAAAATAAATCGGTTGTTTGATAAAAATAGTTGTGAACGAATGTGAAGATAATCAACAGATTTTATTAAGAACAAGCATCAATAATGATAAAAAAAAAAGAAAGAAAACATTGCGGAAGAAAGTGAGATAAAAGGGATCTGTGAGTAAACACCGCACATACACGTTTTAAAATCAAAACACCGCACATTCAAGTACACGTTTAAAAAGCAAAACATTTGAAGAAATTTCTCTTAGACTAAAAATAATTAAGTGGTAACATATTTGTGAATTTGAAAGTGAAACAAACAATATAATCGTGAAGCGAATGAGGCACAATGAGTCCTACAAGTTGTTTAGAAAAAAAATCTTAATGAATTGCATGAACGTGCAAATGGGAAAAAACGATCAGACTTATTTTTGAATTTGTCAATTTCATTAAAAAGATCAAAATAAAACATATAAATATGCTTATATCAAAATTATATTATACTTGCATGTGGATCTATGAAGAAAATCATTTATTCTCCGTGCAGTCTCGAAACTGAATATCATTATGTACACGCTATTACATGTAAATAAAAACGCACACGATTTCATTTCTTGAGAGAAAAAATACTGACGTGGTTGATTATTGTATAATTATACAAGTTTTTATATGAAATAGTATTTTTTTTTCTTTTAAAATGCTGCAAAATGACATGGATATTTGTATTCACAACATAGCTTTATAAGGCGATTGGGTCTTACTGACGTCATAAGCAAGGGAGGTAAGCCGCGTAAGTCAATGTTCCTTTTCCCGATTAAGCAATTTTGATCGACTGTGGCGCTCACATTTTGCATAAAATATCCAAAAAATAATGTCAGTCTTATTAAATAGGCACTTATGAACTCATTCCCGTATATAACTCAATATGGTCAGGATATCGTTTCATATGACCTTTAAGCATTTAAGCGTGTACGTCTACGGGTACGTGTGAAGCTACAAGTCTGTTTACACGTACACATACTAAAATTTGGTTATATGTAGGTGTACGCGTACGTGTAAAATAATTAGATTCATCGTTTTGAACATGTTCAGTTAACTCTTATTGTTTATGAAATAATTCTATGACTTTGATGAAACCAAAAGCATAGTTGTCCTAAATTTATCGTCTGCTTTACATTACACAACATCTTATGTACACTTAGTCTATATTCTTATCAAAAAATGCTAGAAGTTTTCATCTACGTGTACTTTTTGTCCTATACGTTTTGTACAACTTGTAGAATTACGCGATATACGGAAAATGTGACGTAATACACATAAAATTAGGGGATTCCCTTAATTACACGTACTCGTACATGAACACGTTGAAATGCTTAACCTCTCATTAGAGGGATCTTCCAACTCAAGATATATCTCACATTCATTTTAAGTACCACATACTCAATATCATTGTTGAAGGGATAGCAAGATAGGGGCTCCTTTTCAGAAGACATTTTTATCTTGTATATTTTATATAATAAAAAATGTTTGATATCATTCCACCTTCCATAAACTAAGATTTGGTATTGATATCAATTGATATGACGTTGGATATTTAAAAAGGATCTCTTCAACTTGTTGTAAGGTGATACATGTGAGTTCTTCTATCCTAATTTCGAAAAGCGACCCGTGAATTGGGTTTTTATAATTAAAAATGTTTCTGAAAACCCAATTTGTTTCAACTATTTATTCGCAGGTTTATTATATTTTTTCTATGTAAAAAAAAAAATTAAGTGAATTGCAATTTCTTCATAAGACTGAAATTGGCAACGAATCCAATCTTGAAATACTGTTATTTTTCCATTGAACATATCATGGGGATTTATTTGTCCAACTTATATTAATGTACGTGTATTATGGCAAACGTATGCTTATGTACATATACTTGCCATATATATTGCAATCTTATCTAATGTACATGAATTTCCCATACATTTTTATGAAGGACCTAGTTGTTGTTGAAACAGCTATATTTATTTCAGGTGAAAACAATAGTCTGTACATGTAGCAATTTTCACAATCAAGAAGTACAGATACAACATCAACACGCGAAACCATCGACTTGTTCTCTAATGGACACTACAACATTCGTTCCCAAACAGATTTCCTTGCGACAGCTGCGAAGTCGGTGTGTAAAAATATGATAAGGGTACAGGACAAATTGGCAATGTACTTTAATTGTTTACTAAGCAACCAATCAATTGGCTCGGTTCAGTGGAGTCATGTGATCTGAACGTCCCTGGAAGCCCAACCATTCGCAAATATTTTAAGTACGTCGACCCTTACTATACGAGGAGCGAAAAGGGCATGTACTATGCCGTTTTGAATTATCCTGCGATGGAGGCAGATAACATTACATTAGAGGGATTTGGTTCCGTCATGTATGTGGTAAAACCTAATGACTCAGCTATAGCTGCCAGTTACTATTGGTATTTTGATATCTAAATACGCAAAAGATCTTAGTTTGTTTTGGTGAAAATGAACCTTTATTCAAAATAACTGTAATGTTATTTTAATATCTTAATAAAAGTTCTTTAATTTGGTTGTTTGATGAAATTTTTTTTTATTTCAATGTTACTATAAATTGCATTTTGATATCTAAATACATAAAATACCTTTCTTTGTTTGATAAAAATGAGTATATTCTAAAAAAAAAATTAAGAGTAAATGTTTACAATAATAAGCATAGTTTGTCATTGAAAGATGCATAAGAACCTTCAGAAAATTAATTCATTTATGAGAGTTATATAAATATGAATCAAACGAACAATATTGAAAATTAAAACGTGTGTCGTGCATTAAGATTAAGAATGCGAATCTAACTTGACTGTGTCTCCTAGAAACACTGCTGCACTCTGTCTTGGGATGACAAGACGACGTATGCATTTGATTTTTCGCTCTAATAATTATCAAAAAGGTGTTTTTTTTTGTTTTTTTTTAAAGATGTTTATTACTGACTAAAAATGTTTTTTTAAACGCAGACACCGTTTTTGTGATATAAACATTTTCCCTTACTACAATTATTTAGTACCTAAATTTCATCACTATGGTTCATAGTTAAAATAAATGTCTTTTCTTCAAGAAAATATTTTCATAACTCATCTAGGGATTAAAGGATCATGGACACGGTTTTGGAAAAAATTCAAAAACTTGCTTTCATGATTTTTTAAAATGATTTTTTGTGAGTTTTATTTTTTAAGATACGAATCTGTATTCAACGATTTTATGTATAAACAGGTTGCTGGAATAATATTTACAAAGAGGTGCTAGACTAGTGCAATTTTTTGGTAAAGAATACCATTATATCATAGAATGTAGATTTTTTTTCCAACTAAAGAATCGTGTTTTTATTCAAAACCTATGTGTATCATTCATAAATCAAACGAGCTGATGTACCAGCAGCGAAGATCGTGATATACTTTTACAAAAAAAAGCTATAAACGGTGTAATATTTAATCAGTATACGCTTTTTTGCACTTATACCACTATTTTAATATAGTTCAGGAGTGATATTTTCGGATTTGTCATGCTACAATATTCGCGGAAGCTTGAATATTTGCAGAATAGTAACACTTTTTTTTTTTGAAAAAGTTATAATTTTATGTGGATATACGTATAGCGCTGGTCAATGTAGAAATGCTAAAACATTCCAATATAAATTAATAATAATTATTAATAATTATACCGCTTATATTTATCTATTATATTATTATACTTTATGTTAAATACTGAAATCTGATTGGTTGAGACACAGTTGACAATCCGTTGTATTACCCTCAGCGTTAGCAACACACTTAGCAAGGGGTAACACAACGAATTATTATGTGCGCGTAAATTAGCGCGTAATTGGTAGAATCCATGTCATTTCTAAGTAGTAAAAAAGTATCTCATGTTAAGACATTCAGTATAATACCGTAATATTAATAGTGCCTGTTTGGGAGGATAACGGTTGAAATTGACACCCCTCGAAAACCATTGTCAACCTAATGGTTTCCTCTGTGTGTCAATTTCAACTGTTACCCTCCCAAACTCATCTGGCACTATTTATATAATGACAACTTTGAATTTGCCAGCACTGTAGATGCATATTAATGCATTGTCAAATACCTGTAAATTGTATATGTGACACTTTTAAATAGTCATGAATGTATTCACTTAATATTAGTTCATTGTGGTATCATTGGGGTTCGTTGTGGTTCCTTGCGATTCATTGTAGTTAAAAAACGTCCCCACAATTGTTTAACGAAATCTGTGTATACAGTTGTTGAGGATCTACAGTGTAACATATGATAATGCTTTTGTAACATGCAAGCTAAAAACAGAAGACATAAAAAAAAACATCGCCAGTATATATTTTGTTTTTAATTTCGAACACACGCGAGAACATACAGCATACAATTGTATGCCTCCATAGGTTATAGTAGTCAAATAAGGTGTCAAGTAGTTATACTAGGAAACTTCTTATTATATTGTACCTCCTCATCCAAATCAATATTATCTTCCTTATTTAAGAGTCTTCTACATTTCCGAGAAGATTTGAATGTTGATTTGCGAGAAATGTGTGTAGTCTTTTGAAACAAATGCTTGTTTTTTAATATGTTGTGAAAATTACCACTACCAGCTAAAACATGTTCTGCTTTTTGGCTAAATCCAGGAACGAAGTCTACATAATTTAGCACCATCCACATCTGAAGAACAGCTGACATATTGAACTTCAAATCGCTGTCATCCCACCATGAACAACATTGGTGACTACTGCTAAGCAAAATGTCATTCATGTAATCGTACATCACTATGTAATACTTAGAAGGAGTCAGTACCAAAGATGGAATTAAAGTTGACACAGGTTGAACACAACTATCATTCATAGCATTCCCTCGATGAAATGCAAAGGTAATGGCTTGGCTAAAGATCTGTTCAGCACACTTGTCAAAATGCATGTCTTCAGATTCAAAGTCACACTTTTCTGTTGAGTTTTCATTGTTCTGCTTAACATTTCTTTCTTGACCAAGACCATCATCATCATCATTTGGGAATTCTCCATAAACCATAATGGGTATGTAGTCTGGTGGGTCCTCTGGGATCAAAACTATGCCTGGGTGTCCATACCATAGCTCCTCATGTCCTACAATTGAATTAAAAGATCCACAGGATAAAACATTGCCACTCTGTCAACTGAAATGTGACTTAAATGTTACTGAATGGTAACTTAATTACACCTGTCCAGACCATTCAGGTAATGCCTTATGTAGAAAGGAAACACACTTTTAGGGTAATGATATTGGTGCATTGAAATACTGAACTAGGCAAACTGTAGCTTAAAGTAGATCCAGTGTTCTGTGATGTCACACTTTTTTGTAAAACTTCGAATTCTTTAAAAATTGTGCAAGATAGTTTTATTTATTTTATGTGAATTTTATCACATGGATGTAATTAGAATTACTGGTAGGTTCAAGATATTTTTGCACTTAATTTTATCCTAAATTTCCAGATTTTTATATATCTTATCTATGCAAAGGGGAAATAACTCTTTTTCTGACTTTTCTCTCAGTTGTATGTCTAAATGCTATTTTTTTTCTTATTTCAACGATTAATTTTAAAAAGTTTTTGTAATTTTAGTTTTCTGATAATGTTGACGTTAAAATTAAACAAGAAAAACAAATTTCTGCCTACAAGATTTTACTTTTAACAAAAAAAAATACGGTTTTCTAATGCTAAAATATGCTTCAGTTTATGTTTATCTGGCATCTAAAAAAGTGTGATGACATGTATATTTTTTCAAACAATTGATGACATTTAAGTCTATTAAGTCGAAATCAGTTCGGTTTTTCAACTTTCCTCAGAGAATTTTACGAGTAGGGAGCTACCTTAAAGCTTAAAAAAAGATTTATTTTCCTATGTTTACATGCATTTCATTATGAATATTGTTTGTACAGCTTAGTACATGCATTTATCAAGATCATAAACTCAAGAAAAAAAAGTGATTAAAGGGGTGGGAAGGGGGCTATGAAACATATTAGATGCCAAACTAGAAAGACCTGGTGGCTGAGCAAAATGGTTCAACAAATCTTACAGAATTTCATGTAAGGAATTTGGAGGCTGTGATCAGTAAAATGAACATAGAAACCAGCTAGTTGTTCATAACTGAATCTTATTAAAACTCATAGGACTGTCAACGTGCCTTGTTTCCACTTCATTAGTTAAGAAGAACAAAAATAAACCGAATTGAAAACTTCCAACAATGATTTTTTTTTCATAAATGGCAGGGGGTGTCCCTGCGCGGGCATGTTAAGGCTTCCCGATGGATTTGTCAGCGATATGTAGAAAGTCACTTGCCTGTACTTCACACAATATGACGTCATAATTAACTTTGACGTCACAATCTGCATTCCTGTCGATAGTTCTCAGGGAATGTATCTTAACGTTAAAAGTGAATTATATCAAACCAGTATAATACCACAAGTTTCCATTACATAGATGCTGCCGTTAATGATATACGTACAGAATTCATTCATATTAAAAACCAGTATCAAATAATCTGCAGTTTGAAAGCTTCGTTTTAAGAAAAAGACTATTTATAAACTAGTGGTTTGGAGATTTTCCCTGCTACATGTAAACAACTGAATGAAGAAATTTTAATGCATGTAAAAACCAGCTTGGCGCAGGTGAAAGATCAACACAGTTTTAAAATATATTACGTAAAATTGGTAGAGAATATAGGTACCAATGTGAATCGTGCTTGGGAAACCTACGGATTTACCCCATTTTTTTGTAAATAGCTTTTGCATGTTTAGTAAAAATGTGGAATGTTTTAACAAGATCTTCCATAAACAAAATATATACATGTATTTCTTTCCCAAGCAATAACTTCAAAGTATATGACTTAACAAAGGATTTTTCTTAAAAATATGTATAATTTAATGTCATTAATCACCTGCGCCGATGCGATTTAAATAGATCATTTGCAATATAGGATTCGCCCGTTACGTGATTACAAAGTACATATGACGTCATAAAAATGCATCAAATAAAATGTTTAACATCGATGTCAATAAATGTATTAACATAAATTTTAAGAAATACCCCCGGTCAAAGTATTTTTGCGATGATTCAAATAATATCGTTTTCCAGCCGTATTTTAGCGTCGGGATGCTGCGTGCTATCAAAATGTATAAACAAAAGGCCCATGGGCCACATCGCTCAAAAATATGTGGACAATGTGGTATAGTTACAGTATGATCCAGTCCCAGATGATTTTATAGTCATATCACATGTTGAGTATTGCAGTTCTCAAGCAGATCCTAAACAATTGTTTATATATGGGATATAAACGTACATCAAACTCTGAACCCCTTGTGAGGCCCAAGAGGCGTCCAGGGGCTAAAGTCTAAACAATTTTAAAGAACCAGCAATATGTCAAAATGCTTGCATATAAGTAAAACCATACATGAAAACATTTCACTTTTTGTGAATGATTAAAAGGTTTTACTTTGTACAACTAAATCCCCAATGTGGCCCCACCCTACTCCTCAAACTTTTGATTTTAGCGAATTAGAATCCAAGCTATCTGAAGTTGCTTTCACTTAAGTTACAGCTTTTCTAGGCAAATGTTTTTTTTAGAAGATCCTACCCCTTGGAGTCATGATTTTCACAACTTTGCATCTACACTACCTGTGGATGCTTCCACACATGGGTCAGCTTTCCTGACTGATTGGTTTCTGAGAAAAAGATTTTTAAGGAAGAAGAAGGAAGAAAAGGAAGAGGAAGAAGAAGATTTTTAAAGATTTACTCTATATATTCCTATGTTAAATTTGACCCCCAATTGTGGCCCCACCCTACCCCCGAGAGTCTTACACAACTTTGAATCTAAACTACCTGAGGATGCTTCCACATAAGGTTCAGCTATCCTGGTTGATTAGTTTCTGAGAAGAAGATTTTTAAAGATTTACTCTATATCTACCTATGTAAAAATTCCACCCCCCACCCCCCCTTGTGGCCTCACACTACCCCCGGGAGGCACAATTTTTAACAACTTTAAATCTACACTACTTAGGGTTGTCTCCACATAAGTTTCAGCTTCATGGCTGATTTGTTTCTGTGAAAAAAGATTTTTAAGGATTTCTTCTATACATTCCATTGTAAAATTTGACCCCAAATTGTGGGCCTGCCCTACCCCTGGGAGTCATCATTTTCACAACTTTGAATCTACACTAATTGAGGGTGTCACCACACAAGTTTCAGCTGTCCTGGCTGATTGGTTTCTGAGAAAAAGATTTTCAAGGATTTACTCTATATATTACCTATCAGCTTCATTAATTGGAAATGGTTTAAATGTTTTGAGATCACCCATGTACCTTTTATCTTAAGGTTATCTCACATAATATTATTCAAATGTTACAAACTTAACTTACCTAAACCTGTCTCTCCATATGGAATATGTTCCATACACTGGATTGGATTTAGACATGGACATTGTGATGGTTGCTTTTGGTAGGTATTGCTGATGAGGTATTTATTTCCATACACTAAGCATGACAACAGATGGGTGCTCAACAGTGCTGCTATTTCTCCTTCCTTTTTACCATCAAATGCATTTCTCTGTGAGCTTTTCAAGCTACTTTCATGGAATGCTGGAAGTAAACAGGATACATTTATAAGAAAAACAGTGACCACAAAATATATGATGTCTGAAGATAGAGGCCATAGTATATTTAAGATGGTATGGGACATCTGTCGATATTAATGTGGATTAAAGTACTATATAATTGAAAAATTTTCACTGTTTTAGAATTTTCAAATTTTACAATATTTCACCAAAAAATAGCTTTTAAAAATATTTGAAAAGGTAAAAATTGTAAAACCCCCAGCGGGATTTGAACTCATGACTTACAGGTTCGTAGTAAACCCTCTAACCCACTGCGCTACAGAGTTTGGTGACCATTTTTGGATAGAAACTACTTTTGTTTTCCCTTGGACTGAAACGTCACATTTTCATTGGTTTAAACATAGCACGTGATTGCCTCATATATCTCTAATTATTTGTTCTGTGAGAAATAATATTGGGCAATATGGCCGTCATTGGTCGACGCTTCGCTTACTCATTTCGACATTTCATAGTATTTTATACATAAACTGCATGCTGTAAGTTCTTAAAGTATTTGGAGTTGTTGCCCTTTGAAATTCTTTAAAATTTGAGTAGTTGCCCTTAGAATATTGACGTCACATTGTTTTGTCTGGAGCAGAACAAAATGGCAGCGTCGAAATTTGCTCAAATCTCTGCAGAGGAAAGGGAGAAAACATTTGAAATTGAATAGCAACAAAACATTGTAAGTAAACATGGGTAAAGCAAAGATTTTGAAAGAGTATTTGAAAGGTGAGATGAAAATTTTGATGAGTTTAAATGAGTTACATTGGAAGAGATGTAAGGCATCTTGTACATGGCTTTGCGTAGATCATCGCTATTTGTGAATAAATATGTCGCTTGATAGTCCTCGAGAAAACAAAACACTTATTAGGTTAGTTACTGACTCACTACGGAAATATATTGGGTTGATCAATCTCATAGAAGGCTCGGCTTCGCCTCGCCATCTATGAGATTGATCAACCCAATATATTTCCGTAGTGAGTCAGTAACTAACCTAATAAGTAATAATATAATTACACTTTATTTTATTGTTTATTTTGATAAACAATACGTCACAACATGGAAGTGTCCCATACCACCTTAACTGTTGGGGCAGTGAAAATAAAAAACAACAAAGTTCGATGGAACTGAAAACATTTTCAAGGGGCACAACTAAAACAGTTTTTTTCATAATCATGTTTTACTGTCATCTATCTTGCAAAAGTTTGTCAAAAGAATTATAATCCAGACTCACACAACACATCTTAGTAATTGGGTCAGGACTGTTATAATATGGCATTGAAATACATATTTTTAAAACAGAGTTGTTATTTTACATGGTTAAAGGGAGGGAGGTATCCTCTGTAACTTGCACATTTTAATTACTAGGTCTTTCTTAAGGTTGAATGATCCTCTGATAAGAGAGATAACTTCTGTACGAAATTATCTCTTTTTGTTTCTCTTCACTCACTATTATTACGGGCATCAAGGGGGCGGTGCTTGGCCCCAATTTGTTTTGGAAAGTGACATTTAAATTCACATACTGAAAAATTACTTTTGAATGAACTGATCTCCCACTTTTGTCAGAGTGGAAACAATTATAGAAAACTTTTAAAATTACTGGGAAACTAAACACATTTCAAGATTGAACAATGAGGTAGCAACTCTGCCCTCCCCTCACATGTATTGAGTTTTTTTTTTTCAAAACACATTGAAATTCAAAATATTTATATTTAATATAACTTCTTTGAATTTCAATGCACTAGCAGAGCACATGAACAATTATTGTACATTTCTAATGTTTTAAGGTTTAGAATCTTTGGATGGAAATTTTTCATTTCTCTCTTTGTAGTAAGTTCACAGGAGTAAATGTACTGTAATTGTTACTGGAGGAAAAAAAACCATGACTGAGACTATTGCAAACTGTAGGCTTACATGTAGTTTTCATAATTTGATATCAATAACATATTCTAAATGTGTAAAATTTAATAAGGGTTTTCTATCATGAGAGAGCAGATATGGAAAAAAAAAAAATACATAAATAATAAATATACTTGTTTCCTATGAAATCGCGGGTTCTATGGTATCGCAATAATTTCTGTTTATGTACAGTAGGACGCCCTTAAATTGACATTTAACGTCGGGATATTTTTAGACATAGTAAACAGAGGCACGCTGAACATTAGTGGGGTATATAATAGAGAAAACTCACAATGACATTAGTTCTGGAAATATTTCCGTATTAATAGATTTTTCAACAAAATGATTTAACTTCCGCTATATCATAGGGCCCGCTCATAAATCATTTTAGTCTGGTCAAGACTAGCTTGACTTCCCTTAATCTGATTAAAATCTGCTGTTCTGATACACTACTCCTCTCAAACTTCTGAAAAAAACAGATAACAGGTTCTGGTTTACATTTATTATAGCATTTCTAAGACACATGGATCAATTTTACAATGATCTCATCCAGCCTAATTTAAAAGAAAAAGCATTTTTATCCTTAGGAAATTTAGAAACTATGACAAAGTATAATGTGCTGATTGAAAAACTTTGAATCAGTATTTTTAGGCAAAGAAAGATAACTCTTGCTGATTTAAGCAATTTTTGTTACAAAATTTATGTGATACAACAAAGTGCTGTTCTGAACAAAAATGCACTACTTCATTATGTTTTCTAATATGAATTGACAATGTACATATAACTATACATTGTTTTCACATATATTTCATATTTTAATTGTATGCAGTGATATTAAAAAATTTGCTTTTTCTATTCTTTGTGTCTAGACTAGCTAGGCTAATTTTCATAATGTCAATTAGTATTCTCAGTTTTTGAAAAAATCCATACAGTAGTCTGTCCCAAGATATTTAAGCCAAACATTTTCTTTAATTGTTCTATATTTATAAATACCTCTGGGTTCAAATGGTGTTCATTCAAGAGAATAAAAAATCCAAAGATTTCCCCTTTGAAACACCCCCTCTAGCTTGTTAGGTTTCAATACACATCTAAAAATTAAAAGTCAACAGGATTTTTTATGAAGGGACCCAGATGATAATGTTAAAAAATTGTGCGACGTATTCCGAAATACTTCTGAATAGAGAAAAGATGTAAACATTCCCCTGTATAAAATCTGTATTCGTTTCTGTGAATTCTTTCAAGTGAAAAACGATCTAGTCGACTGTCCTCCAGTCTGTCAGTAGACTAAGCAACATCGCACCGAATTCAAATCTAACTCATTTGGCATTTTAAGAAATAATTATTTTTACCCTGTTCTATTTTACTTTGCTCTATTTGATTATTTTTGATAATTCAGTTAAATTCAAATCACTTAATCAATAAATTGTGTAAAACCTGCCTTCGAGTTATAGCTTTATGCATATCTGACTTAGAAGTCAATTTAAGACTATGGTCTTTAGGCTGACCCCCTGTCTTTTGGGTTGGGCCTATACAAGTTAGTCCCCCTTATCCTATGGTGCCCTTCCCCCTTGGTGACAGATGCTTATAAAAAAAAATTGCAATATGTGAATTTAGAATTTCTGGACCCCAATCCTCCCACAATGTAAATTTGAACTTTTTATTAAATTCTGGGTCTGGACCCCCATCCCTCCCCTCTTCTTATTATTAAGTTACTGAAAATATGCCTTGAGCTACATGTATCTGGAGCCGGTTTTCAAACCAGTCTGACCATCACATTCCTCCCCCCCCCTTTAAACGATCATCGCCCTCGCTGATCAACACACCTGGCATGAGTTACTAGTAACCTATCAGCTACAGAGTTTGGCATGGCATCAAATAGTAACAGGATGTGAGAAACAACAACAAACTAAACTGGGATTTTAACAAAGGTCCCCATAATCTCTAGTCTGGTGCTCAACCAACTGGGCTGTCTGGCGCCGGCGTTTGAACCCACAATAACATTAAAACAGTATACTGGCATGCGACCATTTCTTGCCAAGTATCATTTCTGGCCAGTGCATTATTACATCATTTTTCGTGTATTATTTTACGTATCAATAAATTGACATAACAATGCGCTGGCAAGAAATGGTCCTTGGCGAGAATTGGTCGTTTACCAGTACAGTACACAGGTTGTAATCCTGAGTTCAATTAATTTTCACTTACCAAGCTTTTCCAGAAAAATTCTCAGAGCAGTTAATGCATGGAAATGGTCTCTATCATCATTAGAAACACCGTCCAAGTGAAAGTTGTCAAAGAGACCAACATCATTTTTCAGATATTGCTGCAAACAGTCAAATCCTCTTTTGAAAACACTAGAAAATTGCACATGAAATAGAGCATTTTCATTTGGACCCACATAGTCTTCATAATCTACAAATGTGTTGGTAAAACTTCTTCCAAAACCACAATTCGAAATTCGCTGAGGAAATACTTTTAAATCCGTGTAATTTTCTAAAGATGACTGCAAAGTTTTCTTTAAATCCACGTGCACATGTCTGAATGATGGATGGTTTGGTTGTAAACATTGGGCCGATCTCAACAATCTTCTTACCGAAAACATGATTGACTACTTACAATACTGAATCGAAAGGCTTTGCATCATTAATTCCAGCAAACATCATTATCTATATGCACTTTAAATCCAATTGTCGGCCTTGCAAATTAAATTACAACAGTTTTAAACAAAGACGAAGTTGAGAGACAGTTTGTTATTTCGATTCCGAGTTGTCGTTCCTTGCACGATTGAATGTCAAATCGACATAAAGTTAATCGACACCCGGTCAAAGCGTCACTTCATTCAGCAGTTCAGTATCGGCATACACGTAGTGCTTTATTGCGAACTTTTTCATGATTCTTTTTTCGATCTTTCTTTTTTTCGAATTTTTATATAAAAATTTCTTCTTTTTTTTTTAAATGACATCCATTATTGTTTCAGTTTCATATAGTACTCTGATTTTAAATATTAAGCAAGGCTTGAAACTAATTCATATGCATGCTTACATATCATAATCATTTAAATGATAATTAATCCCAAGCAGGAAGCATCGCTTTTTTAAAGGGGGAAGGGAGGGGGAGCGGGGGCAGACCTCATGGTGTCCTCGTTATCTTGTGCACCGACCTTAGAGTCTGTCACGTTTTCCTTGTGTATAGTCTGGGTTTCTTTTGTTTGCAGGGTTTCGGTATAAATCCAAGATGGTATTTAAACGACAGAGAAGGTTGAATATATAAAAGCTGTAACAAGAGAAGTGAGAAAATTATCTAGACAGCAAATTGAGTTATGCCCCTTGCATATAATAATATTTGCATTTTAATCGAATGAAACAACGGATAGTATATACACGCCATGGCATTAAATGCAATTTGAAAAGATGTTGACAAGCGAAAATCGGAACATAGTTAACGGTGCTATTAAATAGGAATGAAGAAAGCTAGGAATGTTTTTATTTATAGCTACCTTATATTGTTTAAAGGGAGGTTGGCCTGTACTGTGAGTAAAAAAGTCACCGAATGACGCCGATATATGAGGGCAATGATGCCATACAGCCAGGTAGTCGTCGTGAATATTGCGGACAAAAGTAATTGAAAAACATACAGCTTATTGAACATATAAAAGCAATAACTATAAGTAAATATGTATACATTAACGGGAAAGACAACCTCTACATTCGCCATGTTTACTATACCGGGAATCCCAGAGTATTGTAAACGCGAACCTTGACGAGTAAATAAAGAAAGTGGGCGCTTAAGATGTAGATTCGGCAGGAATCTGGGCGCACAAGAAGGGTGAAAATTTCATTGATTAATTTTGCACATTTTTCGAATTATTACCGTTATTTGGTTTCTGTTGGACGTAGAATGGGTAGAAAAATGTTTGAAATACAAAAGGTTTTGTCATAATATGGGGCTAAATATAGCAACACGGCGGAATTGATGCAAAATCGTACTTATTTACAGCTGTTTTTAAATGATTCTGATGTCTGTGGGTCTTCTCTCCACAAATTTGAAACTTGTAAAGATGACATATTTCAACAATAAAGACGTCGCTTTTTAAAAAAAGATGGAGAGATGACCCAGAGATGAAGAATTATATACTTTTTAAAAATATTTTTGGAGGATAATAAAACAAAGTCCAGAGATATGACAATATTGTCTGGAACACTTACTTTATACCTAATTTCAAAGTCTCGCATGGCTCACTGGTTTCGTTCTGGATTTTGAAGACATTCACGCAGTGTTTTGGGTTCAAGTCCTGCTCGAGACACAAATTATTTTTTTTTCCTTTCCTTTTTAAATGTATGTTGGTATAACATTATGTTGAATTATACTATAATACCGGTATATTTTAATAAGTCGTTATTGATTTCTGCCATATGAACACTATTTTCTGTTCTTATTACTAGTTTGTTATGATATACAGTATAATTCAATTAAAATATATATGCATGTGTATTAAATAAAATAAAATAAAGTTTTATCGGTTTACCCCTCATTTCCCTTTTCAGAAAGCTTGTGAGTTTTATTCAATAGCCAAAATAGACTTGTACTTAAGCTCTCAACATAATATAGTTTGAGTATCAATTTTTGTTCATAGCATTTCGAGGATACTGTATAGACATTTAAACCCCAATTGGTTCGTGTCGATGGTTCCTGCAAAATCACTTTCTTGTGCGCCCAGATTCTTTATGTTCCGTCCCATGCTGTGAAGTATATATTTTATTTAAAGTGATCTGGTTAGACTATCGTTGAGGGGGCATTGTGCTCGAGCACTTCTGTCTCGCCTTGTTAAATGCACCGAATGTTTCACCAAAAAAAAAAAAAAAATATGTTACACATGTTTTTTTTACAAGCGCCTGTTTTAACGCTGCGATTGAATCAGCTACTCGCAGCTGCAGCAAATCTTGCCACCGAGTTTTCGTAATGAAATCTGCCAAGGGTGTATGGGGAGCGGAGTGATAATGTTTGTACTCTATAATGAAACTAAATGAAATGTATATATGAGACTCCTCTTGACAGCTAGGTTTGTGTATGGGCTTTGGTACAAAAATGATCTACAAGGTCTAATTCCCTCTTGTCCCTTTAGAATTCTCAGGAGGAAGATTTTGTATGGGGATGGGAGCTGTTTGAAATAAAACATGAATACTAGCCTCGTATAAATGTATACACATACACACACAACTAAAAGGTATCTTCAAAGTAAACATTTACCGGATTATTATTTTTTATCAGCGTTTGGCACCTATTCAATATCAGGCCTTGTACCATATATTGTTTAACCAGAACCACGGGTTTCAAAGTCCTTTTGAAAGATTTAAGGTAAGGAGGGTATGGCCATCAGTTATTTTGTTTTTACTCCAGAATGAAATTCAATTAAATGCACATATGAAATTCCTCGACAGGTCTTTGTATAGGCTATGGTAATTAAGTAAACGGTAAGTAACGTCGGTTTGCATTTTGTTTTTAGATGAAATGAATCCTTCTGCTACCTATCCACATTGACCCAATGTTTCAAAGGAGGCACTGCAGAAGTTTTCGGTCCGTATTATTGCAACAAATATCCAGATCAAATGAGAGGTGTTTTTTAAGCCTTAAAACATTATTTTTTAATGACTCATAACTGCAGCGGTGTTTGCATACAGATTGAGTAACGCGTTTAAAAGGCATTATTAGTTGTTTTTTTTTAGACAAAAATGACAGAAACAAGAAAAATATGAATTTTCAACATACTTTTCCTTTATCAAACTTTATTTATTATTCATATCTTTTAACATTTAATAAATTTGAATTATATTCTATAGATTTTGTGTGATTTGTACAAAATCAAATCTTGAGAGAGTTATAGACATATAGCATAAAATAATGCAAAGATATAGAAAATGTCTGAATTTTGAAATCCAAATCTTGCGCGAATTTTACCTTTGAGTCCATATTAAAAATTTGACATCACTGACTCACTGTTGTATTTTTTCATAATGATACTAAATACTTATCTAGGCAAACTGGATAAATCTTATAATACTTTGATATTCAAAGAGTTTTTATTCCAAATCAAATTGTAACTATCATAGAAATTGTCGTTTTAAGTGCTTAAAGGTTGCGCAAAATTTTATGCAGTTTTGTACAAACATATTTCGGAAGTCCTCCGTTTAGTGTGACCATTTTGCATAATAAAAAACAATATTTGAAGAAGTCTTATTAATCAATGAAAGATACTTACAACAAATCCTTTTTAGGCTGAAATTGCATTTGAGATGCAATAAGGTCAAATTATATTGGCCATAGTTTAGAGGGATAAACACTGACCCCTCAATATCTTGGTATTTTAAACTATGCTTGATACAAGAACATTTAGAAAAGATATGCCGTAATAGTATGAATGAGTTTAACTCCACGCAAAATGCCAAGGTCATTTAAAACGTAGTGTACTTTCAGGTAATCTAGTGGTGAATTACATGTAGGCTTCAGCAAATTGTCAAAAAGAGGGTCAAGCTCCTTTCATCTTATTCCCCTAACTCCAAACTATAAAATGTTGATGTTCTCGCTTTTAGGGTGGTATAGTTTCCTCCCGGCCGAATACAGGCACTTCGTGTGCGGCCCAGTACTCGATGGACGATCACATGACCCATATAACTCACTTACTTCCTGTAAATCTTAGAATTTGTTAATGTTGGAACAGTAGAAAAAAGTAATCAGTAATCAGTAACAATAATGCAACAAGCTAACATATATGTAACAGTAAAACCTTTTAATTGAAGTGATAGACTCTGACTTCCAGCGCCCCTATTGTTTGATAATTTGATCGGGGATGCCCCTCATTGCTGCCTATGTTGCAGTAATACCACAGTACGAAACGAATGAGACTTACAGGTGAAACTCTAAACGTGGGGAAAGGAATTACAACACAAGGACCAGCAATCCTACCAAAGCTCATATTTAAGGTCTTCCGTTTCCAACGGAAGACCTTGTACTGATTCTGTTGGAAATTCTTCATTATTATTAGGGTCTTCCGTTTCCGACGGAAGACCCTCTTGTTATTCTATTGTTTCTTTTCCATATTATTATTTTATTTTTTATTTTTTTTCTGACTTTTTTCGAACGCTATTTCTCGTGAACTACATGACCGATTTGCATGAAATTTACAGGACACATTGAGCATCAAATATACTTGATATTATAAAATGTCTGGTTGATGACGTCACTTCCAGTTCGAGATTTTGAGGATTTAGTGAATTTTTAAGGACCATTTTGTCCACGTAACTTCTCAAAAACTAATTGCGATAGAAACGTGAAACTTTCAGGGATAGTAGATGAATGTCTGTAGATGATCCTATTTATTTGATATTTTGAAAAATGCGCAAGGCCGCGAAGCTCGCCCGAGCTCAAAAATAGGCACCAATTTTTTCACGAAATTTTCGCACATTTTCGGCCCTAGCTTTTAATGTGTAAATATTTTGTTAAGACATGTAAAGCAAAAGTTGTTCAGATTAACTAGGACTTGCGTTTGATTTCAAGAAAAAGGGGCTGGCCCCTCAAATAAGGGGCCAAAATGGCTCTTAAGTCTTTTTGCAATAACTCATTACTGAAAAATAATTTGTTATCAATTATAGAACCAAAAATGTTCATTGTATATCTTTTTATTTATACAGTACCATGCCTAAGTCATATGTTACGTTATTAGGGGCTTCAAGGGGCCAGAAGTTCAAAACTTTGATCTTTAGTATCTAGAAAAGGAGAAATATTTTGATAAGCATTATAGAACAAAAAATGCTTAGAATAATGTTCTTAACAATATGCTACCTTAATAATTTTTGTTGGTGGCCCCAGTAAGGATTTTAAGGGTCTGCCCCTGAAACACAATTGTTCAGATATCTTTAGAACGGTCAACAATTTCTGAACACTTGTTGAGCAAAATGTGTTTATATTTACAAGACCTTTTATTTGATATCAAGGAATAAGGGCTGGCCCCTCAAAAAAGGGGCCAAAAGGGCTCTAAAGTCTGTTTATAATAGCTCTTTACTGAAAAATAATTTGTTATCAATTATAGAACCAAAAATGTTCATTGTACATCTGTATATCAATACGGTACCATACCTAAGACATATGATACGTAATTAGGGGTTTCAAGGGGCTAGATGTCTTAAAATTTGGTCATTAATATCTAGAAAAGGAGAAATATTTTGAAAAGCCTTGCAGAAGAAAAGTTGCTCAAAATAACGATATGGGATCTTAAAATATTTTTTTGGTGGCCCTGGTAAGGAGTTTAAGGGTCGGCCCCTAAAACACAGTTGTTCGAATATCTCTAGAACGGTTAACAATTCGTGAATACTTGTGTAACAAAATATGTTCATATTTACAAGACCTTTCATTTGATATCAAGAAAAAGGGGCCAGTCCCTCAAATAAGGGGTCAAAAGTGCTACAAAGTCTTTTCATAATATCTTATTTTTTAGCGATAATTAGTTATTAATCATAAAGCAGAAAATAAGAGCTTACTTTTCATAATTTAAAACTGAAATCCGTTCTAAAATCGACCGATGCAATACAAAGATAAAGGGGTTTAAAATTTGATTTTTCCGGAAATTTTGATTCCACATTCTTGGTTAAGAAAATAGTTTTATGTTCAGAGTTAAATTAACTCGTACCTAAAATTATTCAATAATTGTTAAATCGTACTTTAACAGATTCGGATTTGTATTTGCTAAGTCGTTCTTGAAATCCGTAAGGTTTGTTAATTCGTACTTGGTATCATTCGGATTTTGTTAATTCGTACCAAGAATAATTCGATTTTTTTTTGTCTTAGTTTCTTACGTTTGTTGGTTTAAGAACCCTGCTTCTTACAGGAACTTCTAACTTTACTTTCGACATTACCGGAAGACCCAATCGTTGCTTTGCAACGAGCTTTGCTCTAGTTTTTCTTCTTCTTTTTCTTCTAGACGTTTCTTTAAACCTTAATATCTCGCTTGTTTATTATCCGATTTTATTCAAATTTTCAGGGTACATTGGAAATGTCAATAACTCACTATGACTAAAAAGATTTTGTGATCGGTACTTCCGGTTTTGAGTTATTCCCCTTTAAATATGTTTTTAATGGGTCTCGTGTACCTGCAAAGGCTCCGAGATGGTCGGTAGAAAGAAGTTTTAAATTACAAATCTTCAAAGTAGACACCTTGAACGTTGTTCTCTCAGTTTTTTTTGTTTTAATTACCTACGTATACTACTTACAAAATCAAATCGAAATTTATGTTTTAAAAAATGTTAAATTTTGCTCATGTTTTTCCTCCATAACTTTTTAGCCCTAAATATTTCCTAAATACATATTGAACAAAAGTTGTGCAACATACGAAGGGCTTTCATTCGGTATTATGAAAAAGGGGCTGGCCCCTTAAATTAGGTATCTAGATCCCTTAAAATTCTTTACTTTATAACTCTAAAACGGTAAATTTTTCAATAATGGTACCGCTAAGAAAAATGTTGTTTGTGATCTTATTAATCTCATAAAACTGTTTTTGTGTCCAGGTATTGCATAATAAGAGGGTAAAAAGTAATACATGTAGACCAGTACTCATGGCAATCTGGCAAATAAACGGCACCTGCTTGTGCTTAAAAAGTAAAACAAGACGTATAAACGTTGATTCTGACTAGCGAATGCTACACATTATCAGAAGAATGCGTTTACGTGTCCAAGTTTTTTTTTTCCAACACGTTTATGGATATTTGCAAATTTAAAAGTTCATATATGAAAACAAACTTTAAAAAGCATGAAGTGGGATTTAATTTAATCTTTTCATCTCCACCCCTTTTAATATTTGGGCACATGGTATAAATGAAAACTATTGTCATATCATAAATGCAATTGCATTCTAAAGCCATCCTTCCCGTAAGCTTTGTGTGTATGTTTACATAACTCATCCCTTACATGTGGTCGAGGAGGGGCGTGGATCCGCTAATGACACA
This sequence comes from Magallana angulata, assembly GCF_025612915.1. NCBI lineage: Eukaryota > Metazoa > Mollusca > Bivalvia > Ostreida > Ostreidae > Magallana > Magallana angulata. Next base: position 32,528,084 of record NC_069112.1, read on the forward strand.
AATATTTTACATTTTATCTACCATTTTTACGTGTGCAATGACAGGCAATGGCTATGCAATTTTAAAGAAATAGATTTTGTGGTCATCACAAATTCATTTAATCGATTTTTTGTTTGTTTGTTGTTGTTTTTTTTATGATAATAAGTCCGTATGTTACTTCTTTACATGCCATGTTATGAACTGCACCGAACTTAGTGCAGTGATCGATGATCGGTCAGTAAACCAACCACATGTTATAGATAATTCTTAAAATTGTATTGACATAATTTAATATGTTCTATGCTGTAAATTAGAACAGCGTTCAATAAAACGCTCCTCGTAATCAATGAAATTAATATAAATAAGGTTTTCGTGTTATTCACATTACTAGCAACACCTCAGTTTTTAAAAAAGCGCCATCTAGTGAGACTGAGAGGATCAGACTTTCTTTTGCCAGTCTTATGAACTCGTTTTGTAATTTACTTTGAACATGTTGATGCTTTCTCTGTGGTAGCCTATACTTAATTCGAAGAAAGGAGATAGAGAGAATCATCTGTGCGAAGTTGAATATCACCAGCTGTAAGTGTTTTATGAGTAAATGGGTAGCAAATATTGGAACAAAATGTTGCTTTGAGTGTTTTGAGTTTTCACGTTCTGTTTTGTCGGTTACGCATTGTTGATTGTGTGTTTTCCTCGGGCACATATCTTGAAAACTAGGTCGACAATATTAGGTTTACACGTTGTACAATGATGCAGTTAAACTTTTGACTTTTTGTCCGTTTTCCCCGAAAAATTGTAAAATGGCATTGTAACTGTTGTAACCCTTTATTCAGCGATAAACTCGTCCATTACTCGGATAACATACTGCAAAATTTATTTTGTTCTGGTTGAATCTGGGTGTCAATACATTTTTTTAAACTGAAGATGTTTATTGACATTGATTAATATATATATCCTGTTATTTTATAACATATAATGAATATATTCTAACTATGCATTTTTGAAAACGTGAACAGGTCCTGTGCAATCACGAGATTTAGCTAAGTAGCTTGATTTACCTATATGGCTCTTGTTTCCAACCTTAAAAGCCGAGAAAATAAGCAACGCCTTCAAATTTACCTGGTCAGTGTACCCCTGTCAATCAAATGAGTTGAGGGGCCCCAGATTGGATGTTAAAAAATGATTGACACTCGTTTACTTGTCCTGTGTATACCATGTCTAGCGCTTGCGACGATCGTGCAATTAACTTTTGTCGTTTGATGGATACCGTGACCATAAATCGCAATGTCTTTATAATCAAAAGAAACTACTGAGGACAGCGATTAAACTAAATTAAATTTTCTGCTCTTGAGAATTGTGAAAGATATGAATTAAAAAATTACTCGTACTTGGTTTATGTACCACACAAAACGCGCTGATCACCTGCAGTCTTCAAAATCACATGGTGCCGATCATTTATGAGAACTTTCTTTTATTAATAAAGATGTTTGTGAATAATTGAGAATACAGATTTAAATTAAATCAAATATTGGGTCCACGAGTTATAACTTTAGTTATCATATTTCTTTGAGAATTTTCACGAGCCGAAACCGGAAAAGAAAAAGTACTGACAACTCTGGAACATGCGCAGAAGGTAGAATCCTGCACTTTAGCAGCTGTTCGGAGAGGTAATAGAAACGTATATTGTATTAATGTTGCATTAGTATTTGAGTACAGTATGATGATAACATTGCATAAAACATTTAACACCCTGTGTATATAGACATGTAAAATCAAGCGAGTGAGTTTCCCTCGGGGCTTCACATCTATATCGATATAGACTCTACCCTTACATTAACTTACCTGAGGTAAACCACCCGGTTAAAAACCTTTGGCGTAATGGCCTTGAAGTAGGTTTTTTAAGGTACTTTTATGCAATTTTTCTTTTTTTGTCAAACAGACAAAAAGTTTCATGGCAACCTTTATAATATTTGTACTGTATTGTAGCTGACATGAATTTATAAAAAGTTTGGTTGCCATATAAGTTTTAATTACTCCTCAACTGCTACTGGTGTAAATATACAGACCAAGAAAGTTACAGTCAATAGCTTTCCGATTAAGGCATTTATGTTGCACCGACATCTTAATGTATTGACTACACACACTATATATTAATATGTTTGTAAAAAAGAACTAACTACTATCAATAAAACATAAATGATTGTTTTTTTCCTGTGAAAGAATTTCCAATGTATTCACATTATCTTGCACAGATAGAGCAGTGCTGTTTAACTTCTCATGCACATCAAATGCGTGTGTCGTTCCTACTGAATGTATAAGTATAACGTCTTCATTTTTTTCGTAGACCTTGGCTGCAGTACACTAGAGACAGTATATAATTTAAGAGAGTAACAACATAACATTGATTTTATCAGTTTCAACATGAACTCTTTATTTTCAAAAGTCCATGCTGCCCCTGCACGATCCTCTACAGTGTGTGGTTTGCGCATGTTCGATGAATGGTACGACACAGGAAAGTGATGATCGAAGATTTTTGAAATATGTATGCTTGTGTTTTTTTTTCTATTTTGTTTCGTCTTTTGTTGGATATTCCTTACCAGTGCATTGGTTGTCTATTTATGTTCAAAAAACATTTCTTCAAATTTTTACCTCCATTGTAACATGTTCGGGTCAATGAAATACCTGAAAGCATGTAAATATGAATAATGCACTTGGTCTTATATAGGGGTTGTGTAGTGATGAGCAGAACAGAAGAGTTTGACAAATAATATGGTGGTAGTTGAGATAAAAGGGAAATAATGGGCATTTATGAATTCATGTCAGCTTTAATAGAAGCAACCAGAGCAGAACAAGTTGCTGCTTTTTAGCAATTTTAAGGAGAACATGCATTTCTATTGTTTGAGTAACTGTATGACATCTTGTGTGTAATGGGACATGTATAATTGTGATTACTTCACATTGTGCTGAATTATTACCAATCAATCATCATGTTGACCAGATCTGTTCTTCTTTGCACATTCCATTTAAGAGGTAGCTGTTTGGTAACACATAAAAAGTTATACATAGCCTCAAAACATTTAGAACTTTGACTGCATTTGCCCTAAAAAAGCAACATTTTTAAAGCTGCATTTCAGTATCAAATAATTTTTCAAGCTAATTATCTTAGAAAGTTGTAGATTTTCATTCATTTACACTAGCAGAATTGTTCTCCTTTCAAAGTTAGAAATATTCAGAGTAAATTAAAAAAAATTCTGTATGGCTACACAAAAAGAAACCAAAATGTAGCATGGGAATGTGTAGAAAAGTGAACTGTTGGGTGTTGTCCCGCTAATAATTGGGTGAAATCAATCTGCATGTTATGCATAGATTGTAAATAAAACAAACTGAAGAAATATTAGTGAACAAAACATACATGTCTTTAACAAAATTTTGATTGACCAAAATTAAACTTTATGATCTTTATTTATAGCAATGTCAAAGTCATAAAACAACAATACAATCATATCTGCCTTGATGTCAGGGGCAAATTTAATGTGGGGGAATTAACACGATGCCCTTTTATGTAGTTTCTGTTGTAAACATAATTTTGAACATAATTTTTTTCATTGAAATAAAGCTAAATTGACTGAAGTAAATACTGCAATGCCTATTATTATACACATACTTAGCATAACCATCGTATAAGAGCTAACACAAAATTTGATAAAAAATTGCACCAAGCAGCATTAATACTGATTAATTCCTGAATGGTTTTTAGGAGTTTATTTTAATTAACTCTCCTATGCAGTTACTCTGGCAAAGTGAAACAGTGTTTGGACCCATACCAATCATCACCGCTGACAAGACTTAAATCTTGAAAATAACAGATAAATTCGCTGTATTGTATGTTGAACCATTAATTTCCAGGGAAACATATTTATATATACCTTAAAATTAATCAGATTTTACGAACAATTTAGATATTTTTGCAGTCGTATGTATAATTCCTTTGCCAGAGTTCAATTTAGTCTCGTTCAACCAGACGCTTCGCTGTATCCATAAATCTACAACAAACAAAGAGTCTTTCTTGGTAGTCGGAGATTAACGGAAACTGCCGAGCGTCTGGTTAAACAAGACTAGAGTTCAATATTGCTCGGATCCAGACATGTGTTCAATTTTTAGAAATATTTCGATTAATGATACATAGTTTGATGGAATTAATCATATTGGGTTTTCTTTAAATTCTTGTCAGAAAAGTTCGAGAATTCATATTATGAAAATGTGCGTCATCCAAATACATATTAGAAACTACCTGCCATGCAAAATAACATATCGTTGATTTTAGAATTAATAATAATCAATAAAATCAACTCCCGTCAGTACTTTGGTACTTTTTAGATCACCTGAGCCAAAGGCTCAAGTGAACTTTTCTGATCACAATTTGTCCGTTGTCTGTCGTCGTCGCTGTCGTTGTTGTAAACTTTTCACATTTTCATCTTCTTCTCAAAAACCTTTGGGCCAATTTCAACCAAACTTGCCATAAAGTATCCTTATGTGAAGGGGATTCAGGTTTGTTCAAATGAAGAGCCACGCCCTCTTTCAAGGGGAAATAATTAGGAATTAGTGAAAAAGTAATGGTGTATTTTAAAAATCTTCTTCTCTAGAACCAATCGGCCAGAAAAGCTGTAACTTTCTTAGAAGCATCCTCAGGTGGTGTAGATTCAAGTTTGTTCAAATCATGATCCCCGGAGGTACGGTGGGGCCACAATTGGGGGTCGAATTTTTACATAGGAATAAATAGATAAATATCTTTAAAAATCTTCTTCTCTAGAACCAATTGGCCAGAAAAGCTGTAACTTGCGTGGAAGCATCCTCAGGTAGTGTAGATTCAAGTTTGTTCAAATCATGGTACCCGGGGGTACAGTGGGGCCACAATTTGGGGTCGAATTTTTACAAAGGAATGTATAGAGAAATATCTTTAAAAATTTTCTTCTCTAGAACCAATTGGCCAGAAAAGCTGTAACTTGCGTGGAATCATCCTCAGGTAGTGTACAATGGGGCCACAATTGGGGGGTCAAGTTTTTACATAGGAATGTAAAGAGAAATATCTTAGATTTGAAAATCAATTGAGCAGAAAAGCTGTTACTTGAGTGAAAGCGTTCTCAGATAGTGATATATATAGAGAAAAATCTTTAAAATTCAAATAAAAAAGGATGAAACTATAAATAGGGGGGGGGGTCAAATTTTTACATAATAAATTTGATCATTCTCAAAAATATTTAGTATATAGTATTAAAGTTAATGGAGTGATCTGTGTTTGTCATAGTTAGTGATTATTCATTGATTATAATGAAATTAAGATGTTGCATGATCAAAGTTATGCAATTATATTTATCATTCGAAACAAAAAAAGTTTTTAAACTTTCTAAATAAACAAATAGGCTTGTTAATAGTAAGGCCATTCCAAGTTTTTTCTATGTTTAGCGTCCGCGGTCGGATTGGTTTTGAAATGTAAAAAAAACAACAAAAAACACACGACTGTTGTTCATAAAATTAGATCTCTTTTTCATATGTCGGGCTCAGGATCGCATTTTCATATCCGGATCAGAAATCAAACGTAACAACATTCAAAATGAAAATCATATAGTGGGTCTTTGTTATTTTTGTTACAAAATGAAGAAAATACTTCTAAATGTATAACAAATTTTATTTTGTTGAACCTTTAAAGTTGTGGGTTTTTTTTCTAATGTTTGGGGTTTTTTTTCCTGATAGAAAGACAAGTTTTTGAGTTTTAGGTGGACGCTAAACATAGAAAAAACTTTGCAATGGCCTAATGTAGTATTTGGCCAACCAAAATCACTGATAAGCAGTACATGTAAAATGATTTTGGTTTAAATGTAGATGTTGACAACATCTTCAAAGATGGAACAGGAGAAGTGTGTAATACAAGAGAAGCTTTCAATAGTTGTTTTTTTTTTCTTAAATGCCTACAGGGAGAGTTCAGAGTTTCCGAAAACTACCGGTCCTACCGGCAAAACTGATAGAAAATCAAAATGTCCGATAGCATTTCATATATTACTGGTCCGTGTGACCGGTATGTTCCACTTTCACAAGCATGTTTCTACGCTCCGTTTTTGTCTTTTAGTCGTAATCTTCAAAACGCTTTAGGGAGTGTTTAAATTTAAGTTTCTTCTGAGCGCTTATCTTACACTGATATAGAATCATGTCGTGGTCGCTGTCCATCACTTTTCTGTTTGTACGAGGCTAAAAGCTATGTGAGGATTGAGAATAAAGAAAAGTATGAAGATAGGTTAATCCACAACGGCACGACATTGTTGAAATGTAGCGAGGTTAATGGCATGACTTGTTTCATATTATAGAGAAGGGTCAGTCATTGGCGTTTCATGAATCAACTCTCAGTTTTGATTCCATTAATTTTCGATTGTATAAGATCATATGTTTGTTAAGATTTAATGAAAATTAACCAGTCCAGTACAGTAGCTAAAAATCGTGATTTTGTGGCACATACACTACTCAAATATCTGAAATGGAGCAGAATAAAAACAAGGAAAGAATAAAATAAATTGTAAAGAGTCATCAATAGAAACAGAACAGAAATAAGTTAAAGATTGGCACTATTTATTTAGAAACAGAGTAATTACATAACACTGAACAACTACTGTAACATTAATATCTGCTTTATTTGGACTGATAAAATTTGTTTCGAACTGGTAGAACATGCTAAGTCATGACTGATAGAATTTTTTGGTTTTCAGAAACTCTGAGAGTATCTGTCTGCCCCTGGGGATGGGGGATGGGTGGTTTGTTTTAGATAATACCTGAAATAAAACTGTTGCAAACTGGTGGTTGTTTTTTTTTAATTTCAAAAGATATGTAACACTCTAAGACAACTTGATGGTTGTAGACATCTTTAGACAGTCGTTTATTTACAAATTTAGAAAAATACCCAATATTAAAAGGTAAGTTACAAAATAATAGCTAATAGCTAAACAAATCATACCATAAAATTTTACACAGATCTGATGGTTAATTTGTCTACCATCGTGCCTCCTTAATGGAAACAATACAGCATACCTCTTATAAATTTCAAAGTAATTGCAAATAGCATTTCTTCATTTTAAATTAAACCATAGCATGAAATTAAGTGACCCTATCTTATAAATATAATACAATTCGTTTCCGATTAGATTATTAGCTGATAATCAGTAAACTATTTATTGGGGAATTTGTCATTTATGGATTGTTTTACTGGAGACTTTTATATTTATGTCCCTGGTTTCACTGTAATTTCTGAGGTTTCAATTTGATAAGGATTGGATAACAATTATAAGTATACATTACCCTAAATTGTTTAAACTATGGCCCCTGGATGATCATTGGGCCTCACAAGGGGTTCAGAGTTTGATGTAGGTTTACATCCTGTATATAGACAATTGTTAATGGTCTTTCTGATAACTGCAATGCTGAATGTGATATGACTACAAAATCATCCTGTTAGAAAAGGGACTTCATTATAAATATAAGAATATCCAGGGGGAAACAGATTTTTTTTGTATAGGATCTACATGTATTATACCACATTGTCCAGATGTTTTGTTTCATGACTCCACGAAGCTGATTTTATCATGCCTATTGTTGCTCAGGTGAGCGATGTGGCCTGTGGACCTCTTGTTCTTTAATTTTAATTCTGTTACATGAAATAGATACCTTCAGGGTGACTGGTAATGCTATTTTGCAGGTCAAAACGACTTAGGCAAAATATTAAGTAAAGTCAATAGTCAAATTTGTCATTTAATTATCTACCTAGTAAAACTAAGGCAAAATATATAAATTTGCCCTGCAAAAGAGCAGTACCATTGTAACCGTGTAGGGGTTTATGGGACACATAATCCAATTGGTTCATTTAATTGAATAAAAAGTGGCATCCATTTGCTGATGTAATAGAATGAGGGTCAGACCTGTACCACAAGTATAACCTTTCCTACTTTGAATTTAAGCTGTATACATTGTTCTATTAGATATGAATGTATTTCCAGATGCCGAAGAAAAAGAAAACAAACCTGAAAGCCATCAAGCTTAAACAGAGAGAAAGAAAGCGAGAGAAGAGGTTGACGTCTAGGCTTCATCAGGCATCCTGCACTACTGATGTAGAGAGTCTGACTACAGAATTATTACGAAAGGATAAAAGATCCTTAGCCCAGAATCAGGCTTCTCTTAGAGAGAAAAAGATTCATTCAAATGCCCTGGGGGTTGCATCTCCCCAGGGAAGTCTGAGTACCGTTTACGTGTGTACGACACCGATCTCTGATTCCGTTTCATTGAGTACTTCTGAGGAAGTATCTGTCTCTGATTCGGTCTGTACTCCTCTGAGGGTACCTTGGCACAGTGGTGGCTTAGCGCCATGCCTTGCAGATCAGACGCAACCATTTCTATCAATGCAAGATAGTATGGTTATGGAAAAAGATGCTCAAATGTCTAACTTGGTAACAAAAACAAAACAGTCTAACTGGGTAACAGAAAATGAGAAGTCTAACTTGGTAACAGAAATTGAAAAGTCTAACATGGTGATTGAAAATGAAACATCTGACAAGGTCACAGATTCAAAAAGTTACTGCAAAATTGCACAGAAATCATCTGCAGTTGAATTGATGGAGTCAAATGATGAGATGCAAATGAATAACATGTATACCTCAGTTCAGGGAAACTTTCATCAGGCAAATGACTTGTTTGGATTAAATGCTGGATTACAATGTGTTCCAAATTGCTTATCAGCATTATCATACCATAAAAATAAACCAGCCCATTTTTGGCAGTCATCAGACATGGACAAAATTTTGACAACTGGAAATGAACTGTATGATACATTGCAGAGATACACAATTCTACTACAGTTATTGCCGAGATCAAAGAGATGCCGCGGACATTATTCTCCAATATACCACGAACGTCATCAGTAAATTATCAGATCAGAAATACCTATTTGTCTCGCACTGATCATGAAAGTACAACTTCAAACCGTAAATTTTTTTAAAACCATGTCAATTTCACGTGTTAGTTCCAGTCAAAACGATATGTATTGCCTCAAATGTTTATATTTAAGAGATCAATGCGGCTGTTCCTAGGACCTCCCTAGCACATTTTCACTGCGTGTTTTTACATAAAATATATAACGTGTAGTAGTAATTATCGTATTAAATTGCCCTTAAAATATCAGGAACATGATTCAAAGATATTTTATAAATAAGTAAAGAGTATTAAAAATCCAAAGAAAAATTCTGTCGTCTGCATGTGATTCTTTTGATCAATACACATGTAAACATTACTAAAAAAAACCATTGGGGTTACACGGAACAGCTGTCAAAATGACCTAGATCGTCTCTCTATAGGAGAAATGATCTGTAGAAATACTGAGCTGTTAGTAGAATAGAAATAAAGTTCTTGTTATCGTGAATGTTGCAGGATAACCTCCTCGGTCTCGAAATGTTGTTTGAAATATAAAAGCCTCGGCTAACGCCTTGGCTTTTATATTTCAAAACAACATTTCTCGACCTCGGAGGTTATTCTGCAACATTCACGAAAACTCGTACTTTATTTCTCAAATATTGGACATCATTACTTGCTTATATCAGACCTCCCAAGGAATCTTGATATCCATTCAGAATTGTTTTCGATGTCATTTGCTGAATCAATTGCCACTTTGATACCCATATCAATGGAGCAGGTAATGCCAGATTTAAGTCAGTTTAATGCTAAACCATTGAAAGAAGCAATACAAAGCAGTCTTGAAAACACAGATGGCTGTTTTATATGTTTTGGAGACAATACATTTTTGTGTGGTGTTTTAAACAACGGTTTCTTTCTGTTTGACTCTCATTCTAGAACATCATCAGGAAGAATGTCTGCAAATGGGAAAAGCACTTGTAAAATTGTTAAAACTGTTGATGAAGTTCATATGCACATTATTGAATTGGCACTTTCTATGGGTTTTTCTAATGCTATAGAATGTGAAATAACAGGAATGTGTTGCAAAAAGTTGGTATTGAAGAAAATGTTGAACATGAACAAGTTCAAGCACATAATCCAATGTCTTGTGATGTTGTTTACATACAACAAGAGAAAACTCCTAAAACAGAATTTCATCAGTTGTCAGCAAATGCCAAGCTAACGCTTTGTTCAAAACTGCAAATACCATTTATAGCAAAGAGACTGTAGCGAAGGAAAAAAAACCAGAGACAGCCGGGTCACCTCTTCAATGCAAAATAGTTTTGGGTGATGGAAATTGTTTCTTTCGAGCTTTATCAGTATGCCTCTCAGGCTCTGAGGAATCGCATGAAATTCTAAGGTCTAAATTGTGTACACATGTCAGACAAAACAAGGCTTTGTTCAAAGGACTTTTAAGATCACCAAGCCAATCATTAGAAGATTACTTAATGAGTATAAGTTGTGTTGGTACTTGGGCAACTGAATTTGAAATAATAGCCATGTCACACATGTTGAATGTGAACATTTTCACATATTCTGATTGCGCATGGAAAAAATATTCTGGCAGCCTTGTAGACAGACTATTCTCACCAATAGATGGAAGTATTTATCTTAATCATGTCAATGGAAATCATTACAATGTTGTAGAGTCTGTGTTGAACACAATGGTTTTACCAAATGGAAATGAAAGCAATTGTGACGAAGTCGTAAACGCCAATATCAAAACACAGAAAACGATGCGCACTAAAGAATCTGAAGATCATTCAAGTCGTGAACAGGATAAAAAACGAAGGAAATTGTGGTTCCAAAAGCAGTATCAAAACAATAATCAATTTAGGGAAAACATACTTCAAAAGAGGAAACTTGATTATCAAAGCCAAAAAGAAAGCAAATTAATGAAATTGAAAACAAAATACAAAGAGATGGAAGGCTTTAAAAGTAAACTGAAAAGGTACAGTAAGGACAAGTATGAAACAGATGAAAAACATAAAAGTCAGAAAAAGGATTACAGCAAACGAGAGTACAGCTCAAATGTAAAGCATAGAGAAAGGAAAAAGGAATTGAGCAAAGAAAAGTACAACACAGATAAAAAGCATCAAGAAGAGTTGAAAGAAAGAACAAAATCAAAGTACAAAAACAATCTAGTATTTCAGAAAAAAATGAGAGAGTACAGCAAAACTAAATACAAAACTGATGTTGTTTTTCAGAAGAAACTAAGGGAGTATAGTACAAAAAAGTACAATACTAATGACTCATTCAAAAGGAAATTGATTGAGTACAGCACAAAAAAATATAAAACTAATGAAGGTTTTAGACAAAAGGTTAGAAAGAACCTAAGACTGAAGTACTAAGACAAAGATTTTCAGCACAGAAAGAAAGAATATGGAAAAGAAAGATATCACAAGAAACAAGAACTCAAAGAAAAAGTAACGGAAAGCAAAAAGAGAAGAAGAAATATTAATGCATCAAAATGTGTTGATACAGACTATGTATTGGAAAATTTCCAGAAGAAAGCTTCAGAGGGGCCGTGTTATGCATGTTCTTCATGTCATCGACTTCTATTTAAAAATCAAGTGGAGAAATGTGATTTGGAATCTTTTAAAGAAAAATCATAGTCAATATGGAATGTTGCAAGACAATGCATATCTGACAAATATCTCCACACTTGTTCAGCACATTGTCCTCTAAACTGTACTTTCTCCTCTCATTGGATATGCAAAACATGCCAACGAAAAATTATGAGTAGTCAAATTCCTGCCGAATGTGCTGCAAACAACATGCAACTGTTTGATGTACCAGTTGAGCAAGAGAATCTAAATACACTGGAAAAACATTTAATAGCACTGCACATTCCATTTATGAAAGTTGCTGCATTGCCAAGGGGAGGTCAGAATGCTATATATGGCCCAGTTGTTTGTGTTCCATCAGACCCAAAGAAAGTCGAAGCTCTGCCAAGAAGAGCAGAAGAAGATATGGTAATAAAAGTCAAGCTTAAACGCAAACTTTCGTACAAGGGTCATTATGAATACCAATTTGTCAATCCGCTATATGTTCAACAAGCATTAAGGTATTTAAAAGAACACAATAGCTGGTATTCAGAAAAAGACACTACAGAGGACTGCATTCGTAAAGATTTGGACAAGAAAGAAACTTCTTTGGATGCTGAAAATGAAGGAACAACAGAACAAAATGATTCAGAGCAAGATCTTCAGACTGGAGTTCAATATGACACTTGCCTACAACCAGTTGACATAGGTCAGGAGGTTCTTGATCATTATTTCAATGATATCTACAACATAGCACCAGCAGAGGGAAAAAATCCAGTTCGAATGCTTCAAGAAGATGGAAATGAAGCAAAGTCCTTTCCACATTTATTCCCAAATGCGAAAAACACATGAACTGAGAGTAGAGAAAAGAGGATTACACTTGCAAAGTACTTTAACAACAGATTGATGAATGCTGATGGTAGGTTTGCGAAAGATATTGATTATATATTTTTCAGCCAATATCTATCAGAACTGAAGCAAGTTATTGATAAGACACAAATATCGATTCGAAAGTCTTCTATGAAAACAAAACAAGGGACAAAAGTTACAGCGAATATGTTGCATGATCCAGAGATTTTGAAAGAAATGTTTAAATCTGATGAAGCTTTGCGCTTTCTTCAACCCATACGTGGAACACCATCATTTTTGCAAAGTGTACAAAAGGACTTGTTTGCAATGTTAAGGCAGCTAGGTATACCGACTTGGTTTTGCTCATTCTCTTCGGCTGAATTCAGATGGCATGAAATTATTAATGTCTTATTGCATCAGCAAGGTGATGACAGAAAAGTGGATGAGCTAGACTGGACGGAAAAGAGTAAATTGTTGAAATCAAATCCCGTAATTGTTGCACGCATGTTTGAACGCAGATTTCATGTATTTCTTCATGAAGTTATATTAAGCCAAGCAGAGCCCATTGGAAAAATTCAGGACTACTTTTACCGAGTAGAATTTCAGCAAAGGGGTTCACCACATGTGCATCGTATGTTCTGGGTTCAAAACGCCCCAAATTTAGTGCAAGACGGAAAGCAGACAGTGTGTGATTTTATTGACAAATATATAACCTGCTCCATTCCAAGCGAAGAGGAAGATTTTAAGTTGCACAATGCTGTTCTCCAAGTCCAGCAACACAGTAAAAACCATTCTAAGTCGTGTAGAAAAGGTGGGAAAGAATGTAGATTTAATTTCCCCAGAACGCCATCAAGCAAAACGTACATTTCATCACCAACTGAGGAAACATCAAAAACTGAAGTCGGAATTGCAGATGATGTAATAAAGCTACACAGATCAGAGGCAAGGAATGTTTTACAGAATGTTTGGGAAAAAATTCAAGCCGATGATTTTGATGTTGATAAAACAACAACAGACATTTTCATAGATCTTAAAATCACACAAGAGCTCTATGAAGAAGCGTTTCAGTTGATGACGGCGAAACAAACTATTGTCCTTAAGAGAAACCCCAAAGAACAGTGGATTAATCAGTATAATCCATATTTACTTAAATGCTGGGATGCCAATATGGACATACAGTTTGTTCTTGATCCTTTCAGTTGTATTGTCTATGTAGTCTCCTATATATCAAAAGCTGAGAGAGAAATGGGCATGCTTTTGAAACAGACAAAGATAGAAGCTTCTGATGGAAACATGAATGCAAAGGAAACTATGAAAAAAATTGGATCGGCATATTTATCAAATCGGGAGGTCAGTGCTCAAGAGGCTGTTTTTCGAATTTGCAATCTGAGAATGAGAGAATGCTCGAGAAAAGTTGTGTTCGTTCCAGTAGAAGAAAACCCGACAAGGTTGAGCAAACCACTCTCTGTATTGACTAAAAGCAAAACACAGATCCCTGAACTGGAAGACGGTGATTCAGAGAACCAGAACGATGAAGATGACATTTGGATATCAACAAAGACCCGTTTGTGAACCTTTTCCAAATATGTGTTTAGCAACATTCTGTTCTGAATACAGAGTTCTGTCAAAGTCACAAATTCCCCAAAAGCAACGCGAGGGTGTTTATATGTTGCAGAATAACAAAGGGTTTGTTCAAAAAAGATGTAAAACTGATCCAGCTGTTATTCGGTATCCGAGGTTCAATACAGAAAAGAACTCTGAAAAACATTATCAATCTCTTCTTCAGTTGTATCTACCTTACAGGCAAGTAATACATCTAAAGCCGCCAGGGTTTGACATGTATCAAACATTTTACGAAACTGGTTAGGTTTGTGTAGAAGGATCTAACAAATTAGAGCATGTGAAACAAATTGTAGATACAAATTGGAGACGTTTTGCTTCCAACGAACAGATGTTAAATGAAGCTCAACAAGTGTACGAATTAGTTGGAGATGTTCAAGACGCATGGGCTTCATTATGTCCAGAAACTGAGAATGAGAGGGATTTATGTGAAATGCAAAAAAGAAAGACTCATGATGATGTCAATACTGATTCTATTCCAGAGCTTGAAACGCCGGATCATACTTTGAACATCGCATATACAGTGGCACATCAAAACACTTCAAGGGAAGAAATATTTCCAATGTTGAGGTCACTGAGTTACAGGCAACGCAAAATTTTCTATCATTTAAGAGAGTGGTGTTTAAAGAAAGCTGCTGGATGCAACCCTACACCATTTTATTTGTTTGTGACAGGAGGTGCAGGAACTGGCAAAAGTCACCTTATAAAATCAATTAATTATGAGGCTTCTAGACTTTTGCAAAAAATTTGCTCTGAACTGGAAGAAACTACAATATTGTTGACAACATTTACAGGAACAGCTGCATTTAATATAGGTGGTTGCACAATCCACCATGCATTCTCTTTGAATAAGTACATGCCAATTCCATACGAACCACTGAGAGAGCAAAGTTTAAGTCCACTACGTGCTAAGTTGGAAAATTTGCAAATACTTGTCATAGATGAAGTATCCGTGGTTTACAAGAAACTGTTGTATTATATACATGAAAGGCTGATACAAATTAAAAGAAATAAGTGTCCTGTTGGTAGTGTATCAGTTCTTGCCGTTGGGGACTTTTATCAACTACCACCTGTGAAGCAAACTAAAGCTGAAAGATTGTACAAAGAAAATGCTAGCTATCCTTGTGACTTTTGGAATGAGTATTTCAAACTTGCAGAGTTAGATGAAATAATGCGTCAAAGGGAAGATCTAGCATTTGCAAACAACCTCAATTCGCTACGTACTAGAACTTTAAATCAGGAATTAGGACAACAGGTTTTGCATATGCTGAAACGATGTATTCGAGTAGGAAATGAAAATGCTTTACATGTGTTTGCAACAAACGATGAGGTTAATGAACATAATTTGAAGATGATTAAGGGTACTTGCACAGATTTACGAGAAATATTGGCAAAAGATTTCGAAAGGGACAAAACAAGTGGGAAAATGTCTTTGAGGGAAAAGCCGTTTGTACGACACAAAAGCGATGGTGTGTCCAGCTTGCTAGTATTATCTGTTAATGCAAGAGTCATGTTTATTAGAAATATTGATGTATCAGATGGACTTGAAAATGGGGTTATTGGAACAATCACAAAATTTCAAGAGGAATCAAATGGAGACATTAAATCAATTAATGTTTTGTTTGACAACCAAATTGTTGGCAAAAAAAGCGGAATAAGAAAAGATGAAAGTTTTGTCGTTCAGATTCATAGAAGTGAAGAAGAAATGAAAACAGCAACAAATAAAACTTTCATTAGACATCAGTTTCCGCTTCGATTAGCATGGGCTTGTACTGCACACAAAGTGCAAGGACTTACAACTTCTGAAATAGTTGTTGATTTAAACAGAGTTTTCTCTCCTGGCAGGCATATGTTGCTCTAAGTAGGGTTACGTCTGAGCTAGGTTTAAGTATATCAGTTTCCAGTGACAATGTACTAAAAAACAAATTTTATGCCGATAAAGAGGTGTCCGAAGCACTGTCTGAAATGCCGCATCACTTCAGAGATAATGATTGTACAAGGGATCACACAGTGGACAGAACTATCGTTCTTCACAATGTTCAAAGCCTGCGCAAGCATTTCGATGAGATGGTACACGATTCAAGAATTTTAGATGCAGATATGATATGCTTGACTGAAACATGGTTGACAAATTTTGACGACATAGAAAAATTCTATATAGAAAATTTCGAATTTCATCAGCTTACAAGATATCAAGCCTACGACGACGTGGATGACATTTACAAAAAGTTAAAAACATCAAAAGGCGGTGGCAAAGCAATATATATTAAAAATACCTGCAATATTATAAGAAAACAGCTTTCTGTAAACAACATTGAGGGTATTCTTTTGGAAGATCCAATGAATCAAGTTATCTATGTTGTTCTTTACAGACCAAACGTTTACACCTCCCAGAAATTTCTAATGAATTTAGAAATGCTTTTACAGGAGTTGGACAACAGAACAGACGACAAGGTTGTTATGGGAGACTTTAATGAAAATTTATTTGCATCGGATGTTTCAGTTCTAAAACTCATGGAACAATATGGGTATCACCAGTCTGTAGATTTCCCAACTACAGAAAATGCTACACTTATTGACCATGTGTATTCAAAACTACATCGATCAAAAATTCAAGCAAAGCCGATGCCAATTTATTATAGCTACCATGAGGCTATTTCATTAAATATTTCACTGATAAGCTACTAAGCTAAAAACGATATTTGACGAGATAAGAGATAATCGGGTATCCATTTTCCATTGGTTATACTGATTTTTGAATTGCGACCAATGTTGTTACAACTTACAAATAGATATCCACCAGAGAAATTGGTTCTTTGGCCTTTTTAGTGGGATGTTATTATGATAGTTGTGTTTTCCGATAAATTGAGATGACAAAATGTATGTATAGAAAGTCTTTGCTTTGATTTAAACTGTGCTTTCTTAAAAAAACAAGTTTTCAGATTCTGCTTTCCCATGGAGGTATAGCTAAATATCGCTTGAAAGTATACCCGGCGGTCGATACAGCATTGTGTTGAGTAATTATATCTTCTAATTTGTGTGTATTACACTTGCGATTTGGAGCAAACATTATGATTCGCGTATATTATAAACCCTTTCGTCTATTAAATACCTATCACGTACTAACAAACATCAGGGGAAAAAAACTAATAATAAAATTAAATTTGCTAGTTAAAAATAAAAGGCTTTTAAGAACAAACAGGGTGATGTTAACGTACATGTGTATGTGTAAACAATGTTGGTGCATTTATAGTTTAAACAAATACGAATTGTTCTTCGTTCATCGAATGGCCGTATTTAGTCTCGAGAAATCTCGAGAAACTCTGAACAAATATATGTTACGTTACCGTTCACAATGGACTAAATTTGGAATATTACATGAGTTAATAGCTAGTTCCAAATTTGTACCAAAATTGATCCACGGGAAAATTCGAGTTGATACATTGTAAATCCGTTAGACGTGTTTCAGTAAATGTCTGCACTCATTTACTTCCAATAAAAAATCTGCACTAAAATCTTTGAAACATCGTCACCATCTACGTAAAATAAAGAAGTCTAAAACTGTAAAATGGCGACTCGATCTGCTAGTAAATTTAACACTCCGTCATCGGTTAGCGATGTTTAGAGAGTCTGCGGAAAATAAAGCGTCAACATTTATGTAATTGATGAATTTTGAGGTAACTTAATGTTCCTACAGACTGAGTTACAAAATAGGATCAATCACAGATCAATCTACAATAATGTACTAGTTTGCACCGTAAAAAGTTTTGTGTACTAGTATGTTTGAAGGCACATGTCAGTTGTAAAATAAAATGTGCCATTGATCGATTTATGTTCTATTAAATGTAATATATGTAATATCTATTGTGAATTCTTTGATTTAAGCTCCACAAAATAAATAATGCCACAAATTATATCGATGCGTTATTATAAAGAATGATTGAACTTATTTATAAAGCACTATGCTGATAAATGAATTTGGTAACCTGTTTAAAACATCAATCTTTACGCCATAGAAACAAAAAGTGATTATTGAAAGAACAACCCCTGGTCAACTTTTTCGGTATTAATATTTGATTAATTTTTGTAGTCTTCATACAAAGTAAAACGTCATAGCTCGCATTAAGGAATGAAATTATATCAATATAGTGTAAGAGTGGGCGGGACATCAAATCGGACAATAAAACGCTTCATTAATAAGCTGCAACCCGTGATTCGACCTGTTCAACTGTAACCTCAAATAGTGTCGTCACTAAACGCATCGCTATATCGGCCAAAATGTATAATCTGGGGAAGATTTGTGATAACTAACTGGGAAAACTAGTGCAATGCCCGTTATTATATACAATACATGCGATTCAAACTAATCGTTGAAATACGCACTTAAAAGATTATGTAGAAAAGTAATTTACCAGCTTCTGTGTTAAAGAAAACTTATCTTTCAAGATTAAAATTATATCCATGCATGAAAAAAGAAAGCATACACTTTAAATTTTAAGTATAGTTATCATTCAAATGGTATATCCTGTCCACATACATTCGTAAATATCAAAACGATAAAAAATTACTTCGTTTTACAAAGTAAATTATTTTCATTTAGCCGAATTAAAAAATTAAAAAATAAAAGTCTTGGTAAAACCCTAATTCAGATGACATGAAGAATTACTTTCTTCAGCCAAATTTAAGATATAACCAAATGAAATAAAATACTAGAACGCATTAAAAAAGCTTATCAATATTTGATATTATTTATAACTTAATCTCAAATATTCCTAATGTACCTTTCAGTACAATTTAAAGACAAAGGTCAACTTATTAGGATCATCATTCATACCGAGTTTCTTCGAAGCAACCATTCAAATAGCCAATGAAATCGCTAAAGTCGAAATTGTGGCTTATAGTTAGAATATTTATTTATACGTTACTAACCTAAACTACCACTCGTGTACTAAACAGTAATCGTGAAGTGCATGTGTCTATAGACGATCGAGTATTAGCTAGATTTATAAAAAAAAAAAGCTATCAAACTATCTAATGGATTAGCATAACGGAAAGATATTATTTACAATATGGGTTGGCAAAAAATATCTTGGTTGAAATAGACGAATGAGAATTCGATTTATAAGAGATAAGGCTATCACATTATTTTGATACTTGTTTATTAAAACCTACGTTTGTTCATACTTTAAAGGTCACATCGTCGAGTGGGATGATATTAAATCAGTTATTAGAGAACATGGATCGTAGACGCGGTTTTACAAGTCTATGTTTCATTACATTGACGATTGTATTCTTTTTATTCAACTCACACAGCTTCGACGGAAGACCTACTCGTTGCTTTGCAACGAGCTCTGCTCTAGTTTTTATAACTTTTGCTGCACTATTCGAGGAGCATCCCTGGCTGATTTAAGGTTTTTTGTCTCATAATAAATTCTTTGTCTGGTGTAATGAAGAATAATGACCCCCGTAGAATAATGACCGGGGGTCATTTTTCGACGTAGAATAATGACCCCCGGTCATTATTCTACGCAGAAAAATGACCCCCCCCCCCGTTCATTATTCTACGTAGAAAAATGACCCCTTTGCCTGAAGAATAAGTGTCATTCTCATAAAAATGAGCACACTCCACATGAAGAAAAGTGACCCCTGTAGAATAATGACCCCTTTGTAGATTAAAGTTTTTCAGTATATATTTTAGTATTTGTGAAATAGTCTTTACACTATTGTAATTTTTACTGCTGCAGTTTACAGAAAGTAACAGAAATTATAATTCATATTCAAATAAACCTATGTAAACAACAACAGGGCACAAGCCTTGTTTACATGACAAAGAATTGTGAGCCCTGTATCTTGCTTATAACTTTACAACTGACCCTCAAATTTCATTGATCAGTAGAAATGCTTTCCTTAAGCATTGTAAATAATGAAAACAGAAAAATAGAATTTGACCAAAATTGTGACCATGCCCCTTTAACAATTACATTTACTTATATATCTATGGTGTTCCAATAGGGCCACTTCGACCTTAGGGCGAAGATGCGAAGTTGCAAAGGCAATAGTGCGAAGGCGAAGGAGCAAAAGTGCGAAGATGCGACGACGAAGCGCGAAGATGTGATGCCTAAAGTGCGAAGGTGCGATGGCGAAGGAGCGATACTACTATCGCTCCTTCCCAACTTCGCACTCTGGCCTTCGCATCTTCGTACTTTCGCCTTCGCCTTTTTTTAATTGCATTCAGCAAGTCTCGGTCGATTAAATAGAATTTAATGCAGGCACTGTACTCGCCAAGGTTTTCCAATTAATCCAGGCTATTATTGTTACGCATGCGCTAGGCCATCGAGCTTACTATAAATGTTTATAAATATTTTAATGTGTACATGTGACATATAATTTATATTTACCAGTGCTGGCTATGCCTAATCATTATCTAATCCACACAAAATTTAATGTCCTCCATAATGTGTACATTTGCACTTCCAGACTCCTGTCACCTACCAGCCGTCTGTTTACCGTCGACCAAACACAGTAACATTCTAATTTCATTATGCGACACTCCTTGCTTATGCATGGATCTAGAGGGGGAGAGGAATCCGTCCACCCCCCCCCCCGGAAATTTCAATATTAATAATTTCACGCAGTAAAAGGGGAGAGGGGGTCCGGACCCTATCCCCCTGGATAATTTAATTTTATTAATTTTATAAGAATAAAATTTCCAAAATTTACCTAGGAACCCTTTAAACGATAGAGTGCTCCGCAGTTATAAAACATAGGTAATCACAGATTACAAAGCTCACCGAGACGAGGCATCATCTTAATGAGACCACCTTTATCATGTTATATGAAACCCATCCATTATGATCTTGGATATTTATGGATTCTGTTTTGACACAATATCGTATGTCATCTGTTAAAAATTGTATTAAAATCATTTGTTCATATGTCTATCAATACAATAATATATAATTAAAATTGCATCCTATCATACTTACAATATATATCATCTAATACCATGAAATACCGTACAAAAATTGTTAGATATGATATTGTAACGTATGATATGACATTGTATTGTGTTATACATTATTGTATTTGATCAAATAATACAATATTATAAAACATGATACAATATAGTATTATATGATACAACATCATATTGCAATAATACATCAAAACATTAAAACATGTGTTATTATATTGTATAATAAAGTATGATATTGTATTATATCATATAAACAAATATCATATTATACAATAACGTATGATATGATACTTTATAATATTACAATATCATATATACAATTTCAATTCAATACAATTCTATATTATAGAAACCAATATCAAATTATACAATACTGTATGATACAATATCATAGAATATACAATATTATATCATAGGATGCAATATTATATATTGCAATATCATATGTTATTGTATCATTGGATTCAATAATTAATTAATAATACAATATAATATTATACAATATTGTATCATAATATACAATACCATACAGAACAATATCATGATACAATATGATATCATAAAATATTAAAAATAAAGATACAATATTATATCGTATCATATAACGTTTTAAAATATATCATATGGTATTATATTGTATCCTATTAAACAATAGTGTTCCATATCATACAAAACTTTATCATAGGAATCATGTTATATCATTTAATAACAACCACATCTATCTGCGAAGCAGGTTTGAGTGAGGTAGGAGATTTTTTAGCATCCTTGATAATGGAGATCAGGCTCTGCATCTGAAGCATACTCTGCGTTTCATTTATAATATTATAGTTAAATCAACTATGCAAGCTATCATCTATAAAACGTACATGTGACCTGTTCCGAAAACTAAACTCATCAAGCAACATAATGTCACGGAGGTGACCGGCAATTCTTTTTAATTACACATATTTGAAAGACGGTTTAAAACTATTTACAAGTTTATTCACATTATTCCAAGGAATAGTCACATTTCATACTATGTTTAATCCATGTGCACCTCTAAATCTTCAACTCTATTCCGTATACTCTATTCTGCTCTAATCCCCCCTTGATTCTAAAGCTTATAATATATATACTATTACGCTCCAATTAATTATTATCTTAAATCATTAGCTCCAATCTATTAATTAATTAGCTCCATTTCTACATCTAACTCAATATAAATTTTAATCATCTTGTCTGAACTCCAACTTGACCTTGGCTCCCAATTATACAAACAATAGCTCCCATAGCTCCATAAAACTTGACCACTTTAGACATTACTCCATTCTTAATTACCCAAACAAAGCTTGATCTGTCTGAACAGCGTATTCTCAAATATGTAACTCTATATAAATCTCTATTAACTAATACACTAAAATTTACCCCTAATAATTAAACCTATGGCTCAGATTCAGCATTCAAGCCTGTCAGGTGCATCAGTATCATAAGACTCACCATCCATTCAGGTTAGGTGAAGTAAGCAAGTTTGGTGAAGATAGGACAAGTAATAGCTTAGATACAGGACCTGCACCAAAAACTTTAACCAGCTCCGGACGCCGACGCCGGGAGTATAGCATAAGCTCCCATTGACTTCGTCTCAGTGAGCTAAAAAGCAACTTAGCACGTTTGTCTTCGCATCTTCGCGCTTCGCCGTCGCATCTTTTATATTCTTCATATTCTTCATATTGTTCAGGCATACTACTTGCATTGAGGATTTCCACTATTACAAACTGCTGGGTATGCAAGTGCATCACGCGGAATTAATAATGAAACCAAAATTATGAAAAGTTTACTCCACTGTTAGGCATTATAACCCAGCTGAAGTTGATAGCCACTGACAGCAGCCATTACGCCAGTAGAGGTTAACGGCCTACATGTATAAGGAATATCGTCAAAGTACTGAGAGTATTCGTACATAAAATATATTTTACTTTATCGTCGGCATACTTTAGTAAGTTTAGTTAATATCAAGATGATTAATGCATAAATAGTCTGTATGAGCATTGGTAACTTTGGATACAATAAAGATCGCGTGATAAAAATCAAGGGGGATATAAACCCCTAACATTGGCCTTAACCTCTTATCAACGCTTTTAGAAACAATCTGTTCTTATTAAAATCGATCAGTGTTTATTATGAATTAAGATTTACTATAGTCAGGTACTCTTCACACATTTACTACAAAAGAATAAAGTCTATTCAAGATCACAAATACAACATTACAACGTTCATGTATTACGTAGAGGAAAACAAATCTTACGCAAAATGATTTTTAAAAAATCACTTTCCTCAAGGAATGTAAATAAGAAGAATTCTTATTCCAACGTTACCTGCCCCTTAGTATTTTTTCATAAAGATATATACATGTATCATTCTTCGATTGACAATTCATTCACCAATGAATATTACTTATATTATTACAACAATTATTCTTCATGATTATTGTTCGTTAATTATCACACAATTTCCTCATTGTGTATGAATCTTTTTTTATTTGCGTCATTTCCCGCCGTATGTCGATGAGAGAAGTGACGTAACTGGTAACAATCAATTTGTTGCAATGAAAGAGTATTTTGTGTGTGCCTGCTACGGATCTGAAAAACTATATACAGCGATTTATTTACAAATTCGGTGTTTATAACTCAGTTGAACAGAGTGAAAAATTAAATAATTTCAAAGTCATATCTTGGATACGGTGTAACCAACTCTATTTATCTTTAGGGGGGGGGGTCATTTTTTCTATGGGGGTCATTTTTCTTCATGTTTAACATGAAGACAAATAACCCCTGGGTCTTTTTTCTTCAGAAAAATCCAATTATTCTCCAGCTAGGGGGGTCATTTTTCTACGTCGAAAAATGACCCCCGGTCATTATTCTACGGGGGTCATCATTCTTCATTACACCGGCATACTGTAATTGAAAACCCAATTTGAAACTTTTTATCAATTTAAATTTGTCATTCTGAATAGGGTAATAATCAAACTCATTACATAGCTGATTATGAACAATGGGTGTCGAACCCAGACTATACAGAGGGATGTGCCTGACAGACTTACTTTTGCCTCGGACAATTGGCTTGAGGGTGGGGTCCTCCGTAATGTTCACATCTGTGTCTAAACCTACAGGGGTTGAATGGGCACGATCCCCTTTTAAAGGCTTGCAGTTGCCACTGGACCTAAGTAGCTAACCGGTATTTTGACGCGGTCTGCCCCAGCGCCACCAGAGCTTAACCCCAGATACTGAGTTTGGGTTCCTATCTCTGGGGAATTGTGGAAGGTGTAACAATACCCAGTATCACCTTCCATCGTGGCCCTGTCCAATGAGTGTGTATGTGAATGTTGTAATTGCCAAGGTAAAATTAGCATGACTGGCAACTCGACGTGTACAGTCCCCATGGAGATGTCGGATGACGTTACATTTTTAATCTAAATTGCTCGTCTTATTTAGACCCGCCCAGGTGACCCTGTCTTCCAGTTGCCAATCGGATATTATGTATTTAAGCATATCTTGGGCTTTACACGGGAACTTTTCGAGATAGATTTACATGAAAATTGTGAATGCAGTATTCAAGGTGTTCATGTTGTTGATAGACCTAAGGTGTTGTTTTTCGGATAAAGATTTTCTTTTTTAAGGTGTCCGTCTTCGTGTAATTGTCGAATGATAAATCAATATCTAATAGAGGCTTACTCATACGAAACGATGTGTAGTTTGAATTGAACAAATATGCAAAGTCGTCGCACTTGCTCGGGAATTTGAAACAGTAACACAATAAGGTGATTATCACAAATATAGTTAGGTGACGAAAAACCTTAATTCCACTCTTTTCTATGCAAATTTTAATTCATTGCTGTTATTGCAAAATTCTGATATTAGTAAAACAATTATGAAAATCATGCCCTAAAAGCATTTGACGCATGTTAAATGTACATGTATGCTTGCGGATTTGCAAGATGATGTTTTTATATCTTTAATATAATCCAAAGACAGCAAAAATTAGTTTGTTTCAATTGTATGATGGATTATTCTCTGTTTCTCACATTACATTCGCTATATTTTTTTTTAATTATAGTTTGACGGTTAATATTCTAAACGATGCATCCCATATTAAATTAGACCAAAGCAAGAACATGGTTTAGTTGGAACAACATTTAGAGTGTTTATCATTATCTGTAAAATATGTTGCTTGATAATCAATCAGAAGAAAGAAAGAAATCAGAAGAAAAGGTAAGCGCTTGTTAATTTTTCTTAATACATGTACTTTTTGTCTTTTAGAAGTTTTTTTTTTTCAATCTTTATCGAAAGGTTTAAAAAAAATTCTTTCTTGCAATTTTTTCATACTAGAGGTGAAAACAAAACCTGTAAATAATCTGATATTTGATTCATATTTGTTAAAATTTTCTCAAAACCCTCATAAATCATTAAAATTTATTTCTTGCGATACTAAAATACACTTAGCAGTTTAGAGTGATCTAATAATCAAGATTGGGTTGTTACAAGGCGTGTCTCTATATGCTATATAATACATGTGGAACGACACCAACCCACTGATTTACTAAAACGCATTAACCTTCATCTTTTCCTTTTACAATATCATTAACTCATATCATGCTTATAAATATTCACTACACCGCAGTTAATTTTAAAAAAAGAGCATTGAAAACATTGGGCAAATAAAGAAGGATGTTATGACATTGAAATCATTGGTTTGAGACTTGGTTGATAGAATTAAGCATATAAGGAAACAAACCACATCTCCGGTCTTAACTAATCAACCTACAAAATGAATAATTGACACATTCTTTCAGCAATCACGTGGTGATCACAAAACTTCAACATGTTCAGGATCATTTTTGTGTGAAAACGATGTTATTTCTATTCCCAAATTTTCAATCCCGGATAAGAAGTTATACTTCAAAAACATGATATTAACACTGCCAAAAAATCACAATCTGTTTTTTTTTTATTTTTTGATAAATTTATCCGAATATCACTGTAAAATAAAAAAAAAACCGGTAAAGATGACGGAGGGTTTATTAGAAAAAGGTCGACAAGATTAAACTGTGATAACTGTAATTTACAACAGACTACCGGTTAACAACACGAGGCGAAAATAATTACTCACAAGGAAAAATGTTTGCAATAAATCTTCTGACGAGCAATGTTACGCCAATCCTACAGAAGTTGTCTAGTAGTCTAGAAGTTGGCTGCCACGTTGCAGAAAGGTTTCATGTTTCCCAATGCATATTTAGTCGTTTCAGGAACCGATCATTACAGGCAGGAAAATATGTCCAAAATCGGGATTACCAAGATGTCCATGTACGAAAGTCCGTGAGGATCGTTATTCGGCTAGTGTTAAGAAAATGCAGCGTTTCTAAAATGTTGTTATGGTTAATGCTCAATTTCAGAGAGCAACAGGAAGACGGATCTCTTAAGCTGTAAGAAACAGACTCCACCAAGCAAATCTGAATACTTGTCGGCAAGCCGTACGCCCCGTGTTGAATTCATTAACAAATCTCCTACAATGGACAACAGTACACAGAAATTAGGAACAATGCCATTGGCGCTCTGTACTTTTCGCGGAAGAGTCAAGATTTTGTGTTGATTTCCGATGGCACGATGTTCCGATGGCAGAAGACTTGTTTGGAGAAAGATCTGCCGATGATTGCATTTTCTGGGCATGAATTATTTGAAGGAGGCTTGGTGGTGATTTGGGTAAGGATTAGTGTTGACTAAAAAACTAAATTGCGCATAATTTAAGGATCACTTACAGGCTAAAATTCTAAGATGATATTTTTCATCCAATTTTAAGACCCATTGCAGGTGCTGTTGGAGAGGAAATTATCTTCATGGATGATGATGATCAACCTCATAAAGCCAGTATTTTAAATGAGTACTGGGAAGTGTAACAATTCAGCGCATAGAGTGGCCAGACCTTAACCCAATTGAGCATACTTATGACATTCTTCAGCAACGCAATTTAGCTTGCCCAACACTTCCCTAATATCGACAGAGCTCCAGGCTGCGTTGCAGGAAATATGGCATAAGAACCTTCAGGCAGGCCTTGCGCGGCTCATGGACAGAGTTGGATGGCCCTGTACATCTGTTATTGCTCGCAGTGGGGAGGTCATGCAAAAATACCTGACGATCATTGAATTGATATAATGTGATTTGTCTCAAAATTTCTCACTCTCAAGTCTGTAGCAATCACAGTGTTTTTAAAATGAAAGTAAGAAACGATCTGTAGCATGTGATTATAGCAACTCATCACATTTAATGATTACTTTTCAAACTTTGAATATAAAGGCTGATATCATAAGAAAATGTTTGTTTTGTTTTCTCATATACATGTATTACATGTAAGATATTTTTGATTTGGCGATCCCTAACTTTTTTGTCCCGTAAATATGAAAGATAACAAATTGTATAAAAAAATAATGTTATTCCATGGAGGAATTTTTTCTTTCATTCTGAAACTAAATATCTGGATCTTCATTTAACATTTTCTGAACCCCATTTGTAGATCCGTGTATCTTCAAACAAAAATCGGATTCAATGTATTTGACCCATAAGTTGTTATTGAGAATCAGTAATGATAATTTTAAAATAATATTCAGAGTAAAATCTATATGTTCCTTTCCTTTACTAAATGTAAGCCTGAGGAAAAATATGTATTTGTAAATACAAATCGGTTTGTTTTTAAAAATCAGTTTGATATAATGCTCTGTTTTTTATTTAGTAATTCCAAACTGCAAAAGTCATTATAATGTTGAAACTCAGAAAACGAGAGAGAGTTTACTTCTTTCTGCCCAGAATCAACATGCTCTAACTGAACTAGCTGATGAAGGTATGTCATCCTTTATACGATCATTAATTTGCTGCGATATGCATTTTTTATATAAAAAAAAAGTATATCTGTAAAGACTTCCGATGGTTTTAAATGTTGTATTTTTGTTACTGAAGATTTCTTATGTAAAAAAAGAAATCGTTACAATCGATTCGAATAATCGGTTTGTTTACCTATTGCTTGAAACGCTGTGAATTAATATGACATGAAATATCATATAATTAAGACCACTTTATCACATAAGTTGTTACATTTCTATATAAAAAAAACCCGTCTGTGGAAGCCTTTAAGGTACAATAGATTAATATTATCACTGCATTTTTCATTTTTTTTTTGTTGCTCTGAATCTTTACGATGAGAAGAATAGTATTGAAAACATTAATCACTTTTTATCTTGAATTATTTCGCAAATAAGCAGAATCAATCACATATGTACTTTAAAAAAGACATTATTTAAAACAATAAAGTCGGTGTTACTCAATAACAAAAGAAAGTGTACTCGAAACCCTGAGACTTTTACTTATTTCGACAGACTATGGCGATGTCAATTCTTTATATACTTGTTTAACTTGACAAATTGAGCTATTTTTAGAGTGCAATAAGTAGTTTTATTACCTAATCAAAGGGATTTTGTTGTTTTTTTTACAAATTAAATATTTGCGTCTATTTTGAACTGCTTGTCAATAGACTGCGATCTATTAGACCGCCGGTCAATAGACTTCAATCTATTGGCCCACCGGTCAATAGACTGCGATCTCCTGAACCGCCGGTCAATAGAATGCGGTCGATTGGAC
This sequence comes from Magallana angulata, assembly GCF_025612915.1. NCBI lineage: Eukaryota > Metazoa > Mollusca > Bivalvia > Ostreida > Ostreidae > Magallana > Magallana angulata. The sequence goes on from NC_069112.1 coordinate 32,556,694, forward strand.
CGGCAACGTATTTCAGAACGTGGGTATGTTAATGTTACATCCTTTCGTTAGTTCTCAGAAAATGTATATTCCTTTACATAGACGCTGTTTTTAGTCCTTGGTGAAACGAATTCAATGTTATCAAAATGGAGTATCAAATAATGAACAGTTTTAAAGCCTCATATAAGGTAAACGTCTATCTGTATTGAAAATCTAATGGGTTGAAGACCCCACATTCTTTGTGTAAACCAATATTAAATTGAGATGTGGTTATGCATACAACAGGGTTTGTGCTTGTCAAGGTTGAAAAAAAATCTTAATATATTGCATAATGGCACGAAAACCATCTGCAATATGCAAATTGAAAACCCCGAAAACTTAGAAGGAATTAAGTTATAAAACAATTATTTAATGCTTGAACAGTCAATAGACCAGAATTTTTTTCCCTTGGTTCAGGGTACAGCTCAGTATGATATATTGCCCTCGGCCGTTGGCCTTGAGCTATAGATCATTGCTGAGCTGTTCCCTTCACATTGGGAAAAATATTCTGGTCTATTGACTAATCAAGCATTAAATAATTGTATACTATCTAATGACTTCCCTGTCCTAGTTCGGATAGAACTGAGCCTTTACTTTTCTTGAGTAGAAACATAGACGTTTGGGCTTGTAAGCATAACATGTTCTAAAGGTTAAGAGGATTTAAAAAATCAGCCTGTGAAAACACCAAAATGCGATTTTCTTATTCTTTTCTTCATAACAAATGCTCATTTAGGTAAATTTAAGCGTGTATATAAATCAGAAGTATCCATCAGTGCTTAACTATTACGAGAAAAAGGCAATTTGTTGATATTTTCTACATAAAAATAGTAGTGAAAGTGGCCCATTCTCTATAGCTTGCAATTGTTCTTTTATTTTATTTATCTACAAATCCACCGGTGTTTTATTTAACTATACATGTTTATTGTTTTATGCAGGTCGCATTAGTACTTTGACGGTGAAGGAATGTCATAATCTGAAAAAAGAAAATGGCTGAGCCGACGGTAATTTTCTTTGTTGTTTAAATTAATAACTTTATTTATTTTTAACAAAAATATTCTAACCAATATGTTCGTGTGGAAAAAAATGTATATTTTGTCATATTTTTTTTATTTACAAACTACACGAATAAACATACATGTAGATTGCAAAGTGTCTGGAAGGTAAAACTTGTAGCTAATAATTTCTTGGTTACTATTTTGTTTCAGAACAAATGTCTTCCTCTTAAGCAATAATATTTTATGCGAATACAGATAAAAAGAAACATAATGGTCACCTTAGGTGTATTGTGTTGTAAGGTTTTAAAACAATTCTCTCCTCTTATAAACATTAAATGTTTTTTTTTATTATCAGTGTTTAGTCAAAATAATCATATTTGTTATCCTAAAATGACGGTGTTTAATAAACATTCGTCTCCGACAGTGACTATCAAAACTCATCTTTTTTTTTAAAAAGATGATACCCGAATATACATTTAAAACATTTATAAGTACAAATAGACATTATAACTTCTAAACAAGAAGGGTAATATGAACTATAGCAAAGCTCGTTGCAAAGCAACGAGTGGGTCTTCCGTTAATGTCGGAAGTAAAGCTGGAAGTTCCTGTAAGAAGCAGAGCTCTTAAACCAATAACAAGAGTAACGATAATAAAGAGATGAAAAAAATCGAAATATTCCTGGTACGACTTAACAAAATCCGAATGATTTGAAGTACGAATTAACAAAACCATTTCTGATTTCAAGAACGACTTAACAAAAAAATCTGAATGTGTTCAAGTACGACTTAACAATTATTTTTGGTACGACTTAATTTTACTTTGAACATAACGCTTTTTTCTTAACCAAGAACGTGGAATCATAATTTCTGGAAAACTCAATTTTTAAATCCCAATATTATTGTAATGCATCGTCCGATTTTAAAACGGATTTCAGTTTAAAATTAAGCATAAAAAAGCTTCTTTGTTGCTTTATGATTAATATCAAATTATTGGTGAGAAAAGAGTTATTATCAATAGACTTAATAGCCCTTCTGGCCCCTAATTTGAGGGGTCAGCCCCTTTTTCTTGATATCAAATAAAGGTTCTTGCTAATTTAAACATATTTTGTTCTACAAGTGTTCACAAATTGCAGAACGTTATCGAGATATCTAAACAACTGTGTTTTAGAGGTCGACCCTTTAACCCCTTATCGGGGCCACTAACAACAACATTTTAGGGATCATTTTGTTAAGAACATTATTTTGAAAATTTTTTGTTCTACATTGCTTTTCAAAATATTTCTCCTTTTTCAGATATTAATGATCAAAATTTTTAACTTCTGGCCCCTTGAAACCCCTAATTACGTAACATATGACTTAGGTATGATACTGTATAGATAAACAGCTGTACAATGAGCATTTTTGCTTCTATAAATAATAACAAAATATTTGTCAGTAAAGAGTTATTATAAAAAGACTTGAGAGCCCCCTTGGCCCCTAATAAGAGGGGCCATCCCCTTTTTCTTGATATCAAATTAAAGGTCTTGCAAATATAAACATATTTTGTTGAACAAGTGTTTAGGAATTGTTAACCTTTCTTAAGATATCTGTATAAATGTGTTTTAGGGGCCGATCTTTAAACTCCTTACCGGGGCCACCAACAATAAAATTTTTAGTTTTCGTATTGTTGAGAACATTATTTTTAACAACTTTTGTTCTACCGTGCTATTCAAAATATTTCTCCTTTTTCTGATATTAATGATCAAATTTTTCAACTTCTGGCCCCTTGAAACCCCTAATTGCGTAACATATGACTAAGGTATTGTACTGAATAGATAAACAGCTGTACTGGTACTGTACCAGTTATCGGCGAAGACCAGTTATCGGCTAAACTGAGAGTTCGGGTTTATAGCACGCGACAATCGAAGATTTTTTAATTCAGTCGTCTTTTTTTAATAAAGTAAAGTAAGTTTCCTTGAAAACTTTCTTGAATATGTTTTAAACATGAGCTTGAACGATCAATGTTTACCGCCGATTTTACATCTTTGCACTTTCAGCAGTGGGGGAAATGACGTATTAAGTTAAAAATAGAATATTACCTCTTTGTGATACGTTATTATATCCCTTCTCTGATTTGATATATAATATCAATACATTTAACATTATAAACAAAAGGAATTCACAAATTTCCGAGAGATTCGTAGCGCAATTGAACGCCTGGTTGCACAATTATGTATTGAATAGTCTACGATTTGCTGCATTACCGTATGATAATAAACGAATAATTTTATGAGTTTTGTTTATAATGTATCATGACCCCGACTACTTTAGTCTGACCCTACAAAGGGCATAATTCAAACTACATTTAGCAGAGTATAAAATCAACATGAACACGGATTTTACTATGTTATTATCACGCAGCCGATAACTGGTACAGTAAATCGTAACAACTCGGCAAATTCGGGGCGTGCTAAAAAGCACAAAACAAGATCTTTTTGGTTCTAATTAATGATATAAACTAACAGATTGATAAATAAGGATTTCACTTTTAAAGTATATCAAGTTTTGTCCAAAAATACCAAGAAATAAGGAATTACGAAAAGAAAACGTTAAATTTTAGCCGATAACTGGTACAGTGCCAGTACAGTGAACAGTTTTGCTTCTATAATTATTAACAAAATATTGTTCAGTAAAGAGTTATTGTAAGAAGACTTTAGAGCCATCTTGGCCCCTAATTTGAGGGGCCAGCCCCTTTTTCTTGATATTTAATGAAAGGTCTTGCAAAATTAAACAACTTTTGCTTACATGTGTTAACAAAATATTTATACATCAAAAGATATTACAGAAAACGTGCGAACATTTCGTGAAAAAAATTAGTTCTAATTTTCAGGTTCAGGCGAGCTTCGAGGCCTTGAGCAATTTTCATAATTGGAAGCATGGGGGTACATCTACATACATTCATCTACAATCCCTGAAAATTTCAAGCTTCTATCTATATATCTATAGTTTTGGAGGAGATGCGTGGACAAAATGACCCTTAAAAACTTACAAAATCGTCAATATCTGAAACCGGAAATGACGTCATCATTTGAAAATTTAATAATATGTAGCACAATCATGCTTTATCAGTCCTGAAAATTTTGTGCATATCAGTTGTATAGTTTTTGAGAAATAACGCTCCAAAAAAGTCAGAAAAAGAAAAAAAAGAATAATAAAGAAAAAGAAACCGTAGAATAACAAGAGGGTCTTCCGTTGGATACGGAAGACCCTAATTAGTAGCCTATCAACTTGTAGCTAACACGTACATGTACGCGCATCCGTTGGTTTTCTAAGTCTCGCTAATATATCATTTTTTTAGATGTTTCTCCAGAATTGCCTCTGGATCGGGCCCTCATAGAACAATGGAAAAAAGACGACAAATTCTTTGTTGAAACAAATGTGTGTAAAATAGTGGAAATGCTCACAGACACAGGGCGAAAAACCATCTTTAAGCAAGTCCTTAAGGTGGCTTAAAGGTGACTTAAAGGAGCTTAAAGGCTATACAACCTTTAAGCCGCCTTTAAGTCACCTTTAAGCAAGTGCTTATAGGTCCTTAATGTCCAAACTTCTTTAAGCTACCTTTAAGCCACCTTTAAGCATCTTTAAGTGGCATTTACGCTCTCTTTACACTGCCATTACACTGTCTTTAAGTGGCCTTTAAGTCAATATTGATCAAGCTGAACAATAAAAACATATATTGAATGCAAAAGCTCTTTTATAGAGATGGGAGGGGGTCATCCAAGTGATAATATAATTTCCAAGGAAGGGGGGGGGTGTTCCAGGCGGTTTTAATCGTCGCTCCATTAAACACAGATCGCTATCATCAGCACCGCTCTGATGGACACAGATTGCCGTTATAAAATTCTTTATAATTTTTTGGGGGTTTCAAAATTATTGTAGGTATGAGCGCAGTCTCTGTATCTTAATATGTGCATAAAACTAATTAAAGTATGTTTGTTTCCTATTATAAATTAATCGGTGAAAAAAATCTCTCTCTCTCTCTCTCTCTCTCTCTCTCTCTCTCTCTCTCTCTCTCTCTCAGTTCATCCGGTTATAAAACAAAATAAAGATAATGAACCAAAAATGCATGATTTAATTTGTTAATCGGTTTAAGGTTTGTATTTTTTTGTCAATTTTCATTATTTCTAACTGCTAGATACATGTTAAAGATGAAAAGACTCTCAACTGCCTTTGTTATATCGGGCAGGATATTACTGCTTTGTTTGTCTAGACATAGTTTTGTACGTTTGTGTATATCTAATTAGAGTCTATTGTTTGTCCAACTTAAGAAAACCCCTGGAACTAACACAGAATATACAAGATATACACAGCAGTTGTGTCGTGTGCCCAGGTGCATGTTTGTGTATATCTAATTAAAGTGTATTGTTTGTCCAACTTAAGAAAACCCCTGGAACTAACACAGAATATACAAGATATACACTACAGGTGTGTCGTGTGCCCAGGTGCACGTCAGGGTTTCTAAAGGCGTTGAATCTTAGTTTGTACGAGTATACGATAAGTCTAGTGAATAAAAGTTAATTTACATTTGTAATTCATTTTCAAAGTATTATTTCCTAGCTCTGGGTTTCAAAGATGTTACGTCTACAAATTAACGATACATGTATGTAAGAGTAAAATCTTGAGGCTAATTAATTAATGTACCGGTGATCATATATAGGGGTTGATTATTTAAATATATGTATAAGGGTAAATATGTCAAATATACCCGGCCTGGCACATCATACAATTGTATGTACAAGTCATTTGCAATTGCCACATGCAGTAAATACGTCACCGGTAATTGGTAATTTTGTTTGTTATAGAATTGATAGTTTAAAAATCATGTACATGTACATACAATTACATGTAAATATTTAAACATATTGGAACGGCGCCGCGATCATGAAAACCGGGAAATTGCGGGAAATTGAACAAATACCCTAATAGTATCAATGCATTTAATAAAAGAAATGATTTCATTTTCTTTCTTACATTTTTATAGCTATAAATTAGATGAACGTATATCTACTCGGTTTAAATTTATTAACTAAGAAAACCTACTATATAGTGAACCTAACGGTTTCCATTTAGGTATAATACATTTCTGTTCACTGAAGACCAAGTTCCGTATTTCATTCTAAATACATGCATGCATGTAATTTATAAATTAGATATAATTGATTGTTACAAACTGAATGGTTTGTCAAAATCTTTTCAAGTAAACACATTCAATACAGTGATTCAATATCCACTGATATATAGGATATAAAAACGCTCATATATATGTAAGTTGCCGTGGCGCAGAGGATGTGTGGTGATGCTAGTAAGCTAAGGGTCCCGGGTTCAATTCTCGCAGTGGCCGGGTTTTTTTTGTTTTTTTTTTCATTTTTCTTTCTAGAACAAAAACCGTTTTAATACCTTTTCTTTCATAAAGTTAATACATCTTGTTGGAAAAGGGACACTATACAATCGTTGAAATTTTACTAAAAAATAAAGCGGAAATAAATTGCTGTATGGAAGACGGAACCAGTCCCCTTATAAAAACATGAGAATGCTGATATGAAAACATTGTTCAAATTTTACTGTATAATTGAGCAGGTATTAATGTTTGTACTATTAACGGAGTCAGTCCTCTCCATGCGGCTTGTGAACAAGGGCATACAACCGTTGTTCAACTACTTCTGAGTAACGGGGCAGATATTTATGCAAGCAAGGAAGATGGAACCAATCCTTTCCATTTATCTTGTGAACATGGGCATGCAAACATTGTTATTTACTAAGTAAAAGAGCAGATTTGTATGAATGCAGTAAAGATGGCGCCAGTCCTTTATTTAAAGCTTGTCAAAACGGACATGAAAGCATTGTTCAACTGCAGCTAGAAATGCATGCACGAAAAAAGGTGTCAGTCCTCTTAATATAGCTTGTGAACGCGACCATGAAAGTATTGTTCAAATTTTACTAAATAAAGGGGCAGATATATATTCATGCAGAAAAGATGGAGCCAGTCATTTATATATAGCTTGTCAAAAAGGATATGAAAGCATTGCTCAACTACTACTGAGTAACGGAGCAGATATTAATGCATGCACAAATGATGGGACCAGTCCTTTAAATGTAGTTTGTGAACACGGGTATGAAAGCATTGTTTAAATCCTCCTGAGTAAAGGGGCAGATATCAATCTGTGTAATGAAAACGGAGTACTTCCTCTCCATACAGCTTGTGAACACGGACATGAAAACATTGTTAAACTACTACTGTGTAATGGAGCAGACAAAAATGCATGCACAAAAGATGAGACTAGCCCTCTATTTAAAGCTTGTCAAAACGGACATAAGGGCATTGTTCAACTTCTACTGAATAATGACAATGATATCAGTTTTTATAATGAAACCAGAGTCAGTCCTCTCCATGCGGATTGTGAACAAGGGCAAACAACCGTTGTTCAACTACGTCTGAGTAAAGGACAGATATTTATGCAATCAAAGAAGATGGAACCAATCCTTTTCATTCAGCTTGTCAACGTGGGCATGAAAGCATTGTCAAACTTTTCCTGAGTAAAGGAACAGATTTGTATGAATGCAGTAAAGATGAAGCCAGTCTTTTATTTAAAGCTTGTCAAAACGGATATGGAAGCATTGTTCAAATGCTACTAAGTAAAGGGGCAGCTATAAATGCATGCACGAAAAAAGGTGTCAGTCCTCTTAATATAGCTTGTGAACGCGACCATTAAAGTATTGTTCAAATTCTACTAAATAAAGGGGCAGATATAAATGCATGCAGAAAAGATGGAGCCAGTCATTTATATATAGCTTGTCATATAGGAAATGAAAGCATTGTTCAGCTTCTATTGAGTAAGGGAGCAGATATTAATGCATGCACAAATGATGGGACCAGTCCTTTAAATGTAGTTTGTGAACACGGGTTTGAAAGCATTGTCCAAATCCTCTTGAGTAAAGGGGTCAATCTGTGTAATGAAAACGGAGTACTTCCTCTCCATACAGCTTGTGAACACGGACATGAAAACAATGTTTAACTACTACTGTGTAATGGAGCAGACAAAAATGCATGCACAAAAGGTGGGACCAGCCCTCTCTTAAAAGCTTGTCAAAACGGACATGAGGGCAATGTTCAACTTATCTGAATAATGAAAACGATATCAGTTTTTATAATGAAACTGGAGTCAGTATTCTTCATAGAGCTTGTGAATTCGAACTTGGTAGCATTGCACATCAACCTCTACTGAATAGAGGAGCACAAATAATTTCATACATAAAAGACGCCTGTAAATATGGGCGTGAAAGCATTGTTCAGCTTTTATTAAATAGTGGAGCAGATATAAATGTTTGTACTAAAGACGGAGTCAGTTCTCTCAGTATAGCTTGTGAGCACGGGTATGAATGCATTGTTCAATTTCTACTGAGTTATGGAGCTAATGCAAATGCATGCACGAAAAATGGAGCCACTCTACTCCACAAACGAACATAACAGCGTTGTTCAACTTCTTCTGAGCAAAGGAGCAAATATAAACTTATGCATGAAAGATGGAACAAGTCCTGTTCATACGGCTTGTGAACACAAATGTGAAAATATTATACAACTTCTACTGAGGAATGGAGCAATTATAAATTTTTGTAAGAGAAACGGAGCAAGTCCTCTCCATACTGCTTGCCAACACGGGTACTTTTTCATTGTAGAACTGCTGCTGGTCAATGAAGCAGATATCAATTTGTGTAATAAACACAAAGTCCTGTATGGAAGACGGAACCAGTCCCCTTATAAAAACATGAGAATGCTGATATGAAAACATTGTTCAAATTTTACTGTATAATTGAGCAGGTATTAATGTTTGTACTATTAACGGAGTCAGTCCTCTCCATGCGGCTTGTGAACAAGGGCATACAACCGTTGTTCAACTACTTCTGAGTAACGGGGCAGATATTTATGCAAGCAAGGAAGATGGAACCAATCCTTTCCATTTATCTTGTGAACATGGGCATGCAAGCATTGTTAAACTTTTACTAAGTAAAGGAGCAGATTTGTATGAATGCAGTAAAGATGGCGCCAGTCCTCTATTTAAAGCTTGTCAAAACGGACATGAAAGCATTGTTCAACTGCTTCTAAGTAAAGGGGCAGCTAGAAATGCATGCACGAAAAAAGGTGTCAGTCCTCTTTATATAGCTTGTGAACGCGACCATGAAAGTATTGTTCAAATTTTACTAAATAAAGGGGCAGATATATATTCATGCAGAAAAGATGGAGCCAGTCATTTATATATAGCTTGTCAAAAAGGATATGAAAGCATTGCTCAACTACTACTGGGTAACGGAGCAGATATTAATGCATGCACAAATGATGGGACCAGTCCTTTAAATGTAGTTTGTGAACACGGGTTTGAAAGCATTGTCCAAATCCTCTTGAGTAAAGGGGTCAATCTGTGTAATGAAAACGGAGTACTTCCTCTCCATACAGCTTGTGAACACGGACATGAAAACAATGTTTAACTACTACTGTGTAATGGAGCAGACAAAAATGCATGCACAAAAGGTGGGACCAGCCCTCTCTTAAAAGCTTGTCAAAACGGACATAAGGGCAATGTTCAACTTATCTGAATAAGGAAACGATATCTGTTTTTATAATGAAACTGGAGTCAGTATTCTTCAAGGAGCTTGTGAATTCGAACTTGGTAGCATTGCACATCAACCTCTACTGAATAGAGGAGCACAAATAATTTCATGCATAAAAGACGCCTCTAAATACGGGCGTGAAAGCATTGTTCAGCTTTTATTAAATAGTGGAGCAGATATAAATGTTTGTACTAAAGACGGAGTCAGTTCTCTCAGTATAGCTTGTGAGCACGGGTATGAATGCATTGTTCAACTTCTACTGAGTTATGGAGCTAATGCAAATGAATGCACGAAAAATGGAGCCACTCCACTCCACAAACGAACATAACAGCGTTGTTCAACTTCTTCTGAGCAAAGGAGCAAATATAAACTTATGCATGAAAGATGGAACAAGTCCTGTTCATACGGCTTGTGAACACAAATGTGAAAATATTGTACAACTTCTACTGAGGAATGGAGCAATTATAAATTTTTGTAAGAGAAACGGAGCAAGTCCTCTCCATACTGCTTGCCAACACGGGTACTTTTTCATTGTAGAACTGCTGCTGGTCAATGAAGCAGATATCAATTTGTGTAATAAACACAAAGTCCTCTTTATATAGCATGTCAAAATGGACATGATAGAATTGTACAAATTCTGATTAGAAATGAAGCACATATCAATTTATGTAATATCTACGGGGTCAGTCCTTTATATATAGCTTGTCAACATAGACATGAAAGCATCGTAGAACTTCTACTGCGTAAAGGAGCAGATATAAATTGATGCAATAGAAATGGAGCAAGTCCTCTTTTTATAGCTCGTAAAAAGAAGCATGCTAACATTGAAGAACTTCTACTGAAATATGGGGCAGACGTTACTTCAAGTTATGAAACCATTTCTCTCAAAATGCAGTTTTGTTCTATATTGAGTCATGTACCAGACATCAATTTTTGAGAAAAAGGCGAAATATTTCCTTATTGTGTGGTTAGTGAAAAGAAACGTCATAAAACATATATGTAAGAAAATTGAAGTTAGTTTTGTTTTGTATCTAAAGTTCTATTATTTAAAATGATAATGCATTAGAATGCTTATCATTAAAGGAAATTGAGCTAGTAAACACTCATGGCATTATTTAAGCATGTTCTGTATGTAATGGGATAAATTGAAAGTGATGTTGAGGTTTTATCATCATTATTTGTAAATATAAGTTACCAAACTGGAAAAAAAAGTTTATTCACCATCATATTTTGAACGATATAGAATTGCTCTGTACATATGTATAGATATTTTTATCCAATAAAAAAAGCATTACGTTTGATTTTTTTTTAATTTAAAAGTGTCCAAGTTTAAATAATTAGCCTAATGTTAAAAGATCATAATGTCATTACATTTTATATGATAAAAAAAGATCCATGAGAATGTAAATTCATATTGTACACTAAACAAAAGAATCCATGCATTGCACTTTACTCATAAAAACGTTTATATGTCTTCCCAAGTCAAAATTTTCTGATCTGCTCCGCTATACATAAATCCTTGACCGAATAGGCAGAGTTTGACTGGGTTAGAAACCCCGCACGCTGGTTGGTGGCATACAAGTTTGCTGTATGATCCATTTAGAAACGTTTCAATAATGATGATAATTGTGCATTAATCAATGTTGAACCATTGTCAAATAAATTTGAGACGGACTAGTAAGTATTTGATTTACTGCTATCGGTTTTAGTCCGAAAGAAACCATATGTTCTAAAAAAAAATGATTTTGTTCATGGGAGCAGCCATATTGTTATATTGTTTCTGGTTATAATGCATTCTCTGATTAGTCAGTGCAAAAGGTCACAAAAGTTACAAAATTAGTGCTCTCACCAAATGGCGTAATCGTTAACCCGCATATGTATTTTCTTTTCGGCCAAGGGTTTGTGGGAAGCGGTGCGGATCAGAAACTCTTGACTTGGAAAAATGCCGTTTAGAGTCATATTACGTGGCATTATTGTGTCAAAAAAGATATTTTCGAAATGTCTTTCCTTTTACTAAAATTTATGTCCAACAATTTACTTTACGTTCGTATAACTAATCTTGACTTAACTATCAGAAATAAAGTACATCATGCAGAATACAAAAACACAATTTCATCATCAACCGTAATGGAACAGTAAATATATAATTTATTTACTCTCTCTCTCTCTCTCTCTCTCTCTCTCTCTCTCTCTCTCTCTGTGCAATAAATGTTATGTAATTAATGTAAAAATTCCCGCAAGTTCCTTTGACATCTTCATTTGTCTTTTCATGCATGATTATATGTTTAGTACTATTGTAAATCTTAATAAAAAGGATCCTGCTCAGATACGTATCTAACACCATAACAAAGTTTACTTTTGTTAGTCTGTGTGCTTTATTAATCCGTTATTTACAAAAGTATATCGCCCAGCCTAACTATGATTAGTGCATACGTTTATCAAAAGGAAGGATAAAAACAAACTACTTATGCAAATGAAATTAATGCTCTGACAAAGACGTAGGTTTGATTTTTTGTGAATTGGAAAAAAAATATTGTTCTGAAAAAGCAGTTGAGTCGTAAGTATAGATTACATGTATGATATCGACTTATAATATACATGTTATAATATTTATTTCTGGAAGTTTGAATGATTTTATTCATAAAAAAGGGGACATGGTCAATGCCAACTTATTTAAACCATACACTGGGTACCTGGTTTGCTTTAAGTTGAATAAATTGTGACAAATATCAGTGAATTATGTATTTCTTTAAATAAATAACTAATAACTGATTGTTATTTCAATGCCAAGAATTTTAACGGCTTTTGAAAAAATGTTAATTCATAATGAATGTAAGCCGGTTTAAATGAGGACACAAATCATTTACTCTTAGCTTCGAGTATCCCTTCTGGGGCAGTTAAACACTGGGGGTTAACACTGACAAGAAAACTTCGAGACATTTTGTTATAGTTGGCTGCAACTTGTCTATTGCGGCGAAATTTATTTGCTATTTCTCCAGAGAGTACCTTCATATGGAGTTTCAGTCATAATTGTTGCTAAAATCAGCCGGCATAAATGTACCAGCACAAAGTTAAAGTTGACAAAATCGCATAAAAGATGCAAACAGTGCAAGGAAAAGTAGCACATATTTTCGTTGCAATATTTGTGATGTAAATCTGTGTAGAGAAGCGTTTTTTACACCTATCATCACTTGCTAATGAAATATGTCTCGTACATGTATCTCTTGTCTTAATGTCTGTTTGTAATTCCATATATCATCCAAATAAATTGCATCTTCTTTATTGCTGACTCTAAGCATTAACCTAACCCATTTTAAGAAGGTTTGCGTTTTGTTCAAATGCTTTTTTGTCGTTCGTGATCTTTGTGGTCGTACAATTTTAAAATCGTTATCGAAAAGATATAAGCTATTCATCACTGTGTCTTGCATGTTACCGCTGCCATGACAACTATTCCTATCATGTTTTTTATCATTTCTTTTGTATATCAAAGATTTTGTCATTGATTTTCTTGATGAATTTACAACGCCTCTCAATTTTTATATAGCCTACATTTAATGTGTTATAATAAGATAGATTTAGTGTGATGACGCGTGTAGGGTGTGGCCTGTGCTTAAGTAACTATTGTTTTTGCGTTTTCAAGGATGTAAATTATAAAACAAATGTATTGTTTGTAGCATTATATATCATTAACTGGATTGTTATTGTTTTACCTGTTGAGGTCACAAAAGACATTCGTAGAAACTGAACCACAATCATTTGTTTGCTCTTGTTGTATCAGAAATTGCCAAATTCCCATATGTTGTAATCTGCAAAAACATGTTTTAAATTAATTTGAATAGAATTTGTACTGTTTGATAATACAGAACATTGCATTGTTCTGTTAAAAATATTCCTATATTACATTTTTTCTTTCAGGATGGCATCAAAATGCCATTGTGTTTTGTGTAAAAAATTATCACTAATAAGGTAATATTTTTTTTCTTCATATTTTTCTTTTGATGAATTGCAAAAAGTTCTAGGTGTTAAATGGTTAAACCAAAAAGTTAAGCTTTTCTGTATTCAAAATACATCTAGCTACTAACGTGGCATTATAGGTAGTTTTAAAATATACCCAAGATTGAATAGAAAGATCTGAACTGTTATCACCACGTGACCAAAAACGCTCAAATATACCTACATGTACAGCCGTCAGGGACTGAGCTGAAAGTCATGAATATTACTCCCATACGTACGATGTAGAAAATTAACGGTGTTTTTTTTACTTCTGTGAAAATTTACGCGTTTAATTTTTACGGATTTATAAAACTCGTAAAGATTAGTAAAAATTAGCAGCACGTAAAAAATACCCGTTATACGGTACTGTCAACATTTTAAGAATTTGATTAAACAAAATTGTAACAGCATTACCAAATTTATTTCATTTATTACATGTCAAAATAAATTTGTCCCTTGTTTCCACTGTTTTGACCGCATATTCCCAATAAATTGCCCGTAGTATATTGTTAATATTTGCAAGGGTATATTCGAATGAAAAGTGTTAATTGAATAATCTTAAGATCAATCATCGTAAATTTAAACTCATGTCAACCTTAATTTTTTTATAAGATACAAACAGTTCCACTAGTATTTATCCTAGGTAGCATTACTCCACCTGGTGTTCTTTCTTGAATTCTTTGGAATGTGTTATAAAAACATTATATGTTTCAACAATGTCTAAGCAATGTCTAGGATTCAAAACCCTTGCTCTACCACTTTAGCTATGGATTGAATAAAGGAGAAGAAAACATTTCCAAACAGTGTAATAATAATTGTTTATCTTATTACTGCATCTATCAATTAAACCCTAAAATTATATCGGGCACGCCCTCGTTTTTTCGACTTAAATTATATTTTTGTTGTTAAAAGGAACAAAAAGTTGCAAAAACTTATGATTTCACATTCGTGCATGTTTTAACTTATAAACCGTGGAACTTGCAACTTTGTAGACATTAACTTATATAATTAAGAGACAACTAATGTTTCTTGTGTAAAAATTTAAATGGAATTCAATATCATGCATTAATGAAGGTCAGCTTTACTGACTTTTAATATGTCACCTTAAAACTCTCCATGGGGGGGGGGGGGGGGTGAAGACTTGAAGCAAATGATTTTATCTTGAAAAATATAAATTGTATATTGCATAACTAGTGCTGTGTGACATACCTTGAAATATTCGACTGTTTCAGATAAATCAGAAAGGGCAAAGTAAGAAGAAATAACTTCCAATACTTATACTGCTAAAAATAATATTCAGAGAGTTTCGGCCAATTTGACTTCAAAAATATCTGATATATTTTACTTTCATACAGAATTTGTTCGGCATATATCAAATACACATAAGAAATAGTCCTTTTTCGAGCTACATTACTGTTCATAAAATCACAACCATCCGTGTTACTTTTAAGTTTTTGAAAATTCTATTCTATTCTGTTGCTTGGTAATTGTGTATCAAAAAGAACAAACATATGTAAGTCATTTGTAGTAGTAGACAGTAGCGTTGCTTAGAAGAATACATCACTTCGTTACATTAATTATCTTCATTTTGTAAATATGTTTTCTTTTTATACGATGTTTATATAACAGATCTAAACTGATTAGTCCTTGTATTCTAAAAACGAAATAAATTTTAAATAAATTGTACGAACCTTTCATAGAGTATTGCAATTCAGTCAAATAAAAGATAATTGAAAGCATAAATATTAATATTTGTAAACATGACAATCTGATGAATTATATTTGTACTGCGTTTAACAAAAAAAAACTTTTCGGATCGGATATTGTGTTTCAGGAAAACGTATTTGTGAACTTCTGGGAGAAAATGTAAACATTACACATACAAACAAAGTAACTGCTTTGTTAGTAACTCCTGTATACATGTAACTGTCTCTGCTAACTTGACAATGATTACTATATAATTATAATTATTACAGTGTTTAACCAGCTTTATGCCAGTTTTCACTTTATAAACAAGCAGTTTGGCAACATGAAAATTGTGTCAATATGAAAAAAGCATACCATTTAATGCTCTGAATTTGTGAATAATTAAAAAAAAACAGAGTCGACATTTATAAGAAGTCTGACATCCGATTGGTAGACAATGGGTCATATAGCATGCCTTAACAAAAATGTGTTAAAATTTATACCATTTGAAATTAAAAGTTGCTGAGAAATCTTTGACGAAGAAATGTATGCGAAGAAATGTATGCGAAGTTCGGATAATAAAACCAAAGTTGATATTTAACATGAAGTATATGTTTGATTGAAAAAAATGCATCCCACTATATGCCTTGTAAACAAAGAGTGTATAACAATTTTTAAGCATCTGCGATTTATATCATTGGTTTAAAAAGTCAGGTTAAAAATAAACAAAGTTGTCATTTAACAGGAAATTGACGTCCGATTGGCACAACAATTGGTACCACTTTATGACATGCCGTAACAAAGAGTGTGTTAAGATTTCAAACATTTACATTTTATAGTAGCTTAGAAATCTTTGATGAAAATTATTTGAAAATACAGGCCTATAAACAGAGTTGTCATTCAACAGGAGGTTGAGGTACACATATGATTGTACAAAAATTAAACCCATAATATCGCATACCTAAAAAAATAGTTTGTTAAATTTTCAAGCCCAATGCATAGTTGCTGAGATGCGACATGATTATTTCGTTGCGGACAAACAGACAGGCAGATAAAGATAAAACATTATACCCACTTTGGAGCAGAGGTATAAAAGGTACAATGGTGTTACCAGAAGATAAATTAGTTAAACTTGATTTTAAGGATGACGTTGACTCAGAATGAAAAAAAAAAATCCACTGATGATAATGAAAAACCAACTATTGTGTGTTATAGAC
This sequence comes from Magallana angulata, assembly GCF_025612915.1. NCBI lineage: Eukaryota > Metazoa > Mollusca > Bivalvia > Ostreida > Ostreidae > Magallana > Magallana angulata. The sequence goes on from NC_069112.1 coordinate 32,573,245, forward strand.
CTTTTAATGTAGTGTTATTTTTCATTTTCAAAAAAGTAGGTCAATGGCCTACTTTTTGAGTTGATGGCCATTGTATATTTTTGGAAAATTAAAGGAAAATCACTTAAAATTTTACACTATGAATGAGATTTTCTTAATTGTGAAAATAATACAAATTGCTCAACACTTTTGAAAATGAAATACAATTTATGAATGGCAGTGACACTAAATACATACAAAGCAATAAGTTTTCCTTCCCAATTTTTATAAATATTCCAGTCCGAATTTCCTCTATCACTTTTCAAATTCCTACCCATTCTTGATCCAATTTTACAAAAAAATGAATTATGATAATACAAAAACATTTATAGTATTAAATTACTTATATTGATCTTATTCTGTTGGCATATAATTTATATGAGGTCAATGATCAAAATTTTGAGATATGGTGTCTTTTCTCATTTTTAAGCATATTTCAATATTTTTTAAATTCATGCCATATGGTTATTATAATGAATAAATGAGGTAAAACTACCAGAAAATATGCATTAACATAACATTATGCAAAATAATAGAGACTAAAATATAAAATCTTAACTTTTAATATTTGAGTACTTCCACAAATTTACAATTTAGCAAAATTGCAAAATTTAGTCCGAATTTCCTCTGTTCGGCTAAAAGTCTATTGTTGTTTTGGCATAATTCCATAATATAGTCGAAATATCGAATGTTATGTCAATAATAATACATTTCACAGATACTTTTTGTGTTTAGAACAAATTTTACTCATAACATTGAACTTTATAACAATCCGAATTCGAGAACTCAAACCCTGAGTAAACAACACCCTTAATAATACTTGTTTCATGCATACATGTATTTGGATAACTTAATGCTGTCATCAATGAATCAGTTTGGTGATATTTCTATTTCTTATTTTTTTGTGAGACACATTTCTACTCAAATAATAACAAAATATGCATATGATGATAAGGATTTTATTTTAGAATTATTTTTAGAAAATGCTCCAAGCAAACGAAGATAAAACAGGTAAATAAATTTCTAAACATCATTTAAAGCTATATCTAAAAAAAACCATTTTCATTCATCACACAAAGAACTCTCATTGTATCTAGATATCAAAATAAAAATATATTTGTTTAGGAAAACAGTTTATTTCACTAAAACAAACTAAGAACTATTTTGTATTTTCAAAGTCATATCTTGGATACGGGGTAACCAATTTCTATTCATGTTTACGGGGGAGGGGGTGGGGGGGGGCTTAATATATCAGGATAATTCAAAACGGCATAGTAAACGCCCTTTTCGCTTCGCTCCTCGTAAGTATCGAAGTACTTAAAATACTCGCGAATGCTTGGGCTTCCAGGAGCGTTTAAATCACGTGACCCCCATTGAATAGAGCCACCTGATTGGTCGACTTAAGACAACTAGAGTACGTTGAAAATTTGTCCCGATCCGCGCAATTTCTGACCTTGACAACATATTCTGTGATATTACTCCTCTCATACTTTTCCACATGAACATCGCAGCTGTTTTCAACGAAATCGTGAATTTGTAATTTTTTTTACATAGAGAATTATTTAATAAACCTGCGAATGTATAGTTGAAACAAAATAATTCATGTGTTTCAAGGACATGTTTAAATATAAAAACCAAATTTAGGAACGTTGTTTACTCTGGGTTTGAGTTCTCAAATTCGGGTTACAAAGTTCAATGTCAAGAGTAAAATTAGTTATAAACACTAAACATATTCATGTATTGAATTATTATTATTGACAAACCATTCGATATTTTTCCTTTATTATGGAATTAAGCTCAATCAAAGTTGGACTTTTGACAAAACAGAGAAATTTGGACTAAAATTTTCAGATTTTGTTTTTCACTGAAATATATTTGGTAGTACTATTCAAAGTTGAGGTTTTATCTTTTGGTCAACATAATTTTGCATATTTTTTGTTGGTTTTATATCACTTTTTCGTTTAGATATTTGAATGGCACACGCTACAAAAATATTGAAAAATGCTAAAAAACAATAAATGACACCATTTCTCAAAAGTTTTATCATTGACCTCATATAAATTTTATGCACAGGATGAAAATCGACCATTCAGTAAACTGAATGATGACTGAGTGGTAACTAATTTACTACGGAATGGTCACTGACAAGGTACTTTTCCATCAGCATTCAGTTAAAATTCAGTGACCATTCAGTCAACTGAATGGCAGAAACCATTCAGTGACCATTAAGTTACCTTTCAGTGACCATTCATTTACTTTTCAGTGACCATTAAGTTACCTTTCAGTGACCATTCAGTTTTTTTCAATGACCATTAAGTTACCTTTCAGTGACCATTACGTTACCTTTCAGTGACCATTCATTTACATTTCAGTGACCATTAAGTTACCTTTCAGTGACCATTCAGTTTTTTTCAATGACCATTAAGTTACCTTTCAGTGACCATTAAGTTACCTTTCAGTGACCATTCAGTTACTTTTCAGTGACCATTAAGTCACCTTTCAGTGACCATTAAGTCACCTTTCAGTGACCATTAAGTTACCTTTCAGCGGCCATTCAGTTACATTTCAGCGACCATTCAGTTACATTTCAGTGACCATTCAGTTACTTTTCAGTGACCATTCAGTTACCTTTCAGTGACCATTAAGTTACATTTCAGTGACCATTCAGTTACATTTCAGCGACCATTCACTTACATTTCAGTGACCATTCTGTTACTTTTCAGTGGTCATTCAGTTACCTTTCAGTGACCATTAAGTTACCTTTCAATGACCATTCTGTTACTTTTCAGTTACAATATAATCACTTTTCAGTAATCATTTTTAAATAACCATTTTGTCACCTTTACGTAACTATCAAGTAACCTTTTACTGATCATTTAGCCATCTTTAAATAACCACTTTATCACCTTGAAATAACCATTCATTGGTGGTCCAGTTATCTGTCATATACGGTTCATTTCTACTTTGGTGACCATTTTATTATGTCCCAGTATTCATCGTCTTCCATCATTGTCTTCAATCACCTTAATTGTTGATCAGTGACAATGGAGATGAACAGTAATTATGCCTTTGTATACAACGTTTTTTTCAACGCAAGTAAATGATTTTATTGGAATTTACTGTTTCCTTTTCTCTCTTATTCTTGGGGTAATAAGCATACTCTGTATTTCAAGCGTTTATTACAAACAATTGCCAATGCTTCAAATTTCATACATAAACAATAAGCATCATTAATAATTTATTGAAATTTATATGAAAAGGTTAGGCCACACCAATACAATTTCTTGTTCGTCGGAATTTAGTGAAAAGGACACAAGCGGGCAGATTGAATAATTAAATGAAAATTTTTGGTAGCGAAAATGTTTAGGTATTAATAAATAAGTTTTAGCGGAAGCTTATATTTCTTCTACTTGATTCTAATTAATCAAATTAAATTAGTTCAAAATGCTAAAAATATAGCGGAAATAGAACAGAAAACAGTGCAGAACTTCCTGGATGCAGGAAATTAATACTAATATTATTTGTATACTATTATTTAAACATGAGCGCGCAGGTCTGACAAAGAAGAAATTATATTAGTGTGGCCCTAAATCACGTTTACAAAACTATTTACACAGCATACACATTCAATATATGTTATGGCAAAATGTATATCAAATGCATCTATATTACTATGTTAAAATAATAGACTCTAATTTTCTGGCTTTAATACCGAGAAATCGGAAGAGTATTGTATTTTGTATTATATATTATAAACATAATTGGTACTTGAAGATTACCAATTTGTTTTTATTTTTTTTTTTTTTCAATCAAGCTTCGCTAATAAATAATCAAGAAAAGTTACTTTTAAAAATCCGGAAATCATGTGGATTTTTTGGATTTTACAATCTTGCGCACGCTAAATCATGGGAGGATATTTAGTTTTATGTAACCACAATATCACAATTGCACGGATAAACTCAGAAACGATATTTAAAATACGTGTTGATATTAATTGAAAATTTGACATATATTCTGATCATCAAGGTAAATACGGGAGGAAACTTTAACTCAGGGCATTTAATATGAAAAAATCCCAAGAGTTCCGAATGCCAACATGGTGTGTAAATTCGAAGCGAGTAAAAAAAAAGTTGGTGAAAAAGTGTTAATTCTTCATTAATATGAATTAAATTTTTAGATGAAAGGTATTTACAGCCTACGGGTACGGGTATATGGGAGGTATTTTAAATGTGGTGAAGGCCTGTCCCGAAACACAGTAAACGTTTGGTTATTCTAACTGAGCAGAGTGTCGTGAAATTATTAGCGTTTTTGTAGGCTTAAAGCTCGGTTATGTAAAAGTCAACAGTACGGTGTATCGATCGATGTATCTATTTCTTAAATGTCCAATATCATATGCAATGTCAACCCGTGCACGCACGGGTCGAAGTCTAGTATTCTCTACTTTAAAACATGAACCATCCAATAATATTGCAGAATATTTCATAAATAAACCTCGAAACTAGTTGAAGTTGTGCAAAATATTTCCTCTTTACAATCAAATCAGATTTTATGAATAAAGTCACTGTTCAAGGTAAAAGTTAATAAGCTTAAAAATATCATATTTAAGTAAAGTACTTTCATAAGTTGATTACAAAAATGACTGAGAGAGGGTAAGGGATCTTATCAATGAAAAACATTTTTATCAAGTCTAAAATAGCTACTATTAAATAAAAAATAAATATAAGAAACATCAAATAAGCATGACTGATACCAGTATATTTCAAAATAAACATAATTGTTCATGCATTAATAGCTACTATTAAATCATAAAAGGAAATATAAAAACAAAAGCAATAAGCAACAAAAATGTGTTTTTGTTAGTGATAAATAAACGAGGGCCATCTCTCTCAGTTGTGTTTAAAGACTATGAAAACTTAACACATTCTGCACAAATTCCTAAACAAAATACTGAAAAGATATCATAAGAAAATACCTACTTTAAACAATTTTTTACTTTAAAATTTTGAAAATTTAGATCAGTCCGTCTTCAAAAACAACTTATAAAAAGATGGATTTACAAATAAAAATAAATACTCATGAAAACATTTATAATTTACATTTTCAGTTTCACTTTCTATTCACTATCTTCATCTTCCCTACAAATGAACTTTAGGCAGTCCTCTGGTGCTGTCCGTTTTGATAGAATTTCAAGGATCTTACGACTCCTCAACTGCCTCCTATGCTGAGTGCTCAAGTTGTCTTTGTGTTTCGCCTCCAGTTTGTCCTTGAGGGTCTTAAAAGTTTGTTTCTGCCATGCCAGGCGCCGGACAATAAAATGTCAAGTCCTCATTATCGTCATAGTCTGACTCCTCGGACGAAAAATACTCGGGTGTCATCTCTTTGGCAAGCATTTTCCAAGCTACACCCTCAAGAGCTTCTTCGTTCATGGATCTCAAAATCTCAAAAAAATTAAAACATGAGTAAAGAGGCGCATCCAATAATATTCTGTAATATTATAAATGTACTACATTAAGCTGTGTATTTTATTTAGTGCTTTTGTCAGAATGCAGCTTCCATTAAATCAAGTACATTGCTAAATGCCATGCATATACGTATAAAGATAGCCACATTCAGGAATACGCTAATTAAAATATACACCAACTTGTTTAAAAACTAATTTCTGCCAAATATAATAAACGCCATATAATACGCTTACAGTAATGTGAGTTACATAAAATATAAATGAACCAACTATTACAAGTTAAAAATTCTGTTCATATGGTACCACATGTAACTTGTTTCTAAAATAAGGATAAACTTGTCAGTGACAGGGTTTTGAAATCTACAGTTATTTAAATCTAAATATGTGATTTTAGGGAAGCTATAATTTGCTTTTCAACTACATGTAATCATGTTAACACACATTGACTTTAATTTTTCTCCTTAGAATAGTACTTAAGGGAAGAGTTCTGGTCTTGTGATATGATAAAGAGCTTTTCCTCTTACAACTAATGCCATTAGATACTATACTAGATAGTATACTAAGTATACTATCTCTTATATGGCAGAAAGATCAACAATATAAGCTTTAAAATATTAATGTATTATATTTATCACCTAGGTTGCAATTGATTATATCCTTAAGAATTACACAAAATGTACATACTTCCCATCTCCAGCTTTGCCTTCGGCTCTCCGTCGCATGATCTTTATCTTTTCCACTTTCTTTCCATTTGGCCTGGTCCCTTAGAGATATATAATATGTTTTTGATGCTCCTGAAACATACCGGTACATATTTAATGTAAGACTTTAAAATATTTTTTACGATTTGTTTGAAATAACTGATGAAACAAAGAAGAGCATCTGTTTTTAGGGCAGCTTTACTTTGTGTATCTTGCGATATACCTGCTGCAAGGAAGTGCTGTGGTTTTAAATCACATGCAGGTAGATTAGGATGTCATAAGTGCTTCAAGGTTTTTTAAGATTTTGGTGAAAAAGGGGGCTATTCTGGTTTTGATAGGCAGAATTGGAAGCCGCGATCTAAGTCATTACACAATCTGTATGCTAGGAAGGTGAACAAGTATTCCTTTTAAAGGAATGATCGGCATGTTATATCATTGGTCAGCTATGTTAACGTAATGCGAAAGCATTACGGTACATGCATTAAACATGATAAACAAGATATACAGCACTCATTTGTTCATTTCCGAATTTGAAATGCATGGATAAGCTTTACTTTTAGTAGGCAAATTATACTTCCGATTAATATTCTTACGCATACGTGAAGAAAAACGTGATTTGAATCATTATGCATGTAACTGTATAATTGAATTACTTTCAAGGCACACGCATAGGAGTAAAATGTTTAGTAATTTACGTGATTCTAATAAGGCTGTCATTGCAAGAAAATAAAATAGTGCAAAGCGCAATGCGTGCGCAAATAGTAAAATTTGCCGGATGCCTCATATGGAGACAACTGTGATCGGCCGAAGCCAATCACAAAAATGCTAACAGTAAAGCTCAGGCTGATAAATTATCTCGGGATTATGGAACTTATTAAAGTGTACTGATAGAATTAGACTATTTTGATGCCATTCAGTTTTGTGTCATTGATCCTATGCACAATTATTTTTTAGGAACTGCTAAGAAAATGTTTAAACTGTCGGTTGAAAAGGGTATTCTTTCTTCTGTGAAATTAGATAAGGTTGAAAAAAGGCTTGCATCAATTAATTCTTTGACAGATATAGGTCGTATTCCAGCCCACATTTCAGGTAATTATGGTGGGTTTTTTCTGCAGACGAGTGAAAAAACTGGACAACAATTTTGTTCATTATATGCTATTAATGGTATCTTACCGGAGAAAGATTACAAGTGTTGGGAGAAATTTGTTTTAGCTTGCCGACTTCTTTGTAAGCCATTTGTTTCTGTTATTGATGTGCAAAAGGTAGATCTTTTGTTGTTAGATTTTTGCAAAACATTTGAGAAAATTTATAGTCTTAGCATAATCACTTAAACGATTGTTTATTTGATTTGGGGACAATTCATGTATTTTGGTGTTTTTCTTTTGAAAGATTTAATGGTGCTTTTGGTTTTTTCATACCAATAATAAGGCAGTTGAAATTCAGTTTATGAGGAAAATTATGACAGTCAAATTGTGTGATTCTTTTAGGGATGTGTTGCAATTCCATAATGAAGCTGGTTTGTCAGATATTTTTTTAGTCAAACTCAACAGCTTTAAAGCATGTGTCAAATCACAGATTTCTTTCAGTTCTTAAAAGCTTCAGAAAGTGTGTCTTTTCCATCTCTATCTAATTTTGTTTCACTTCCAAAAGTTTTTAAGATTGTTGCCCTAAACCAAGAAGATGTTGTGTTTTTAATTGCATCATATAGAACAATGTTTCCCTTTGCTTCGTTAAATGTAGATGACATTGGAGAAATTGTCAAAAAATTTGGTTATGTTACAATTTTAGAGAGAAAACTTTGGATCACGGCACCTTCACATAAAATTACGATCTTCAGATATTTTGGCCTGTTGGAATACTGATCCAGGTGAAAATATAAACAATCCTACAATGGACCTTCGACCTTGTAGGGTTGATTTTATTTTTCACACACTGCAAAAATTCGAGGAAATTGTTTAACAAATATATTTGCAAAGGTGTCTTGGTACAAAGAATTTTCTGAGCGATATAAATATGGCAATGGTCTTCAAATGTGGCACTGTGATAAGTTTGAGGCAAATGGTCAAAACTGTTTTCTCCCAGTTCAGAAAATACATAGTCGGTTTTCCAAAGGAATCACTGGTGAACGCAAAGATTTAATGTGTGTTTGCCCTATCTCTAGACGGGTCTTAAGTGACAACGATGAGTAAAATAAAGAAAACCAGTATGTTATGTAGTTTCTTTCAGATTTCATGTTTATTAATAAGTTATATTCTTACTTATTGTTGTCACTTAACAAAATTGTGTTGAATGAAATCCATATATCATTAAGTGTCTAGTAGGCTTTGGAGTAGAAATCAAGATTTCCTTGATGTACTATGTTGTCATAGTGCTACTCAAAAGCGAGAAATAACAAAAATGTTTCATTTTCTATACTGAATAAGTGGTTCTTGCATTAACTATTATACTAATCTATTTCATTTAAGAACCTGGAATTGAAATGAAATGCAGTTTATTAGATTTTATATAAGGGTCTTGCATGCTTTTGGAGTAGAAATCAAGATTTTCTTGATGTATTATCTTGTCATAGATGTACTCTGAAGCTTAACATAACACGATTTTTTTTCTATTGTATGCAATTTTGTCCATTTTTAATGTTCAGTACTCATCAGTTTCATTTTATGTGAATTTCATAATTGGGATTGATTATTAATTTGAGAGTATTACTTCCTGAAATGTGTAAAATGAATTTGCAACAAGATAGTGTTGATTCCATTAAGGGTATTTTTGTATGTACCTACTCTTATAATCGCATAGCATTCAGCAACATAATTTGTTTTAAGAAGTCAAAGAAGCTTTTTCTCAAAAACCAATTAATATAGTAATTTGTATTATGTGGTTAAATTTTATTGTATAATAGTACATGTGTATATCTGTGTCTAAGATGATATAAGCATTATTCAGTTTGAATGTGTGTGTATGTTTATATATATATTCATACCTGACACCATCATGTTATTATTTTGTTTATCGGTTTTTGACTTTTGACTTTTTGATTTTTCTGTGAAGTTGTCTATGAAATACTATGTTCAATAATTAACACCTGCATACGTGTATATAAGGAATGCAGTGTTTTTGATGCTCCAATCCAGGGCTGCATTTTACAAAAGAACTTATGACTTAAGACCAGAGTTATGAATGTTAATTAATCGTCAACTCGCAATTGTTTATTATCATTGTTGGAAAATATAATTATTGGAATTGCAACATTTGTAAAGTAATGGTTTTATGTCAATTCTGTTCTTTAAAAATCAATTTACGAGACTGTAAATATTTATAACTTTGATCAGGTGTGCTTTATGGCCTGTTTCTATAGCATGATCATTTTACTCTTACTTAAAGACAAGACATTGATATGCATAGTATTGAGACTATAAAAAATTATTTCACTATTGATTGATTTATAAATAAAAGATATGTGAATACCACTCTTATTTCTTTTATTGTCTGGTGATTATAGAATATTTCAATTCACTTTAATATAAGAAGGAACATCCTCCATCTACCATAGAAACCATCATAACTAAATAACTTGCAACCTTTTTTATTGATTTAATATCACTTGTATGAACTCGATCTTAAATTTCCACTGTTTTGAATCTAGTTTGAAATGATAAAAGATTGACAGAAAGTTTATAAACTATTTAAATAAAATTCAGATTTTTTGGATAAAAAACGATATTGTGAGAGATTGTCGCAAGGTCATATGGAATAATGATCATATAAATATTACTGAAGGTAGCTACATGGTATCCAAACATTAATATTATATCTGCACAAGGTGTAAAAATAAATGAAATTGACTAAATTATCAATGATTTGTCAATAGAAGCTGAGTGAATCTCTGATATTAAAATATGAAGAAATTGTCATTTAATAGGACTGAATAGTTACTTAATGGGCTCAGAAGTATGACTAAAAGGTAACTTAATAGTCACTGAAATATGACTGAAAGGTCACTGAATGACCACTGAAACATGAAGGAATGGTAACTTAATAGTCACTGAAAGGTCACTGAATGGCCACTGAAACATGACGGAGTGGTAACTTAATGGTCACTGAAATATGACTGAAAAGTAACTGAAAGGTGACAGAATGGCCACTGAAACATGACGGAATTTTAACTTAATGGTCACTGAAATATTACTGAAAAGTAACTGAAAGGTGACTGAATGGTAACTGAAAAATATCTGCCATTCAGTGACTGAAATGGAACTGAAATGTTACTGAAAGGTCTCAGTTTTTCCTGTGTAAAATTTCATCAGATTGTTGAAAACAACCAATTTCAGTTCATTCACCAATATAGACTGCAGTATTTGATATTTTCTAGTCTTTGTGCATTGCAATGTAACAAAAATCCCCTTTACGTTTAATAAATATACTTACAACATCTGTACAATGTTAAAACAATTTAGTTTTTACATGGACTATACGTCTTATGATTCAATTTTTTTAAGGTGCACAAAAGAATGATGTTTTGACTGGTAAGTCAATAATGGTGTTTGTGGCACTTTGTTTTTGTTTTTTGTTTTGTTTTTTTTTCAACTATTGCACAAAATCCAGGTGCTATTTGTGTCAAAAATTCATTACTTTCAGTATACTAAGGCAAAGCTCATCAATTGCTGGATTTTTAATTTTTCTCTATTTAATATATGCTAACAATGCTTTCCTTTAATGTAAAGTATATAGAAAGCTGGATAGAGGACAACAAGGCTTGCTCTATTCTGAAAGCCTGTGTCATTAAGAAAACGCACAGTCATTGAAAAACGTCAATAAACTTGCTCTGTATTCTATTGTGTTACATTCTATAGAAGTATTTTTAATTGTTGTTGATTGCTTGTTTTGTTGGAGGTTTGATAGAGGTCAACAAGGCTTGCTCTGTTTGTGTCACTAAGAATTATATACTGTACAAAAGTTTTGCTCTGGAAGTAAGTTCTAGACAAGTATCATTTTATTGGCTAATTGTTCGATGTATAACTCGATAAAGTTTAACAAGATTTGATAGACAACAAATTTATTAAGTTGATGTATGTTTATTATGGTTAATAGTGGTCAACAAGGGATGCTTTATCTAATTTTTTGTTTTATAAGCAAAATATTCTAAGTACTATTATAATACAAAATTTTTGGTAGAGGTCAACAAGGCTTGCTCTGCCTTAATGTTTATAGGGTCATGTCAGAACCTTTACAATTATTTAAACTTTTTGCATTAATTATTTTGTCGTATATTATCATAACTCATTGGTTAAAGTATCCCACTTGTGAACCGCATATCATAATCCACCTGGAGATTTCGTTCATATTTCATTGAGTAGTATATACATGTAATAATTATTATTTTTTTTTTTGTTTTGTTTTGTTTTGGGTTTTATCCCCTCATATATTTGACTTATTTTACCTGTACATGTACTTCTTATCCATCATGCTATTTTTATAATCAAATAATTTTCTGCTAGTTTTAGAAACTAGGAATATTTTCCAATTTCTTCCAATGAGTCCTCGGGTGGGGTCCTTCAAGACCAAGGTCTTTCAGTTGTGGCGGTTTTTAACCCCACCTTTGCAAATTAATTTATCATTTATTTAATGATTTTTTCTTCTTTTATTTATTGTTTTCAATTTAAACAACACAAATTGGGTTCATTGAATAAACGACCTTTAACGCAATCTGTTGTTCTATTTCATTGCAAATGAACTTGGACTCATTGGAAGATTTTGGATTAAGTTACTTATATTGGGTAAATTAATTGTAGCAACAAAGCTCAAAAGTGGGCAAAATTAATAAAGAGTTTCTCTTGGAAATGCTTATGTATTATAGTAATGGAAAAATTTGGTTGACAAAAAATAATTCATATATTTGTAAATATAACTTTCATTGTATGCATTAAGAAATTGAACGCAATTTTTATAAATCCATGATTTACTCATTATTGATTGATATATTAATCCATTATAAAGACATGCCATACGGTTATGTTCCATTGTCCATTAAAGGAATAGGTGTTAAATACTCGAATTACTCATTCATTAAAATCAGATGTTTGTATAACATCAACAGATATTGAAAAAACGGTTCCTTTGCTGTATAACAAGAATGCTATTTACGAAACAGGGCATACACATGAACAAGAAAAAAAAATGTAATGATGGAGGTCAACAAATGTTATCAATTCAAAATGACAGTTCATAATTATTAGCATAATGTAAATTGTAAGAGATATGATACCGAAAAAAATAAAACCCTTAAAAGTGTTTTAAAAAGGAAAAATTGATTTGTGTAAAAACTGGGAAGGGTGGGAGGTTCATATACAAAACACCAAAATAGACAATTTTTTAAATACAACTAGATCCCAATGATTCTTTAAGATGAAACAAACCATTCTACATTTTACTTTAAGGCAATGTTATTAAATGCCTGGTGTATTATGAATAAAAACATTAAGAAGTTTAAATGACAATTAGATTTTTGATGATTAAAAACGTGACACAGGGTGCAAAATTTAGTTCATATATCAGGTTTTTTTAAACACAGGAATTTCATCATAACTTGCATCAATACTTTTAAAAAAATCAGTTTACTTATTCTAAAGCATTTAAATATATATTTGATTGTTGTTGCTAATGATAATTAGGGTGTTCCGTTTCCGTTTTAGTTAGGTTTCTATTTCTCTATTTTTCACTATTATTGTTATTTTTTTTCCTAATATTTTTCTTAAAACTAAAATATCTCGAATGTGCTACAACGGATTTTTATGAAATTTTCACGAATAATACAAAATATCAAGGTCTTTCATCACGTACATTTTTGTTGATGATGTCACTTCCTGTCGGCCGTTATGTTCGTTTTTCTTTCTTTTTTTAAAGTGATATTATTCTCCCTTGTTCTCAAAAACGATTAAAGAAAGAACATTGAAATTTTCAGTACGATTATCGTCGATTTCGGTCAGTTTTTAGCCGGGCTCTGCTGAAAGCAGAGTCCTGGCTATAGGCAGGCCAATCGCCAATGTTACTATAAATAGCACAAATAAACAAAAAACCAAACAGCGTCAAGGTAAAGTTTCCGCTATACCAAATAGTTACCCAAAGAGCCACGTTTTGTCAAAAATGTATGCATTTTGTTTCTTTTTTTATTTGAATTTCGAATGAATTGTCTCTCTTTTTTAGTTTTCTTATTAATAACGTGTTTTTAAAACATTACTATGCATTTTGGACTCATACAATGCGCATGAATTTCCATGAACTACTTTGCTGCACGATGAAGAAACGGGGATTGAATATATAATGCTTGTTGCAAAATTCAAGGCAGCAACTGTTAAACTTTTTAACTTCTTCGAGACAGACTTATTTTTTGTTTATAGCCGCTTACAAAATTTGGTCGCTCTCTGATTGTTTGCCGACATTAAAAGCATGAGAGAGAGAGAGAGAGAGAGAGAGAGAGAGAGAGAGAGAGAGAGAGAGAGAGATTTTCAGTCTTTACTACACAATATGCATAAAGACACACAAAAAGAGCCCGGCTTTCAGTACTTCAGTACTTTGATTTACTTGAGTAACAGAAAGGCATAAAATTGTTTTTAGTCCAAAGCATATAACTCTATATTCAACCAGAATAGATAGTGTGACGTCAATATGATTAATTTAAATCTTGTGGGTATTTTTAAAGATAAACTACATAATAAAGCTATAATGCACGTTCATAAGGGAAATCTCCGCCATGATGTAAAACAGACTCTTTTGAAATGAATTCCACAAGATTTTTATTAATTATATTGACGTCACACTATCTATTCTGGTTGAATATAGAGTTATATGCTTTGAACTTAAAACAATTGTATGCCTTTCTGTTACTCAAGTAAAAAACTGAACGAAATCGACGATAATCATACTTACTTGGGAAAAAAAACCTCTTCAAATGTCACCAAAAAGTAAACCAGGCAACCGTTTATTGATTTCAAAATTGTTCAGTCAATTACATCATTAAATATTAATCATTCCTGGTAAGCTGACAAACATGCAAACGTCCAGTGACACAGAGCAACCCAATACTCATTGCAACGCCATTTTAACGAGTTTCCTTGCTACTGTGTTTCAAACGCCTTACAAACAAACTACAAACATGAATGATTCTTCATTCTTCATCTTTTGTTTTTATTTGAAGATTATTTACCAACATTTACAATTCTCTCTATTCTTACTTATTTGTTTAAAAAAAATCGAGTTATTTATACTTTTTGTGAAACCTCTCTTACAGTCTTTTTAAGCATATTTGTAGAACTGTCGACATATTTTTGTGTTAAAAATTGTAGACATTTACTGCTTAAACTATTACTAACAAAAACCGATAAAATGAAGCCCTGAAACCCTTTACATTGTATAATTTTTGTTTAAGCAATTGTTTGGCCTGGAAAGGTATTCTTCCGAGATTCCCACCAATGTGATGTACATTCATTGAGTTGCCTTGACGTTACAGTTAAATTAATCCTTTTGGTCATATTTCTATTGCTTGATAAATATACTTGTACTATCTAACTATTTTAACTTGCCTGTCAACTGATTTCTGAAGGTAATATTTATATGAGTCCAATAGAATCTCTGATAGCGGCGGGGAATTTATATATACAATCAATATTTCTTGCTTTATTCAGTTTTTCGGAGTTTTCGCTAATGTGATCTTCAGTCACAGTAAATGATTATTGCTCTATTTAATTAATTGTACAGCATAGGTATAGTTTTCTCCCCCTGTTAAGTGATAAGGGGTGGATACTAAGGTAACAGTGCTGTCATTTTCTTCTCAAATATGAAATCGGAATTTCCTTTTTAAATTACATTATATCTAGTTTGTTCAAGAACCTTTGAAATATCTAATCTGTGTAATGAAAATCTATAGTTTTAATAGTCTGTTCATTCATCTCATTGATATATCATAACTAAAAAAAATAGAAAAATATCATTGACAATTGACAATAGCAATAAGTAAAAAGACCTACCTAACGGATCACCCTCTCCGGATAAATAATTGTACACAGACACACTGTTGTATGATCCGACCCATAGACGATTAGTATTGGCATCAAAATTTAGACAGTATGGTGAACAATGTCCTTCCGGTTTGATAGACAGATGTGATAAGAAGTGACCATCCATATTCAACTTGTGTATTGTGTTGGTTCTTAAATCACACACGAGTATATGCGACATTGCGTCAGTACATATTCCACGTGGCAATAATGCTGATCCTGGTGGATGTCCTGTGTAGGAAAAACGATGACCTCCTCCTTTCTCTGATACCACTACAGCGCATGACAAATAGTCAGACACCACAACGTCCCCATTGTTGTTTTCTGTTATATAGTTAGGCTTTGTATAAAGATTGTGACTTTTCTTGCGGTATTGGAATGTTTGTACCAGCTGTGCGCTATGGTTATATCGGGTAACTTTTCCTTGGAATGTATACTGGTTATATATCCCGACTAGTAAGCTCCTTGTAGATAAAGACCAAAACACACATCGGGGTTTCCAATCAGAAAAAAAAAAGTGTAAGAAAGTTGACATTACGTTCCCATACCGCGTCAGTTTCTTAATTGTATTTTTAATATCTATATATATCAAATCATTTTTGGCATTCACGGTATGTATACCATAACCACGGTGTTTATCACTCAGACAATAAATAGGAACACCCTTTTCATTTGCAAGAATTAGATTGTTTTTGTCACTAACCCAAACCCGATCTGTTGTTAAATGTAGGCAGGAAAAGTGAATACAGCGATTAACACTTGCTACATTAAAGGAAAGTTTTAATTCAGATAAAAACTGTAGTTTCAGTAATTTGTCATTGCTTTTCCGTGGTTCACTTGTATTCGACGATTGAAATTTAACCATAGTCGCTATTTCGTTGACCGTTACTACCGTTTCATCTGTAAAAATAATACATAGACTGTTAAAAAGTTAATTGAGGTATCATTCAATTTATCCTCTGAGATGTGTAATGCTTAGAGTAGAATATCATTGAAGTACTTTATTTTCATTTCTTTTGACAAATTAGCAATTCTGATATATTAAATGGACTTTGACACGATTTGAGATAAGAATCCGATTTTCTTTTATTTTTTATGTTTAAAATAGTCCGTTTGTGCATATTGAATGACTGACCAAAATTCGAATGTTAGAAATCAAATTACAAGCAAGATAGAGAAGTAAGAAATCATTGTTATGTAAACAAAGATAGGGCCTTATATTTCTTAAATAAATAAATAAATAATAATAAACATATGAATAAAAAAAATTAATAAACAAATAATGTAAAGTAAGGACATTACTATTTCTTTGACAAAATGACTCGTGACAAAAAAGACAAAGTGATTCAATGTGTTTATAAATGATACTATCAAAATAACAAAGCACCATATTTTTTACACTTATAGCAATACAACATATATGTATACACAAACAAGACGTGCTTTGTTTACAAAAAAAATAAAAATATTAATTCAAATTCTGTATCTTACTTATAACTCGATATTTTTTTTAATTTTAGAGTAATAGGAAGCATTGACAATTTTATTTATGAAAAATGGAAAAATACAATTTGAAACCTTTGAGATCAAATTGTGTATTTGTTCCTTTAATGTCTCTAAACAAATTAATAATAATAGAGAAAAAGGTTAAAGCATTGTTTTTGGCAAATAGCTGTAGACACAACAAATAACCACAAACATTCATAACAATATGTACATGTGTTTGCCTTTAATACATTTATTCACAGGACCAACACATTCTTTCAGCTAGTTCTTAAAGGTGGCGTAAAGGTGGCTTAAAGGGTATACAATCTTTAAGCCACATTTAAGTCACCTTTAAGCTAAGCTTATAGGTCCTTAATGTCCAAACTTATTTAAGTTACCTTTAAGCCATATTTAAGCCACCTTTAAGCATCTTTAAGTGGCATTTACGTTCCCTTCAAGTTCTCTTTACACAATCTTTAAGTTCCCTTTAAGTTTGATCAAGCTGAACAGTTTCATTTTAAATACATAAATTAAATGCATAAGCTCTTTTATAGGGATGAGAGAGGTTGATCCAAGTGATGATATAACTTCAAAGGGGAGGGGTGTCCAAAGCAGTTTTAAGTGTCAACACACATCATGCAGAAACTGGTTTCTACATCCAAGTTTTGCTTGTCTAAGCAAATAGTCGCTCCATTGAATACAGATCACTATTATCAACATCGCTCCAATGGACACAGATTGCCGTTATAAAATTCTTTTTTTCCTTTCTATAAATTAATCAGTGAAAGCTCTCTCTCTCTCTCTCTCTCTCTCTCTCTCTCTCTCTCTCCCTCTCTTTCTCTCTCTCCTCTCTCTCTCCCTCTCTCTCTCTCTCTCTCTCTCTCTCTCTCTCTCTCTCTCTCTCTCTCTCTCTCTCTCTCTCTCTCTCTCCTTTCAAATACTGTGGAATCATTTAAATTCGTGGGGGCCAATTTTCGTGGATTGTGAATTATTTGCTTATTCGTGGGGATGTAATTTCGTGGATGTGCCAGTTTTCAGTTTCAGTAACAACGATAACTCTTCCTAAATTTGCTTTCGTTAAGGATGTAAATTCGTGGGGAAGGTGTTCCCACGAATACCACGAAAATTGAGCCACCACGAATTCTAATGATTCTACAGTATGTACTTCTTTCGTTTATTTTAGCAAACAAATATTAGGGCCGTTTTAGTTAATTTATACAACGGATATTTATCAAAATGTCAAAGATTGTGTGAATATAAATCAACTTTACTTAAATTGAACAAAAATATATCGTACGACCGATATTAAATATTATTTATTAATGTCATCTTTAAGATTTTAGCATCATCGATCAATTATCTAACTAACATTTAAATACTTACTAGTCATGTTGTTTCCCTGTGTTGATATTTCTTCTTGTGGTTTATTTGGTTTAAGCGATTGTTTGTCATTTGTAGAATCTGCTTGTCCAGATTGATTGCTTTCGCCAGGATCATTGTATATAATGAAATATTGAAATTTGTTTTATAAACACGCACACGGATATATCACTAAGCTGAACTGTCCTCTCTCTCTCTCTCTCTCTCTCTCTCTCTCTCGTTAAGTTCATCAGGTTATTAAACAAAAAAATAAAATGAACGAATGATAAAAGATTTCATAATCAGTTTAAGATATGTATTTTCTTTCAGTTTAAATTATTTCTAGGTCTAATTCTAGATCTGTAAGATACATGTTTAAAATGAAAAGACTCTCAACTGCCTTTGTTTTATCTGGCGGGATATTTGTCTTCTCCATTATAATTAAATGACTGTTGTTTACCTGGCGTAAACTCGTATGACTTTTATAACTTCACCCACAATTGATTGATGAAATCAGTGGAATGAAAAATGTTGTCACGTGACATCTTAAAGTGTCATAAAAATCCATGTTATGGACTGGCACATCACTCTATTCTACTAAGGCCCAACCATTATTTTCATCTTTATTAAAAAATAACAAATGGCTACAAACCATTTTCCACTGTAATATTTTCTTAGGAATAGCGATTATTTCTTTATCCCCGCAACAGAGATATGTCAGAACTATGGAAACTGTTTTAACGGTGTCGTTTTTTTTTTTACTCGTATCTAAAAAACTATCACAATTGATGTAGATTTCACAGTATTCATTGTATTAAGAGGGGCTCCAGGGACTAATTATATACAGCATATCATCCTTTATTTTTTTTCTACAAGATTCTAACATTAAGCGAGACATTTCTAATGTTCAACCAAAATTTCAGCGTTCATCGGAGAATTATAAGCAAGATACAGAGCTAACAATTCTGCTAGAAATTTGAGTCATATTTTGTTCACATGGATTTATTACATTTAGCTTCAAATTTTTACTTTCCTATTCAGCATTTGAAACAGGTCGAGACCACTAGATTTTGTGACGTCGGCATAAATTTACATACTAAATTAGCCATGTGTTTACTTTTATCGACAAACTAATCCCGTGAATGACTTGCAAGGCACTGTTGGCTACTAAAAGTTTTAATGTATACAAAGCGTATTGAAAAAATATACCATCTTAAATAGTCCTTTGAAACTCATTTTGAATGATTTTTCAGAATTTATGAAATTAATATGGACAATTATGTCTGAACTTCAATTTATATGCTCACATTTGAAAAATATTGCATACGAGGACTAAAATATATCAACCTTTTTAAATTTACCATTGTCAATGTACAAAAGAGAAGTACATCCTATTTAATTAGAAGCAGCGAGTACCGTTTTTTTTCACGTGGTACCCCAGATTTGGGACAACATTAGTAGAATGCGCATTGATATTTTCTTCAGGAACATTCATCAGAATGCTTTACGAACAAAATACTATATGCTGCAAAGCTTGCGCTTCTGCATTTGTATATTTGTGCATTTCTACTACTGTTGCCATTTACGTAAGTTTAAAATGTACAGTAAATTGTATTTATTCCTAGTGCACAATGATAAAGTCACCAATAAACTATTATGCAGTTTTTCAAAATCTGTTTGTACTTGTATGCATATGTTTGCCAGTCCCTTGATACTGATCACTTTTGAAGCTATAATTAATCAACTAAAACAACAGTATTTTTAAATGTGAGCATTGAACAAAGTGAATGGTACGTAATCTTTCCATTTTTACCTTCTAAAGTAAAAATCAAGATGTACAAATATTCCGGCAAGCAATTAAATAATGTGGATAAAACAGAAAACCCCACGTGCGTTTGTTGAATCTTAAACCTTAAATCTGTTTGACGTAAATATTGTCACATGTCAAATAATGCTATCCATATAAGGTAGTGTACCCGACCTGTTAAATGGAAAAACGAATGACCTCAGATCTGTGTGCAAACAGAATTGTGAACAAATCTCTGTATCTTAACACTCAAATATGGTTAGTAAATAGAAATTGTAATCAATTTAACATAAGAAACATGCACTATAACAAATAAAGAACACAATTTTTTTTTTTCAAAATAAATCATATACATGTATATACCTACACATTTCCATCAGCGATATTAAATTCTTTTTAAACTGAATAATGCTAAGCATCTCAACAAAACACATTGCATTAAACTACCATTACGCAAAAGATCATAACGAATTACCAATACAATGAGTTGTAATTTATTACCTTTTTAAAACATCAGATTTTGCTTAATTTGCGCAGTTAAACACTTAACTGTCTCATTTACTGAAGCCTCTGTTTGATTTAATACGTAAAAATTACAAAATACAGGCGATAATCCCAGGTTACAAAACATAAATAATGAAAACAAAACGAAAATCAAAACAAGCTAACACCACCGCTATATGTGAAAACTGTCAACGTATTGAAATAGTTAACCTCAATTAACTTCACAAAATCGGCACCAATGTATTTTGCAAGTTTCAAAGATTCCCTTCGTTCGCGAACTGTTGCACAACAAACAAATTCATCATTGTCAGATCCACCCGTTTATCATATGTCATGGCTGCTTTAAACAAAGAACTTCGTTTTATAAGTATGGAATACGAGTCCTTGTTAAATGGGTAGGCAAACCCAGCCGGGGACAAAATAAAAGCCGGGGCTGATCGGCAATCGTCAATTTAAAAAAAACGCATTGTTCTGCGGCAATATTTACCGCGAATACAAATATATATGTCCGTAACATATCCTGATAATTTCAATGAGATTGGCAGATTAGTAACTGCCAATCTTTTGTTATATCCCCACCCAGGTTTGCCTTCCTATTTTACCAAGACTCATGGAATACCGAACCTCAACCGATAAACTGATTGAAACACGCATTTTCTTTATAACTATTTTCGCAAAAACTCAGATTTGAAACAGAAATAGCCCAAAGTTTTTGCAATTTATATTTTCCTTTCCATAAGGATTATTTTTGTTAAATTATATCAAATTGACTCAGTGGTTCTTGAGAAGATTTTTAAATATGCACCCCCTTTTTTCTACAGTTTTGAGGTTTTCTCCGCTTTTAATAAAGATCGGTCTTTCATTTTTGCAATTTATATTTGCTTTCCCATAAGAATGTTTTTTGCCACATTTGGTTGATATTGGCCAAGCGGGTTTAGAGAAGAAGTTGTCAAATATAAAAAGTTTACAAACGGACAGACGGACGAACGAACAGACGGACAAAATGTGATCAGAATAGCTCACTTAAGCTTTCAGCTCAGGTTAACTAAAAATAGTTTCATCTTCTTCCTTGCATTTAAATTAGTTATAAATAATACCCGGTTTAAATTGATTAACTAAGTACTAGTAAGCTTAACAGATCCCATTCAGGTATAATATATTTTTCACTGAAGAATAAGTACCGTGTTGCATTCTAAATGCATGCATGCATGGAATTTATAAATAAGATATAATTAATTTTTACAAACTGAATGGAAGTCAAAATCGTTTCAAGTAAAAAATACACTCTTTACATTGATTCAATAGCCACCGATTTATAGGATATAAAAACCACCGAAATAATATAAGTTGCCGTGTCGCATAGGGAGTGACATGATGCTAGTAAACAAACGGTCCTGGGTTTAATCCTCGTCTTGGGCGTTTTTATTTTTTTTTTTGAATTTTTTTTTAGAGCAAAAACTGTTTTTAATACCTTTTCTGTCTTGGAATCATGGAAACTTGCGACAAAATAAACAATATTTACGCATCTATTGTATATGTTGATGTATAATCAAATTCACCTCTTAAAATCGCTGCGTTGACATCTAAAGCTAGACATGCTTTCATTTCTTTGTGTATATTTAATTAAAATCTATTGTTTGATAAACATCAGAAAAACCCTAGAACTAACACAGAATATACAGGATATACAAAACAGTGTGTTTTTGTCTATACGCATGGCTATCTTTTTTTTTATGAATACGTCGCATAAAGGTTGAATGTTTATTAGTCCATTGATCACGGCTGATTAAATTGTAATAAAGTTAGTACATTTTGTCGATAAATTAAGCAAAATATTGAATAAAGATTTTTAAATGGAATAAATGTAGCTTAAAGGTGGCTTAAAGAAGTTTGGACATTAAGGACCTATACGTTTTCTTTAAAGGTGGCTTAAAGGTAGCTTAAATATAGTCTTTAAGGACATAGCAGCCATCTTTAGGCCACCTTTAAGCCACCTTTAAGCCACATTGAAACTTAACGGTAGCTTAACGGTGACTTAAAGACCGTATTTTAGCTACCTTTAAACATCTAAAAGCAACATTTAAGGATAAAAGAATGACCTAAAACTAGATATATATATATATATATATATATATATATATATATATATATATAGATATATATATATATATATATAACCGAATCTTGTCACTTAGGTGTAAACCGTCTGAGTTGTCACATAGGTGCCAATGGTTGTTTTCATAGGGAAAATGTATCTTTTAAGAGATTATTCATGATGACATCGGGAGAAAAGAAGATTTTAAGAAAAAAACATCTGAATTTCGGACAAAAAGAAAATTAACAAAAAAATGATTTAGCTTATACAATTTTCTTTGCACCTAAGTCCTTAGAAGTTATTACTGAATTTTTGCACCTAAGTTTAACTATCACATAGGTGCAAACGAAGGGAGAAAACCACTCCGGCCTTATTCTTGACTGACCATTTATTAATTCTTTATTAACATGTTGGGGGGGGGGTGTTAGGGTAATTCTATTTTAAGTACACATTTTCACTATGAAAACATTAAACTATTTTCTAAACGATAAATTTTCATTTAATCCTTAAATGTTTATTATCACCAGCAATGAATTATTAAAATCATAATATGTGTGGTCAACTAGTAACCACTGTGGGCCTTTTTAACTGTGTGTTGAATAAACACATTGACATTATTTAATTCAGTGTTTAATTTCATACCTACGCCGAACGCTCAACATAAACATAAATATCTTATTATGAGTGATTTAATTGTGACTCTTGCAATTAACATCATCGAAAAATCATTAACAGAATACATAGGAAAATGTGATAATTATTATGTTAATATGTCATGTATTCTAATCATTCTTATTAATTTTCTGTAAAAAAATATGCATCTTTTTATCCGACTCTAAGACTTAATCGATAGATTTGTGCTCATCGTTGTTTGCTAAATATATTTCAAAACAAAACACGTCATATCCGACTCGAATGTGGGTCAGATCTAAAACGCTGCGTCGGGAGCGGATCAAGTGTGCTTTAATGCATAGAGGACATCTAAGCACATTTCTTTAGTGTTATTCCTTTAAACTGTTGAACTTGGTATTGTTATAAACTTTTCCAATTGTCTAATAAATTAATCTGTTGATTTATGGTTTTTAATTTGATAAGTAATTAATTGATTTATTTAAAACCTTGATGAATAATTGGTTTTGGAATTGTAACATTGATTTATCATTTTTTTTCTACCATTTTTACAACAAAAATTCTCGTCAATTTTTTTCGTCTTCAATATTTTTAAGATTAGAAAATAGGTTATTTCTATTTGTTTGTTAAACTATTTTTTTAAAAATACAAATGATTTTTATAGGTAAAAATTTTTTGCGATGTTCAAAGTAGCTAATATATCGATGAAAGATAAATAATCTGTTTTGAAAAAAATTGTATTTAGATTTTTTTTCTAAGTGATTTTAGGAGCTTTTATTTTTCAAAGTAAATAAGTTATTTAAGCTTGCGATAAAATGTTTTAAATACCCGAACATTATGGTTTGTAAATACCCTGCCACCTTATTCTTTTTGTTCACATTTTGTTGCAGATATTGTGTTCACTTTTTTATTGTTATTCTTAACCTGCCCTTGTGTCTTAAAAAGTAAATCCACTGAGTAAAACTGGCTGAATTTATTGAGAAGTGGACAGGAAAGAAGTCTAAACTCCTGCAGCTGATTAAAAACAATACAAATTATTTTCGGTTTTTGATTGTTTGTTTCGTATGCGGTTTATTGGTACAATTAAGATATTTTCTCGTTTTGAAAAATTGCTTTATGTGAAATGCCACCCTCAAGCGTATGTTAGTTTATTCCCCAAACGAATTTTTGCCAAAACAAACACCTTATTATACATGTTAAACTAGGCAATTATGGGATCCTCTTAAAGGATACAAGTAGAATTTACCTGTGTTTGCCTTGATTACTATATTCAGAGAATATATTGTGAGTTCATTAGAAATGAATGAAAGTTTCTATTTTAATTATGGGTTTTTAAGCATAACAAAAAATGGAGTTATCAATCATTTTTTAAACTAAAAAAAGCAATATTTAAGGAGACAGTACTATGTATCTTATATAAACAAAACGCATAAAACAATTTCCGAATTGGTTCGGTATTTTTTTACTGTTCATAAATGTGAACTTTAAAAAAAATTCTAAATGAATAAATCTAATTAATTCATTAAAATTATTAATTACTTATAACTATAATAACAATTAGTATACCGGTATTATCTACATTGCAACCTGTTACAGGGTTCAGCCTTCTATTTTATCCATGTGTTGGCATTTTACACACATTATCCACCCAAAGAAAAGAAATATCATATATAAATAAAAACATTTATAGATCTGATCGGTTAATGTTTACAAAATACTTTTAAAAGAAATATCTTTTAGTATATCTCCTTCATTTAAGATTAAAAAAAACCAATGCAATTCATTTACTATTTCTTTTACAATCAGATTTATTATTTATAAAAACACATCAAATTTCATTATGAAAAAATATCACAAATAATATAACTGATTTAGAATTTAATCCCTTAAGTTTATCAATTAAAAAAATAAATAAATGCATCTATTCTTTCATATATAAAGACAGTTTGTTTCATTTACAATGTTTTGACTAACCATCTACCTATTCTTACGGAGTCAATACGGTTAATCAGTAAGTTAATCTTATACCATTGTATTTAACAATGAATGAATGTTTTAGTTTAAGAACGTGTGTTTATCCATTTTTACAATAGAAAATATAAGTAAATCGTTTATTAAGGTGACATTCTGCTTTATAAACACTGTAATTTATACTGTAAACGAAATAAACTAAACTGCACCCTGCCCATTTGACCTATAGGTCACTTTAGCATTAAATTATATAAGTCGTTTTAATTTTCTGTGATTAAAGGTTGTGTGTACAAATTTGTCTAATTTTCTGGAAATTTTGATTTAACGCTTTGAACATATAACCCGTATTATTATTATTTGGGTGATCATTATATAATTTATCAAACCATTTTTCCTTATAATAACTTAAACTTGACAGTCTGATAAGATGTGTTTTTTAATCGTCGACAGAAGAGTTTGAACAGAAAATACACGTAAAATCTTGTTTGCATGTCTCCAGACACGTCATAATGCATCAACGTCAAAAACGTACTAATTCGCTTGACGTAATGTTTAAATTTTGAACAGTTTAATTAGATTTTAAAAAGTTAAAGGCATCTAATTTGTACAGTAAATTCCAGAAAAATAAATTATAAGGAATGAACTCAATATCTACCTTCGATATGCTCGTATTACTTAAGTTGAAGCAATTTACACTTTTTTATAACTCGCTTCGCAGATTTAAAAGTGTAAACTGCCCCAACCAAGGTTATCCTCGTATAACTTGAGTAGACATTAAGTTTATTTCTTAATTATAGCTTTCATATAAACATATACAATTTTGTTATCCTGCCAATGTATGCATAATATGTACCTGGATCTAAAATTTATACACGACTCTCTGTTTATAAGCGGTATAAAAAGTGTTCTAATCCAAATATACGAGAGCATGCATGAATATATTTTGTAGATCTCAAACCAAAGTTGTCAATTACTATGAATGAGGACATGTACGTAGACACTGAAAGCAGATATAAATATACAAATGACAAGAATTACCGTATAAACTTGTATCAATACAATCTGAAAAAATGTATATACAATAGTACATCGATGTTAGTCCATTATCAATCCATTTTGAGCACATACAGAAAAATTTGGCAACCCCAATAATAGCCCGTTAATTTCATTCTTTTGGAGATGATCGATGTTTCTTTGTTTTGTTTTTGTTTTTGTTTGTTTTGTTGTTGTTTTTTAGGAGATACTTTTTACTATTTCTTCTATTATCAATCGTGTAAAACAAAGAAAGAGTGTGTATTCTGTTATATGGTTATTTAGCTCTTTTCGTTTATATAGCCTAGAGTACAACTTAGTAACAATGGTGATCCTTTCAGTAGATTTTACCAATAGCCAAGGGTACATTATGATAAATAATGTGATCCTTTCAGTGGACTGAATTAAAACCTAATGGTACTTACCTGTTCTGATCCTCTCAGTTGATTTTATCACAAATCTAGGGTAGTAAAGATGGTATGTGGTGATAGCTCTGGTTGAACACTGTTCAAACTGTGTAATGTTAATTACTGTTGATATCCTCTAAGTATATTCAATACTGTGGTTTCATCAATATTCGTTGAATACCAATTTTTTTTATTTCGTTGTTAAGTTTATTCTTGAAATTAAATATTCATTAAACTGCAATTTCCACTAATATGGTGTATTGATAGGGTTATTGGCCACGAATTAAAGTATTCTTGAAACTGTGATTTTCACTTTATCCACGAAAATTGATACCCTTTAATATTAATGAAACCATAATATATAATTAAAGCTATTAACATACTCCAATGAGACGATTAAAATACTTATACAATAGTATCTTACGTTTTTGATACAATCAACTGAAATTGTACCATGTTATAATTATGCATCAGTATCCTATACTATTGATAGAATCCACTCAGAGGACACAATGGTTAAAGAAAAGTACCCTAGGATAATCGTACAGTCCATTGACAAGATCACAACATGACCTAGACTAGTGATACAGACTACAGAGAAGATCACAACACTTAAACATTATTTTCTTACACTAAGGGTACCGTCAACGGAGAGGATCACAACAGTTATTCATTAGTTCCCTAAAAAGCTATACATATAAACTATGCTATTCATACTGTTGTCCAAGATAAGATTTAAACTTAAGTATCCAGCCTATTTAAGGGATCACAAACTGATATGGCATAGTAAGAGCCAGATAACTGTTACATCTAAGTGACCTAGACTACTGATAGAGTCCATTAGGAGGAGTATAACAGTTACATGTAAGTACCAAATATGTTGTTAGATTTTACTTTAAGGAACACAAACGTTACAGATTAGTTCCTTACAGTTATTTATAAAGTTCACTTGGGTATTGATGCATTCCACTGAGATAATCACAACTTAGTACCATAAGCTATTTGTGTAGTCTTCTGAAAGAATCACAACATTTTCATAAGTACTCTTTGCAATTTAGTGACAGGGGCATAACATATAATACTAGCTCCCTTAGATGTTGACACAGTCCACTAAGAGGTCACATAAGCTATGCATTGCTACCTAAACCATACATTAAGTCTACTGAAATGATCACAACAGTTGCACATTCCTACTCCGGGTAATTGTAACAGTCTACAAAGAGGAGGGAGTTGTTTTGCTTCCAATGTCCAGCCCCTCGGGGATTTTCACAAGTATAGAGTTCAAGAAATATACCCAAGTGATCTGTAAACCTGTTATTGTCTATGTTTGGCGCCTTTCTTAGAAAAATATTATTCATTGGAAATGATAACTGTTCTGAAGTAAATACATAATCGATCCTACTTTGAGGGACATTATATCCCCATTACACCATGTTAAGCCTTGTTCGTAAGTTTTCCCACCTGATAACCAGCAATCTTTAAAAAAATGTTTTCAAGAATTTCTTTAGTACACTAACGCTTTTATCTTTATTATTTGTATCTATTTGACAGTTAAAGTCTCCACAAAGTATCACATTATCTAAATTTATCGCATTTTAATTAATCCATGTAATTGCTCTTTTGAAAAAATCAATTCTATATTTCTCATTATTTGGCGCATAAACATTTACTAGAGTCAATTGTTGATCATTATACTTTATATTAATTAGAAATCGTCTGCCGTCTACAGATTTATAATGGTATATAATCTCTATTTTACTATTCTTTTTAAACAAAACTGATACACCCCTACTATGTACAGATTCTGAAAAACAATGCACTATTTCCCCCAAACCATCGTGAGTTCTTGCTGTTTTACAAAATGAGTTTCTTGCAGAAAAAAAATATCATATTTAACATATTTTAACCAATCAAAAAGTGTTGTTCTCTTTTTGTAAGTATTTAAACCTCTAACATTTAGAGAGTAAAGTTTTATAGAGGAATTGTTTATGTGTTGGTAAGAGTTAGTGGGCGTTTTACTTACTTACGGGCACCGCACCTGTCGTTTTTCTTGCCCTTCTTGTCATTCCGCACATCTTTCAGCAGTTCCTCAATGTTGGGCTGTCTCTCATTTGTCGCTCCTTTCGTACGCGGGACGGAAGCACTGCGGAGTTTTCTGCCGAATTTATAAGCAATCTTTTGATAGATTTTCCCTAGTTTGTTTTCATAGGGCCACTTTTTCGGATCGGTATGTAAGGTGGCATCGACGTCCAGTATTGTACCCCACTCCATGTCAAACGTACCTTCAGAATACATGGTGTCGTTGTTAGTCAGCTGATAAGCATATTCTGCGGAGCGGAGTTGTGCTTCTCACCAAACACATTGATAGAACACGGATAAAAGTTGGATAGTGGAATGGACATGCCCTGAAACACTACCACTTCCCCGGTTGTCGGAGGATCCACGTAATGCTTACATTCGGTTGACCCAGGAGCGTGTCCCATTTTTCTACAGACCCCGCAGACCCTTTCATTTTTACACTGCTGTTTTCGATGTCCAGTTTCCCAACAGTTGAAGCATTGACTCTTTGACACGGAATCATTTACCTGGTGATCACAATTATAGTAATATATACATGTAAGTATCCTTGACTTTTGATATAGGATCATAAGAGTTTTTACATAATAACTTTAGCTATTGGCACATTCCACTTACAAAAATCACAACAGTTACAGATTAGTTTTTTTAGAATAATGATCACAG
This sequence comes from Magallana angulata, assembly GCF_025612915.1. Classification (NCBI taxonomy): domain Eukaryota; kingdom Metazoa; phylum Mollusca; class Bivalvia; order Ostreida; family Ostreidae; genus Magallana; species Magallana angulata. Next base: position 32,602,507 of record NC_069112.1, read on the forward strand.
CCAGGGAGGATCACATCGGGTAAGTCCCTTAAGATATTGATAGAATCCATTGGGAAAATCACAACATTTTAATTAGGACTCTATGCATTCAGTGCATTCCAAAGAGAGGATCACATTAGTTACACTTACAAAAATAGTACCCTAGAATAATGATAACGTCCATTGAGAGGATTACAACATATACACCTTGGTGCCCTAAGCTGTTGATACAGACTACTGAGGAAATCACACTAGTTACACATGAGTATCTAAGTCTAATGATAGAGTTATCCAAGGTGATCTTAACAAATATTCATGTACCGTAATTTATTGATATATGCGCAGTCAAATAAAAAAATCACAGCAGCTTTTATTCAGTTATATTTACATTTTCCAGTGTCTTCGCCTGTGATAACACTACGTATCGATTTTGTACTATATAACCCATAATACAAATGACGCCAAATCGAGGCGCCAGCGGGGTTTGCTTATCTATCATTAAAATATAAATAATGGTACGATGGCTTAAAATTATATAAATATATTAAGTAATATGGAATCATTCTTTGAATATTATGAGATGATAATTTCGGTCAGGGTGATCAAATCTATCTATCATGAAGCCCTTCGGGCTTTATTGGATTTGATCACACCCCGACCGAAATTATCACCGCATAATACTCAAAGAATGATTCTTTATTCCTTATTTACTAACATTGCCAACACACTGAAAAATCACATCATTTCTAAATTAGTACATTCGTACTTTGAAATAATGATACAGTCTACTGACAGGATCACAACACAACCACTGTCGCAATGCCTTAAGCTTTTGATACATATAATTGAAAAAATTAACTACAGTACGAATAAGTATCTAAAATAAATGATACTGTTCGCTGAGAGCTTCACAAAACACAATTGTGTCCTAAGCTATTGATACAGTCAACTAAGAAGATAGCAACAGTTACACTTGAACTTGAAGCTTTAATACTGTCCACAAAGAGTATCACAACAGTTACATGTATACACTATTTCCCAAAGTGTTTGATACGGTTCACAAGGAGGGTCAAGCACTTACAATTCAGGACCTAAGGCATCTGATACAATCCACTGAGGGGATTACAGCAGTTAAGGAAGTACTGAATGCTATTTGCATTTTGATAAAGTGAACTGAGAGGTTTACAACACTTTTACATTAGAACCCTATATATTGTTAGTGTGTATTTAGAGAATCACAATTATTCAACATGGATACCTTTTGCTATTGATTTAATCAACTGAGAGGAAAACCAAAGCTATTGATACTTTTCATTAAGTTTTATATAAGTACGGTATGCTTCTAATACCGAATACTTAGAGGATCAACATATTCACACATTTGTATCTTAGGCTATTCACTGGTTTAACTGCATGATTCACAAACCTTATGCATTAATACTCTAGGCCATTGAAAAAATCTACTGAGAATATTACAACAGTTATGCATCAGTAACGTAGGTTATTGATATAGTCGACGGAGAAGATCACAACAGTTACACATTGTTACTAAAGACAATTGACAGAGTCTACTGAAAGGATGACAACAGTTATATATTGGTTCTCTGTGTCATTGTAACAATATTATTCCACTAAGAGGGATAAAACGATTATACATTACGAAGTTATGCAATTGTTAGAGTTCATTTAGAGGATCAGAGGATATCTAAATACTATCATATGCTATCAATACTGTATTACTTAGGGAATAACAACAGTTAATTTGAACATATTTTATTGCATTATATATTGCAATGGGATTAGGCACAGGTTATAAAAACTTAATTCGCCCTCTCCCTACATGTTAAACAACAAATACCATATTATTTCAGGTACGTCTCAGTTTGTACTTATACAGTATTAATTACATCAGTACGTAGATATTTGATAAATGTAGTAAGAAGGTTAATGTTATCTACTAACAACAGTTAGAGGTAAGTGCCACAGTGTAATGAAAAAGTACGTTGACAGGATCACAAATCATACACATTTGTTCAATATATATGCTATTTATACAGATTGCTAAGAAAACTACAACTGTTACAGTCATTCTATGTACATTAATATCTTTTACAACCTTAGCTTTGCTATGATATGCAATTCAAATGATATGCTATGAGATTTTAATGTAATGATAGGAGATTTTATGCTATTCTATGAGGAATTGAAATGAATGGTTAATGATATGGTATGTTAGGCTATGCTATGGTATGTTAGGCGATTTAAACAAAAACGCCTCTATACACAGGGGAGCTCTAAACATATCAATGTTAAATGATTAGAAGCCAAAGTTTACCACTAATCTGCAATGTGAACATTAATTCTTTTTTATAAAAGCATTTGAAATCGAGTTAAAAGCATGTTGTATACTATGCTATAGTATGCTATGGTATGATATGACGAATGAGAATGTATGAGATTGCATGCTATGTTATGATTTTGATGCTATGGTATGAGTTTCTAATGTTATGGTATGCGATTTCAATGTTATGTTATGTTATGGTGTTTGTTGTAAAAGATATACTTGAATTGACTGTACGCATACATATCATAATCTAATGATAAAGTACAGGAAAGGGTCAAAACACTTATGCATTGATGTATCATCACTACAGTCCACTAAGAAGATAACAGCAGTAACAAATTAGTACCTGGCTCTTTTGACACAGTTTACTATGAGGATCAAACATTTAAGTATACGAGGCTACTGATACACTTCACTGAAGAAATAACTACACTTTTGATACAATCAACATAGCTGATTACAACACTTGTACTTTGGAACCTTTAAATCATCGACCTTTTGATAGTCTACTTGGAAGATTACAACAGTTATTCATTGGTACCCTAAGCTATTGATTCAACCACCTGAGAAGTTAACAACAACAATAGTACTCATATATATTTTTCAATATGAGAATCTTAACATTTGAATCTTATGCACTGATAAGGCCTCTACATAGGATCACATTGTTTTGTATTATTAGGGTACAGATTCCTCTTAAGTAATCACAGCAGTGACACTTTATTACATGAACGCTATTCCATTGAAACAATCATCTAAGAGAATCCCAAATTAGCGAACAATAATGATAGAGTTCATTGGCAAATCACAACTCATATATTATGGAACCCTTAGCCATTTTTAAAGATTACTGAGGAGATCACAACAGTTGAACATAAGTATATTTTACAAATTATACTTTTCACTTAGAGGGTCAAAACAGTTACACATTGTTTTTCAACTTATTTATTCAGTCTTTTGAGAAAATAACATGGTCATTGGAAGAAAAAAATGTTAGCTGACAAAAGGATAAAGTTAATGCGATAAGTTTTTAACAATGTTCTATACTAGGTTGTAACCTATGTTTTTTTCACTGTTCTGCAGTCATCGGAAGTATTTAACTTCCCTGACTTGCAGACTGTTTTATTTGTTGAGGCGTTTTGCTATTATCAGGCCATAGGCACACACAAAATTCATACACAATAAAGGCATAAAAATGACGTGGCGAATACAAACTGTAACCAAAACCAAATTTTAAAAAAAAATTACAAAATAGGAGCAGAGCAAACAAAATTAGAGGAGGGATCAGCTACCATGTATTTGCAAGTATCCTCATGTGACAGGTCACACCCACCGTGTATTCTTTGTAGTCATCGGAAAACTGAAAGAAAACCTACATAATTAGATGATTAATTATGGTCTAACAATAAGTAAAAAAAAGAAGAGTCGATCAGCATGCGACCAAGTGGAAGATTGTATTTGCGGACAGGTTCCTAGTATCGACCATAAAAGTTTTATGAACTTTTGTGTCTTTAACTTACCTCGCCTTAAAATTGTTTATACGTAAAGCATGCCCTTGTGTATCAAATTGATCGAGAGACTAAAACTCTATCATACGCATTTGATGAAGATATACTGCTACATAAGTAAGGACAGTTGACTATAGAAAGATTGAAGTCATCACGTTTATCATAAAATTTTGTTCTTAGGTTACCACCCATGTCCCTTTTCAGTGAAGAATCCAAATATGAAACAGATAAAACAGACTCTATAGTATCTTTTATTTTAAGTTCACCCGTATATATCGAGTCAACATAAGTACGTAAGTAACAATTGTTAATTAGTAATATGTCGTCGATATACTGAATGTAAGTATTGAAGGCCACAGCGAGTGATTAATATTTTTTCTGGTACAAGCGTTTAATAAATTCTGCTTCATATTATACAAATATAGGCCCGTCAATGATGAGGCGCAATTAGTACTCATGGTTCCCATAAATGATATAATTTTTCGATAACTTGTATTAACATTCCTCCTGCCAAGGGCGCGAGATTCAGAATACAAATTAGACGCATTTTATAAGAATCTTACTTTTGAAAAAGACTGCTAACTAAGGATCAAGCGCATTCAAATACAATTCAGCATTTTAACACTTTTTAAAGAATATTTTATACCATGATGTAAAATGTTTTTACTGTTTTACAGGCGTCCGAAGTAGGTAGAATTCCACACTATTATAAACATATTTAACGTATTTAAAATAGCATGTCAGCTGACATCTTCGCTAGCCAATGGTTTATTGGGAGGGAAGTGGATTTCATTTCGAAAATTCGGGTACAGTGCCTCCACAACAATGGTCTTACCAGATCGCTTTAAAAACCTATATATTTTACTGGTGATTGAACATAGTTCTACAAACTTGTCAAGGCTCGCGTGATAGCATGGGAAGTAAACATGGCGAATGTAGAAGTTGCCTATCCCGTCAGTATATACGTTCCTGCTTACCATGGCTTATAGTTATTGCTTTTAAAGGTTCAGTGAGCTGTGTTTTATTCACGATAACGATACCTGGTTTTATAGCATAAAAGCTTTCATAGAATTCGGCGACTTTTCACTCCCAGTACAGGTCCTTACAAAACACTATAAAGAAAACATCCCGTACTTTCCTTGGGTTATAACTTAATTTGTATTTAATCACTACTAAAAGCATCGTTAATTATGCTGCGATCTTCGGTAGTCAACATGTTTTCAAGTTGTATTAATGCCATGATGTGTATATAACCCGTTGTTTATTTCGATCAAAAAGTATATATGCAATATGCTCGCTAGAGAGCGCATCCACATCACCGAGTTTTCGTTATGAAATCCGCCAAGGGTTTATGGGGAGCAAAGTAAACAGAAACCCCTTGGCTAGCAAAGATGGTCAGCTGAAAGTTTTCCAAAATCAGTGCAATTTTTTTAACCGTACTTTATACAGTGTTGTAAAATGTGGTTTTTTTTACTGTCTTGAAGGCGTCTATGGTACAGTCATTTCATGGAAGCACACAAATTCCCCATACAGTAGCGCCTATAAGACACTAATTTCTATCGATCATTTTTACAGCTTCAACTACGACAATAAAATTTTGAAACTAAGTGTATAGTCATCATAACCCAAACTGTTAACCCTTCCGAGTCTCTAAGATTTTGTTGATACTGGTTGAGTTTGTTTGTGGAAATTATACCATTGAACTACGGATTATTAACATAGTTAAAAAGCATGACATTGTCAGCTGACAGTAGGATAAAATTAATTCAACATGTTTTAACAATGTTGTAAAGTGTGTTTTTATTTCACAGTCTTGCTGGTTTTTTGTAGTATGTACAATCCCAGACTTGCAAGCTGTTTTACTTGTGGAGGCTGCATGTCTATGAAAATGGCAAAGGCACAGTATAGACCTAATGATATACCTTATGTAGCTTCTATAAACAATAGCCCAGATTTGATGCAATAAATGACAATTATCGGTTTAAGCCTACACTGAAATAAAAGAAATTGGGAATAAGGGTGAACAGTAGAAAGGCGGCGCTTTTGTAACAATTGGTGTTACCTGGCTGACCCCAGATCAGAGTTTTAATGTGTTTCCTTGACATATTTCATAGCATTAATAGACAAAAAAGCACGATAGCAAGAACACTTATTACAAGCATTTCTTAGAGAGACTCACTTTCAAATATAACTGTTAACCAATGGCCAAGAGCATCTCCATGATATTTTTCCATCCAGGTTATAATTAAGTCAGATTCAGGTGCCCTTTTTAAGTCACTCAAAAATGAAGTCAATCATAAGGACAGATGTAACACTTAACCGAAGTATGTTGTATGTTGAATACAACCTCAAATTTAAATATTTGTTAACGTGACCGTTGACTTGATAACAAGCTCTACAAATATGTTTTCAAAAGTCTTTGACTTCGTATCCGTATACGAGACATTATTTTCTAAACATCATCTTTACGGTTCGAACTAAGAAAACAAGATAGTTTGAACCTGACTGTAGAGGCAAAGTAACTCAAACTGTTATGACTTCTGAGTCTCTAAACTTTTGTTAATATAGGTTGAGTCTCTATGTGGAAATTATACATTTAAACCACGGATTACGTTTTTTAACATTTATTCTCTTTCCGAAAACTTAATTTATTTTTTAAAATCTCTGCCTTATTCAAAGAGTGATGTGCAATTAACGGAAGAGACATTGGAACAGCCGAATCATGCTGACAAAAATAGTGCACAAAGATTTGATAATTTATAAAAGAATTTTATTTTTCATTCTGTAGTTTGATGAATATACTTTTGGTTTACCAAGAAATTAATCAATTGAATTCATCTTACTAATAAAATGTATTTACATCAATGAAATATTATTCAGCGTAGGTTAATATTGGGACGTGATCTGGCGTGAAGTCTCGTGGAGAGTCAGTATTGTTTTTCGTGAAATTCTAAAGGAAGGCTGTATTCATACGCACCAGATTTGCTGATTGGGTCTTCTGTGTTATGCGTAAATATCACTCAAATAAATAAATGCAATTTGAAAGGGGTAAAGAAAGTAAATGTAAATATTGTATGTTGAATACGACCAACAAATTTAAATACATATATTTTATGATCTGACCGTTGGCTTCATAACAAGCTCTACAAATATGTTTTAAAAAGTTTTTCACTTCCCAACTGTAAAGGAGACACTAATTTCAATTAATCATTTTTATAGCTTCAACCAAGAAAATAAGATTGTTTGAACCTGCATGGGCGGAAATCATCATAACTCAAACTGATAATTCTTCCGAATTTCAAAGATTTTGTTGATACTGTTTGGATTTATATGTGGATAATAACAAATGAACCATGGATTATGAACAAAGTTAAAAAAAAAAACACGTCAGCTGAAAGTAGGAAAAAAAATAAATGCAACATGTTTTTAACAATATTTTAAACCATACTAAAAATGTGTTTTTTCACTGTCTTGCCGTGTCTGTAGTATCTAGAATCCCGGACTTGCAGGCTGTTTTTCTCGTTGAGGCCACATCCCTATAAAATGTTATCTACCTGAAACCAGATCAGAGATGTTTTTGATACTAGTTGAGTCCATATGTGGATATTATACAATTGAACCACCAATTGTAAATATTGTTGTTATCTAGCTGAAACCAGATCAGAACTTTTAATGTATTCTCTTCACAGATTCCATGCATAAAAAGGCAAAACATGCACAATATCTGGAAAGTTAAAACACTTATTAGACGCATTTCATTAACTGTCTTACCTTCAACTAATACTGTTATCCAATGGCCAAGCGCATCCTTACAATATTTCTGAATCTTAGTAAAGTCAAATCCATGTGCCCTTTTTAAGTCACTTACCAATCATGTCAATTATGTGAACACATTAATATTCAACGGAGGTATGTTGTATGTTAAATACAATCTCAAATTTTATCCATTTGATGATGTGACCGTCGACTAGTTTTCAAAAGCTTTTTAACTTCCCAACCGCAAACGAGGCCCTAATTTTTATCAATCATTTTTATATTTCCAACTTAAAGGGGCATGGTCACGATTTTGCTCCAATTCTATTTTTCTGTTTTTATTATTTACAATGCTTAAGGAATGCAGTTCTAATGATCAAATGAAATTTAAGAGGCATTCGTAGAGTTATAAGCAAGATACAGGGCTCACAATTCTTTGCCGTGTAAACAAGGCTCATGCCCTGTTTTTGTTTACATAGGTTCAATATACCAGTAAAAAATCTTTTTCAAGCTAATTTGTCTATCTTTTATTCATTTTAAGCATAAATAAACAGTTCTTAATCTTTATCACATTCATTTTAAGGCTATAACTGGAATTTTCACTTCAACATTCAAAATGTAAACAAACGCTTTGTTTACAAAGCAAGGAGTTTCAAGCTTTGTAACTCACTTATAACTCAACGAATGGCACTCAAATTATGGTTGCCTATTAAAAATACCTAACTGAAGAATTGTGAACATTAAAATCGGAAAAATAATTTTTGACCAAAATCGTGACCATGCCCCTTTAAAAAAAAATAGTTTGAACCTGCACGAGCGGAGAGTCATCATAACTCAAACTGTTAACGCTTCCGAGTCTCCAAGATGTTTTTGATACTGGTTGAGTCTATGTGTGGATATTATACAATCAAACTACCAATTATGAACATAGTTTAACAAACACGTCAGCTGACAGTAGAATAAAATTAAAGCAACATGTTTTTAACAATATTCCATATCATGTGGTAAAGTGTGCTTATTCACTGTCTTGCAGGCGTCTGTAGTCTCGTTGAGGCCAACTCGCTACAAAATGCCACATGCAAACAAATTTCAAACATAGTGGCGCTTTTATGGTATTCTTTATGTTGGTTCCATAAACAATAGCCCTGATTTGATGCAATACTGGACAATAATTTCTTTAATCCTACACTAGAATATAAGTTATTTAGGATAACGGTGTACAATCGAGGTTCAGCATTTTGATAACAATTGTTGTTATCTAGCTGAAACCAGATCAGAGATGTTTTTTTATACTGGTTGAGTCTACATGTTGATATTATACAATTGAACCACGAATTACGAACAAAGTTAAACAAATACATGTACATCAGCTGACAGCAGGATAAAATTATTGCAACATGTTTTAGCAATATTTCATATCATGTTGTAAAGTGTGTTTATTTACCGTCTTGCAGGCGTCTATACTATGTACAATCCCGGACTTGCAGGCTGTTTTTCTCGTTGAGGCCAAAACGCTATATAATGCCACATGCAATCAAATATTTCCAACACAGAAGCTCTTTTATGGTATACTTTATGTTGGTTCCGTGAACAATGTCCCAGATTTGATCCAATACAGGACAATTATTAGTTTAATCCTATACTAAAATATAAGGAATTCGGAATAATGGTGTCCAATCGATATTAAGCATTTCTATTACAATTGTTGTTATCTAGCTAAAACCAGATAAGATATGTTTTTGATACTGGTTGAGTCTATATGTGGATATTATATGATTGAATCACGACTTATAAACATAGTTTAACAAACAAGTCAGCTAACAGTAGGATAAAATTAATGCAACATGTTTGTTACAATATTTCATATCATGTTGTAAAGTGTGTTTTTTCACCGTCGTGCAGGCGTCTGTAGTATGTACAATCCCGGACTTGCAGGCTGTTTTTCTCGTTGAGGCCAAATCGCTATAAAATGCCACATGCAAACAAATTTCCAACACAGTAGCGATTCTGTGGTATACTTTATTTTGGTTCAATAAACAATAGCCCACAGTTGGTGCAATACAGGACAATTATTAGTTGTATCCTACACAAAAATATAAAGAATTCGGTTAAACGGTGTCGATCGAGGTTCAGCGTTTTTGAACAAAATTGTTGTTATCTAGCTGAAACCAAATCAAAACTTTTTGTGTGTATCGTTTACAGATTCCATGCATTAAAGGGCAAAACATGCTCAAAAGCAAAAACACTTATTAGATGCATTTCAATAAGTGTCTTACCTTTAACTAATACTGTTATCCAATGTTTAAGCGCTTCCTTACAATATTTTCCAACCTTAGTAAAGTCAAATTAATGTGCCCTTTTTAAGTCACTTACAAATCATGTTAATTATGTGAACACATTAATATTCAAAGGACGCATGTTGTATGTTGAATACAACCTCAAATTTTAAATATTTGATGATGTGACAGTTGACTGGTTCTCATAAGCGTTTATCTTCCCAACTGTAAAGGAGGCATTAATTTTTATCAATCATTTTTATCATTCCAACTAAAAAAATAAAACAGTTTGAATCTGCGTGAGCGGAGAGTCATCATAACTCAAACTGTTGAAGCTTACGAGTCTCTAAGATGTTTTGATACTGGTTGAGTCTATTTGTGGATATTATACAATTGAACTGCGAACATAGTTTAACAAACACGTCTGCTGACAGTAGGATAAAATAAATGCAACATGTTTTAGCATTATTTCATATCATGTTGTAAAGTGTGTTTTTTCACCGTCTTGCTGCGTCTGTAGTATGTACAATCCCGGACTTGCAGGCTGTTTTTCTCGTTGAGGCCAAATCGCTATAAAATGCCACATGCAAACAAATTTCAAACACAGTAGCGCTCCTATGGTATACTTTATATTGGTTCCATAAACAATAGCCCACATTTGATGCAATACAGGACAATTATTAGTTGTATCCTACACAAAAATATAAGGAATTCGGATAAACGGTGTACCATCGAGGTTCAGCATTTTTGTAACAATTGTTGTTATCTAGCTGAAACCAGATCAAAACTTTTTAGGTTTTCCGTTTACAGATTCCATGCATTAAAGGGCAAAACATGCTCAAAAGCAAAAACATTTATTAGACGCATTTCATTAAGTGTCCTACCTTCAACCAATACTGTTATGCAGTGGCCAAGCGCATCCTTACAGCATTTTCTAATATTATTGAAGTCAAATGCATGTGCCCTTTTTATGTCACTTACAAATCATGTTTTTATGTGAACACGTGTTGTTATCTAGCTGAAACCAGATCAGAGATGTCTTTGATACTGGTTGAGTCTATTTGTGGATATTATACAATTGAACCACGACTTATTAACATAGTTTAACAAACAAGTCAGCTGACAGTAGGATAATTTTAATGCAACATGTTTTTCTCAATATTTCATATTATGTTGAAAAGTGTGTTTATTCCCCGTCTTGCAGGCGTCTGTAGTATGTACAATCCCGGACTTGCAGGCTGTTTTTCTTGTTGAGGCCAAATCGCTATAAAATGCCACATGCAAACAAATTTCCAACACAGTAGCGCGTCTTTGGTATACTTTATATTGGTTCAATAAACAATAGCCCACATTTGATGCAATACAGGACAATTATTAGTTGTATCCTACACAAAAATATAAGGAATTCGGATAAACGGTGTACCATCGAGGTTCAGCATTTTTGTAACAATTGTTGTTATCTAGCTGAAACCAGATCAAAACTTTTTAGGTGTTCCGTTTACAGATTCCATGCATTAAAGGGCAAAACATGCTCAAAAGCAAAAACACTTATTAGACGCATTTCATTAAGTGTCCTACCTTCAACCAATACTGTTATGCAGTGGCCAAGCGCATCCTTACAGCATTTTCTAATATTATTGAAATCAAATGCATGTGCCCTTTTTATGTCACTTACAAATCATGTTTTTATGTGAACACGTGTTGTTATCTTGCTGAAACCGGATCAGAGATGTCTTTGATACTGGTTGAGTCTATTTGTGGATATTATACAATTGAATCACGACTTATTAACATAGTTTAACAAACAAGTCAGCTGACAGTAGGATAAATTTAATGCAACATGTTTTTCTCAATATTTCATATTATGTTGAAAAGTGTGTTTATTCCCCGTCTTGCAGGCGTCTGTAGTATGTACAATCCCGGACTTGCAGGCTGTTTTTCTCGTTGAGGCCAAATCGCTATAAAATGCCACATGCAAACAAATTTCCAACACAGTAGCGATTCTGTGGTATACTTTATATTGGTTCAATAAACAATAGCCCACAGTTGGTGCAATAAAAGACAATTAATAGTTTAATCCTACACTAAAATATAAAGAATTCGGTTAAACGGTGTCGATCGAGGTTCAGCGTTTTTGAACAAAATTGTTGTTATCTAGCTGAAACCAAATCAAAACTTTTTGTGTGTATCGTTTACAGATTCCATGCATTAAAGGGCAAAACATGCTCAAAAGCAAAAACACTTATTAGATGCATTTCAATAAGTGTCTTACCTTTAACTAATACTGTTATCCAATGTTTAAGCGCTTCCTTACAATATTTTCCAACCTTAGTAAAGTCAAATTAATGTGCCCTTTTTAAGTCACTTACAAATCATGTTAATTATGTGAACACATTAATATTCAAAGGACGCATGTTGTATGTTGAATAAAACCTCAAATTTTAAATATTTGATGATGTGACAGTTGACTGGTTCTCATAAGCGTTTATCTTCCCAACTGTAAAGGAGGCACTAATTTTTATCAATCATTTTTATCATTCCAACTAAAAAAATAAAACAGTTTGAATCTGCGTGAGCGGAGAGTCATCATAACTCAAACTGCTGAAGCTTACGAGTCTCTAAGATGTTTTGATACTGGTTGAGTCTATTTGTGGATATTATACAATTGAACTACGAACATAGTTTAACAAACACGTCTGCTGACAGTAGGATAAAATAAATGCAACATGTTTTAGCATTATTTCATATCATGTTGTAAAGTGTGTTTTTTCACCGTCTTGCTGCGTCTGTAGTATGTACAATCCCGGACTTGCAGGCTGTTTTTCTCGTTGAGGCCAAATCGCTATAAAATGCCACATGCAAACAAATTTCAAACACAGTAGCGCTCCTATGGTATACTTTATATTGGTTCCATAAACAATAGCCCACATTTGATGCAATACAGGACAATTATTAGTTGTATCCTACACAAAAATATAAGGAATTCGGATAAACGGTGTACCATCGAGGTTCAGCATTTTTGTAACAATTGTTGTTATCTAGCTGAAACCAGATCAAAACTTTTTAGGTTTTCCGTTTACAGATTCCATGCATTAAAGGGCAAAACATGCTGAAAAGCAAAAACATTTATTAGACGCATTTCATTAAGTGTCCTACCTTCAACCAATACTGTTATGCAGTGGCCAAGCGCATCCTTACAGCATTTTCTAATATTATTGAAGTCAAATGCATGTGCCCTTTTTATGTCACTTACAAATCATGTTTTTATATGAACACGTGTTGTTATCTAGCTGAAACCAGATCAGAGATGTCTTTGATACTGGTTGAGTCTATTTGTGGATATTATACAATTGAACCACGACTTATTAACATAGTTTAACAAACAAGTCAGCTGACAGTAGGATAATTTTAATGCAACATGTTTTTCTCAATATTTCATATTATGTTGAAAAGTGTGTTTATTCCCCGTCTTGCAGGCGTCTGTAGTATGTACAATCCCGGACTTGCAGGCTGTTTTTCTTGTTGAGGCCAAATCGCTATAAAATGCCACATGCAAACAAATTTCCAACACAGTAGCGCGTCTTTGGTATACTTTATATTGGTTCAATAAACAATAGCCCACATTTGATGCAATACAGGACAATTATTAGTTGTATCCTACACAAAAATATAAGGAATTCGGATAAACGGTGTACCATCGAGGTTCAGCATTTTTGTAACAATTGTTGTTATCTAGCTGAAACCAGATCAAAACTTTTTAGGTGTTCCGTTTACAGATTCCATGCATTAAAGGGCAAAACATGCTGAAAAGCAAAAACACTTATTAGACGCATTTCATTAAGTGTCCTACCTTCAACCAATACTGTTATGCAGTGGCCAAGCGCATCCTTACAGCATTTTCTAATATTATTGAAATCAAATGCATGTGCCCTTTTTATGTCACTTACAAATCATGTTTTTATGTGAACACGTGTTGTTATCTTGCTGAAACCGGATCAGAGATGTCTTTGATACTGGTTGAGTCTATTTGTGGATATTATACAATTGAACCACGACTTATTAACATAGTTTAACAAACAAGTCAGCTGACAGTAGGATAAATTTAATGCAACATGTTTTTCTCAATATTTCATATTATGTTGAAAAGTGTGTTTATTCCCCGTCTTGCAGGCGTCTGTAGTATGTACAATCCCGGACTTGCAGGCTGTTTTTCTCGTTGAGGCCAAATCGCTATAAAATGCCACATGCAAACAAATTTCCAACACAGTAGCGATTCTGTGGTATACTTTATATTGGTTCAATAAACAATAGCCCACAGTTGGTGCAATAAAAGACAATTAATAGTTTAATCCTACACTAAAATATAAAGAATTCGGTTAAACGGTGTCGATCGAGGTTCAGCGTTTTTGAACAAAATTGTTGTTATCTAGCTGAAACCAAATCAAAACTTTTTGTGTGTATCGTTTACAGATTCCATGCATTAAAGGGCAAAACATGCTCAAAAGCAAAAACACTTATTAGATGCATTTCAATAAGTGTCTTACCTTTAACTAATACTGTTATCCAATGTTTAAGCGCTTCCTTACAATATTTTCCAACCTTAGTAAAGTCAAATTAATGTGCCCTTTTTAAGTCACTTACAAATCATGTTAATTATGTGAACACATTAATATTCAAAGGACGCATGTTGTATGTTGAATAAAACCTCAAATTTTAAATATTTGATGATGTGACAGTTGACTGGTTCTCATAAGCGTTTATCTTCCCAACTGTAAAGGAGGCACTAATTTTTATCAATCATTTTTATCATTCCAACTAAAAAAATAAAACAGTTTGAATCTGCGTGAGCGGAGAGTCATCATAACTCAAACTGCTGAAGCTTACGAGTCTCTAAGATGTTTTGATACTGGTTGAGTCTATTTGTGGATATTATACAATTGAACTACGAACATAGTTTAACAAACACGTCTGCTGACAGTAGGATAAAATAAATGCAACATGTTTTAGCATTATTTCATATCATGTTGTAAAGTGTGTTTTTTCACCGTCTTGCTGCGTCTGTAGTATGTACAATCCCGGACTTGCAGGCTGTTTTTCTTGTTGAGGCCAAATCGCTTTAAAATGCCACATGCAAACAAATTTCAAACACAGTAGCGCTCCTATGGTATACTTTATATTGGTTCAATAAACAATAGCCCACATTTGATGCAATACAGGACAATTATTAGTTGTATCCTACACAAAAATATAAAGAATTCGGATAAACAGTGTACAATCGAGGTTCAGCATTTTTGTAACAATTGTTGTTATCTAGCTGAAACCAGATCAAAACTTTTTAGGTGTTCCGTTTACAGATTCCATGCATTAAAGGGCAAAACATGATCAAAAGCAAAAACACTTATTAGACGCATTTCATTAAGTGTCCTACCTTCAACCAATACTGTTATGCAGTGGCCAAGCGCATCCTTACAGCATTTTCCAATATTATTGAAGTCAAATGCATGTGCCCTTTTTATGTCACTTACAAATCATGTTTTTATGTGAACACGTGTTGTTATCTAGCTGAAACCAGATCAGAGATGTCTTTGATACTGGTTGAGTCTATTTGTGGATATTATACAATTGAACCACGACTTATTAACATAGTTTAACAAACAAGTCAGCTGACAGTAGGATAAATTTAATGCAACATGTTTTTCTAAATATTTCATATTATGTTGAAAAGTGTGTTTATTCCCCGTCTTGCAGGCGTTTGTAGTATGTACAATCCCGGACTTGCAGGCTGTTTTTCTCGTTGAGGCCAAATCGCTATAAAATGTCACATGCAAACAAATTTCAAACAAAGTAGCGCTCCTATGGTATGCTGTATATTGGTTCCTTAAACAACAGCCCACATTTGATGAAATTAAGGACAATTAATAGTTTAATCCTACACTTAACTATAAGGAATTCGGAATAATGGCGTACAATCGAGGTTTGGGGTTTTTGTAACAATTGTTGTTATCTAGCTGAAACCAGATCAGAGATGTTTTTGATACTGGTTGAGTCTATTTGTGGATATTATACAACTGAACCACGACTTATGAACCTAGTTTAACAAACAAGTCAGCTGACAGTAGGATAAATTTAATGCAACATGTTTTTCACAATATTTAATACCATGTTTTAAAGAGTGTTTATTCACCTTCATGCAGACGTTTGTAGTATGTACAATCCCGGACTTGCAGGCTGTTTTTCTCGTTGAGGCCAAATCGCTATAGAATGCCACATGCAAACAAATTTCAAACACAGTAGCGCTCCTATGGTGTACTTTATATTGGTTCAATAAACAATAGCCCACATTTGGTGCAATAAAAGACAATTAATAGTTTAATCCTACACTTAACTATAAGTAATTCAAAATAACGCGGTACAATCGAGTTTCAGCAATTTTGTAACAATTGTTGTTATCTAGCTGAAACCAGATCAGAGATGTTTTAATACTGGTTGAGTCTATTTGTGGATATTATAAAACTGAACCACGACTTATGAACCTAGTTTAACAAACAAGTCAGCTGACAGTAGGATAAATTTAATGCAACATGTTTTTCACAATATTTAATACCATGTTTTAAAGAGTGTTTATTCACCTTCATGCAGGCGTTTGTAGTATGTACAATCCCGGATTTGCAGGCTGTTTTTCTCATTGAGGCCAAATCGCTATAAAATGCCACATGCAAACAAATTTTCAACACAGTAGCGCTCTTATGGTATACTTTATATTGGTTCCATAAAAAATAGCCCACGTTTGATGCAATACAGGACAATTATTAGTTTAATCCTTAAAAAAAATATAAGGAATTCGGAATAACGGTGTACAATCGAGTTTCAGCGATTTTGTAACGATTGTTGTTATCTTGTTGAAACCAGATCAGAGATGTTTTTGATACAGATTGAGTCTATTTGTTGATATTATACCATTGAACAACGACTTATCAACATAGTTTAACAAACAAGTCAGCTGACAGTAGGATAAATTTAATGCAACATGCTTTTCACAATATTTCATATTATGTTGAAAAGTGTGTTTATTTACCGTCTTGCAGGCGTCTGTAGTATGTACAATCCCGGACTTGCAGGCTGTTTTTCTCGTTGAGGCCAAATCGCTATAGAATGCCACATGCAAACAAATTTCAAACACAGTAGCGCTCCTATGGTATACTTTATATTGGTTCAATAAACAATAGCCCACAGTTGGTGCTATAAAAGACAATTAATAGTTTAATCCTAGACTAAAATATAAAGAATTCCGTTAAACGGTGTCGATCGAGGTTCAGCGTTTTTGAAACAATTGTTGTTATCTAGCTGAAACCAAATCAAAACTTTTTGTGTGTTCCGTTTACAGATTCCATGCATTAAAGGGCAAAACATGCTCAAAAGCAAAAACACTTATTAGATGCATTTCAATAAGTGTCTTATACGAAAGCCGAGAAGGATCATTCGAGATTCGAGATTCGAAATACGAGATTCGAGATTCGAAATTCGAGATTCAATATCTAAATTAAACAATCAAATCAAGGATCTAAAAATATGTATCCTAGCGACATCAAACTGTTCTAAATAAAAATCATACGTACATGCTCTTATATACAAATAAATGCTATGTTCACTTCTCCCTACCTAACTAAATAATTATTTGTATTTACTTTTACACAGAATATCTAAGTAGACTAGTAATAATGCAGTGTGCTTTGCGGATCTAAGTGATTTTGTTTGCCCTGGTGCATTTCCACCTGATGCGTTTGAACCCTAAGGTATTTCACCGCCAGTTATAGTTTAAAACCCGGGTTTATTCACCCCTTTTGTGTAAAAATGCGGTTATGGTAGAGAACTTCATAAGCGTAGCTAATTTTTTCTGTAGGGGATCCTAGGCCAATTTTAAAAAATTTTACTATGTAAATTTAATAAGCTCCAATTTTCCCGAGGAGTGGGTCCAGATCCCCTGACCCCCTTCTTTCTAGATCCCCGCATGAAAATTAGTACATGTATCTAAATATAAATAATCTGCCCTGTTTCACTAATAAATATAAGCATTACTTATCGTTTTTATGTATGCATACAGTGATACACTAGTACTATGATTATAAACAAATCATTGAGATATTATCACATCATACGGAATTATTGATAAATACAATTTTTTTTTCCTTTTCCTCAGTAAACAACTTATTATGAGTCTTACTTTCGGAATTTTTTTCAATATAGAAGGATACCTACTCTCTACAATTAAAGGTAGGGATGATAGGGTGCCAATTTGTTCACATTGCCGATTTCTTGTGCAGAGAACAGACAAACCTTTTATTTGATTGTGCATGAATATTTCAAAATTAATTGTTGCACGTATATTTTGTTATAATTCATTCATTGATATATCAACAAGAAAGAATAAAAGCATATGTTTCACAGCCAATTTAAGTTTCTCTGTAGTTTCCTAACCCCCCCCCCCCCCCCCCACCGCACCAAAATTGACAATAATTACATATAAGTCATATAAATGTTTACTTTTTTTGTAAGTAAATCTCTAAAGATGTAAATAAGCACTGCAAACAAAGATGTGTATATTTAATATACTACTACATTACACTTAGCCAGATAAAATGTAATCAGGATGAAGCCACAAGGGGTGAGTGGTGCAAATTTACCAATTTGTCGCCATACACACAGAACACCAAATAAAGAAACTGTGAGTGGTGTGTGGAATGCATAAAAGATGGCGGCAAATTATCTCAAATAATCAGTGCAAAAACCCACAAATAGGGTGTTATTCGTTACATATCCTGCAAAAACATTGATAAAAAATGTTATCGTCCCATAACATAGCCGATAAAGTTAATGTGTACATATGGTCAACGTACATGTAATTCTAATGTCCATGGAGGCGGACGTATCAGGCGGGGATCCAGAAAATTAAATTTCAAAAATGATCGGTTGAATTACATTAAATGCTTTGAAAATTGTTTTAAACTATCGCACGGGTCAAAATGCGTGATAGAAGCTATGTACAGTGTAATTGGAAACTTTCATTTTATAGCAATATGTAGTATTACCTATTATAACAAATGAGAGTATAGCACAACTGCCACAAGCAATACATGTACTTTACCGGCACCACCTCCCTCCCCATAAAAAAATGAAACAATTGTCGTTTTATTTGCTAAAATGTGTGTGGTTCAAGATTTTTCTAAAGGACATACCCGATTAGAATGGAAAAAGAGTCGTACGTTTAAAACTAATTTTGTCAGAATTTTTAGATTCCTTTGGTTATATTTTGGTCCATTTGGGTAAATATATGCACCAGCGCAGCTCTAATTTATATATAATCAGGCCATAAATTCAAAATATTTTAAAAAATTAATAGCTTTAAATTCAGTAGATAAAAAAAGGAAAGCAAGTCGAACTCGATGAGTGCTAATACCTGTGTTGAATGAATGGTACAGTAGGATATGCGCAAAAAAGTCCCGTCTACTCTTTCCTACCCTATAATTATTGGAATATTAAATCCGATTATAAGAGTCAAATTAAAAATCAAGTACGGATATGTACCTGTTTATCAAAAGGAAAACTACTCATAATTTATCTACAGTGCATCGTTATGGAGCTACACAGAAAGTTTTATATTAATTTGCCGAGCCAAATAAAAAAACCCTGGAAAACGAAGAGAAAACAAAGTGGGGACAAAATAACTGACAAATTAATTAGGACTATATAGTCTCCCCCTCTTGAAATGTATATACTGAAAACAGATTATTGGCGTACAACATCTGCACACAATTTAAAGAAAATTTCATGTTTTTTTTTTATTATTTTCGCTAGCTAATGTAAGACTTCACAAATACCCCGAACCCCCTCACGGAAAAGGAAATGCTAGGTGATGAGAGAGAGAGAGAGAGAGAGAGAGAGAGAGAGAGAGAGAGAGAGAGAGAGAGAGAGAGAGAGAAAGAGAGAGAGAAAGAGAGAGAGAGAGAAAGAGAGAGAGAGAGAGAGGATGTAAATCACAGGTGCGCTAACACCGTTAAAATTAAAGCTTGCTTGTTGGTCTGCCCTACCCTAGCTACACATGTACCTCCTCTCTTTTCTCGTTTTAGAGGCTTAATTATTGTCTATATATGCTTGTAACAAATCAAATCAATTTCAAATTCTAACTCAAAACTGAATTTGACACTACAAAACTCTCTCTGTGTCTGTCTGTCTGTCTGTCTGTCTGTCTGTCTGTCTGTCTGTCTGTCTGTCTGTCTGTCTGTCTCTCTCTCTCTCTCTCTCTCTCTCTCTCTCTCTCTCTCTCTCTCTCTCTCTCTCTCTCTCTCTCTCTCTCTCTCTCTCTCTCTCTCTCTCTCTCTCTCTCTCTCTCTCTCTCTCTCTCATATCGACAATGGCATTGCCATACCCTACAATACACTATTCTTATCTGGATTTTTGTCTTTGAGGTTGTAAATCATTATATCTTCTATGGTTTAAAACTTTATCATAACCTATATTTTGACATGTCGATTATTTCATTGAGTTTCGTTTCATAGCTAAAACATTTAGATTAAACAGATCTTTCTTCGCGAGCCGATTTTTACACAGTTGGGGCGAATACACTTCGGGTTAAAATTGTTCGGGGGGATTCGAAATACATACAGGGCAAACAAAACCACTTAGATTCGCAAAGCCAACAGTGTTATCTCTAATTTAATTGTTTATACTGTGTGAGGTTAATTCATCGATGTTAATTTAACCATTTTATAGCCACTATATAAGAGCTATTAAGACATGTATTTGTAGGAAAGAGCATGTACGAATGATCTTTATTTAGAACAGTTTGATGTTGCTAGGATACAGGTTTCAGATCCATGATTTGATTGGTTAATTTAGATATTGAATCTCGAATTTCGAATCTCGAATCTCGTATTTCGAATCTCGTATTTCGAATCTCGAATCTCGAATGATCCTTCTCGGCTTTCGTAGTCTTACCTTCAACTAATACTGTTATCCAAGGTTTCAGCGCTTCCTTACAATATTTTCCAACCTAAGTAAAGTCAAATTAATGTGCCCTTTTTAAGTCACTTACAAATCATGTTAATTATGTGAACACATTGATATTCAAAGGACGCATGTTGTATGTTGAATACAACCTCAATTTTAAATATTTGATGATGTGACAGTTGACTTGTTCTCAAAAGCCTTTATCTTCCCAACTGTAAAGGAGGCACTAATTTTTATCAATCATTTTTATCATTCCAACTAAAAAATAAAACAGTTTGAATCTGCGTGAGCGGAGAGTCATCATAACTCAAACTGTTGAAGCTTACGAGTCTCTAAGATGTTTTGATACTGGTTGAGTCTATTTGTGGATATTATACAATTGAAATACGAACATAGTTTAACAAACACGTCTGCTGACAGTAGGATAAAATAAATGCAACATGTTTTAGCATTATTTCATATCAATTTGTAAAGTGTGTTTTTTCACCGTCTTGCAGGCGTCTGTAGTATGTACAATCCCGGACTTGCAAGCTGTTTTTCTCGTTGAGGCCAAATCGCTATAAAATGCCACATGCAAACAAATTTCAAACACAGTAGCGCTCCTATGGTATACTTTATATTGGTTCCATAAACAATAGCCCACATTTGATGCAATACAGGACAATTATTAGTTGTATCCTACACTAAAATATAAAGAATTCGGATAAACGGTGTACAATCGAGGTTCAGCATTTTTGTAACAATTGTTGTTATCTAGCTGAAACCAGATCAAAACTTTTTAGGTGTTCCGTTTACAGATTCCATGCATAAAAGGGCAAAACATGCTCAAAAGCAAAAACACTTATTAGACGCATTTCATTAAGTGTCCTACCTTCAACCAATACTGTTATGCAGTGGCCAAGCGCATCCTTACAGCATTTTCCAATATTCGTAAAGTCAAATGCATGTGCCCTTTTTATGTCACTTACAAATCATGTTAATTATGTGAACACATGTTGTTATCTAGCTGAAACCAGATCAGAGATGTCTTTGATACTGGTTGAGTCTATTTGTGGATATTATACAACTGAACCACGACTTATTAACATAGTTTAACAAACAAGTCAGCTGACAGTAGGATAAATTTAATGCAACATGCTTTTCACAATATTTCATATTATGTTGAAAAGTGTGTTTATTCCCCGTCATGCAGGCGTCTGTAGTATGTACAATCCCGGACTTGCAGGCTGTTTTTCTCGTTGAGGCCAAATCGCTACAGAATGCCACATGCAAACAAATTTCCAACACAGTAGCGCGTCTGTGGTATACTTTATATTGGTTCCATAAACAATAGCCCACATTTGGTGCAATAAAAGACAATTAATAGTTTAATCCTACACTAAAATATAAAGAATTCGGTAAAACGGTGTCGATCGAGGTTCAGCGTTTTTGAAACAATTGTTGTTATCTAGCTGAAACCAAATCAAAACTTGTTGTGTGTTCCGTTTACAGATTCCATGCATTAAAGGGCAAAACATGCTCAAAAGCAAAAACACTTATTAGATGCATTTCAATAAGTGTCTTACCTTCAACTAATACTGTTATCCAAGGTTTAAGCGCTTCCTTACAATATTTTCCAACCTTAGTAAAGTCAAATTAATGTGCCCTTTTTAAGTCACTTACAAATCATGTTAATTATGTGAACACATTAATATTCAAAGGACGCATGTTGTATGTTGAATACAACCTCAAATTTTAAATATTTGATGATGTGACAGTTGACTTGTTCTCATAAGCCTTTATCTTCCCAACTGTAAAGGAGGCACTAATTGTTATCAATCATTTTTATCATTCCAACTAAAAAAATAAAACAGTTTAAAACTGCGTGAGCGGAGAGTCATCATAACTCAAACTGTTGAAACTTACGAGTCTCTAAGATGTTTTGATACTGGTTGAGTCTATTTGTGGATATTATACAATTGAACTACGAACATAGTTTAACAACCACGTCTGCTGACAGTAGGATAAAATAAATGCAACATGTTTTAGCATTATTTCATATCATGTTGTAAAGTGTGTTTTTTCACCGTCTTGCAGGCGTCTGTAGTATGTACAATCCCGGACTTGCAGGCTGTTTTTCTCGTTGAGGCCAAATCGCTATAAAATGCCACATGCAAACAAATTTCAAACACAGTAGCGCTCCTATGGTATACTTTATATTGGTTCCATAAACAATAGCCCACATTTAATGCAATACAGGACATTTATTAGTTTAATCCTTCACAAAAATATAAGGAATTTGGAATAACGGTGTACAATCGAGGTTCAGCGTTTTTGTAACAATTGTTGTTATCTAGCTGAAACCAGATCAGAGATGTTTTTGATACTGGTAGAGTTTATTTGTGGATATTATACAATTGAACCACGACTTGTGAACATAGTATAACAAACAAGTCAGCTGACAGTATGATAAAATTAATGCAACATGTTTTTAACAATATTTCATATCATGTTGTAAAGAGTGTTATTCAACATCTTGCAGGCATCAGTAGTATGTACAATCCCGGACGTGCAGGCTGTTTTTCTCGTTGAGGCCAAATCGCTATAAAATGCCACATGCGAACAAATTTTCAACACAGTAGCGCTCGTATGGTGTACTTTATATTGGTTCCATAAACAATAGCCCACAGTTGATGCAATACAGGACAATTATTAGATTCTACACTTAAATATTAAGAAATTGGTATAACGGTATACAATCGAGGTTTTAGCGTTTTTGTAACAATTGTTGTTTTCTAGCTGAACCAGATCAAAACTTTTTGTGTATTTCCGTTTACAGATTTCATGCATTAAAGGGCAAACATGCTCAAAAGCAAAAACACTTATTAGATGCATTTCAATAAGTGTCTTACCTTCAACTAATACTGTTATCCAAGGTTTAAGCGCTTCCTTACAATATTTTCCAACCTTAGTAAAGTCAAATTAATGTGCCCTTTTTAAGTCACTTACAAATCATGTTAATTATGTGAACACATTAATATTCAAAGGACGCATGTTGTATGTTGAATACAACCTCAAATTTTAAATATTTGATGATGTGACAGTTGACTTGTTCTCAAAAGCCTTTATCTTCCCAACTGTAAAGGAGACACTAATTTTTATCAATCATTTTTATCATTCCAACTAAAAAAATAAAACAGTTTGAATCTGCGTGAGCGGAGAGTCATCATAACTCAAACTGTTGAAGCTTACGAGTCTCTAAGATGTTTTGATACTGGTTGAGTCTATTTGTGGATATTATACAATTGAAATACGAACATAGTTTAACAAACACGTCTGCTGACAGTAGGATAAAATAAATGCAACATGTTTTAGCATTATTTCATATCAATTTGTAAAGTGTGTTTTTTCACCGTCTTGCAGGCGTCTGTAGTATGTACAATCCCGGACTTGCAGGCTGTTTTTCTCGTTGAGGCCAAATCGCTATAAAATGCCACATGAAAACAAATTTCAAACACAGTAGCGCTCCTATGGTATACTTTATATTGGTTCCATAAACAATAGCCCACATGTGATGCAATACAGGACAATTATTAGTTGTATCCTACACAAAAATATAAAGAATTCGGATAAACGGTGTACAATCGAGGTTCAGCATTTTTGTAACAATTGTTGTTATCTAGCTGAAACCAGATCAAAACTTTTTAGGTGTTCCGTTTACAGATTCCATGCATAAAAGGGCAAAACATGCTCAAAAGCAAAAACACTTATTAGACGCATTTCATTAAGTGTCCTACCTTTAACCAATACTGTTATGCAGTGGCGAAGCGCATCCTTACAGCATTTTCCGATATTCGTAAAGTCAAATGCATGTGCCCTTTTTATGTCACTTACAAATCATGTTAATTATGTGAACACATGTTGTTATCTAGCTGAAACCAGATCAGAGATGGCTTTGATACTGGTTGAGTCTATTTGTGGATATTATACAACTGAACCACGACTTATTAACATAGTTTAACAAACAAGTCAGCTGACAGTAGGATAAATTTAATGCAACATGCTTTTCACAATATTTCATATTATGTTGAAAAGTGTGTTTATTCCCCGTCATGCAGGCGTCTGTAGAATGTACAATCCCGGACTTGCAGGCTGTTTTTCTCGTTGAGGCCAAATCGCTACAGAATGCCACATGCAAACAAATTTCCAACACAGTAGCGCGTCTGTGGTATACTTTATATTGGTTCAATAAACAATAGCCCACATTTGGTGCAATAAAAGACAATTAATAGTTTAATCCTACACTAAAATATAAAGAATTCGGTAAAACGGTGTCGATCGAGGTTCAGCGTTTTTGAAACAATTGTTGTTATCCAGCTGAAACCAAATCAAAACTTGTTGTGTGTTCCGTTTACAGATTCCATGCATTAAAGGGCAAAACCTGCTCAAAAGCAAAAACACTTATTAGATGCATTTCAATAAGTGTCTTACCTTCAACTAATACTGTTATCCAAGGTTTAAGCGCTTCCTTACAATATTTTCCAACCTTAGTAAAGTCAAATTAATGTGCCCTTTTTAAGTCACTTACAAATCATGTTAATTATGTGAACACATTAATATTCAAAGGACGCATGTTGTATGTTGAATACACCCTCAAATTTTAAATATTTGATGATGTGACAGTTGACTTGTTCTCATAAGCCTTTATCTTCCCAACTGTAAAGGAGGCACTAATTGTTATCAATCATTTTTATCATTCCAACTAAAAAAATAAAACAGTTTAAAACTGCGTGAGCGGAGAGTCATCATAACTCAAACTGTTGAAGCTTACGAGTCTCTAAGATGTTTTGATACTGGTTGAGTCTATTTGTGGATATTATACAATTGAACTGCGAACATAGTTTAACAACCACGTCTGCTGACAGTAGGATAAAATAAATGCCACATGTTTTAGCATTATTTCATATCATGTTGTAAAGTGTGTTTTTTCACCGTCTTGCAGGCGTCTGTAGTATGTACAATCCCGGACTTGCAGGCTGTTTTTCTCGTTGAGGCCAAATCGCTATAAAATGCCACATGCAAACAAATTTCAAACACCGTAGCACTCCTATGGTATACTTTATATTGGTTCCATAAACAATAGCCCACATTTAATGCAATACAGGACATTTAATAGTTTAATCCTTCACAAAAATATAAGGAATTTGGAATAACGGTGTACAATCGAGGTTTAGCGTTTTTGTAACAATTGTTGTTATCTAGCTGAAACCAGATCAGAGATGTTTTTGATACTGGTAGAGTTTATTTGTGGATATTATACAATTGAACCACGACTTGTGAACATAGTATAACAAACAAGTCAGCTGACAGTATGATAAAATTAATGCAACATGTTTTTAACAATATTTCATATCATGTTGTAAAGAGTGTTATTCAACATCTTGCAGGCATCAGTAGTATGTACAATCCCGGACGTGCAGGCTGTTTTTCTCGTTGAGGCCAAATCGCTATAAAATGCCACATGCGAACAAATTTTCAACACAGTAGCGCTCGTATGGTGTACTTTATATTGGTTCCATAAACAATAGCCCACAGTTGATGCAATACAGGACAATTATTAGATTCTACACTAAAATATTAAGAAATTGGAATAACGGTGTACAATCGAGGTTTTAGCGTTTTTGTAACAATTGTTGTTATCTAGCTGAACCAGATCAAAACTTTTTGTGTATTTCCGTTTACAGATTTCATGCATTAAAGGGCAAACATGCTCAAAAGCAAAAACACTAATTAGAATCATTTCAATAAGTGTCTTACCTTCAACTAATACTGTTATCCATTGTTTAAGCGCTTCCTTACAATATTTTCCAACCTTAGTAAAGTCAAATTAATGTGCCCTTTTTAAGTCACTTACTAATCATGTTAATTATGTGAACACATTAATATTCAAAGGACGCATATTGTATGTTGAATACAACCTCAAATTTTAAATATTTGATGATGTAACAGTTGACTTGTTCTCAAAAGCCTTTTAACTTCCCAACTGTAAAGAAGGCACTAATTTTTATTAATCATTTTTATCATTCCAACTAAAAAAATAAAACAGTTTGAACCTGCGTGAGCGGAGAGTAATCATAACTTAAACCATTGAAGCTTACGAGTCTCTAAGATGTTTTGATACTGGTTGAGTCTATTTGTGGATATTATACAATTGAACCACGAACATAGTTTAACAAACACGTCAGCTGACAGTAGGATAAAATTAATGCAACATGTTTTAGCAATATTTCATATCATGTTGTAAAGTGTGTTTTTTCACCGTCTTGCAGGCGTCTGTAGTATGTACATTCCCGGACTTGCAGGCTGTTTTTTTCGTTGAGGCCAAATCGCTATACAATGCCACATGCAAACAAATTTCAAACACAGTAGCGCTCCTATGGTATACTTTATATTGGTTCCATAAACAATAGCCCACATTTGATGCAGTACAGGACAATTATTAGTTGTATCCTACACAAAAATATAAAGAATTCGGATAAACGGTGTACAATCGAGGTTTTAGCGATTTTGTAACAATCGTTGTTATCTAGCTGAACCAGATCAAAACTTTTTGTGTATTTCCGTTTACAGATTTCATGCATTAAAGGGCAAAACATGCTCAAAAGCAAAAACACTTATTAGATGCATTTCAATAAGTGTCTTACCTTCAACTAATACTGTTATCCAAGGTTTAAGCGCTTCCTTACAATATTTTCCAACCTTAGTAAAGTCAAATTAATGTGCCCTTTTTAAGTCACTTACAAATCATGTTAATTATGTGAACACATTAATATTCAAAGGACGCATATTGTATGTTGAATACAACCTCAAATTTTAAATATTTGATGATGTGACAGTTGACTTGTTCTCATAAGCCTTTATCTTCCCAACTGTAAAGGAGGCACTAATTGTTATCAATCATTTTTATCATTCCAACTAAAAAAATAAAACAGTTTGAATCTGCGTGAGCGGAGAGTCATCATAACTCAAACTGTTGAAGCTTACGAGTCTCTAAGTTGTTTTGATACTGGTTGAGTCTATTTGTGGATATTATACAATTGAAATACGAACATAGTTTAACAAACACGTCTGCTGACAGTAGGATAAAATAAATGCAACATGTTTTAGCATTATTTCATATCAATTTGAAAAGTGTGTTTTTTCACCGTCTTGCAGGCGTCTGTAGTATGTACAATCCCGCTCTTGCAGGCTGTTTTTCTTGTTGAGGCCAAATCGCTATAAAATGCCACATGCAAACAAATTTCCAACACAGTAGCGCTCCTATGGTATACTTTATATTGGTTCCATAAACAATAGCCCACATTTGATGCAATACAGGACAATTATTAGTTGTATCCTACACAAAAATATAAAGAATTCGGATAAACGGTGTACAATCGAGGTTCAGCATTTTTGTAACAATTGTTGTTATCTAGCTGAAACCAGATCAAAACTTTTTAGGTGTTCCGTTTACAGATTCCATGCATAAAAGGGCAAAACATGCTCAAAAGCAAAAACACTTATTAGAAGCATTTCATTAAGTGTCCTACCTTCAACCAATACTGTTATGCAGTGGCGAAGCGCATCCTTACAGCATTTTCCAATATTAGTAAAGTCAAATGCATGTGCCCTTTTTATGTCACTTACAAATCATGTTAATTATGTGAACACATGTTGTTTTCTAGCTGAAACCAGATCAGAGATGTCTTTGATACTGGTTGAGTCTATTTGTGGATATTACGACTTATTAACCTAGTTTAACAAACAAGTCAGCTGACAGTAGGATAAATTTAATGCAACATGCTTTTCACAATATTTCATATTATGTTGAAAAGTGTGTTTATTCCCCGTCATGCAGGCGTCTGTAGAATGTACAATCCCGGACTTGCAGGCTGTTTTTCTCGTTGAGGCCAAATCGCTACAGAATGCCTTATGCAAACAAATTTCCAACACAGTAGCGCGTCTGTGGTATACTTTATATTGGTTCAATAAACAATAGCCCACATTTGGTGCAATAAAAGACAATTAATAGTTTAATCCTACACTAAAATATAAAGAATTCGGTAAAACGGTGTCGATCGAGGTTCAGCGTTTTTGAAACAATTGTTGTGATCTAGCTGAAACCAAATCAAAACTTGTTGTGTGTTCCGTTTACAGATTCCATGCATTAAAGGGCAAAACCTGCTCAAAAGCAATAACACTTATTAGATGCATTTCAATAAGTGTCTTACCTTCAACTAATACTGTTATCCAAGGTTTAAGCGCTTCCTTACAATATTTTCCAACCTTAGTAAAGTCAAATTAATGTGCCCTTTTTAAGTCACTTACAAATCATGTTAATTATGTGAACACATTAATATTCAAAGGACGCATGTTGTATGTTGAATACAACCTCAAATTTTAAATATTTGATGATGTGACAGTTGACTTGTTCTCAAAAGCCTTTATCTTCCCAACTGTAAAGGAGGCACTAATTGTTATCA
Organism: Magallana angulata; assembly: GCF_025612915.1. Classification (NCBI taxonomy): domain Eukaryota; kingdom Metazoa; phylum Mollusca; class Bivalvia; order Ostreida; family Ostreidae; genus Magallana; species Magallana angulata. The sequence continues at coordinate 32,631,872 of NC_069112.1, forward strand.
ATCATTTTTATCATTCCAACTAAAAAAATAAAACAGTTTAAAACTGCGTGAGCGGAGAGTCATCATAACTCAAACTGTTGAAGCTTACGAGTCTCTAAGATGTTTTGATACTGGTTGAGTCTATTTGTGGATATTATACAATTGAACTGCGAACATAGTTTAACAACCACGTCTGCTGACAGTAGGATAAAATAAATGCAACATGTTTGAGCATTATTTCATATCATGTTGTAAAGTGTGTTTTTTCACCGTCTTGCAGGCGTCTGTAGTATGTACAATCCCGGACTTGCAGGCTGTTTTTCTCGTTGAGGCCAAATCGCTATAAAATGCCACATGCAAACAAATTTCCAACACAGTAGCGCTCCTATGGTATACTTTATATTGGTTCCATAAACAATAGCCCACATTTAATGCAATACAGGACAATTATTAGTTTAATCCTTCACAAAAATATAAGGAATTTGGAATAACGGTGTACAATCGAGGTTCAGCGTTTTTGTAACAATTGTTGTTATCTAGCTGAAACCAGATCAGAGATGTTTTTGATACTGGTAGAGTTTATTTGTGGATATTATACAATTGAACCACGACTTGTGAACATAGTATAACAAACAAGTCAGCTGACAGTATGATAAAATTAATGCAACATGTTTTTAACAATATTTCATATCATGTTGTAAAGAGTGTTATTCAACATCTTGCAGGCATCAGTAGTATGTACAATCCCGGACGTGCAGGCTGTTTTTCTCGTTGAGGCCAAATCGCTATAAAATGCCACATGCGAACAAATTTTCAACACAGTAGCGCTCGTATGGTGTACTTTATATTGGTTCCATAAACAATAGCCCACAGTTGATGCAATACAGGACAATTATTAGATTCTACACTTAAATATTAAGAAATTGGTATAACGGTATACAATCGAGGTTTTAGCGTTTTTGTAACAATTGTTGTTTTCTAGCTGAACCAGATCAAAACTTTTTGTGTATTTCCGTTTACAGATTTCATGCATTAAAGGGCAAACATGCTCAAAAGCAAAAACACTTATTAGATGCATTTCAATAAGTGTCTTACCTTCAACTAATACTGTTATCCAAGGTTTAAGCGCTTCCTTACAATATTTTCCAACCTTAGTAAAGTCAAATTAATGTGCCCTTTTTAAGTCACTTACAAATCATGTTAATTATGTGAACACATTAATATTCAAAGGACGCATGTTGTATGTTGAATACAACCTCAAATTTTAAATATTTGATGATGTGACAGTTGACTTGTTCTCAAAAGCCTTTATCTTCCCAACTGTAAAGGAGACACTAATTTTTATCAATCATTTTTATCATTCCAACTAAAAAAATAAAACAGTTTGAATCTGCGTGAGCGGAGAGTCATCATAACTCAAACTGTTGAAGCTTACGAGTCTCTAAGATGTTTTGATACTGGTTGAGTCTATTTGTGGATATTATACAATTGAAATACGAACATAGTTTAACAAACACGTCTGCTGACAGTAGGATAAAATAAATGCAACATGTTTTAGCATTATTTCATATCAATTTGTAAAGTGTGTTTTTTCACCGTCTTGCAGGCGTCTGTAGTATGTACAATCCCGGACTTGCAGGCTGTTTTTCTCGTTGAGGCCAAATCGCTATAAAATGCCACATGAAAACAAATTTCAAACACAGTAGCGCTCCTATGGTATACTTTATATTGGTTCCATAAACAATAGCCCACATGTGATGCAATACAGGACAATTATTAGTTGTATCCTACACAAAAATATAAAGAATTCGGATAAACGGTGTACAATCGAGGTTCAGCATTTTTGTAACAATTGTTGTTATCTAGCTGAAACCAGATCAAAACTTTTTAGGTGTTCCGTTTACAGATTCCATGCATAAAAGGGCAAAACATGCTCAAAAGCAAAAACACTTATTAGACGCATTTCATTAAGTGTCCTACCTTTAACCAATACTGTTATGCAGTGGCGAAGCGCATCCTTACAGCATTTTCCGATATTCGTAAAGTCAAATGCATGTGCCCTTTTTATGTCACTTACAAATCATGTTAATTATGTGAACACATGTTGTTATCTAGCTGAAACCAGATCAGAGATGGCTTTGATACTGGTTGAGTCTATTTGTGGATATTATACAACTGAACCACGACTTATTAACATAGTTTAACAAACAAGTCAGCTGACAGTAGGATAAATTTAATGCAACATGCTTTTCACAATATTTCATATTATGTTGAAAAGTGTGTTTATTCCCCGTCATGCAGGCGTCTGTAGAATGTACAATCCCGGACTTGCAGGCTGTTTTTCTCGTTGAGGCCAAATCGCTACAGAATGCCACATGCAAACAAATTTCCAACACAGTAGCGCGTCTGTGGTATACTTTATATTGGTTCAATAAACAATAGCCCACATTTGGTGCAATAAAAGACAATTAATAGTTTAATCCTACACTAAAATATAAAGAATTCGGTAAAACGGTGTCGATCGAGGTTCAGCGTTTTTGAAACAATTGTTGTTATCCAGCTGAAACCAAATCAAAACTTGTTGGCCCACAGTTGGTGCTATAAAAGACAATTAATAGTTTAATCCTAGACTAAAATATAAAGAATTCCGTTAAACGGTGTCGATCGAGGTTCAGCGTTTTTGAAACAATTGTTGTTATCTAGCTGAAACCAAATCAAAACTTTTTGTGTGTTCCGTTTACAGATTCCATGCATTAAAGGGCAAAACATGCTCAAAAGCAAAAACACTTATTAGATGCATTTCAATAAGTGTCTTATACGAAAGCCGAGAAGGATCATTCGAGATTCGAGATTCGAAATACGAGATTCGAGATTCGAAATTCGAGATTCAATATCTAAATTAAACAATCAAATCAAGGATCTAAAAATATGTATCCTAGCGACATCAAACTGTTCTAAATAAAAATCATACGTACATGCTCTTATATACAAATAAATGCTATGTTCACTTCTCCCTACCTAACTAAATAATTATTTGTATTTACTTTTACACAGAATATCTAAGTAGACTAGTAATAATGCAGTGTGCTTTGCGGATCTAAGTGATTTTGTTTGCCCTGGTGCATTTCCACCTGATGCGTTTGAACCCTAAGGTATTTCACCGCCAGTTATAGTTTAAAACCCGGGTTTATTCACCCCTTTTGTGTAAAAATGCGGTTATGGTAGAGAACTTCATAAGCGTAGCTAATTTTTTCTGTAGGGGATCCTAGGCCAATTTTAAAAAATTTTACTATGTAAATTTAATAAGCTCCAATTTTCCCGAGGAGTGGGTCCAGATCCCCTGACCCCCTCCTTTCTAGATCCCCGCATGAAAATTAGTACATGTATCTAAATATAAATAATCTGCCCTGTTTCACTAATAAATATAAGCATTACTTATCGTTTTTATGTATGCATACAGTGATACACTAGTACTATGATTATAAACAAATCATTGAGATATTATCACATCATACGGAATTATTGATAAATACAATTTTTTTTCCTTTTCCTCAGTAAACAACTTATTATGAGTCTTACTTTCGGAATTTTTTTCAATATAGAAGGATACCTACTCTCTACAATTAAAGGTAGGGATGATAGGGTGCCAATTTGTTCACATTGCCGATTTCTTGTGCAGAGAACAGACAAACCTTTTATTTGATTGTGCATGAATATTTCAAAATTAATTGTTGCACGTATATTTTGTTATAATTCATTCATTGATATATCAACAAGAAAGAATAAAAGCATATGTTTCACAGCCAATTTAAGTTTCTCTGTAGTTTCCTAACCCCCCCCCCCCACCGCACCAAAATTGACAATAATTACATATAAGTCATATAAATGTTTACTTTTTTTGTAAGTAAATCTCTAAAGATGTAAATAAGCACTGCAAACAAAGATGTGTATATTTAATATACTACTACATTACACTTAGCCAGATAAAATGTAATCAGGATGAAGCCACAAGGGGTGAGTGGTGCAAATTTACCAATTTGTCGCCATACACACAGAACACCAAATAAAGAAACTGTGAGTGGTGTGTGGAATGCATAAAAGATGGCGGCAAATTATCTCAAATAATCAGTGCAAAAACCCACAAATAGGGTGTTATTCGTTACATATCCTGCAAAAACATTGATAAAAAATGTTATCGTCCCATAACATAGCCGATAAAGTTAATGTGTACATATGGTCAACGTACATGTAATTCTAATGTCCATGGAGGCGGACGTATCAGGCGGGGATCCAGAAAATTAAATTTCAAAAATGATCGGTTGAATTACATTAAATGCTTTGAAAATTGTTTTAAACTATCGCACGGGTCAAAATGCGTGATAGAAGCTATGTACAGTGTAATTGGAAACTTTCATTTTATAGCAATATGTAGTATTACCTATTATAACAAATGAGAGTATAGCACAACTGCCACAAGCAATACATGTACTTTACCGGCACCACCTCCCTCCCCATAAAAAAATGAAACAATTGTCGTTTTATTTGCTAAAATGTGTGTGGTTCAAGATTTTTCTAAAGGACATACCCGATTAGAATGGAAAAAGAGTCGTACGTTTAAAACTAATTTTGTCAGAATTTTTAGATTCCTTTGGTTATATTTTGGTCCATTTGGGTAAATATATGCACCAGCGCAGCTCTAATTTATATATAATCAGGCCATAAATTCAAAATATTTTAAAAAATTAATAGCTTTAAATTCAGTAGATAAAAAAAGGAAAGCAAGTCGAACTCGATGAGTGCTAATACCTGTGTTGAATGAATGGTACAGTAGGATATGCGCAAAAAAGTCCCGTCTACTCTTTCCTACCCTATAATTATTGGAATATTAAATCCGATTATAAGAGTCAAATTAAAAATCAAGTACGGATATGTACCTGTTATCAAAAGGAAAACTACTCATAATTTATCTACAGTGCATCGTTATGGAGCTACACAGAAAGTTTTATATTAATTTGCCGAGCCAAATAAAAAAACCCTGGAAAACGAAGAGAAAACAAAGTGGGGACAGAATAACTGACAAATTAATTAGGACTATATAGTCTCCCCCTCTTGAAATGTATATACTGAAAACAGATTATTGGCGTACAACATCTGCACACAATTTAAAGAAAATTTCATGTTTTTTTTTTATTATTTTCGCTAGCTAATGTAAGACTTCACAAATACCCGGAACCCCCTCACGGAAAAGGAAATGCTAGGTGATGAGAGAGAGAGAGAGAGAGAGAGAGAGAGAGAGAGAGAGAGAGAGAGAAAGAAAGAGAGAGAGAGAAAGAGAGAGAGAGAGAGAAAGAGAGAGAGAGAGAGAGGATGTAAATCACAGGTGCGCTAACACCGTTAAAATTAAAGCTTGCTTGTTGGTCTGCCCTACCCTAGCTACACATGTACCTCCTCTCTTTTCTCGTTTTAGAGGCTTAATTATTGTCTATATATGCTTGTAACAAATCAAATCAATTTCAAATTCTAACTCAAAACTGAATTTGACACTACAAAACTCTCTCTGTGTCTGTCTGTCTGTCTGTCTGTCTGTCTCTCTCTCTCTCTCTCTCTCTCTCTCTCTCTCTCTCTCTCTCTCTCTCTCTCTCTCTCTCTCTCTCTCATATCGACAATGGCATTGCCATACCCTACAATACACTATTCTTATCTGGATTTTTGTCTTTGAGGTTGTAAATCATTATATCTTCTATGGTTTAAAACTTTATCATAACCTATATTTTGACATGTCGATTATTTCATTGAGTTTCGTTTCATAGCTAAAACATTTAGATTAAACAGATCTTTCTTCGCGAGCCGATTTTTACACAGTTGGGGCGAATACACTTCGGGTTAAAATTGTTCGGGGGGATTCGAAATACATACAGGGCAAACAAAACCACTTAGATTCGCAAAGCCAACAGTGTTATCTCTAATTTAATTGTTTATACTGTGTGAGGTTAATTCATCGATGTTAATTTAACCATTTTATAGCCACTATATAAGAGCTATTAAGACATGTATTTGTAGGAAAGAGCATGTACGAATGATCTTTATTTAGAACAGTTTGATGTTGCTAGGATACAGGTTTCAGATCCATGATTTGATTGGTTAATTTAGATATTGAATCTCGAATTTCGAATCTCGAATCTCGTATTTCGAATCTCGTATTTCGAATCTCGAATCTCGAAGGATCCTTCTCGGCTTCCGTAGTCTTACCTTCAACTAATACTGTTATCCAAGGTTTCAGCGCTTCCTTACAATATTTTCCAACCTAAGTAAAGTCAAATTAATGTGCCCTTTTTAAGTCACTTACAAATCATGTTAATTATGTGAACACATTAATATTCAAAGGACGCATGTTGTATGTTGAATACAACCTCAATTTTAAATATTTGATGATGTGACAGTTGACTTGTTCTCAAAAGCCTTTATCTTCCCAACTGTAAAGGAGGCACTAATTTTTATCAATCATTTTTATCATTCCAACTAAAAAAATAAAACAGTTTGAATCTGCGTGAGCGGAGAGTCATCATAACTCAAACTGTTGAAGCTTACGAGTCTCTAAGATGTTTTGATACTGGTTGAGTCTATTTGTGGATATTATACAATTGAAATACGAACATAGTTTAACAAACACGTCTGCTGACAGTAGGATAAAATAAATGCAACATGTTTTAGCATTATTTCATATCAATTTGTAAAGTGTGTTTTTTCACCGTCTTGCAGGCGTCTGTAGTATGTACAATCCCGGACTTGCAGGCTGTTTTTCTCGTTGAGGCCAAATCGCTATAAAATGCCACATGCAAACAAATTTTCAACACAGTAGCGCTCCTATGGTATACTTTATATTGGTTCCATAAACAATAGCCCACATTTGATGCAATACAGGACAATTATTAGTTGTATCCTACACAAAAATATAAAGAATTCGGATAAACGGTGTACAATCGAGGTTCAGCATTTTTGTAACAATTGTTGTTATCTAGCTGAAACCAGATCAAAACTTTTTAGGTGTTCCGTTTACAGATTCCATGCATAAAAGGGCAAAACATGCTCAAAAGCAAAAACACTTATTAGACGCATTTCATTAAGTGTCCTACCTTCAACCAACACTACTGGCTTTAAAAAACCCCTGTCCGTATGAAAATCCCCTGTCCTTCCCCTGTCACCCCCCTGTGTTTTCACTGTCATCCCCTGTACATCCCCTGTGTGCCACTGTACAGAGCCCCTGTATACCCTGTCATCCCCTGTGCGCCCCTGTACACAACCCCTGTGTGCCACTGTAAGCCCCTGTCACCCCCTGTACGCCACTGTCATCCCCTGTAAGCCACTGTATACCCCTGTGCATGCCCCTGACATCCACTGTACGGCTTTTGACTGGGTTTTTTTTTCAATATTATTTACTTAATGCAACCGAAATCACATATGTTATATTTTGAGCTTTAAGTCAATATTTTTCACTCAACAGCGCCGAATCACAAGACACACTGTTATCGTAATTTTAGAAATCGCATGTTTTAGTTGATGATTTATTGATACTTAAATAATCATCCTAACAACTTAAAATTTGAGATTCACCGGGTGTTAAACCTCAGGTGAGGGCGGGGATTATTTTTAATAATAGGTGTTAAAGCCCTCAGTGCGCACTAAAACCAATGAATCAATCAAAATATAGAATTATAATCAGCCATGTAATGACAGAGTACACCTTTCCTCTTTTTTTTTTTTATCAAGCTCTTGGTTATATCTTTATTAATTTCCCGTGAAAATCAAAAATAATTAAAAGCTTCTATAGCTTATATAAGTTTGCCTAAGAAACTATTTTTGTATGTTTGTTTAGTATGTTTCTGACCGGCTTATTGGACTTTTGAATTTAATTTCAACTGATGATTTATTCTCATAATCAATTTCATTAATTTTTAAAATCTTATTTTCATATCTCTTCTTACTGCAAATTTAAGTGTTAATTAATTGCCAGTGAAGTGAAGTCTGCCGTCAATGTCAGAACATGTAAATTTGTTTTCTATACATGTACATGTAGGAGGTTATGTAGATATTGAGAAATTAAAAAAAAACCCACCTGATTAATCATGAAAGAGAGAGAGAGAGAGAGAGAGAGAGAGAGAGAGAGAGAGTTTGCATTGATTTTGAATTAAATTTATGAATTGTATAGTTTATACGGGAATTAATTTCATAATAAGTAAACATGCAATCCTAATTTCCTCACCTATTCTTTATCATTCCGCGGTCCTGGTCATAACATACACAACATACATGTCATTGTAGAACTAGTGTTTTCTATATACATGTAGCCTAAGGAGATTATAAAGATACAGAGAGAGAGAGAGAGAGAGAGAGAGAGAGAGAGAGAGAGAGAGAGAGAGAGAGAGAGAGAGAGAGAGAGAGAGAGAGACACACACACATACACACACAGAGGCAGAGAGACACAGAGGCAGAGAGACAGAGAATGAGGATAGATCGCATTGATCTTAAATTAAAAGTTACTCATAGTTTACCCGGTAAATAATTTCCTAATAAGTAAACACGCAATACTAACTAATCTTCATAACCAATTCTCTATAATTAGTTAGATTAACTTAGAGCTGTCAAATTGATTTTTAATTCATCAATGTTTTATTCTACACCAGATCAATTGATCAAAAAAATTGAAGACACATGATTAACAACTAGCCGATTAAAGCTACAGTTTTAAAAGAAGATGATGTTGACATTTTTTTCACTCGGTCAGTGATTATATAATAGGTACTGTACACAGCCCTTCTTGACAATTTGCAGTGCACGGTAGCAAGATCGGGAAAAAGAGATGAAAGACACACGTGTACATGTATATATACACTCACTTCCTAAGATCTGACTGGTCGTTCAGTGATTACATAATAGCTATATACTGTACACAACCCTCCTTGACAATTTGCTGTGCACGGTAGCGAGATTGGGAACAATGAGGTGTCAGACACACGTGTACTTGTATATACACACACGTTCTCAGGTCTGAATTCTCGGTAATGGTACACAATAATGCAATATGTTGTTTAAAGACCCTAGGGCTTATAACTTTTCTTCACAATTTGTCAAGTAAAGAAACAAGAAATTGAAAATTTCAAACATGAAAAGATTGAAGAGCTTTAAATTCAGAACATTATTTTGCACAGTGATATGAATTAAAACTGTATATTGCTCTTTTATATTTTTCAAATGAAATCAAATTTAAATAAATGTATGAATCCAGATATTTTTCTTATCCGAAACCCGGAACATTGTTTAAAATAATGCATGTTTGAATATATGTTACCCCGTTACCGGCATTTGCATGAGGGCAATTCTATACAGTAATGCATATAAATAACTAAATTGGAAAATGCACACTGAGAGAAGTTAAAACTGCCAATGGACCGGTCTAATTTCCGACAAAAACTCAATTCTCTCTCTCTCTCTCTCTCTCTCTCTCTCTCTCTCTCTCTCTCTCTCTCTCTCTCTCTCTCTCTCTCTCTCTCTCTCTCTCCCTGTCTCTCTCTCTCTCTCTCATGATATATAAAAAAAAGCTTAAAGCAAATACCAGCGATTTACGTGAACTTCATAAAGACTATGAACTTCTATGCATCATTACACAGGCACGTAGCATCGTTTTTTAAAGCTGGGGGGGGGGGGGGGCAGACTCATCTTTTATATTAATCTTTTACATGCTCCCCAAAAAGTGTGGGGGGGGGGGACTCCATGATAATTCTATTTTTTATATGTAAATTGAAAACAACTAGTTGCTGCGAGAAAAAGTGGGGGGGGGGCAGGCCCTCCTGGCCCACTCCCCCTGATGCTTAGTGCCTGTTACACTGGACAAAACAGTCAAGATATAGGTGATCATTTCAACATTTCGATCTGTGTGTGGTTATCTGCACGTGCTGATCATGTTGTGTTATTGTGCGCTTTAGCTCAGGCAGGTTACATGGCACAGAACATTGCATATTTTACACACTCCTCTACTTACTTTTTTTTTTTTTTATACAAACTACAGAACACGGGTATATTTTTAAATGCATGTTATAAAATAAGCGGTTTATCGGTATACAAAAATAAAATTATCTTGATTTGTGTCAATGTTGAGTTAAAATTATTCACGTTTGTAGTTATATTGCCCTCTTTGAAATGCAAAGAAAAACAAGCACCGTCTAAAACATGAATGCCAAATACAAATTTTTAAAAATCCGAATTAATTAAAAGCTATTTATTTACTGTGCGAGCAGTAAAAGACCGTACAGGGATTGTCAGGGGCATGCACAGGGGTATACAGTGGCTTACAGGGGATGACAGTGGCGTACAGGGGGTGACAGGGGCTTACAGTGGCACACAGGGGTTGTGTACAGGGGCGCACAGGGGATGACAGGGTATACAGGGGTTCTGTACAGTGGCACACAGGGGATGTACAGGGGATGACAGTGAAAACACAGGGGGTGACAGGGGATGACAGGGGATTTTCATACGGACAGGGGTTTTTAGAGCCAGTAGTGCAATACTGTTATGCAGTGGCGAAGCGCATCCTTACAGCATTTTCCAATATTCGTAAAGTCAAATGCATGTGCCCTTTTTATGTCACTTACAAATCATGTTAATTATGTGAACACATGTTGTTATCTAGCTGAAACCAGATCAGAGATGTCTTTGATACTGGTTGAGTCTATTTGTGGATATTATACAACTGAACCACGACTTATTAACATAGTTTAACAAACAAGTCAGCTGACAGTAGGATAAATTTAATGCAACATGCTTTTCACAATATTTCATATTATGTTGAAAAGTGTGTTTATTCCCCGTCATGCAGGCGTCTGTAGTATGTACAATCCCGGACTTGCAGGCTGTTTTTCTCGTTGAGGCCAAATCGCTACAGAATGCCACATGCAAACAAATTTCCAACACAGTAGCGCGTCTGTGGTATACTTTATATTGGTTCCATAAACAATAGCCCACATTTGGTGCAATAAAAGACAATTAATAGTTTAATCCTACACTAAAATATAAAGAATTCGGTTAAACGGTGTCGATCGAGGTTCAGCGTTTTTGAAACAATTGTTGTTATCTAGCTGAAACCAAATCAAAACTTGTTGTGTGTTCCGTTTACAGATTCCATGCATTAAAGGGCAAAACATGCTCAAAAGCAAAAACACTTATTAGATGCATTTCAATAAGTGTCTTACCTTCAACTAATACTGTTATCCAAGGTTTAAGCGCTTCCTTACAATATTTTCCAACCTTAGTAAAGTCAAATTAATGTGCCCTTTTTAAGTCACTTACAAATCATGTTAATTATGTGAACACATTAATATTCAAAGGACGCATGTTGTATGTTGAATACAACCTCAAATTTTAAATATTTGATGATGTGACAGTTGACTTGTTCTCATAAGCCTTTATCTTCCCAACTGTAAAGGAGGCACTAATTGTTATCAATCATTTTTATCATTCCAACTAAAAAAATAAAACAGTTTAAAACTGCGTGAGCGGAGAGTCATCATAACTCAAACTGTTGAAACTTACGAGTCTCTAAGATGTTTTGATACTGGTTGAGTCTATTTGTGGATATTATACAATTGAACTACGAACATAGTTTAACAACCACGTCTGCTGACAGTAGGATAAAATAAATGCAACATGTTTTAGCATTATTTCATATCATGTTGTAAAGTGTGTTTTTTCACCGTCTTGCAGGCGTCTGTAGTATGTACAATCCCGGACTTGCAGGCTGTTTTTCTCGTTGAGGCCAAATCGCTATAAAATGCCACATGCAAACAAATTTCAAACACAGTAGCGCTCCTATGGTATACTTTATATTGGTTCCATAAACAATAGCCCACATTTAATGCAATACAGGACATTTATTAGTTTAATCCTTCACAAAAATATAAGGAATTTGGAATAACGGTGTACAATCGAGGTTCAGCGTTTTTGTAACAATTGTTGTTATCTAGCTGAAACCAGATCAGAGATGTTTTTGATACTTGTAGAGTTTATTTGTGGATATTATACAATTGAACCACGACTTGTGAACATAGTATAACAAACAAGTCAGCTGACAGTATGATAAAATTAATGCAACATGTTTTTAACAATATTTCATATCATGTTGTAAAGAGTGTTATTCAACATCTTGCAGGCATCAGTAGTATGTACAATCCCGGACGTGCAGGCTGTTTTTCTCGTTGAGGCCAAATCGCTATAAAATGCCACATGCGAACAAATTTTCAACACAGTAGCGCTCGTATGGTGTACTTTATATTGGTTCCATAAACAATAGCCCATAGTTGATGCAATACAGGACAATTATTAGATTCTACACTTAAATATTAAGAAATTGGTATAACGGTATACAATCGAGGTTTTAGCGTTTTTGTAACAATTGTTGTTTTCTAGCTGAACCAGATCAAAACTTTTTGTGTATTTCCGTTTACAGATTTCATGCATCAAAGGGCAAACATGCTCAAAAGCAAAAACACTTATTAGATGCATTTCAATAAGTGTCTTACCTTCAACTAATACTGTTATCCAAGGTTTAAGCGCTTCCTTACAATATTTTCCAACCTTAGTAAAGTCAAATTAATGTGCCCTTTTTAAGTCACTTACAAATCATGTTAATTATGTGAACACATTAATATTCAAAGGACGCATGTTGTATGTTGAATACAACCTCAAATTTTAAATATTTGATGATGTGACAGTTGACTTGTTCTCAAAAGCCTTTATCTTCCCAACTGTAAAGGAGGCACTAATTTTTATCAATCATTTTTATCATTCCAACTAAAAAAATAAAACAGTTTGAATCTGCGTGAGCGGAGAGTCATCATAACTCAAACTGTTGAAGCTTACGAGTCTCTAAGATGTTTTGATACTGGTTGAGTCTATTTGTGGATATTATACAATTGAAATACGAACATAGTTTAACAAACACGTCTGCTGACAGTAGGATAAAATAAATGCAACATGTTTTAGCATTATTTCATATCAATTTGTAAAGTGTGTTTTTTCACCGTCTTGCAGGCGTCTGTAGTATGTACAATCCCGGACTTGCAGGCTGTTTTTCTCGTTGAGGCCAAATCGCTATAAAATGCCACATGAAAACAAATTTCAAACACAGTAGCGCTCCTATGGTATACTTTATATTGGTTCCATAAACAATAGCCCACATGTGATGCAATACAGGACAATTATTAGTTGTATCCTACACAAAAATATAAAGAATTCGGATAAACGGTGTACAATCGAGGTTCAGCATTTTTGTAACACTTGTTGTTATCTAGCTGAAACCAGATCAAAACTTTTTAGGTGTTCCGTTTACAGATTCCATGCATAAAAGGGCAAAACATGCTCAAAAGCAAAAACACTTATTAGACGCATTTCATTAAGTGTCCTACCTTCAACCAATACTGTTATGCAGTGGCGAAGCGCATCCTTACAGCATTTTCCGATATTCGTAAAGTCAAATGCATGTGCCCTTTTTATGTCACTTACAAATCATGTTAATTATGTGAACACATGTTGTTATCTAGCTGAAACCAGATCAGAGATGTCTTTGATACTGGTTGAGTCTATTTGTGGATATTATACAACTGAACCACGACTTATTAACATAGTTTAACAAACAAGTCAGCTGACAGTAGGATAAATTTAATGCAACATGCTTTTCACAATATTTCATACTATGTTGAAAAGTGTGTTCATTCCCCGTCATGCAGGCGTCTGTAGAATGTACAATCCCGGACTTGCAGGCTGTTTTTCTCGTTGAGGCCAAATCGCTACAGAATGCCACATGCAAACAAATTTCCAACACAGTAGCGCGTCTGTGGTATACTTTATATTGGTTCAATAAACAATAGCCCACATTTGGTGCAATAAAAGACAATTAATAGTTTAATCCTACACTAAAATATAAAGAATTCGGTTAAACGGTGTCGATCGAGGTTCAGCGTTTTTGAAACAATTGTTGTTATCCAGCTGAAACCAAATCAAAACTTGTTGTGTGTTCCGTTTACAGATTCCATGCATTAAAGGGCAAAACATGCTCAAAAGCAAAAACACTTATTAGATGCATTTCAATAAGTGTCTTACCTTCAACTAATACTGTTATCCAAGGTTTAAGCGCTTCCTTACAATATTTTCCAACCTTAGTAAAGTCAAATTAATGTGCCCTTTTTAAGTCACTTACAAATCATGTTAATTATGTGAACACATTAATATTCAAAGGACGCATGTTGTATGTTGAATACAACCTCAAATTTTAAATATTTGAAGATGTGACAGTTGACTTGTTCTCATAAGCCTTTATCTTCCCAACTGTAAAGGAGGCACTAATTGTTATCAATCATTTTTATCATTCCAACTAAAAAAATAAAACAGTTTAAAACTGCGTGAGCGGAGAGTCATCATAACTCAAACTGTTGAAGCTTACGAGTCTCTAAGATGTTTTGATACTGGTTGAGTCTATTTGTGGATATTATACAATTGAACTGCGAACATAGTTTAACAACCACGTCTGCTGACAGTAGGATAAAATAAATGCCACATGTTTTAGCATTATTTCATATCATGTTGTAAAGTGTGTTTTTTCACCGTCTTGCAGGCGTCTGTAGTATGTACAATCCCGGACTTGCAGGCTGTTTTTCTCGTTGAGGCCAAATCGCTATAAAATGCCACATGCAAACAAATTTCAAACACCGTAGCACTCCTATGGTATACTTTATATTGGTTCCATAAACAATAGCCCACATTTAATGCAATACAGGACATTTAATAGTTTAATCCTTCACAAAAATATAAGGAATTTGGAATAACGGTGTACAATCGAGGTTTAGCGTTTTTGTAACAATTGTTGTTATCTAGCTGAAACCAGATCAGAGATGTTTTTGATACTGGTAGAGTTTATTTGTGGATATTATACAATTGAACCACGACTTGTGAACATAGTATAACAAACAAGTCAGCTGACAGTATGATAAAATTAATGCAACATGTTTTTAACAATATTTCATATCATGTTGTAAAGAGTGTTATTCAACATCTTGCAGGCATCAGTAGTATGTACAATCCCGGACGTGCAGGCTGTTTTTCTCGTTGAGGCCAAATCGCTATAAAATGCCACATGCGAACAAATTTTCAACACAGTAGCGCTCGTATGGTGTACTTTATATTGGTTCCATAAACAATAGCCCACAGTTGATGCAATACAGGACAATTATTAGATTCTACACTAAAATATTAAGAAATTGGAATAACGGTGTACAATCGAGGTTTTAGCGTTTTTGTAACAATTGTTGTTATCTAGCTGAACCAGATCAAAACTTTTTGTGTATTTCCGTTTACAGATTTCATGCATTAAAGGGCAAACATGCTCAAAAGCAAAAACACTAATTAGAATAATTTCAATAAGTGTCTTACCTTCAACTAATACTGTTATCCATTGTTTAAGCGCTTCCTTACAATATTTTCCAACCTTAGTAAAGTCAAATTAATGTGCCCTTTTTAAGTCACTTACTAATCATGTTAATTATGTGAACACATTAATATTCAAAGGACGCATATTGTATGTTGAATACAACCTCAAATTTTAAATATTTGATGATGTAACAGTTGACTTGTTCTCAAAAGCCTTTTAACTTCCCAACTGTAAAGAAGGCACTAATTTTTATTAATCATTTTTATCATTCCAACTAAAAAAATAAAACAGTTTGAACCTGCGTGAGCGGAGAGTAATCATAACTTAAACCATTGAAGCTTACGAGTCTCTAAGATGTTTTGATACTGGTTGAGTCTATTTGTGGATATTATACAATTGAACCACGAACATAGTTTAACAAACACGTCAGCTGACAGTAGGATAAAATTAATGCAACATGTTTTAGCAATATTTCATATCATGTTGTAAAGTGTGTTTTTTCACCGTCTTGCAGGCGTCTGTAGTATGTACATTCCCGGACTTGCAGGCTGTTTTTTTCGTTGAGGCCAAATCGCTATACAATGCCACATGCAAACAAATTTCAAACACAGTAGCGCTCCTATGGTATACTTTATATTGGTTCCATAAACAATAGCCCACATTTGATGCAGTACAGGACAATTATTAGTTGTATCCTACACAAAAATATAAAGAATTCGGATAAACGGTGTACAATCGAGGTTTTAGCGATTTTGTAACAATCGTTGTTATCTAGCTGAACCAGATCAAAACTTTTTGTGTATTTCCGTTTACAGATTTCATGCATTAAAGGGCAAAACATGCTCAAAAGCAAAAACACTTATTAGATGCATTTCAATAAGTGTCTTACCTTCAACTAATACTGTTATCCAATGTTTAAGCGCTTCCTTACAATATTTTCCAACCTTAGTAAAGTCAAATTAATGTGCCCTTTTTAAGTCACTTACAAATCATGTTAATTATGTGAACACATTAATATTCAAAGGACGCATGTTGTATGTTGAATACAACCTCAAATTTTAAATATTTGATGATGTGACAGTTGACTTGTTCTCATAAGCCTTTATCTTCCCAACTGTAAAGGAGGCACTAATTGTTATCAATCATTTTTATCATTCCAACTAAAAAAATAAAACAGTTTGAATCTGCGTGAGCGGAGAGTCATCATAACTCAAACTGTTGAAGCTTACGAGTCTCTAAGTTGTTTTGATACTGGTTGAGTCTATTTGTGGATATTATACAATTGAAATACGAACATAGTTTAACAAACACGTCTGCTGACAGTAGGATAAAATAAATGCAACATGTTTTAGCATTATTTCATATCAATTTGTAAAGTGTGTTTTTTCACCGTCTTGCAGGCGTCTGTAGTATGTACAATCCCGCTCTTGCAGGCTGTTTTTCTTGTTGAGGCCAAATCGCTATAAAATGCCACATGCAAACAAATTTCAAACACAGTAGCGCTCCTATGGTATACTTTATATTGGTTCCATAAACAATAGCCCACATTTGATGCAATACAGGACAATTATTAGTTGTATCCTACACAAAAATATAAAGAATTCGGATAAACGGTGTACAATCGAGGTTCAGCATTTTTGTAACAATTGTTGTTATCTAGCTGAAACCAGATCAAAACTTTTTAGGTGTTCCGTTTACAGATTCCATGCATAAAAGGGCAAAACATGCTCAAAAGCAAAAACACTTATTAGAAGCATTTCATTAAGTGTCCTACCTTCAACCAATACTGTTATGCAGTGGCGAAGCGCATCCTTACAGCATTTTCCAATATTAGTAAAGTCAAATGCATGTGCCCTTTTTATGTCACTTACAAATCATGTTAATTATGTGAACACATGTTGTTTTCTAGCTGAAACCAGATCAGAGATGTCTTTGATACTGGTTGAGTCTATTTGTGGATATTATACAACTGAACCACGACTTATTAACCTAGTTTAACAAACAAGTCAGCTGACAGTAGGATAAATTTAATGCAACATGCTTTTCACAATATTTCATATTATGTTGAAAAGTGTGTTTATTCCCCGTCATGCAGGCGTCTGTAGAATGTACAATCCCGGACTTGCAGGCTGTTTTTCTCGTTGAGGCCAAATCGCTATAAAATGCCACATGCAAACAAATTTCCAACACAGTAGCGCGTCTGTGGTATACTTTATATTGGTTCAATAAACAATAGCCCACATTTGGTGCAATAAAAGACAATTAATAGTTTAATCCTACACTAAAATATAAAGAATTCGGTAAAACGGTGTCGATCGAGGTTCAGCGTTTTTGAAACAATTGTTGTGATCTAGCTGAAACCAAATCAAAACTTGTTGTGTGTTCCGTTTACAGATTCCATGCATTAAAGGGCAAAACATGCTCAAAAGCAAAAACACTTATTAGATGCATTTCAATAAGTGTCTTACCTTCAACTAATACTGTTATCCAAGGTTTAAGCGCTTCCTTACAATATTTTCCAACCTTAGTAAAGTCAAATTAATGTGCCCTTTTTAAGTCACTTACAAATCATGTTAATTATGTGAACACATTAATATTCAAAGGACGCATGTTGTATGTTGAATACAACCTCAAATTTTAAATATTTGATGATGTGACAGTTGACTTGTTCTCATAAGCCTTTATCTTCCCAACTGTAAAGGAGGCACTAATTGTTATCAATCATTTTTATCATTCCAACTAAAAAAATAAAACAGTTTAAAACTGCGTGAGCGGAGAGTCATCATAACTCAAACTGTTGAAGCTTACGAGTCTCTAAGATGTTTTGATACTGGTTGAGTCTATTTGTGGATATTATACAATTGAACTGCGAACATAGTTTAACAACCACGTCTGCTGACAGTAGGATAAAATAAATGCCACATGTTTTAGCATTATTTCATATCATGTTGTAAAGTGTGTTTTTTCACCGTCTTGCAGTTGTCTGTAGTATGTACAATCCCGGACTTGCAGGCTGTTTTTCTCGTTGAGGCCAAATCGCTATAAAATGCCACATGCAAACAAATTTCCAACACAGTAGCGCTCCTATGGTATACTTTATATTGGTTCCATAAACAATAGCCCACATTTAATGCAATACAGGACAATTATTAGTTTAATCCTTCACAAAAATATAAGGAATTTGGAATAACGGTGTACAATCGAGGTTCAGCGTTTTTGTAACAATTGTTGTTATCTAGCTGAAACCAGATCAGAGATGTTTTTGATACTGGTAGAGTTTATTTGTGGATATTATACAATTGAACCACGACTTGTGAACATAGTATAACAAACAAGTCAGCTGACAGTATGATAAAATTAATGCAACATGTTTTTAACAATATTTCATATCATGTTGTAAAGAGTGTTATTCAACATCTTGCAGGCATCAGTAGTATGTACAATCCCGGACGTGCAGGCTGTTTTTCTCGTTGAGGCCAAATCGCTATAAAATGCCACATGCGAGCAAATTTTCAACACAGTAGCGCTCGTATGGTGTACTTTATATTGGTTCCATAAACAATAGCCCACAGTTGATGCAATACAGGACAATTATTAGATTCTACACTAAAATATTAAGAAATTGGAATAACGGTGTACAATCGAGGTTTTAGCGTTTTTGTAACAATTGTTGTTATCTAGCTGAACCAGATCAAAACTTTTTGTGTATTTCCGTTTACAGATTTCATGCATTAAAGGGCAAACATGCTCAAAAGCAAAAACACTAATAAGAATCATTTCAATAAGTGTCTTACCTTCAACTAATACTGTTATCCATTGTTTAAGCGCTTCCTTACAATATTTTCCAACCTTAGTAAAGTCAAATTAATGTGCCCTTTTTAAGTCACTTACAAATCATGTTAATTATGTGAACACATTAATATTCAAAGGACGCATATTGTATGTTGAATACAACCTCAAATTTTAAATATTTGATGATGTGACAATTGACTTGTTCTCAAAAGCCTTTTAACTTCCCAACTGTAAAGAAGGCACTAATTTTTATTAATCATTTTTATCATTCCAACTAAAAAAATAAAACAGTTTGAACCTGCGTGAGCGGAGAGTAATCATAACTCAAACCATTGACGCTTACGAGTCTCTAAGATGTTTTGATACTGGTTGAGTCTATTTGTGGATATTATACAATTGAACCACGAACATAGTTTAACAAACACGTCAGCTGACAGTAGGATAAAATTAATGCAACATGTTTTAGCAATATTTCATATCATGTTGTAAAGTGTGTTTTTTCACCGTCTTGCAGGCGTCTGTAGTATGTACAATCCCGGACTTGCAGGCTGTTTTTTTCGTTGAGGCCAAATCGCTATACAATGCCACATGCAAACAAATTTCAAACACAGAAGCGCTCCTATGGTATACTTTATATTGGTTCCATAAACAATAGCTCAGATCAGATTTTATGCAATACAGGACAATTATTAGTTGTATCCTACACAAAAATATAAAGAATTCGGATAAACGGTGTACAATCGAGGTTCAGCATTTTTGTAACAATTGTTGTTATCCAGCTGAAACCAGATCAAAACTTTTTAGGTGTTCCGTTTACAGATTCCATGCATTAAAGGGCAAAACATGCTCAAAAGCAAAAACACTTATTAGACGCATTTCAATAAGTGCCTTACCTTCAACTAATACTGTTATCCAAGGTTTAAGCGCTTCCTTACAATATTTTCCAACCTTAGTAAAGTCAAATTAATGATCCCTTTTTAAGTCACTTACAAATCATGTTAATTATGAGAACACATGTTGTTATCTAGCTGAAACCAGATCAGAGATGTCTTTGATCCTGGTTGAGTCTATTTGTGGATATTATACAATTGAACCACGACTTATTAACATAGTTTAACGAACTCAGCTGACAGTAGGATAAATTTAATGCAACATGTTTTTCACAATATTTCATATTATGTTGAAAACTGTGTTATTCCCCGTCTTGCAGGCGTCTGTAGTATGTACAATCCCGGACGTGCAGGCTGTTTTTCTCGTTGAGGCCAAATCGCTATAAAATGCCACATGCAAACAAATTTCAAACACAGTAGCGCTCCTATGGTATACTTCATATTGGTTCAATAAACAATAGCCCACAATTGGTGCAATAAAAGACAATTAATAGTTTAATCCTACACTTAACTATAAGGAATTCGGAATAATGGTGTACAATCGAGGTTCGGCGTTTTTGTAACAATTGTTGTTATCTAGCTGAAACCAGATCAGAGATGTTTTTGATACTTGTTGAGTCTATTTGTGGATATTATACAACTGAACCACGACTTATGAACCTAGTTTAACAAACAAGTCAGCTGACAGTAGGATAGATTTAATGCAACATGTTTTTCACAATATTTAATGCCATGTTTTAAAGAGTGTTTATTCACCTTCATGTAGGCGTTTGTAGTATGTACAATCCCGGACTTGCAGGCTGTTTTTGTCGTTGAGGCCAAATCGCTATAAAATGCCACATGCAAACAAATTTCAAACACAGTAGCGCTCCTATGGTATACTTTATATTGGTTCAATAAACAATAGCCCACATTTGGTGCAATAAAAGACAATTAATAGTTTAATCCTACACTAAAATATAAAGAATTCGGTTAAACGGTGTCGATCGAGGTTCAGCGTTTTTGAAACAATTGTTGTGATCTAGCTGAAACCAGATCAAAACTTTTTGTGTGTATCGTTTACAGATTCCATGCATTAAAGGGCAAAACATGCTCAAAACCAAAAACACTTATTAGATGCATTTCAATAAGTGTCTTACCTTCAACTAATACTGTTATCCAAGGTTTAAGCGCTTCCTTACAATATTTTCCAACCTTAGTAAAGTCAAATTAATGTGCCCTTTTTAAGTCACTTACAAATCATGTTAATTATGTGAACACATTAATATTCAAAGGACGCATGTTGTATGTTGAATACAACCTCAAATTTTAAATATTTGATGATGTGACAGTTGACTTGTTCTCATAAGCCTTTATCTTCCCAACTGTAAAGGAGGCACTAATTGTTATCAATCATTTTTATCATTCCAACTAAAAAAATAAAACAGTTTAAAACTGCGTGAGCGGAGAGTCATCATAACTCAAACTGTTGAAGCTTACGAGTCTCTAAGATGTTTTGATACTGGTTGAGTCTATTTGTGGATATTATACAATTGAACTGCGAACATAGTTTAACAACCACGTCTGCTGACAGTAGGATAAAATAAATGCCACATGTTTTAGCATTATTTCATATCATGTTGTAAAGTGTGTTTTTTCACCGTCTTGCAGGCGTCTGTAGTATGTACAATCCCGGACTTGCAGGCTGTTTTTCTCGTTGAGGCCAAATCGCTATAAAATGCCACATGCAAACAAATTTCCAACACAGTAGCGCTCCTATGGTATACTTTATATTGGTTCCATAAACAATAGCCCACATTTAATGCAATACAGGACAATTATTAGTTTAATCCTTCACAAAAATATAAGGAATTTGGAATAACGGTGTACAATCGAGGTTCAGCGTTTTTGTAACAATTGTTGTTATCTAGCTGAAACCAGATCAGAGATGTTTTTGATACTGGTAGAGTTTATTTGTGGATATTATACAATTGAACCACGACTTGTGAACATAGTATAACAAACAAGTCAGCTGACAGTATGATAAAATTAATGCAACATGTTTTTAACAATATTTCATATCATGTTGTAAAGAGTGTTATTCAACATCTTGCAGGCATCAGTAGTATGTACAATCCCGGACGTGCAGGCTGTTTTTCTCGTTGAGGCCAAATCGCTATAAAATGCCACATGCGAGCAAATTTTCAACACAGTAGCGCTCGTATGGTGTACTTTATATTGGTTCCATAAACAATAGCCCACAGTTGATGCAATACAGGACAATTATTAGATTCTACACTAAAATATTAAGAAATTGGAATAACGGTGTACAATCGAGGTTTTAGCGTTTTTGTAACAATTGTTGTTATCTAGCTGAACCAGATCAAAATTTTTTGTGTATTTCCGTTTACAGATTTCATGCATTAAAGGGCAAACATGCTCAAAAGCAAAAACACTAATAAGAATCATTTCAATAAGTGTCTTACCTTCAACTAATACTGTTATCCATTGTTTAAGCGCTTCCTTACAATATTTTCCAACCTTAGTAAAGTCAAATTAATGTGCCCTTTTTAAGTCACTTACAAATCATGTTAATTATGTGAACACATTAATATTCAAAGGACGCATATTGTATGTTGAATACAACCTCAAATTTTAAATATTTGATGATGTGACAATTGACTTGTTCTCAAAAGCCTTTTAACTTCCCAACTGTAAAGAAGGCACTAATTTTTATTAATCATTTTTATCATTCCAACTAAAAAAATAAAACAGTTTGAACCTGCGTGAGCGGAGAGTAATCATAACTCAAACCATTGACGCTTACGAGTCTCTAAGATGTTTTGATACTGGTTGAGTCTATTTGTGGATATTATACAATTGAACCACGAACATAGTTTAACAAACACGTCAGCTGACAGTAGGATAAAATTAATGCAACATGTTTTAGCAATATTTCATATCATGTTGTAAAGTGTGTTTTTTCACCGTCTTGCAGGCGTCTGTAGTATGTACAATCCCGGACTTGCAGGCTGTTTTTTTCGTTGAGGCCAAATCGCTATACAATGCCACATGCAAACAAATTTCAAACACAGAAGCGCTCCTATGGTATACTTTATATTGGTTCCATAAACAATAGCTCAGATCAGATTTTATGCAATACAGGACAATTATTAGTTGTATCCTACACAAAAATATAAAGAATTCGGATAAACGGTGTACAATCGAGGTTCAGCATTTTTGTAACAATTGTTGTTATCCAGCTGAAACCAGATCAAAACTTTTTAGGTGTTCCGTTTACAGATTCCATGCATTAAAGGGCAAAACATGCTCAAAAGCAAAAACACTTATTAGACGCATTTCAATAAGTGCCTTACCTTCAACTAATACTGTTATCCAAGGTTTAAGCGCTTCCTTACAATATTTTCCAACCTTAGTAAAGTCAAATTAATGATCCCTTTTTAAGTCACTTACAAATCATGTTAATTATGAGAACACATGTTGTTATCTAGCTGAAACCAGATCAGAGATGTCTTTGATCCTGGTTGAGTCTATTTGTGGATATTATACAATTGAACCACGACTTATTAACATAGTTTAACGAACTCAGCTGACAGTAGGATAAATTTAATGCAACATGTTTTTCACAATATTTCATATTATGTTGAAAACTGTGTTATTCCCCGTCTTGCAGGCGTCTGTAGTATGTACAATCCCGGACGTGCAGGCTGTTTTTCTCGTTGAGGCCAAATCGCTATAAAATGCCACATGCAAACAAATTTCAAACACAGTAGCGCTCCTATGGTATACTTCATATTGGTTCAATAAACAATAGCCCACAATTGGTGCAATAAAAGACAATTAATAGTTTAATCCTACACTTAACTATAAGGAATTCGGAATAATGGTGTACAATCGAGGTTCGGCGTTTTTGTAACAATTGTTGTTATCTAGCTGAAACCAGATCAGAGATGTTTTTGATACTTGTTGAGTCTATTTGTGGATATTATACAACTGAACCACGACTTATGAACCTAGTTTAACAAACAAGTCAGCTGACAGTAGGATAGATTTAATGCAACATGTTTTTCACAATATTTAATGCCATGTTTTAAAGAGTGTTTATTCACCTTCATGTAGGCGTTTGTAGTATGTACAATCCCGGACTTGCAGGCTGTTTTTGTCGTTGAGGCCAAATCGCTATAAAATGCCACATGCAAACAAATTTCAAACACAGTAGCGCTCCTATGGTATACTTTATATTGGTTCAATAAACAATAGCCCACATTTGGTGCAATAAAAGACAATTAATAGTTTAATCCTACACTAAAATATAAAGAATTCGGTTAAACGGTGTCGATCGAGGTTCAGCGTTTTTGAAACAATTGTTGTGATCTAGCTGAAACCAGATCAAAACTTTTTGTGTGTATCGTTTACAGATTCCATGCATTAAAGGGCAAAACATGCTCAAAACCAAAAACACTTATTAGATGCATTTCAATAAGTGTCTTACCTTCAACTAATACTGTTATCCAAGGTTTAAGCGCTTCCTTACAATATTTTCCAACCTTAGTAAAGTCAAATTAATGTGCCCTTTTTAAGTCACTTACAAATCATGTTAATTATGTGAACACATTAATATTCAAAGGACGCATGTTGTATGTTGAATACAACCTCAAATTTTAAATATTTGATGATGTGACAGTTGACTTGTTCTCATAAGCCTTTATCTTCCCAACTGTAAAGGAGGCACTAATTGTTATCAATCATTTTTATCATTCCAACTAAAAAAATAAAACAGTTTAAAACTGCGTGAGCGGAGAGTCATCATAACTCAAACTGTTGAAGCTTACGAGTCTCTAAGATGTTTTGATACTGGTTGAGTCTATTTGTGGATATTATACAATTGAACTGCGAACATAGTTTAACAACCACGTCTGCTGACAGTAGGATAAAATAAATGCCACATGTTTTAGCATTATTTCATATCATGTTGTAAAGTGTGTTTTTTCACCGTCTTGCAGGCGTCTGTAGTATGTACAATCCCGGACTTGCAGGCTGTTTTTCTCGTTGAGGCCAAATCGCTATAAAATGCCACATGCAAACAAATTTCCAACACAGTAGCGCTCCTATGGTATACTTTATATTGGTTCCATAAACAATAGCCCACATTTAATGCAATACAGGACAATTATTAGTTTAATCCTTCACAAAAATATAAGGAATTTGGAATAACGGTGTACAATCGAGGTTCAGCGTTTTTGTAACAATTGTTGTTATCTAGCTGAAACCAGATCAGAGATGTTTTTGATACTGGTAGAGTTTATTTGTGGATATTATACAATTGAACCACGACTTGTGAACATAGTATAACAAACAAGTCAGCTGACAGTATGATAAAATTAATGCAACATGTTTTTAACAATATTTCATATCATGTTGTAAAGAGTGTTATTCAACATCTTGCAGGCATCAGTAGTATGTACAATCCCGGACGTGCAGGCTGTTTTTCTCGTTGAGGCCAAATCGCTATAAAATGCCACATGCGAGCAAATTTTCAACACAGTAGCGCTCGTATGGTGTACTTTATATTGGTTCCATAAACAATAGCCCACAGTTGATGCAATACAGGACAATTATTAGATTCTACACTAAAATATTAAGAAATTGGAATAACGGTGTACAATCGAGGTTTTAGCGTTTTTGTAACAATTGTTGTTATCTAGCTGAACCAGATCAAAACTTTTTGTGTATTTCCGTTTACAGATTTCATGCATTAAAGGGCAAACATGCTCAAAAGCAAAAACACTAATAAGAATCATTTCAATAAGTGTCTTACCTTCAACTAATACTGTTATCCATTGTTTAAGCGCTTCCTTACAATATTTTCCAACCTTAGTAAAGTCAAATTAATGTGCCCTTTTTAAGTCACTTACAAATCATGTTAATTATGTGAACACATTAATATTCAAAGGACGCATATTGTATGTTGAATACAACCTCAAATTTTAAATATTTGATGATGTGACAATTGACTTGTTCTCAAAAGCCTTTTAACTTCCCAACTGTAAAGAAGGCACTAATTTTTATTAATCATTTTTATCATTCCAACTAAAAAAATAAAACAGTTTGAACCTGCGTGAGCGGAGAGTAATCATAACTCAAACCATTGACGCTTACGAGTCTCTAAGATGTTTTGATACTGGTTGAGTCTATTTGTGGATATTATACAATTGAACCACGAACATAGTTTAACAAACACGTCAGCTGACAGTAGGATAAAATTAATGCAACATGTTTTAGCAATATTTCATATCATGTTGTAAAGTGTGTTTTTTCACCGTCTTGCAGGCGTCTGTAGTATGTACAATCCCGGACTTGCAGGCTGTTTTTTTCGTTGAGGCCAAATCGCTATACAATGCCACATGCAAACAAATTTCAAACACAGAAGCGCTCCTATGGTATACTTTATATTGGTTCCATAAACAATAGCTCAGATCAGATTTTATGCAATACAGGACAATTATTAGTTGTATCCTACACAAAAATATAAAGAATTCGGATAAACGGTGTACAATCGAGGTTCAGCATTTTTGTAACAATTGTTGTTATCCAGCTGAAACCAGATCAAAACTTTTTAGGTGTTCCGTTTACAGATTCCATGCATTAAAGGGCAAAACATGCTCAAAAGCAAAAACACTTATTAGACGCATTTCAATAAGTGCTTTACCTTCAACTAATACTGTTATCCAAGGTTTAAGCGCTTCCTTACAATATTTTCCAACCTTAGTAAAGTCAAATTAATGATCCCTTTTTAAGTCACTTACAAATCATGTTAATTATGAGAACACATGTTGTTATCTAGCTGAAACCAGATCAGAGATGTCTTTGATCCTGGTTGAGTCTATTTGTGGATATTATACAATTGAACCACGACTTATTAACATAGTTTAACGAACTCAGCTGACAGTAGGATAAATTTAATGCAACATGTTTTTCACAATATTTCATATTATGTTGAAAACTGTGTTATTCCCCGTCTTGCAGGCGTCTGTAGTATGTACAATCCCGGACGTGCAGGCTGTTTTTCTCGTTGAGGCCAAATCGCTATAAAATGCCACATGCAAACAAATTTCAAACACAGTAGCGCTCCTATGGTATACTTCATATTGGTTCAATAAACAATAGCCCACAATTGGTGCAATAAAAGACAATTAATAGTTTAATCCTACACTTAACTATAAGGAATTCGGAATAATGGTGTACAATCGAGGTTCGGCGTTTTTGTAACAATTGTTGTTATCTAGCTGAAACCAGATCAGAGATGTTTTTGATACTTGTTGAGTCTATTTGTGGATATTATACAACTGAACCACGACTTATGAACCTAGTTTAACAAACAAGTCAGCTGACAGTAGGATAGATTTAATGCAACATGTTTTTCACAATATTTAATGCCATGTTTTAAAGAGTGTTTATTCACCTTCATGTAGGCGTTTGTAGTATGTACAATCCCGGACTTGCAGGCTGTTTTTGTCGTTGAGGCCAAATCGCTATAAAATGCCACATGCAAACAAATTTCAAACACAGTAGCGCTCCTATGGTATACTTTATATTGGTTCAATAAACAATAGCCCACATTTGGTGCAATAAAAGACAATTAATAGTTTAATCCTACACTAAAATATAAAGAATTCGGTTAAACGGTGTCGATCGAGGTTCAGCGTTTTTGAAACAATTGTTGTGATCTAGCTGAAACCAGATCAAAACTTTTTGTGTGTATCGTTTACAGATTCCATGCATTAAAGGGCAAAACATGCTCAAAACCAAAAACACTTATTAGATGCATTTCAATAAGTGTCTTACCTTCAACTAATACTGTTATCCAATGTTTAAGCGCCTCCTTACAATATTTTCCAACCTTAGTAAAGTCAAATTAATGTGCCCTTTTTAAGTCACTTACAAATCATGTTAATTATGTGAACACATTAATGTTCAAAGGATGCATGTTGTATGTTGAATACAACCTCAAATTTTAAATATTTGATGATGTGACAGTTGACTTGTTCTCATAAGCCTTAATCTTCCCAACTGTAAAGGAGGCACTAATTGTTATCAATCATTTTTATCATTCCAGCTAAAAAAATAAAACAGTTTGAATCTGCGTGAGCGGAGAGTCATCATAACTCAAACTGTTGAAGCTTCCGAGTCTCTAAGATGTTTTGATACTGGTTGAGTCTATTTGTTGATATTATACAATTGAACTACGAACATACTTTAACAACCACCTCTGCTGACGGTAGGATAAACAAAATGCAACATGTTTTAGCATTATTTCATATCATGTTGTAAAGCGTGTTTTTTCACCGTCTTGCAGGCGTCTGTAGTATGTACAATCCCGGACTTGCAGGCTGTTTTTCTCGTTGAGGCCAAATCGCTATAAAATGCCACATGCAAACAAATTTCAAACACAGTAGCGCTCCTATGGTATACTTTATATTGGTTCCATAAACAATAGCCCACATTTGATGCAATACAGGACAATTATTAGTTGTATCCTACACAAAAATATAAAGAATTCCGATAAACAGTGTACAATCGAGGTTCAGCATTTTTGTAACAATTGTTGTTTTCTAGCTGAAACCAGATCTAAACTTTTTAGGTGTTCCGTTTACAGATTCCATGCATTAAAGGGCAAAACATGCTCAAAAGCAAAAACACTTATAAGACGCATTTCATTAAGTGTCCTACCTTCAACCAATACTGTTATGCAGTGGCGAAGCGCATCCTTACAGCATTTTCCAATATTAGTAAAGTCAAATGCATGTGCCCTTTTTATGTCACTTACAAATCATGTTAATTATGTGAACACATGTTGTTTTCTAGCTGAAACCAGATCAGAGATGTCTTTGATACTAGTTGAGTCTATTTGTGGATATTATACAATTGAACCACGACTTATTAACATAGTTTAACAAACAAGTCAGCTGACAGTAGGATAAATTTAATGCAACATGTTTTTCACAATATTTCATATTATGTTGAAAACTGTGTTATTCCCCGTCTTGCAGGCGTCTGTAGTATGTACAATCCCGGACTTGCAGGCTGTTTTTCTCGTTGAGGCCAAATCGCTATAAAATGCCACATGCGAACAAATTTCAAACACAGTAGCGCTCCTATGGTAAACTTTATATTGGTTCAATAAACAATAGCCCACATTTGGTGCAATAAAAGACAATTAATAGTTTAATCCTACACTTAACTATAAGGAATTCAAAATAACGCTGTACAATCGAGTTTCAGCGATTTTGTAACAATTGTTGTTATCTAGCTGAAACCAGATCAGAGATGTTTTTGATACTGGTTGAGTCTATTTGTGGATATTATAAAACTGAACCACGACTTATGAACCTAGTTTAACAAACAAGTCAGCTGACAGTAGGATAAATTTAATGCAACATGTTTTTCACAATATTTAATACCATGTTTTAAAGAGTGTTTATTCACCTTCATGCAGGCGTTTGTAGTATGTACAATCCCGGACTTGCAGGCTGTTTTTCTCATTGAGGCCAAATCGCTATAAAATGCCACATGCAAACAAATTTCAAACACAGTAGCGCTCTTATGGTATACTTTATATTGGTTCCATAAAAAATAGCCCACGTTTGATGCAATACAGGACAATTATTAGTTTAATCCTTAAAAAAAATATAAGGAATTCGGAATAACGGTGTACAATCGAGTTTCAGCGATTTTGTAACGATTGTTGTTATCTTGTTGAAACCAGATCAGAGATGTTTTTGATACAGATTGAGTCTATTTGTGGATATTATACCATTGAACAACGACTTATCAACATAGTTTAACAAACAAGTCAGCTGACAGTAGGATAAATTTAATGCAACATGCTTTTCACAATATTCCATATTATGTTGAAAAGTGTGTTTATTTACCGTCTTGCAGGCGTCTGTAGTATGTACAATCCCGGACTTGGAGGCTGTTTTTCTCGTTGAGGCCAAATCGCTATAGAATGCCACATGCAAACAAATTTCAAACACAGTAGCGATCCTATGGTATACTTTATATTGGTTCCATAAACAATAGCCCATATTTGATGCAATACAGGTCAATTATTAGTTTAATCCTACACTAAAATATAGGATTTTATGGTATACTTTATACTGGTTCCATAAACAATAGCCCACTTTAGATGCAATAAAGGACAATTAATAGTTTAATCCTACACAAAAATATTAGGAATTCGGAATAACAGTGTACAATCAAGGTTCAGCGTTTTTGTAACAATTGTTGTTATCTAGCTGAAACCAGATCAAAACTTTTTGTGTGTTCTGTTCACAGATTCCATGCATAAAAGGGCAAAACATGCTCAAAAGCAAAAACACTTATTAGAAGCTTTTTATTAAGTGTCTTACCTTCAACTAATACTGTTATCCAATGGCCAAGCGCATCCTTACAATATTTTCCAATATCATTAAAGTCAAATTAATATGCCCTTTTTAAGTCACTTACAAATCATGTTAATTATGTGAACACATTAATATTTAACGGACGCATGTTGTATGTTGAATACAACCTCAAATTTTAAATATTTGATGATGTGACAGTTGACTTGTTCTAAAAAGCTTTTAACTTTCCAACTGTAAAGGAGGCACTAATTTTTATCAATCATATTTATCTTTCAAACTAAAAAAATAAAACTTTGCACCTGCATGAGCGGAGAATCATCATAACTCAAACTGTTGAAGCTTCCGAGTCTCTAAGATGTTTTTGATACTAGTTGAGTCTATTTGTGGATATTATACAACTGAACCACGAACATAGTTTAACAACCCCGTCAGCTGACAGTAGGATAAAATTAATGCAACATGTTTTAGCAATATTTCATATCATGTTGTAAAGTGTGTTTTTTCACCGTCTTGCAGGCGTCTGTAGTATGTACAATCCCGGACTTGCAGGCTGTTTTTCTCGTTGAGGCCAAATCGCTATAAAATGCCACATGCAAACAAATTTCCAACACAGTAGCGCTCTTACAGTATACTTTATGTTGGTTCCATAAACAATAGCTCAGATTTTATGCAATACAGGTCATTTATTAGTTTAAACCTACGCTAAAATATAAGTACTAGTAATTCTGAATAACGGTGTACAATCGAGGTTCAGCATTTTTGTAACAATTATTGTTATCTAACTGAAACCAGATCAGAGATGTTTTTGAAACTTGTTGAGTCTATTTGTGGATATTATACAATTGAACCACGACTTATGAACCTAGTTTAACAAACAAGTCAGCTGACAGTAGGATAAAATTAATGCAACATGTTTTTCAGAATATTGAATATCGTGTTGTAAAGTGTGCTTTTCACCGTCTTGCAGGCGTCTGTAGTATGTACAATCCCGGACTTGCAGGCTGTTTTTCTCGTTGAGGCCAAATCGCTATAAAATGCCACATTCAAACAAATGTTCAATACAGTAGTGCACTTATGATATACTTTATGTTGGTTCCATAAACAATCGCCCAGATTTGATGCAATACAGGTCAATTATTAGTTTAATCCTTCACAAAAGTATAGGATTCTATGGTATACTTTATATTGGTTCCATAAACAATAGTCCACTTTAGATGCAATAAAGGACAATTAATAGTTTAATCCTACACTAAAATATAAGGAATTCGGAATAACGGTGTACAATTGAGGTTCAGCGTTTTTGTAACAATTGTTGTTATCTAGCTGAAACCAGATCTAAACTTTTTATGTGTTCCGTTTACAGATTCCATGCATTAAAGGGCAAAACATGCTCAAAAGCAAAAACACTTCTTAGAAGCATTTTATTAAGAGAATGTCTACGAGAAAACCATGCAAAAGGTGGTGGGAGCAAGGTTCTCTTATCAACTTCATATTTTGTGTGTAACAGTGTGCATCTATATGAAATAATTTGCCATAATTATTTTTTGGTGTGGTCAGTCTAAACTTGGTTCTGCAGCACTGTTACTAAAAATAGCATTTTGACCCTTTTAAGAATAAAATTTTTCATAATTCACCAAATTATTGTTAAGAATTCTGAGTTTATTTTAAATATAAATTCAAAAAGTCATTTAGAGTTAACACTAACAAGATACACTTGTGTAAATCATTTTGTGAGAATTCCCAAATATTCTTTCTGTTAAGTGCAGATAGGTCACGAATTTGGCATGTTTCCAACCTTTTGTAAAATTATAAAAATATACATTTTTTAAATTCTTAAAGTCAGAAAATGGCACTTTGAATTCAATAAATCTGTTTCTAGTTATAAAAGGGCATTTATCTTTACAATATATCAAAAATCTGTCTTTGGACTCTCAATAATTTTGCAAATATATTGTCTTAAAGTTGGACATTTTTCTACTTTTAAAACTCTCCAGAATCTGTAGTTTAGCGTTACTTTTACATTTTCACAAGTATATTATGCGGAAAAAACCGATATATTCGCGAGCCATCAATATTTTATTGAACTGAAGGGTTGTTTTAACACATTTCAGGGTTTTTTTTTAAATCAATGCCATAAATTAAAACACGAGAAATCATGGGAAAATGGAAATTAGAATATACATGTAGGCTGAAGTGAATTTAACTATTTTTAAAAAATCTTATATATCTCACTATTAATAAAAGAAATAGTAAGCAAGCTTACATACTTCCCACACCCCATTATTTGCCAGTGCTACCCATAAAGACAGCGCAGTACAGTTAAGGCGGTCAATAAAGATATGGGCAAATTTTTGTGATGAAAACACGTATACTTTAGTTAAACTGGCATGTCCTTTTTAAAATCAATATCAGTCACTCAAATGCAATATATTTCTAAAATAAATATATAACAGTACAATATTTTATGTTCATAGTGGTCACGTGATATGGCAGTCGCATGGTACAAGCAGATGTATTTGTGGTTTTGAGGTCATTTAAAAAATTCAATATTGCAAGGGCATAATCATGTCAAAATTCACAACTGAATTATGAAATAACTTGATGTTATATCGTAGATTTTGAAAAGCGGTGCGAACTTTTTAAGATAAGAATATTTGTTAGTAGAAACCGTAATTTATAATGCAAATGTTGAATAATTTTGAAGGTCACAGGGTTAATTTCATTAAAAAATAATTAATTTGTAAGATTTTACAAGGATCGTAGAAGTTTTTAAGTTACATAGCATATTTCAAATTCACATGTAAAAGTTTGTCGGGATCAGGTTAGTGTATGCCCTTGCAATTAAGTGATTTATTTAGGTACTCAGATCTTAGATATACGATATTTTATACAAAACCGAGGTGGCTTCTTTATACGATGCATACTTTTAACAAAATGAAAATAAGACTATATAGGTAGCATTCTACTAATAATAATTTTAAACAAAATATTCATTTATACTTTTCCGTTAATGTATGACATTTATTTTTCTTCGCTATAAAACTGCACGATAGCCTTCAATGATTTAACTTCATGCGTCATTTTGAAGCATATGACGTCATATTTTGTAGTACAGCGAGAACGACATCTCGCTTAATTTTCAGTGTGTACGATATAACGGACATCAAAATTGTAAGTAATAGCATTTGTTGTTTTTAATTAAAAGATTAGTATAAGTTAATTTTACTAATAAATAGATTAATAAGTACTTTCGAGGTTTGTAATATTCTGTGATGTCATAATGCACATTTCCCGTACTTTTTGTCTGAACGGAGTTTATTGACAGCCTTAACTGTGCTGCGAGACAGAGTACCCATTAGATACACGAATGAATAATTACAGGGGCAAAACTACGAAACTCAAAGGACTGAAGTACTTAAAGCCGGGCTCTTTTGGTGTGTAATTTTACATATTGATTACAGATTGGCAATATATCTCTCTCTCTCTCTCTTGTATCATATTTATGTTTTGAAACGACCCCTATTATATTCATGTGTATGATGTCATCAATTTATGTGAAGGCACACACAATTAAACAACCATGGAACCGACGCCATCGTTATGGTTTATCAAAGCCGTATAGGACTCACTCCCTTGACTTTAACACATGGTGTCAGAAGTGTCAGAAGTGTGCAATGGATAAACTGGAACCACCAGGAGTACTTTCGCTAACGGGGAACGTGGCAGAAAATTGGAAGAAGTCTAAACAAAGGTTTGATGTTTATATGACTGCTACAGGTGCGTCCGAAAAAGGTGACAAGCAAAAAGCATGCATTTTCTTACACGTAGTAGGAGAAGAGGCAGTTCAAGTTTATAACACCTTTGTATTTGATGATGGTGATGAGTATAAATTAAAAAAAATACTCGAGAAATTTGAAGCATATTGCACACCAAAACGCAATACCACGTATGAGAGACAAATTCTTCACGAGGGTGCAGAGGTCCGATGAGACCATAGATCAATATGTGACGGAATTACGAACTATGGCAAAGAATTGTGAGTTTGGGGAGTAGTAGATTCGCTCATTCGTGACAGAATTATTTGTGGGGTACCAGACAACGCACTTAAAGAGAGGCTTCTACGTACAGTCGACATTAGACAAAGCACTTGCAACCTGTAGAGCAGCAGAGTCTACGAAGGAACAAATAAAAAGTATCGTCCCTTCATCAGAAGTACATGCGGTCGGTACCAAATCCAAAGACAAAAAAGTATGGGTACCTAAAAAAGGTAAAAACTGTGCACAGTTGTGTGGGCGTTGTGGATATGATGACTCGCATTAAACTTGTCCCGCCATGGGTCAAATCTGCATTAAGTGTAATGGTGCAAATCACTTTGCAAAAGTCTGCAAATCAAAAGGCAAACAAAATAGCATGAAAAAGAAAATGCCTAAAAAGAAACATATTCATGATATTCAGGATGAACAAGCGTTCTTTATTGATGCTCTGGAGACAGTTCATTCGGATAAACCAGAGGATTGGCGTGTAACTCTATGCACCAATGGCAAAGGAATTAATTACAAATTGGATACAGGTAGCCAAGTCAACATCTTACTGGAGAAACAGTATTACAGTCTACGATGGAAGCCAAAACTCCACCAGACGAATATACAGCTCATGTCATACAGCAAGCATAGTATTCCAGTCCTAGGTGCATGTGTTCTGGAAGTGACCCATCTTGGCAAAGCAGCTAAGGTGTACTTTGTGATAGTTCAGGACGCATCGACAGCAATCTTGGGCGTAAAAGCTTGCGACAAGTTAGGACTAGTAAAACGCACATATACAATAGAAAACTGTACAAAGATTAAAGACACCACTGCACAGATTGTGGATCAAAATAATGACTTGTTCGATTGATTAGGATGTCTACCGGGGGAACATAGAATATCCATAGATTCAGCCGTTACACCAGTAGTGAGTCCATGTCGTAATATACCTTTCGCTTTACATGAAAAACTCCAAGATGAACTTAAACGCATTGAGAATATGGGCGTCATATGTAAAGAAACCGAGCATACCGTTTGGGTGAGTCCGATTGTAATAGTGCCGAAAAAAGACGGAAAGATCCGTGTGTGTCTGGATCAATTCAGTTGAACAAAGCGACACAGAGAGAACATTACCAGCTTCCAACGAGAGATGAGATTCATGCGAAGTTCAAGGCTGCTCATTATTTCAATAAACTTGATGCTCGTACTGAATTCTGGCAAATGAAACTGGATCAGAACTCCTCAAAACTTACCTGTTTCAATACGCCATTCGGAAGGTATCGATTTCTACGTCTACCATTCGGTATCACATCAACTACCGAGATATATCACAGGACGATTCACATGATATATGAGCACATACCAGGATGCACGACAATGATGAATGACATTATAGAATGGGGTTCAACGCTACAAGAACACAACCAACGACTACAGCAGGTGTTTGATGCATCGCGCAAATCCAATCTCAAACTGAATCGTGAAAAATGCGTATTTGGAGTTAAGGAACATTCGTCGGTGACACTATATCTGCAGAAGGAATCAAGCCAGACGAGGCCAAGGTCAAGGCCATAACTAACTTTGAGACTCCAAAAAGTAAGAAAGATGTACAACGCTTTTTAGGCATGTTGAATTACCAGGCAAGATATGTTCCAGACTTGTCGTCGAAAACACAAGTTTTGCGAAATGTTACAGAGGAAAAAAACCAATTTCAGTGGACTGCAGTTGAACAAAAATCATTTTATGAGCTAAAGGTCATATTAACAAGTACACCAATACTTAAAGTCTTTGACTCGAACAAAGAGATTAAAATCTCTTCAGATGCCTCTAGTTTTGGACTTGGAGCAGTGCTTTTACAGAGGCATGACAACGAGTGGATGCCAGTGGCTTATGCTTCGCGAGTTATGTTAGACGCTGAAACAAGATATGCTCAAATCGAAAAAGGAATGCTAGCCATATCATTTGCATGCAAACATTTCTACCAATACATATTTGAACAGGTTGTAGAAGTGGAGACCGATCATAAACCCCTTGTGAGCATCTTTAAGAAGTCTCTGAATGACTGTCCACTACGATTACAAAGACTGCTGCTGAGGGTACAGAAATACGATCTGCGTATTGGCTACACGCCAGGAAAATGTATGCATACCGCTGATGCGTTGTCCAGAGGAACGGATATGTCCAAGAAACTGACCAAATCAGCACAGGTGGAGGATCTCAAAGTGTATGTAGACTCTGTCATTAAGAGCCTACCCATATCAGATCGTAAGTTACAGATGATTCGTGAGGAAACTCAAAATGACCCGAAATTGCAGTTACTAGCAGAAGTAATTGTAACAGGATTTCCAGAAACACGCACTGAATGCCCTTAGGAAATATCAGAATACTGGAATATACGGACAGAGTTGAGTTTATGCGATGGAATCATCATGAAAACAGACCGCATTGTCATTCCTGTCACATTGCGAAAGGAGATGCTTACCAAAATCCACACAGGTCACCGTGGTATCGAAAAATGTCGAAATCGAGCCAAACAAGTGATGTATTGGCCGGGAATATATGCACAAATCGAGGAAATAGTGAATTCATGTTCAACATGTATCAACTTCCGTCCAAAACAACCGTCTGAACCACTTAAACCACATGATCTATGCAATTATCCATGGGAAAAAGTGGGAGCAGATTTGTGTGTATTCAATGGAAAAAATTATCTTGTGTTATGTGATTACTACTCCAATTATTCAGAGGTGTGTCGTTTGCACAATGTGTCAAGTCAATCAGTCATTAATGCAATGAAATATGTGTTTTCAGGCCAAGGCATACATAAAATAGTGTTCAGTGATAACGGGCCACAATTCAAATCAGCTGAATTCAGTGAATTTGCAAAGTCGTATGATTTTCAGCATCATACATCCAGTCCATTATACCCAAAATCGAATGGGATATTCGAGAAAACCGTAGGTATTGTAAAAGGCATATTGAAAAAATATGCGGATGATGGATCAGATTTCCACATGAGTCTACTCATTTACCGTGCAACTCCTATACTCGATGGACAATCACCAGCCAAAATACTGAACAATGGACGTAAACTGCGTTCGAACTTACCAATGGCTGATAGTTGCCGGGGTAACCATTTCACCGAGTCTTATGAACGAGCAAAGATACAACAGAAACTCAAACAAAAACAGTATCATGACAGAAACACGAAAGAACTATCGCCGTTGAGTCCAGGACAGACTGTCCGACTTCGGAATCATAATGACAGTAATTAAGGTAACTGTGGCAAGGTGCTAGACCAAGTGGCTCCGAGGTCATACTTGGTTCAAACTGAAAATGGACATATGTACCGCAAAAATCGCAGACATATTTTGCAATCAAATGAACAGTTTACACCATATGAACAATATGATTGTCATAACAATAATTATGTTTATCATTCTAGTCATAATCCATGTGATGATGGAAATACTCCATCACTTAGTCATGATATGTCTATTAGTACCAATCATGTACCAACCCAAAATATGTCAGGGACCACAAGGTCTGGTAGGTCAGTTAAGAAACCACAGAGTTTAATTGAAGAGATTTAATTTGCTGTTTGTGGGTAAGATCAGTATCATGAAAATGGGGTATGAGAGGAAGGACATGAATATCTATGTCATTTGTGGTAAATTTTTGATAAGCTGTACTGTTTTGTTTAGGTTTGTTTTTTGGGGGGTTTTGGTTTTTTTTAATGCTAGTTGGTTACATTGCACAGGCAATTTATAGTGCATTGTTATATTATAGTTTCAGTGTTGTAATTTGTTTATGTTGGGAAAACAAAACAAAACTGTTAATGTACTATGCTCCATAACATTGTAACATCCCAAATCATAATCTACAACAGAATTTAATGTCTTAGCCTAATAGTCAATGCAAGGTTTCACATGTTTCAATATCATATTATAGCTAATTT
Source organism: Magallana angulata (assembly GCF_025612915.1). Lineage (NCBI taxonomy): Eukaryota > Metazoa > Mollusca > Bivalvia > Ostreida > Ostreidae > Magallana > Magallana angulata. The sequence goes on from NC_069112.1 coordinate 32,670,391, forward strand.
GACTCAATTTCTCAAGAGGGAAGATGTATCATTTGTATGTTTTGAAACGACCCCTATGATATTCATGTGTATGATGTCATCAATTTATGTGAAGGCACACACAATTAAACAAGCATGGAACTGACGCCATCGTTATGTTTTATCAAAGCCTTATAGGACTCCCTTGACTTTAACACATCTCTCTCTCTCTCTCTCTCTCTCTCTCTCTCTCTCTCTCTCTCTAATTCGATAAACATAGTGATACATGTATTGATCTTTTCATTTTTTTATACTTGAACTAGTGATCTTTTAATTCAGGAAGTAGGACCAAATTTCAAAGCCCCCCCCCCCAAAAAAAAAAAATCCCAAAACAAGCAAACAACAATAACAAAAACCAAAAAGATCACCTAAATGGAAAAAAAATGATTAAACATGTCACAGGTGGTGAAAAGTCATGTCTCAAACGGAAGTCGAACCCAGGGCCTCTGGCGTACCGTGCCAGCGCTCTAACCACTGAGCTATTGAGACCCGATGTATTGACTGACAGTCACACACCTGTGAACCTGGTGACATACTCCCCCTCTTGGTAGAAATTTGTCCTCGAGTTTACGAGTAGAACTCAACGAGTGACTGAAATGTTGTGAAACATGTTCCTAGGGAGTGACCGTAGGTTTTGTACGTTGGCCGCCAAATGTCACAGGTGGTGAACAGTCAAGTCTCAACCGGGACTCGAACCTGGGTTCGAGTCCCGGTTGAGACTTGACTTTTCACCACCTGTGACACATATATTTGTTGAAATTAACAGACGATTTTAAAATGTGGAAGTGGTGTGGAACCCATTGCCAATGAATGTCTATCACATCAAATAATTATAGAATAAGGTAGATTAGGTAATTATTTTGGTCCGACAGTATAAAGGATTGAACTTTTATTGTTTGAGGGGTGGATGGACCCAATATCAAACCTAAAAAAATCGTTAATAAAAATATAATACATCATAAATTACGCTTAAAATTTGTAAATATCAGCATAATATAATATAGAGACTTGTTTTATTAGCATTTCATTTTTTCAATTTTTTTAATCACAAGACAATAAGAGTGTAAAAATTTTGACTTTTTTCTAAGACTGCTTCATAATTCTGGGACCAGGTCCTCTTATGATGGGTTATGATTAAATAACATCCCAAATAACAATCCCTCATAAACAAGTTATGATGTCTTTATTAATATTTGGGATAACTTTTTTATAGTTTATGTTAATATTTATTGGGTTTTCGCATGTTGAGATCCCCGGGGTAATCTAACACCTCTTTTTTTTCCTTTACAACTATATTTCAATTTTAAGAAAAGGTACACACTTTAATTTTTTCCAAGAGGAGATAAACTGCTACAGTCTATAAATACAAGTTGCCATCAAACTTCAATATGTGATATAGTAATCAACACTAACAAGATGGGGCAATTTTTGTGCAATTAAAATCATTCAATATCATAATATATATTAACAACAGTTACACTCACAGCATTTCTCAATACTTTGCCTGAACTTGAACTTGTATAGTTTTGTCAACATTCTAAATAGTTTACCTTCTCTACAGAAGAGCGCAACAGGGGAGACAATTCTAACAGTAGTAATGAAATGCACAAGTCATGTAATGAATAAGAATTCTATTAGAAACATTGATAACAACTATTGTTTTTAATTAAAAGCAAAATAAGGTGTCTCTTTCATGTTAAATTACAAATTTTGACTTCAGTGAATTAAAATAGCTTGTAAAATAAAAGTTTAAAAACCAACAAATTTTTATTTTATTTGAAAATGGGATGGTTTTGTTAATTTATTACTTTTTAGTCCTTGAGAGTCCAAGGATGGATTTTTATATATTTTTCACAATACATCAGACAGTTTCTTATTAACTCAAAATTTCTAAAAATAATGCGCCATTTTCTGAGAAATTCTTTCTGAAAAATTAACAAAAATGTATAATTATCATTTCTTGTCATCCTGCCAACATTTACACCCTTGGGACTTCATGGTGTAATTAGAAATATGAAAATAAATATGCAAAGATTAAAGGTTTGAACTTCCTCTTTAAGAATATATTTTATTTTTTTCAAACATTGTTTATTCATTTTGTATTTAATTACTGAATTTGACACTTTTTCTCTTAACTTTTCTGGTATTAGAGGCAAATCAACCAGAATGCAATACTGGCCGTTACTATAAATAAAAACATTCAGTGCAAAAACAAACATCATATACCTGACTCTAGATGGGTATCCTTTAAATCTATGATAAAATTCTGTTCATTCTTGAGACTTGCTGCCACAGCTTTTTTCCATATCTGCATGGTTCTCTCGTAGACATGCTCTTAAGTGTCTTACCTTCAACTAATACTGTTATCCAATGGCCAAGCGCATCCTTACAATATTTTCCAATATTATTAAAGTCAAATTAATGTGCCCTTTTTAGGTCACTTACAAACCATGTTAATTATGTGAACACATTAATATTCAACGGACGCATGTTGTATATTGAATACAACCTCAAATTTTAAATATTTGATGATGTGACAGTTGACTTGTTCTCAAAAGCCTTTTAACTTCCAAACTGTAAAGGAGGCACTAATTCTAATCAATCATTTTTATCAATCCAACTAAAAAAAAAAAGTTTGAGCCTGCGTGAGCGGAGAGTCTTCATAACTCAAACTGTTGAAGCTTCCGAGTCTATAAGATGTTTTGATACTGGTTGAGTCTATTTTTGGATATTATACAATTGAACTACTAACATAGTTTAACAAACACGTTAGCTGGCAGTAGGAAAAAATTAATAAAACATGTTTTTCACAATATATTTCATATCATCTTGTAAAGTGTGTTTATTCACCGTCTTGCAGGCGTCTGTAGTATGTACAATCCCGGACTTGCAGGCTGTTTTTTTTCGTTGAGGCCAAATCGCTATAAAATGCCACATGCAAACAAATTTCAAACACATTAGCGCTCCTATGGTATACTTTATACTGGTTCCATAAACAATAGCCCACATTTGATGCAATACAGGACAATTAATAATTTAATCCTACACAAACATATAAGGAATTCGGATTAACGGTGTACAATCGAGGTTCTGCATTTTTGTAACAATTGTTGCTATCTAGCTGAAACCAGATCAAAACTTTTTGTGTGTTCCGTTTACAGATTCCATGCATTAAAGGCCAAATCATGCTCAACAGCAAAAACACTTATTAGACGCATTTCATTAAGCGTCTTACCTTCAACTAATACTGTTATGTAGTGGCCAAGCGCATCCTTACAACATTTTCCGATCTAAGTACAGTCAAATGCATGTGCCCTTTTTAAGTCACTTACAAATCATGTTAATTATGTGAACACATGTTGTTATCTTGCTGAAAACAGATCAGAGATGTCTTTGATCCTGGTTGAGTCTATTTGTGGATATTATACAATTGAACCACGACTTATGAACATAGTTTAACAAACAAGGCAGCTGACAGTAGGATAAAATTAATGCAACGTGTTTTTCACAATATTTCATATCATGTTGTAAAGAGTGTTTATTCACCTTCTTAAAAGCTTGCAGGCGTCTGTAGTATGTACAATCCCGGACTTGCAGGCTGTTTTTCTCGTTGAGACCAAATTGCTATAAAATGCCCATGCAAACAAATTTTCAACACAGTGGCGCTCTTATGGTATACTGTATATTGGTTCCATTAACAATAGCCCACATTTGATGCAATACAGGACAATTATTAGTTTAATCCTTCACAAACATATAAGTAATTCGGAATAACGGTGTACAATCGAGGTTCAGCGTTTTTGTAACAATTGTTGTTATCTTGTTGAAACCAGATCATAGATGTTTCTGACACTGGTTGAGTCTATTTGTTGATATTATACGATTGAACCATGACTTATTTACATAGTTTAACAAACAAGTCAACTGACAGTAGGATAAATTTAATGCAACATGTTTTTCACAATATTTCTTATATTATGTTGAAAAGTGTGTTCATTCACCGTCTTGCAGGCGTCTGTAGTATGTACAACCCCGGACTTGCAGGCTGTTTTTCTCGTTGAGACCAAATTGCTATAAAATGCCACATGCAAACAAATTTCCAACACAGTAGCGCTCTTATGGTATACTTTATACTGGTTCCCTAAACAATAACCCACATTTGATGCAATAAAGGACAATTAATAGTTTACTCCTACACTAAAATATAAGGAATTCGGAATAACGGTGTACAATCGAGGTTCAGCGTTTTTGTAACAATTGTTGTTATCTGGCTGAAACCAGATCAAAACTTTTTGTGTGTTCCGTTTACAGATTCCATGCATTAAAGGGCAAAACATGCTCAAAAGCAAAAACACATAGTAGAAGCATTTTTTTAGTGTCTTACCTTCAATAATACTGTTATCCAATGGCCAAGCGCATCCTTACAATATTTTCCAATCTTATTAAAGTCAAGTTAATGTGCCGATTTTAGGTCCCTTATAAACCATGTTAATTATGTGAACACATTAATATTCAACGGACGCATGTTGTATGTTGAATACAACCTCAAATTTTAAATAGTTGATGATGTGACAGTTGACTTGTTCTCAAAAGCCTTTTAACTTCCCAACTGTAAAGGAGGCACTAGTTTTTATCAATCATTTTTATCATTCCAACTAAAAAAAAGAAAAAAAAGTTTGAACCTGCATGAGCGGAGAGTCATCATAACTCAAACTGTTGAAGCTTCCAAGTCTATAAGATGTTATGATACTGGTTGAGTCTACTGTAGATTCCTTATTTTACGCGAGTACTTAATTCCGCGATTCAAAGATTTACCATTAAATCGCGAGAACATAAAATCGCGAATGCCGACATTTTATCTTAGTTTTATGTTGTTTACATGTGTCCCAACATTAAAAGCGAGATTTAAAATTACCGAGACGGGCTTTTCGCGATTTTACGCGGATATTAATTCCTCGCGTTTAATTAGGAATTTACAGTATTTGTGGATATAATACAATTGAACCACAAACATAGTTTAACAAACACTTCAGCTAATAGTTGGATAAAACTAATGCAACATGTTTTCACAATATTTCATATCATCTTGTAAAGTGTGTTTATTCACCGTCTGTAGTATGTACAATCCCTTGTTTTTCTCGTTGATGCCAAATCGCTATAACATGCGACATGCAAACACATTTCAAAAAAAAAAGTAGCGCTCCTATGGTATACTTTATATTGGTTCCATAAACAATAGCCCACATTTGGTGCAATACAGGACAATTATTAGTTTAATCCTGCACAAAAATAAAAGGAATTCGGATTAACGGTGTACAATCGAAGTTCAGCATTTTCGTAATAATTGTTGTTATCTAGCTGAAACCAGATCAAAACTTTTTATGTGTTCCGTTTACAAATTCCATGCATAAAAGGGCAAAACATGCTCAAAGCAAAAACACTTATTAGACGCATTTCATTAAGTGTCTTACCTTCAACTAATACTGTTATGCAGTGGCCAAGTGCATCCTTGCAATATTTTCCACTCTTAGTAAAGTCAAATGCATGTGCCCTTTTTAAGTCACTTACAAATCATGTTAATTATGTGAACACATTAATATTCAACGGACGTATGTTGTATGTTGAATACAACCTCAAATTTTAAATATTGGATGATGTGACAGTTGACTTGTTCTCAAAAGCCTTTTAACTTCCCAACTGTAAAGGAGGCACTTAATTTTATCATTCCAACTAAAAAAATAAAAAAGTTTGAACCTGCATGAGCGTTATAACTCAAACTGTTGAAGCTTCCGAGTCTCTAAGATGTTTTTGATACTGTTTGAGCCTATTTGTGGATATTATACAATTGAACCATGAACAAAGTTAAACAAACAAGTCAGCTGACAGTAGGATAAAATTAATGCAACGTGATTTTAACAATATTCTATATCATGTTGTAAAGTGTGTTTATTCACCGTCTTGCAGGCGTCTGTAGTATGTACAATCCCGGACTTGCAGGCTGTTTTTCTCGTTGAGACCAAATCGCTCTAAAATGCCCATGCAAACAAATTTCCAACACAGTAGCGCTCTAATGGTATACTGTAAATTGGTTCCATAAACAATAGCCCACATTTGATGCAATACAGGACAATTATTAGTTTAATCCTACAAAAAAATATAAGTAATTCGGAATTACGGTGTGCAATCGAGGTTCAGCGTTTTTGTAACAATTGTCGTATCGAGTTGAAACCAGATCAGAGATGTTTTTGATACTGGTTGAGTCTATTTGTGGATATTATACGATTGAACGACGACTTATGAACATAGTTTAACAAACAAGGCAGCTGACAGTAGGATAAAATTAATGCAACGTGTTTTTCACAATATTTCATATCATGTTGTAAAGAGTGTTTATTCACCTTCTTAAAAGCTTGCAGGCGTCTGTAGTATGTACAATCCCGGACTTGCAGGCTGTTTTTCTCGTTGAGACCAAATCGCTCTAAAATGCCCATGCAAACAAATTTCCAACACAGTAGCGCTCTTATGGTATTAATACTTTATGTTGGTTTCATAAACAATAGCCCACATTTGATGCAATACAAGACAATTATTAGTTTAATCCTACACAAAAATATAAGGAATTCGGAATAACGGTGTACAATCAAGGTTCAGCGTTTTTGTAACAATTGTTGTTATCTAGCTGAAACCAGATCAGAACTTTTAATTTGTTCCGTTTACAGATTCCATGCATTAAAGGCCAACTCATGCTCAAAAGCAAAAACACTTATTAGACGCATTTCATTAAGTGTCTCAACCTTTAACTAATATTGTTATCCAATGGCAAAGCGCATCCTTACAATAGTTTCCAATCTTAATAAAGTCAAACTCATGTGTCCTTTTTAAGTCACTTACAAATCATTTAAATGATGTGAACACATTAATATTCATCGGATGTATGTTGTATGTTGAATACAACCTCAAATTTAAAATATTTGATGATGTGACCGTTGACTTTTTTTCAAAAGCCTTTTAACTTTCCAAACGTAAAGGAGGCACTAATTTTTATCAATCATTTTTATAATTCCAACTAAAAAAATAAAAAAAAATGATCCTGCATGAGCGGAAAGTCATCATAACTCAAACTGTTGAAGCTTCCGAGTCTCTAAGATGTTTTTGATACTGGTTGAGTCTATATGTGGATATTATACAATTAAACCACGAATTATGAACATAGTTTAACAACCACGTCACCTGACAGTAGGATAAAATTAATGCAACATGTTTTTTTTACAATATCTCATATCATGTTGTAAAGTGTGTTTATTCACCGTCTTGCAGGCGTCTGTAGTATGTACAATCCCGGTCTTGCAGGCTGTTTTTCTCGTTGAGGTCAGATTTGATGCAATACAAAACAAATATAAAATTAATCCTACACTAAAATATAAGTAATTCGAAATAACGGTGTACACTGGAAGCGCGGTGCTGTCGTAACAATTGTTGTTATCTAGCTGAAACCAGATCAGAACATTTAATGTGTTCCCTTTACAGATTCTTTGCTTTAACGGGGAAAACATGCACGAGGAGGAACACTTATTAGAAGCATTTCATTGAGTGTCTTACCTTCAAATAAAACTGTTATCCAATGGCTAAGCGCATCCTTACAATATTTTTCAATCTTAGTAAAGTTAAATTCATTTGCCCTTTTTATGTCACTCACAACTCAAGTCAATCATAAGAACAGATAAATTTCTACGGAAGTATGTTGAATACAACCTCAAATTTTAAATATTTGTGACCGTTGACTTGATAACCAGCTCTTCAAATATGATTTCAAAAGTCTTTAACTTCCTAACTGTCAAGGCGACACTAATTTCTATAAATCGTTTTCATAATTTATTAACAAAGAACATGACAGCTGACAGTAGGATACAATTTTAACATATTGTAAAGTGTGTTTTTTTCACTGTTTTGCAGACGTCAATTATATGTAGAATCCCGGACTTGCAGGCTGTTTTACTTGTTGAGGCAACATTGCTATGACAATGCCACAGGCAAACAAAATTCCCACACAGTAGTACCTTAATGATATACTTTATGTTGGTTCTATGAACAATAGCCCAGATTTGATGCATTACATGACAATTGTTAGTTTAAGCCTCTACTAAAATATAAGCTACATTTGTATTTGAAATAAGGGTGTAAATTCGAAGCGCGGCGCTTTGGTAACAATTGTTGTTTTTAGCTGAAACCAGAACAGAATAATTTTTAATCTGTTCCCTTTACAGGTTCCATAGCATTAACAAGCATTACAAGCGCAAGGGCAGAAACACTCATTTAAGTACTGTACAACAATATACTCTAGAGATGGTGTGAATCAAATGTGAAAAGTAAAAAACTCTAAAGAATTATTAGAAACTTTGAGGTCACAAAATCTTACCAAAATCAATAGCATCCATATTTTTCAAGGCTTTATACAACCATTCCCCATGACAAATTAAATTCTAGGCTTTTTGATATCATCGACAATTGTTTCTTCAATAAAAGTGGAATTCGTAAAAATGCTTACATTGTACCTTGTCATTGGAAATCTAAAAACTTATTTTGTTAAAAACCATTCTGATTGCACACACAAGTACATGTACTCTGAAGTTGACATTAAAAAGATGCTCAAGTTTCTGATAGACAACATTTGTAGTTTTTTGAAATCAAGTCTTCCAAAAGTCTGCTGGAATTTACATGGATACTAATTGTGCCCTATTGTTAGCAGACCTATTTTTGTATTCATATGAAGCAGAATTTATTCAAAAACTTGCACGTGAAAAAATAAAGAACTCGTTGTGGTCTTCAACTCAACATTCAGGTAAATTGACGACGTATTATCAATTAACAATTGTTATTTCTATACTTACGTCGACTCGATATATCCCAGTGAACTTGAAATAAAAGATACCACTGAGTCTGCGTCATCTGTTTCATATTAGGATATTTTACTGGAAATGGACATTGGTGGTAACCTATCAACAAAACTTTATGATAAACGGGATGACTTCAATTTTTCTATGGTCAACTTTCCTTACTTATGTAGCAATATAACCTCATCCCCTGCATATGGTGTTTTGCCTCTCAGTTAATTCGATACGCAAGGGCATGCTCTTCGTATGAACAGTTTCTAAGTCGAGGGAAGCTACTGACGAACAAGTTGATAAAGTAGGACTATCAACAGTCTCGTTTGAAGTCATCTTTTCGTAAGTTCTATGGTCGATACAACGGCTTTGTCAGCAGATACAATCTTACACTGGGTCGCTTGCTGACTGAAGTTTTTCATACGAATTGTTAGACATTCATCACCTAATTGTCTACGGAAATTTCCGTTTTTTCCCCGATTCGACATGGCACCTGATCCTACCTCTATTTTTTTTAAGTTCGTGTTGCTCTGCTTTGAATTTATATGTCGTTTTATGGATTTTTGAGATGGTTGACAGTTTGTTATTGTCATTGTTTCATTACACGCATTTCATAGAGAGTTTTAGACTGTTATCTAATAGGTAGACGCATCCCTATGATATTTTTCGATCTAGTTTAAGACAGATTCAAGTGCCCTTTTTAAGTCACTCACAGATCAAGTTAATTATAAGCATAGATGTTTCAACGGAAGTATGTTAAACAAACGTGAAATTATAAACATTCAAAGATGTGACTGTTGACTTGATAATTAACTCTTAAAAATCTTTTGCATTGCTTTGGACTTCGAATTCTTATCGAATACACTAATATTTATCGAGCACTTGTACAGTTCAAAATATGAGATAAGGCAACGTATGTCCCCAAGCCCATTGTGTACAATCCTGTAAATAAAATATTGTTCTAAAAGTATAAAATAATTTAATACTAGATATAACTACATCATCATATAGTCACAGTAGTAGTGGTATACAAATAATAGATGCCCCTGAAAATATCAGACCCCTGGATAGCTCCCTGGATATTTTTAATTTGTTATAATATTTTTATGTGTAAAATAACGAGAAAATGAAAATGTGCTATAAGTAGGGAAACTTATCTCGAAAACTAGATGAACACAACATCATATATTAACAGTGTTAGTGGTATACAGCTTGTGGGTGATTCTGAAAACCTCAGTTCCCATTAAAGGGGTCCTCGATGTTTCCGAGCTTGATCTGTAAAATCTCATAAAATTGAATAGTGGTCTAAATGTAGAGGCTCTAGTCTAAAATACTAGATATGACCATACATGTACATGTATCACAATATTTTCACAATGGTAGTGGTATACCACTAGTAGATGACCCTAAATATTTCAGGCCCTAAGGAAGAGGACCTCGATGTTTCCGATCTTTTTGTATAAAATCCAATTATAATGAATTTTGTTTTATGAGTATGAGTCTGAATTTAAAAAAATAAAGATGACCAAATATTCAAAGTGGTAGTACTAAGCCACTGGTAGATGACCCTAACAAAAGACCTATGGGCCACACCGCTCACCAGAACAAGAGTTACCATTTCTTTGTTTAATTCTATAGCACTATTTATTTTCACAGTGGTAGTGATATACAACAAGTAGATGATCCTGAAAATACCAGACCCAGGACTTCCCTTAGATTTTCTCGAATAGAAATAACAAGAAAATAAAAAATGTTCTAAAGGTAGTGAATCAAATCTTAAAAACTTGATGAGTACATCATCATATTTTCACAGTGGTAGTGGTATAGAACTAGTAGATAATCCTATAAATTTCGAAACCCATGGAAGGGGTCCTTGATGTTTCCGAGCTTGATCGGTAAAATCCCAAACTGCGCTAAAAAAACCGACTGCTCACAAAATAAGTCAAATCAAAAGCAAATATATTTCAACGGAGGTATGCTGTATGCTGAATAAAAGCTCATATTTTAAATATTTGATGATGTGACTGCTGACTTGATAACCAGCTCTAAAAAGATGTTTTGCAATGTTTTGGACTACATATTTCTCTGACAAACACTGATATCTATCAAACAATTTTGGAGATAATAATATGAAAAAATAATAGTTAGAACCTGAGGGCAGAGAAATTATAGCTCAAACTGTTATAACTTCTGTGTTTGTAAAAATTTTCGTTACTGATTTAGTCTATTTGTGGAAATTCATTATTGCACCAAAGAATATGAATATAATTGAAAGAACATGTTAGCTGACAGCAGGATAAAACAGATGGGACACGTTTTAAACAATGCTTTATGTTATTTTACTGTCGTACAGGCTGCTTTATTTGTTGTGGCTGCCTCGCAATGAAAATGCTGAGCACACAATTTCAGACACAGTAGACCATAGAGGATATATTTTTCTGGTTACTTCTATGAACAACCGTCCTGCCTGGTTGCTATGTGAGACTTTTCAGATTTTAGTCTACTCTGGAATGAAAGTCATTTAAAACATGGTGTTCACTAAAAGTGTGTCGCTTTTGTAACAATTGTTATTATCTAGCTGAAAACAGATACAGAAATTTTTTCCTTCACAAATTCTATACATTAATAGGGGAAAAAGCACGAGAGCCAGTGTCATATAATATTTTGATACCGAGAAATATTGAATCCAAGTTTTCGAAATATTGAACTCCCATTCTAGATACTAAACCCCTGGTTCAATACATGCCTCAGTATACTGAACATGCCTCTGGTTCACATTTCCTTTTGGATAGGGGGTTCAAAAGGTTATGACTGTGATATATTGACACCCCTCTTCCACCCATTTCAAATTGCCAGTGGGGATGTGTTTAAAATACTATGGCTGCGAAATATTGAATCTCCATCCTAATTCAAATTCCTTCAGTAGAGCGGATTCAAAATAGTATGGCCGCGATATATTGAATCCGCCTTTGATTTTCATTGCTGTAAGAGAGGGGTTTCAATATATAATGGTCACGATATATTAAACCACCCTCTAATTTTCATTTCTATTGGAGAAGGGGTTTGAAATATAATGGTTGTGATATATTGTAACCTTCTCCTATTTCCAATTCCCTTTGAAGAGGGGGCTCAAAATATTATGGCCACGATATATCGAAACCTCCCCCTCCCCTCTGATTTTCATTGATATTGGAGTAGGGGCTCAGAATTACTCTAAACTGTTGAGAGATTCCACTTAGGGGATCAGTACATGAATTCATTAGTACCCTAAGGGATTGATAGAGTCTAAGGAGAGGATCACAATAGTAATACATTAGTCGTCTTAAAGATTCAGAGTCCACTGAGGGGATCACAGCACACACAAGCACCTTAGGGTATTGATACAAAAATTACTGGGAGGATCACAACAGTTATACATATTTATTATATGTTCTTACCAAAGGCTATCTATAGACTGTATTCAAGAAAACGTCAGCTATCAAAAGGGTTCATTGATAGGACATACACATAATACATGCATATTGATACATACTGACAGGACTAGAACAGTTAAACATTAGTACCCTAGGCTGCTGATAGAGTCCACTGAGAGAATCAAAACAGTTACACCTTAGTAATCTAGACAATTGATAAAATCTACTGATGAGATCACAACAGTTTAACATTAGTACCTTATGATCTTGATACAATCTACTGAGAGGATTACAACAGATATACCAGTACATAAGTACCCAAGGCTAAATACAGTTTACTGTGAGGATCACATCAGTTATACATAAGTAATCTAAGCTACCGGGTATTTAAATATGCAAAGCCCAAAAAGAGGATCACTACAGTCACTACATTACATGTAGTACACTTGGGTGACAATACTACTAGGAGAATCACAACAGTTACACACTAGAACTGTCCTAATGGGACTAATACCCCCGCAAGGCTAATTTCAAATTGGGACAAATAATTGAATTGAATAATAAAGGTTTGGAACACATAAAAATGAAAAAAATTCTAAAACTGTAAAAAAAAAAAAAGTTAACAAAGAAAAATTAAAATCAAAATTGTCAGAATTTCACGTTAAATACATATAACAGTAATACATTTACAAATTTATGTGTCTGGTGATATTTTTTTTAATTTAATTGTTTTAACGAAAAATGAACAAAATGACAATAACCCCTCCCTTTGCAGTAAATGGAAATACCGGTAGCCAAGCAATGCTCTTCTGTTGATAAAATTTTGAATATCTTTCTAATAAAAGTCTTGACACTTTCTCCTGTGGTACAATGGAACTTCATATCAGAAATTTCCCTAAACATATGCTCCATCTAAACCATGGCTCAGATAATGGCCCCCTTGGGACAAATGAATTCAGCCACACTTGTCTTTGATGTGCTTATTAGCTGCTAAGATTTATCATTGACAAACAAAAATGTTGCATTGTCAGTTGATAGAGTACTTATAAAAAATCAATTTAGTTAAGACATAAAGACATAAAATCATTAAATCTTGTCTGATCTTAAAAAGATTGCAGGTGCACATCTTCAGATGGTGATCAACATATGCACAAATTTTCAGACTGTTCCATGCAGTAGTAAAAAATTCTATAGGGGGGACAAAGTTGCGTCTACAGACAGACGGACAGGGTGAAACCAATATACCCCCCTAAACTTTGTTTGCGGGGGTATAATAAGTGTTTCAAGGTCTTTTTAAAATGCTGTCTACTGAAAAGATCACATCACTACATTAGAACCTTAGCTTTTAATAAAGTCCACATCGAGGTTGACAAAAGTTACACAATAGTATCCTTTGCTTTTGCTGCAATAACTGAAGAATCACCACATTTTATACACATTGTAAGTTTCCTTGGCTTTTTAAACTGTTCCCTCAGAGTTAAACAATAATTAACATATTAATATCCTAAGCTATTGAGAGGATAACAAGAACTTTACATTAGTACCCTAAACTATTAATTCACTTAATATCTTACATTATTAATACTATCCACTTAGAGGATCATAACAGTGACATATAAAAAATATGTGAAGCTATTTCTACAATCCACTTAGAGGATAAAAAAAGTTACATGTTAGTTCTCTTGGCTATTAACATTGTCAACAGAGAGGATCACAACATTCACAACATTTACACATTAATATTTACATTAAGAGTATATTTCCCTTCATGTTTGCAAAGAAAATGTGCAATGTTCAATCTCATGTAAGACACACCCTATTAGGTAACGCAAATACATGCTAGGGCCTACATACACGAAGATGGGTGGATAAGGCGTGTAAAATGCCCATACTCGGTGGGACAGGCTACTAAAAAATAAAAGGGTCAATAAATCTGATGGGTTATTTTTTAAATCATTAAAAACAGTATATATTTAACGAATCATTGATTTTTAACCTGTAGGTATGTTCAATACTTGGAATATGTTGACTCAAACAGGCGTATACGTATCAAAACCTGCAAATACTGTCATTTTTTAGAACTTTAAGGCATTTTCTTTTATAGAGTGGGTCTGTGCTCCATATTTTTTTCAAAGTCTAATTAACTAAAGGTCTTTTTGAAAACAAACCGATTTCAATTAACAAAAATGTGGAGAGATGACCCACTACACATTAAAAATATCATTTTGTATCCCAACAATTGAATGTTTTGAAAAAATAATACAAGTCCGGTAGTTCGTGTCCAAAGTCACACATAATATTTAAAAAGCCCACTTTGTTGTGTCTGAAATGGCTCAGTGGTTAGAGTACCTGACATAAGCTATCCTTATATTCCTAGGGTTTTTATGTTCGATAATTTTTTTTCCCCTTATATTTTGTTAAATGTATTAAAACTGACAATAGTTAGAAACTTTGCTTTTGTAAACCTGTATTATAATATATTTGAATAGATTTAATTGGGGAAAAATAAATTCAAAATTGTATTTTACTACTAAACCGAATGGGCATTTGCGCCATCTTATTCCCCCATCTTCTTTGTATTTATTTGGAACACCTCTAATTATACTGTAGATTTAATGTAAAAAATAGATCCTCTTAAACAAAATACATGAAGTCTGCTACAAATATTAATGAGGAATTTAAGTGAAGAGAAAATGGGTGATTATTCAAAAGCAGATTTTGATATCAATTTTGATGATAAGGGCATTCCATAAATGTATGGCTCAAATAACTGTAAGATTCACTGCTCCTTAAAATAATTGAGAACCAAAACCTTGGCTTCAACAAAAAGAGGTATAGCACCTTTTTCTCATTATTTCGCCTACACCTGTGTTTGGACATAAAGTACCTGTTACTAAAAATAGCTTCAGGTACCTAGCTGTCGCAATATAATTTTCAGAAACTGGGATACACTGTACTGATTTTATAATGGTGTCAGAATTTTAGCTAAGTGGGAAGACACCTCTGTAACAACTGATTTGTCATAAATTCGGGAAACTCTGTATATAACAGTAGTTTGAGTATTCTGAACAGTGATAAGTTCAAGCCAAATGCAATGGATCTAAGTGTAAATAGAGAACATGTATAGTGTTAATGAAGAGATCTATATTTTTTTATACATATATTGGGTGTGCTCATACTCAGTCTGAATTAAACATGATAATTAAAAAAAAACCCAGAAGAATAGATACATGTAACTTAACCTCTCTATTCTGTTCATGTTTCAATTTAAGTGAAAAAAAGATTACTACTTAGTGGATTCAATCCAGCGACCATAAAATTAAAAAGACCTCCGCGTTACCACTAGGCCACGCATCTAACATTTTCAGCAGATGCATTTTCAATATATATGGCTACATACATGATTGGAATAGAAAAGACACTAATTGAAATATTTGTCTTATTTTCAGTACGAAGACCACAGTAAACCAAAACTAATTCAATCTAAACGTGTACTATAATACCTGTAAAACATACATGTAATTTAATCAGATGTCTTTGGTTTAGAGTGATTCAAATATTCAAATATCCAATTTTTTATCGTATACTAACTACTTTCCTCTACATCCCCAACAAAACAGGAATATTCTAATGATGTCGTGTAAGATAATTAACACTCTTAGAGCATAGTGATTGTGTAATTTGCGTTTCTTTGAACATATTTAAACTAAATATTGTATAATATTGAAAATGTTTGATGTATGCAAAAGGCTATATTTGAGGCCAAATCTTATATTAAGTGTGCTATACCTCTTTAACCAAAAACCAGAACAATCTGAATCTTGTGAACAGTCACATGCAAAGGTATTAATGAAACTTGCTATTTATTAAACATGTTAAAATGTTTCATTATGAGAAACATAATAAATCATAGTAATAATTTATATACTATATAAAGAAAATAATCAGAACTAAAATGTAGAAAATAGGGATAAATTAGGCAAAAAGTGATTAAATAAATAATACATTTAAACATTTATTATTCCTTTGCACAAAATAGAAAAGAATAATGAAATATTACACCAAATTTTTAACAAGAGGCTAAGGGCCACATCACTCACTTGAGCAACAATACTACAATGTAAGAACTCTGATCAAATCAGCATTACAGTGAGTAAGTGCCTAAATCAAGCAGTATCAAAACCAATATCTCTTGACAACTAAGAACTAAAATAGATCTTGCACAGAAAGTTAAAAATGTGCCAATTTTATTGACATATTCTTTATCATAGATACCCTTTTGTTGCTTTAGTAATTGTGAGAAAATTTGTCTCTATTCCTTTGAAAAAAAATCCTGCGTTTCTGGCTACACTTTTCTTCAGGTAATCATGGCTTGATTAAACTTAAATTTAATATGAACAACCTGTATTTACACACAAGTTTGAGCTTTTCTGGTTGAATGCTTTTCCAGACAATTTAAACAAAATATTTCTATATTTTCCTATGTAAAAATTTAACAGAATGGTGAGATTCTTTAACTTGCCTATTAAATGCCTTGGGTCAATGTCATTACACAATAAGCAATATTTGTGTGAAGTAATAACTTCTAATGTTTCTCCATAAAAAGAAACACAAATGTTGTACTTTTCCTATCTCTGACCTTGCCCTAATGACCTTGCGTCAAGGTCACCCTAAGGTTATAAGTAATTTTTGTGTCAAGTAAGAACTTCAAATTTTTCTCCATAAGAAAGATACATACAGGACACAAATTTTGGACTTTTCCTGCCAGTGACTTTGACATTGCCAAAATGACCCTGAGTGAAGGTCATGACACACTCTTTGGTCTTCAGCAATCTTTGTGTGAAGTAAGAACTTCCAATTTTTCTCTCCCCCCCCCCCCCCCCCCCCCAAAAAAAAATGGACCAGACACAAATTTTTCACAGACAGATGAACGGATGGACAAGGTGATTCCTATATAACCCATCAAACTTCATTTCCAGGGTGTATAAAAAAAACCTAAAATAGCACGGGAAATGATGATTGTTCAAGATAAATGTGTTTGCTGCAATTTGACATTTGTATAAAAAGCTTTAAGAGTCAAGATTTTTTGCACAAATTACACAACAAAACACTAGACTCCGAAAGTTACACAATGTCAATTTCTAAAACACAAATCACCCATTTAAGATTGGAACATGCAAACAAGAAGTTCCATTAGTTCCCTAGGCTAATTATACATTTTACTAAAAGGATCACAACAGTTTAACTTTGGTATCCTATGCTATTGGTACAATCCACTAAGAAAATCACAGCAGTTGCATCACATAATACCCTAATCAAATGATAGTCCTCTGATGAGAGGGTCAAAACAGGTAGCCATAGTATCATATGCTAATTATACAGTCAACAGAGAATATCACATAAATACCCTCAGCTATTTATACACTATCAGTCCATCTATAGCATCATAACAGTTACATAGTTTTTGGTACTACACTACACATGTAAACCGCAAACGTCAACTTTCACCAGTCTTCCTTGGCCTGAGATGATCAAAGGTTTAAATTCACACACTACTGATACAGTCGCCTGAGAATATCATAACAGTTACAACATATAAGTACCTAGAGCTTGTGATACAGTTCCTTTAGATGATAACAACAAGTTAACATTAGTTCCCTAGGCTAATGATACAGTCTACTGAGAGGAACAGAAGATTTTCTTCAGATAAAACCCGTTTAAGATGGCTCTATACACCACTTTCGCAAAAAAGTAAATCTGGAAGCATGCAGTTCCGGCACTAGCTGATTTAAACTGAGGCAAATTGTATGGGGACCGCTCTTTTAAAAAAAAATGTTAAATGAATAGTCTTTGATTTAATTTGTTAATTGGAAAAATCATTACTTACAAGTAATGAGACACCTTCACGTTTTGTCGCATTATTTATCGTAAAAAACAATAAAATCAAGTATAATTTTTTAAATAGTTTCTTTCCGATTTTCGGTATATTACAGCGTAGCTCAGTGGGTTAGTGGGTTCACTACAAATCTGAAATCATCTACAAATCAAATCTGGTCATGAGCTCGAAACCCGTTCAAGACAAGAACATTTTTAAACTTATTTTTTGGTTGAATTCTCTAAAAGAAAATTCTAAACTGGTGAAAGTATTTTAATTATACTAATATACTTTAATTCACATTAATATTAACAGATGTTCCTAACCATCATAAGGGGATGAGAGGGTGGCTTTGAATTTCTCTCTGGTTGGGATACATGAATCCAGGTTAATTTTCCCCTTTATTTATTTGACTTTAGGAAATTTTCTTTAACTCAGAAATGAAAAGTCCCCAAGATGTTTGGGCCTTGGGACTTAGGAACGATTACTCTTACCTGAGGAACTTTCATACCAAATAAAATTTAAAATATTTTTTGGGTTTATTTGCAATGATTTTTATTCAAATTTTTTATGTCACAGTTATTAAAATACATTCTCTTATCAAGCAGCTTTTTCAGATGATTTGTCAACAGAGTAAGAAAATATGAAAATTTATGTTTTAGGGAAATACTAAAAAAATTGCAATAATAAAATTTTTGAATGTTAAGAAGTTTTATATTAATTTTTAGGTGTCCGAAGGAAATATCCATCATATGACAAAAACATTTCTCTCAATTTGTTAATAGCTAACTTTTTAAAAATTATTTTACAAAAACACGAAAAAACATTTGAAAATTCTTTTAAAATACCTATAGCATCCCTATCATCATTTTAATATTTGATAAGTATATGTTTTGTGATCTTCTATTGAAAATTGGAATAAACTGTGGGTGTATAGAGCCACCTTAAAAGATAATAATCTATATAATACTTACCTGCAATTGTTGGTAGTAGTACCACTGGGTAGTGAAAAGTGTCTAGAGTCATGGATCGACCTATAGACCTACTGTCGCTGCTGGCTAGTCTTCTTGACTTGAAGGGGAAGGGGGCAGGGTTTCAGATTGCCGTTGGCCGTCTGCCATTTGCTGATAAAAATTGAAAATGGCAGAAAAAATATAATAAAGCAGCCAAAAAGGCCTATATTTTAGATACTGATTAGAAATAATGGCTGATCAAATTCATCTTCTAATAGCCAGCTATGCTAGGACTATGTACAATGTAATATTTTTGTTACATTCCGCATCTACAGATTCGCCAGTCGATGAAAGTTGCGCATTTATTATTAATCTTTTGAGCGCTTATTTAAATCAAATACTAATATGATATACCAAATGATAACTTAGAATAATGTCCTCAAAGAAAAAGATAGTGATCAGAGCTGGCAGTAGCCAGCAGATGCTTTTAATTTTTTTCAATTCAAAATTAAAAAGCGTGTCTACAGTGAGGAGGATGCTGGAATAAGAGGCCCATGGCTCACATTGCTCACCTGAGCAACATTAGACATTATAAAATCAGCTTCATTGAGTTATATACAAAATAAATATGGACAATGTAGTCTAACAGATCCTGTATTAAAAAAATCAATTTTTTTCCCCTGGATATTCTGTTTATCATTGATCCCTTTTTGTCAAAGTATTGTCATTCCACATATTGAGCTTTACGATTCTCAAGAAGATCTAAATCAAATGGGATATAAACGTACATCAAACTTGTGAAGCCCAAGAATTGTCCAGGGGCCAAATTGTTAACAATTTTAAAGAATCAACAATATGTTGAAGTGATTGCACATCATTAAAACCATAAAATATAACTGAGTTTTGGTGAATTTAAAATGTTTACTTTTGTAAAATTTGACCCCCCATGTGACTCCACCCTACTACTGAAAAATATAATTTGAATCTACACTATCTAAGGTTGCTTTCACTAATGTTGCACCTTTTCTAAGAAAATGGTTTTTTTTAGAAAAAGATTTTTCTCAATATATTCCTTTGTAAAGATTTAACCCCTCCCCGTTGTGACCATACCCTTCCCCCGGGGATAATAATTTGATCAAACTTGAATCTACCCTACCTGATGATACATGTACCTCACACAATATACAGCTTTTCTGGTGAGTTGTGTTCTAAGTAGAAGATATAAAATAGTTTCTCTTTATATTCTTATGTAAACATTTGACCCCCATTGTGGCCCCACCTTATCCCCATGGACCATGATTTGAACAAACTTAGATCTGCAATTTTTTAGGATGCTTCCACACAAGTTTCAGCTTTTCTGACCTAATGGTTTTTGAGTAGAAGATTTTAAAAGATTGTGGCCCCACCTTACCCCTGGGGACCATGATTTGAAAAAAACTTGAATCTGCACTATCCGAGGATGCTTCCACATGTTTCATCTTTTCTTGTCAAATGGTGTATGAGATGAAGATTTATAAAGATTACCTCTATATACTCAGAAATAAAACTTCGACCCTCTCCCCCCACCCCCAATTGCGGCCCCACCTTACCCATGGTGATCATGATTTTATCAAACTTATATCTACACTATCTGAGGATGCTTCCACACAAGTTTCAGCTTTTCAGAAGAAGATTTTTTAAGATAAACTCTATATACACCAATCTGAAAATTCGAATCCCCCCCCCCCCCATTATTAAGGCCTGACCTCACCCCCGAGGACCATGATTTTGAAAAATTTTAATCTACACTATCTAAGGATGTTTCCACACAAGTTTCAACTTTTCTGGCCAATTGGTTTTTGAGAAGAAGATTTTTTTTAAAATCACCAAATTTTCGATAAATCCTCATTATTTCCCCTTAAAATATGGCTTGGCCCTTTAATTTAACAAACTCCCTATAACCCAATGATGCTTTGTGCCAAGTTTGGTTGAAATTGGCCTAGTGGTTCAGGAGAAGAAGTCGAAAATGTAAAAAAATTACGGATAGACAGACCAGAGATCAGAGGTGAGCTAAAAATACATCAAGAGTCTGAGACAATCACACGTATGACACACACAAATTTCAAATGGCATGGCTCAGTCTATATCGTTGGCTATGCTATAATGAGAACACCAATACTATGACATGTACCAAGACAAGTTCCTTAAAAGATCACATTTAATCATAAGACCATCAAACAGCTATGATTGTTCCTAGTCTACCAGAAAACTTGAAAAAATCACAAGACAAACAACTGTCTGGAAAACACAGTGCAGTTACAATTGCATTAAAAACAATGTATTGGATGGTGAAAGAAGGTTCAGCTTTTACAAAATTCAGATCTCCTTTAAACTTTTTTAAAGTAATGGAGTTAAAGACCTAGAAATGCTGAAAGTGTCAATTTCACCAGCTGTAAATTATGTAGGATAGCTCTTTGTACCAGCAGCAGAGAACATCCCCGCAATGACGGAATATCAGGAATTGCTCACAAGTCTCTTCTACTACTTCAACTATTTACCATACCCAGTAGATTCACAGGATGTACTAGATTCACCTCAGTTGAAAGTAAAGGAAATACACTTGGTTCGATAGCTTCATTTTTAACTGCTTTGGAGACAGTGCACAAGTAATAAAAAGAAGGTAGCAGATAGATGATATCCTAGTACTGCTGGTTTACAAACATCAAAAGTAATTCATTTATTAGGATCAATTTACTGTACGTAAAGGCATTTATGGAATATAAATTGATAATTTATTTTCATTTCATTTTGAATTGTTTTAAAGGGTGTTGTGATTTGTTTATTTATAGATGTTTAATTACCTTGTTGAACTTTGCACAGACAACCCTATTTAACCCAAAAGTTAAGATTGAAAAAAAAAGGTACTGTGGTTTCATCAATATTTGTTGAATACCAATTTTCAGGGGATTTCGTTATTATGTTCTTCCATGAATGAGTGTTACTTGAAGTGCAATTTCTAATAACATTTTGTATTAATAGCTCGGGTCATTGGCCACGAATTTGCATATCCTTGAAACTGTGATTTTTACTTTATCCACAAAAATTGATACCCTTGAATATTAACTCTTAAACTGCGTACAATTTATCTTTGTTAAGTAAGTCGTGATTGGTCAGAAATGAATTTGTCACCTAATCAGAAAAACTAATGAGAGGGACAGAGAGAAATGTTAACTCAACCTATTTATAGCATAATTTCCCATATATAGCATTGGAAATCCCCATAAATCCAAGCTTAGAAGTGTGATAGATATTTTGAGAAAACAACACATAGTGAAGATGTTGGACAAAGACAGCAAGAATAATTCAGAGTTTTCTTCGGGATTTTTTGAGAATACTAACGATACTTTTGATGTTCCCCAAATTGGAAGTGATACATCTGTTTCTCCTGTATCTACACAAGATCTTTCACTCGTAAATTTGAGCTCAAAATCAGACAGTGCAGACGAAGATCTAGCATGGCAGCCTTACTTGAGACAAGTGAAAAGCTGTCAGCAAACCAGTTTTTCTTTTATGTGAACTGTATC
Organism: Magallana angulata; assembly: GCF_025612915.1. NCBI lineage: Eukaryota > Metazoa > Mollusca > Bivalvia > Ostreida > Ostreidae > Magallana > Magallana angulata. The sequence continues at coordinate 32,693,095 of NC_069112.1, forward strand.
CATAATCCATGTCAACCCTAAATTGATAAACATTACCTAGCATATCCAGAGAAATGGAGAACCCAAAATCAATATTTTGCCCAAAAATGACAAAGTTCAAAAGCTGGTATTTTTTTCATAAATTATCAGAAATCAAAATCCTAGCAATATGCACACCTTTAATGATTGTACAATTGATCTGCAAAAGAACAACTTCTTATCTTGAAAACTGTAGGAGGAGTTATCCATACAATGAGGATACCCTTTAACCAGCTGCCCACCCACCCGCCTGCCATTTTCACAATGCATTTCAATAACTGGAGTTTTCTGTTGGAAAACCTGGTTTAAAACCAAACAAATCGTTAGTTACGGAGGCAGTAGGTGCAACTTTTGAGCTCGGGCCGTGGAAAATCAAACTTGATTTCTTTGTTAAATTCTTTACTGAAATCAAAGGCCGGAACTGCCACAAAGGCAACGAGCTGACATTTTCTTTTATATAGAATATACATGATATCAATAATTTGAATTTCTCCAGTTCTCTACTAATAGTCGTATATCAAATAGTACTAGAATAAAAAAGTAAATGAATTATGTTTTGTGCTGCTTTAAAAACAAAAATCAGTATATTTCCTTATAAAATAGGTAGTGATGCGTTTATAATACAATAACTCATCATGGATACAAATATCAAAGAAAGGACTAAGTGCGGTTTTATGCAATTTTTGCCCCCCAAAATCAAAGTTTTAGAAAGAGCTTTTAAATAAGGTGAAAGGTAGTTAAAATCATATTGGAAATAGAGGTGTAAAAGGTTATTGCCACAGTGACGTCATGAATATTGCATTATTTTGATAAATTGATGTTTTGTAGTAAAATATGGGTATTTTCCGATGGTTATTCGACTGGGAAACATCGAGCGCAGGCTTGCTCAAGTACCATTTTTTAGTATAATATGTATAACTATCTGAAGAAAAACATATGTTAAAATCGCACTCGAGCAGACCTGCGCTCTATACTTCCGAATGCAAAATATAGAGCAAAAATGAGAATATCTTCATTTGTTTGCAAATTTGCGGGAATAAGGTCATTTAGGGGACGTCATAGATAAACAGGGAGTGAGCAATGATGACTAAAATCATTATTAAAGTTATAGGCATCCTCTTTACAATGATTTGTGAAGATTTTATTTTTATACGATACTATTTAAAAATTGGTTGAAATCGGGGGCAGATATTTGACCATACCGCACATAGTCCTTTCAAAAGTTCAAAAAAATATTTTCTTTCTGCTTTAAACAGTCTTTAAACAATTTTCACAGGTTCATAATTTGAATAATTAACAGTGTGTCCCTAATTATAATGATAAAACATACTTTTATTTATATCAATTGTAACAGAGGCACTTATTGCCTCTGCTGGGGTTTGAACCCGGGTCCTCTGGCATGCCAGTCCAGCACTCTACCGATCGAGCTAAAGGGTTAACCCGCTAGCCAGAGCTAGTAGGAATGCCATATACCTGACTCTACCACGTTGTCCCCCTCCAAGGAAAGAGGCGTCCCGACTCTCCTGGAGTGCCAGCACCTATGGCGCGAAGTACTAGAGACAATCTCTTTCACCCGCCAGAGAATACCCAGGCCCCACGTTGGGCGCCAAATGTAACAGAGGCACTTATTGCCTCTGCTGGGGTTTGAACCCGGGTCCTCTGGCACGCCAGTCCAGCACTCTACCGATCGAGCTAAAGGGTTAACCCGCTAGCCAGAGCTAGCAGGAATGCCATATACCTGACTCTACCACACAATTCCCGTTTGAAACAAGATAACCTATGGTATGATTGTTTACAAACAAATCCACAACATGTGCTATCTAAAATGCTCGACCAAACCAACTGCATTATCGTGTTTTCTTATTGCAACAAAATTACTGGATAAGTTTATCGCTTACATTTATTTTGGAGACCGTTCCAGATAAAAAGTAAATTTACATATCAAATTTTATTTCTATTGGGCACAGTCTCCAATTAAAATGTAAGCGATACACTTAATGACTTTTTAGTAAATGTTACCTTATTGTATTCACCCGCCATTTTTTAGTTTCAGCAAATACTTATGCAATGAGTTGTTAATAACCAGGGAGGCAAAGATGGGTTTTTGTACACAATTTAGTTCAATAAATGGAATAAAAATCTTGTAATACGTTTAATACTTAAAGGAACTTATTTCTTTTGCGCATATTAAAGGCGGTGCAGAGCATTAATTTTTGGATGATTGCCAATCTAGACGATCGCTAGAAGGCTGCCGAGCAATAGCTCGATGCCTTAAAAATTGTTTGAAATTTTGGTGAGAGAAACCAATGCATATGCCGCAAGAGTCATAGAAACCAATCCCAACCATCAGTGGAAAGATGTAAAACTTGAGGAAATGAAGGCATTCTTGGGAATTTATATGTACATTTCTGTGATCAAAATTCCAAATTATTCCATGGATATATGTGGCCATTTTGAAATCCATCCATCTCTGAAATTATGACTAGATCCAGATTTGAACACATCAGTAAGCACTTTCGCTGCAATGATGTGTCTCAAAATCCCCTACGAAGAGCTCCAGGCCATGATATTCAGGCAATATCTACCTGCCAAACCCACAAAATTCGGTATCAAAACAGCTATTGCCATGAGTTCCAAATATATACTGGAAAAGTAGAAGGTGGAATACCAGAGAAAGGCCTATAGGAGCAAGAATGGTGAAAGACTTTACCCGAAGGAAAACAACAAGTCAAAGAGAGAGGTCATCAATACCAACTGTCTAAACAAGCCTGATATATGTTTAAAGAAAATTCTGTATTGAACTGAGAAACAAATTTAGAGTACTAGAAAACATCGAGCAAGAAGAAGATAGCTCATTAGAAAATCAATGGAAGAATATCAAACAAGCCTACCAACAAACTGCTGAAAAACTTGTAAATACAGAAAGAGAGCCAGGAAATGGTTAACCAAAAACACCAAGAACACTATGGAAGAACAAAGCTGAGAGAGAGAGTAATTTGAGCTTTTCTGGCCTAATAGTTTTTGAGAAGAAGATTTCTAAAGATTTTCTCTATATATTCCTATGTAAAACATGATCCCCCATTGTGGCCCCACCCTACCCCTGGAGACCATGATTTGAACAAACCTACACTACCTGAGGATGCTTCCATTTCAATTTGAGCTTTTCAGGCCTGATAGTTTTTGAGAAGAAGATTTTTAAAGATTTTCTCTATATATTCCTATGTAAAACTTGATCTCCCTCTTGTGGCCCCTCCCTACCTCCGGGGACCATGATTTGAACAAACTTGAATCTACACTACTCGAGGATGCCTCCACACAAGTTTAAGCTTTTCAGGCCGAATAGTTTTTGAGAAGAAGATTTTTGAAAAATACCAACAAATTTTCAATAATTCTCAATTATCTCCCCTTTAAAGAGGGCGTGGCCCTTCATTTGAACAAACTTAAATCCCCTTCACCTAGTGGTGCTTTGTGACAAATTTGGTTGAAATCTGCCCATTTTTTTTTTTGGCCTAATTTCCCCCCAAAAAATGAATACATAATGGTTTAAGACTAATTTTAAAAATTTCATTTGCAATGGAACTGCAGCACTTTAAAATATTTATAATGTGAATGATTGTTGGGCCTATTTAAAGACTTACAATGTCTGCAGTCTCCACACCCAGAAATAAAAAAAAAACTTTGCCTCTGCTTTCTTCTTGTACATCTTTATATTAATTTTTAACACATCACTGCCCTATGAAACTATTTATTGCATTGATAATTTAGCTAAAATAACCAAGGATAACTTTCATCCATACTGTCAATCTGCACTTAGAAATCTTTGATAAGTGGTGTTTTCTATTGAATTTCTATTGAATTGTTACAAGCTTTTTTTGAACTCTGATTTGTAAAGACTCTATTGTTTAAACCAATTACGGTTGGTAATTTGGATTTGGAATTAAAAGTGTTAGGGTCGGCGCATAAAAAATAGGGTGGGTCGGGAAACCAGAAACACACATATTTTTTTTCTTTGGCCTAATTCAGTGTGACAATTCCATTAAGTAATAATTTTCCTAGCAAATGAGTCCAAATTAAATATTGTAGGCCTAAAATAAGGTGCCAAAAAAGGAAGAAAGAAAAGAAATTGCCTCTATTTATAAATATATGGAACTACAATTGACTAAGTTCAGTTTGATTGGCTATCTCCTTGTGCAAGACTTTTAGATCTAAGCCTGAGTGAGCCACTTTATTTGACTGACCTCAATACTGATCCTCCAACAAAAGAAAAAAATAACAGTAACCATCAAATCCTTGACATCAAGAAAAGCAGCAGGCATAGATAGGATTAAGGTAAGGTTTGCGGCTTGCATATTTTAGAGGTTGTACCAAAGTTACATACCATTTGGTTCACTATACTATAGTCTTTTTTCTCATGATATTCAAATGAATTTTGCCCGTCCTGGTTTATAACTACAAAAGGTCAAAGTTCATGATTTCCAATTTTCATTTTGATGAAATGTAAACAATTTCGTGAAAATATGTACATTTTATATGTGACTATTATGTGGGTTATTTATGCTTAAAATGTTCAAAAATAATATCACTATTAATATCATGATTCACTTTTATTAATTTCTGATGAACTATCTAAAAATAGAATAAAATGCAACAAAAGTCTTAATTTTGGACTACTATTATGTAAACGAAAACATCTTATTTGAAACCTTTCCAAGTCCACCGATTTCAGGAAAAACGTATCTTAGAATATGTGTAATCTGATGTTTCTAAAACGCTATTCAAAACCATATGATGTGGAAATTGATAAAATGCTTGTTCCTCTTATTTTTTCATTGAAACTAAAAAAACCCGCGAAATAAAAAAAAACTCAAATCAATTATGACGTCATATAATTTTTGACGTCATAACTGAAATAAAGGGTAGTTGGTGTTACGTCACAATGAAAATGTGTGAGTTGTGTCCCTGTAACCGCAAACCTTACCTTAAGGCAAAACTCTTAAAGGTTGACTTGACATAAGCAACCAATAGTCTTGTAATATAATTCTTTTTTTATGCATTTTTACAGAAACAAAAGAATTTATGATATAATTTATATTTACTTAAAACAAGGGTTGTATTTTAATTGAGTCTGCTTTTTTCCGTGTGATTTGATCTGCAGGCTGAAATTTACTTGGCAATCGACTAAGGTGTGAGGTAATGAAAACAATGTTAACAAATTGTACGCGAATTTGTATCTGCGTATTTATTTATTTAACTTGTATGTAATATAATTTGTGTTTTAATGCATCATTTTTTTATAGAGAGAAATTAATTTACGTTAGCTTTTATATTTACTTAAAACAGAGTTGTATTTCAATTGAACCAACTATTTTCCATGTGATTTGATCTCTGGTTGAAATGTTCACAGCGATCGGCTAGGGTGTTCAGTAATGAAAACAATATTAACAAAACAGAGAATCTATAGATCATTTAAGTACATAATTTTTGTTAAAAAAATTTAGCTGGTCATTTTTATACATTCTATAAATGATGCAGCGATGATTTTACAACCCAACATCTGTCAAGTATATCTTGATTTGTACGTGTTCTTCCTCAAATTCTGCCATTATCAGGTTAAACGTGAAGATCATTAATGTCTCACACAAGGAATTAATTTTACTATATGTTACTATATAGCTTTAATTCAGTAAATTAATTAACTATACTCTCAGCATATAATTCATGAACGAGAAATTTTAGTTAAATGCTTCAAGAAAAATTTTAGATCAGAAAAATAACGCCTTATGCGGTTTCTAAGAGAGATAATTGATAGTAAACATACCTACCCCTAAGTACACGTGGGTTCCACATGTTGACAAACAGGCTCAGCACCATCCAGGAAGTTGCATCATGCGCATCTAAAAAAAAATTCCATTGAAATTAGTGTGAAAATTCCAATAATTCTCCTCGCCACTGAGTCCAAAATCAATACTATAGGCCCTAAATAAGGTGCCAAAAAAGGAAGAAAGAAAAGAAATTGTCTCCATATATATGGAACTACAATTGACTAAGTTCAGTTTGATTGGCTATTTTCTTGCGCAAGACCTTTAAGACAACTTAAAGTTAATGAAATTTAATGAAATTTGCAGAAAATGTCTAGTAGGTATCTATCTCCTATATGCTAGTGTATGAAAATCTACTTTTGACCCTAAGGGCTTAAAAAGTAGGAGATAACTCTTCTTAACAGATTGCTGAATTCTGGAGTAAAGAACTAGGTACAGTTTCAGTAATATTTTGCCCTGTTTTAGAGTAATTTTTAAAAATGTCACAAAAAATGGAAATGTAACATTTATCTACACAATAATATTCATAAACTAAGAATCTATAAATAGTTTACTGATAAGACTTTCACAGGGGTAATTGTGACGTTACAAACAGTGCATTTTCCCGTAATTTTCATAAAACTGGGCAGAAGACACCAATTCCTCAGTAGTTTTTTGAATAGAAAACTATGTCCGCAGCTGTCGCCCACGATGAAACTCACATTATAACTTTATCATGTTATGACACATAAAATATATTAACTTTGTTGTGGTCGACGGCTGCGGACACATTTTCCTCTTCAAAAAACTATGAGAAAATGTGCCATTTTTCATCATTTTTGACTTAATCTTAGAAATTTGCCAAAATGTTCAAGTCATAATTATTTTTTGAATCAAGATAAAAGTGTATAACTTGGTATTTTATATACATACATGTTCAAGATAGCATATGTGTATTTTCATGAGATTTGAACCACTTTTGAATTTTAGGGCAAATATTAAAAGAAACTGTACCTTCTTCTTTCTGTTAAAATTCATCTACAGTTCATCTTTTCAAAACTCAATAAAACTTAATTTGTGAGATATTGAGAAAAGAGCTTGGAATGAAATGAAACCTGAAATGTTAGAGTTTATGTGTATGTGCTTTAAAAAAAATTAATCTCTAATTAATAGACATTAATTAGCTAAAAAAAAGGAAAATGACTTAAATATTGGAATTAATTAGCACAAAGTTGTTAATTTTAATTCTAAGACAAATTAAGACAGAGACTAAAAAAAATGGTGCCAGAAGAGTCTTAAATAATGTACCTTGGAGCTTTGATAACGGTGGTCATTGATTAATGGCTAGTGATAAAGATAAGAGGTTCTTAACGTAGCTCGCGGGTTTGCTGACGTCACAATAGGAATCGACGTTAAGAGTCGACCATCATAGTAAACTCATACATGCTTTTTTCACAAAATGACAAATGAGATATTTAGAAGCTTAAAAGGAAATATATCAAAAAGCTTAAATGCAGTTTATTACTGTTTATACAAACATTTATAATATCAAGTGCTGAAAATTTAAAGATGTCACATACTTTGTCACATTTTGTTCTATAAAGTAAGAGTGTGAGTTGGAACTCTTCCATTTAAAATCATGTTTTAAATAGACAAGTAAATTAATTGAACCGTATGCATTAAAATGGGGGTGGTTTTTTTTTCAATTATGACTTCCGTAATTTTAACTACCGATCAATTTTTTAAAAATTCTTTTGGCTTATACGATTACAAACTTATTATGTCAGTAGTTGCCTGGCATTTTTGTTTTGGCATTGATTGACTCAGAATTTCATAAAAATAATAGCAATTTTCTGTATCTTTACAGCCTTACATAAATTGCATTTGTTCATTTGATAACATTCACAATAATGTCTAATTAGTATTTACAAGTTCTAAAATGTGTTAATCCGCTAGTCTTGTCAATAAATGCATTTCAATTTTTGGGTTCTCAGACGTAAGGAAGTGATGACGTCGGGCTAACTTCGTAATGAAAATATAAGGTTTTGAGAAATCTTTTAAATCTTTAAAGTTTTTTTGCAAAAAACTGGCCGAGAACACATACTGATTATTTTTTATGAATCGATTCATAATTATCTCCTCTGTTATTGTGTTGAGTATAATTAATTTCGTCTGAATCGTTTAAAAGTTTGGAGTATGGTTTTGTAATGCGTTTCTCGAGTAAGATGTGCATTTCACTATATATTTCATTGAAATGGCGTTGCTTGATTTTATCAATGACACTGTATTTGAAACACGATAACATTATTACCGCGCACACGAATCTCAAATAAATTTTAGAAATAAAACTCTGAAACCTATGGATCACGTGGACAATTTTTCAAGGTAGGTTTTCTCACAAGCAGGTAAGCCCGCGAGCTACCTTAAGCAATGGGAGGTGATGAGGCTTTTCAATCAGTCATTAAAGATGGGGTTCCTCTTAGACGACATTGCGGCTCTAAAATGATGAAAGTTTACAATACTTAAAATCACAACATCATTTTATAAGAAAAAGTCTACAAGTGTACAGTTCAATATAAATCATACCAAAGAAAGGACCAAAGTGGCTGCATCAACATCAGTACAAAAAAGAAAACATTCCTCACAACAAGGGCCAGAAAAGAACAGGGACCACCAGCACAGTACAGTGTCTATGTCCTATAAGAAGGCTGAGTAAAGAAGAGTTTCAGGACGTCGTACAGCAGCAGAAGGATGGAGTATTCACAATAAGCGATTCTGAGCGTAGAGGCAGTCAAATGAAGATTTTGTGACCCGGGCCAAGTGAAGCACAGCTGGTAGACTCCTACATGGATGCAGAGTCACCGAACCCCAATTCCAGACTTTTCAAAGTGCTCCATCAAGAAAAAACTGCTAAACTATGGAACCATGCATATAAAGAGCACTCACAGAAATTCCCAGACTGTGACAGTTCACTGGACTGGAACCAGCATGGGGAGGAAAAGAGAGGCCTGGCATGGATCCTTTCCATTCGATGTAAGAAGTGCCATTACACCAGTCACCGTGAAAAGCTGTACGAGGAAGTCAGTCATTCAGGAAGGGGACGGAGAGCCGCTCAGTTTAATGTTGCCATGGCTGTCGGCCACTTGGGTACCAGCCTTACAACAGAGGGCATGCGTGGTATGCTTCTTTGCGCAAACATCGAACCAGCATCAGCCACCAACATTCATCAGATCTGCAACAAAGTAGGCAAAATCATCACTGATGTGAGCAAAAACAGCATGAAGAAAATAAGGCAGGACATTCAAGAGCTTAACGAGAAATGTCGACTTGCCAATACACCTATAAGAGCGGAAGGAGATGCCGGTATAACAATTCCACCTTCAGTGCGATAGGAAAAACACCATTCCAAGCTGCCACACAAGTTACATACACATTAAGTGAAAATGTTACCAAGAAGAACAATGTTGTGGCAGTGTTTTGTGGCAATAAACTGTGCAAGAAAGGCACCCATCTTAGAGCCAAGGGAAAGGAATTTACCTGCCCCGGACATGAAGGCTGCACTGCAACCATTCCTCCAGAGACCACCATTAAAGACAAAAAGAGATGGGCTGCGAAATGCATCAGTGAGCTGCAAAGTGATGACTGTCCACTCATCATTTCCCATTTCACCAGTGATGGCGATAGTGCTGCTGCTTCCAATGCATCTGAAAAGCAAGGGCATATGATTGAAAACCTCAAAGACCTGTGCCACTTCTTTGAATCTCAGAGAAAACAGACTGCTAAGGCTCCATTCAGCAGTCACATGTTTCCTGGAAGAACAAAAGCTAAGTGGGGGGGGGGGGGGGGTCCCCACCAGCCCAGTACAGTGTCTATGTCCTATAAAAAGGCTGAGTGAAGAAGAGTTTCAGGATGTGTACAGCAGCAGAAGGATGGAATATTCACAATAAGCGATTCTGAGCGTAGAGGCAGTCAAATGAAGATTTTACGACCCGGGCAAAGTGAAGGGCAGCTGGTAGACTCCTACATGGATGCAGAGTCACCGAACCCCAATTCCAGACTTTTCAAAGTGCTCCATCAAGAAAAAACTGCTAAACTATGGAACCATGCATTTAAAGAGCACTCACAGAAATTCCCAGACTGTGACAGTTCACTGGACTGGAACCAGCATGGGGAGGAAAAGAGAGGCCTGGCATGGATCCTTTCCATTCGATGTAAGAAGTGCCATTACACCAGTCACCGTGAAAAGCTGTACGAGGAAGTCAGTCATTCAGGAAGGGGACGGAGAGCCGCTCAGTTTAATGTTGCCATGGCTGTCGGCCACTTGGGTACCAGCCTTACAACAGAGGGCATGCGTGGTATGCTTCTTTGCGCAAACATCGAACCAGCATCAGCCACCAACATTCATCAGATCTGCAACAAAGTAGGCAAAATCATCACTGATGTGAGCAAAAACAGCATGAAGAAAATAAGGCAGGACATTCAAGAGCTTAACGAGAAATGTCGACTTGCCAATACACCTATAAGAGCGGAAGGAGATGCCGGTATAACAATTCCACCTTCAGTGCGATAGGGAAAACACCATTCCAAGCTGCCACACAAGTTACATACACATTAAGTGAAAATGTTACCAAGAAGAACAATGTTGTGGCAGTGTTTTGTGGCAATAAACTGTGCAAGAAAGGCACCCATCTTAGAGCCAAGGGAAAGGAATTTACCTGCCCCGGACATGAAGGCTGCACTGCAACCATTCCTCCAGAGACCACCATTAAAGACAAAAAGAGATGGGCTGCGAAATGCATCAGTGAGCTGCAAAGTGATGACTGTCCACTCATCATTTCCCATTTCACCAGTGATGGCGATAGTGCTGCTGCTTCCAATGCATCTGAAAAGCAAGGGCATATGATTGAAAACCTCAAAGACCTGTGCCACTTCTTTGAATCTCAGAGAAAACAGACTGCTAAGGCTCCATTCAGCAGTCACATGTTTCCTGGAAGAACAAAAGCTAAGTGGGGGGGGGGGGGGGGGGGTCCCCACCAGCCCAGTACAGTGTCTATGTCCTATAAAAAGGCTGAGTGAAGAAGAGTTTCAGGATGTGTACAGCAGCAGAAGGATGGAATATTCACAATAAGCGATTCTGAGCGTAGAGGCAGTCAAATTAAGATTTTACGACCCGGGCAAAGTGAAGGGCAGCTGGTAGACTCCTACATGGATGCAGAGTCACCGAACCCCAATTCCAGACTTTTCAAAGTGCTCCATCAAGAAAAAACTGCTAAACTATGGAACCATGCATTTAAAGAGCACTCACAGAAATTCCCAGACTGTGACAGTTCACTGGACTGGATCCAGCATGGGGAGGAAAAGAGGGGCCTGGCATGGATCCTTTCCATTCGATGTAAGAAGTGCCATTACACCAGTCACCGTGAAAAGCTGTACGAGGAAGTCAGTCGTTCAGGAAGGGGACAGAGAGCCGCTCAGTTTAATGTTGCCATGGCTGTCGGCCACTTGGGTACCAGCCTTACAACAGAGGGCATGCGTGGTATGCTTCTTTGCGCAAACATCGAACCAGCATCAGCCACCAACATTCATCAGATCTGCAACAAAGTAGGCAAAATCATCACTGATGTGAGCAAAAACAGCATGAAGAAAATAAGGCAGGACATTCAAGAGCTTAACGAGAAATGTCGACTTGCCAATACACCTATAAGAGCGGAAGGAGATGCCGGTATAACAATTCCACCTTCAGTGCGATAGGGAAAACACCATTCCAAGCTGCCACACAAGTTACATACACATTAAGTGAAAATGTTACCAAGAAGAACAATGTTGTGGCAGTGTTTTGTGGCAATAAACTGTGCAAGAAAGGCACCCATCTTAGAGCCAAGGGAAAGGAATTTACCTGCCCCGGACATGAAGGCTGCACTGCAACCATTCCTCCAGAGACCACCATTAAAGACAAAAAGAGATGGGCTGCGAAATGCATCAGTGAGCTGCAAAGTGATGACTGTCCACTCATCATTTCTCATTTCACCAGTGATGGAGATAGTGCTGCTGCTTCCAATGCATCTGAAAAGCAAGGGCATATGATTGAAAACCTCAAAGACCTGTGCCACTTCTTTGAATCTCAGAGAAAACAGACTGCTAAGGCTCCATTCAGCAGTCACATGTTTCCTGAAAGAACAAAAGCTATGGGAGAATCCATGCAGAGGAGATTTGCCCTGGACCTGAAGCTTAGATGCAGGACCGAGTACGAAAACTGCTACAAACACTACTCCAGTGACTTACCTTTGATGAAACGGGCCATGTAAACTGCTGTCCGTTCCATCATCAGCTGCTACCAAGGACAGTGCGGAAAGTCCTCCCAACTTCATTCCTTCTCCTGTCGCGGACTGAAAAACAACAAGTGGAACTCTTCAGTGTTGCCTCGTGACTTTGAATTAAGCATGACAGAAGACATGTGCTTGTTAAAAGACTATGTAAATCTGACTTTGGGACCTAATAATCTTGATAGAATTAAATATCACACTTGTACACAAAAATCTGAATCTGTTAATAGGGCATATTTAAAATCAAATCCAAAATGTATTACAAGAAGTAGAAATTTTGAAAGTAGAATACATAAAGTTGTGCACTCACTCAATCAGGGTCATGGAAATTCAACATTGGAACTTTGTGAATCTGTAGGGGCACCTGTTGTAAAAGGAAGTAGAGTGGTCCATCATCTAAAACAACAGCAAAATAGGCAAAATTACTTTAAAATGAAACAAAAACTATTAAAATATAAATTCCAAAGAAAATTTTATAGATCTAAAAGACATCAGCTCTATGATAAAAAGTCTAAAGACACTTATAGTAAGTCACTAACAGATCCAAAGTTAAACAGGAAGTAGCTAAGTGGGGCGGGGGGGGGGGGGACACCAGCCCAGTACAGTGTCTATGTCCTATAAAAAGGCTGAGTGAAGAAGAGTTTCAGGATGTCGTACAGCAGCAGAAGGATGGAATATTCACAATAAGCGATGCTGAGCGTAGAGGCAGTCAAATGAAGATTTGGCGACCCGGGCCAAGTGAAGGGCAGCTGGTCGACTCCTACATGGATGAAGAGTCACCGAACCCCAATTCCAGACTTTTCAAAGTGCTCCATCAAGAAACAAGTGAAAAGCTGTCAATGTGACAGCAAACCGGGTTTTCTTTTATGTGAACTGTATCCATAATCCATGTCAACCCGTATCCAGTGAAATGGATAAGGTGAAAGGGTACCCTATATGCAATATTTTGCCAAAAAATGACTAAGTTCAAAAGCTAGTTTTTTTTTCATAAATAATCAGAAATTGAAATCCTAGCAATATGCACACCTCTGATATATGTACAATTGATCTGCAAAAAACAACTTCCTATCTTGAAAACTGTAGGAGGAGTTATCCGTACAATGAGGGTACCCTATATGCAATATTTTGCCAAAAAATGACCAAGTTCAAAAGCTAGTATTTTTTTTCATAAATTATCGGAAATCTAAATCCTAGCAATATGCACACCTCTGATATATGTACAATTGATCTGCAAAAGAACAACTTCCTATCTTGAAAACTGTAGGAGGAGTTATCCGTACAATGAGGGTACCCTATACGCAATTTTTTGCCAAAAAATGACTAAGTTCAAAAGCTGGTATTTTTTTCATAAATAATCAGAAATCAAAATCCTAGCAATATGCACACCTCTGATATATGTACAATTGATCTGCAAAAGAACAACTTCCTATCATGAAAACTGTAGGAGGAGTTATCCGTACAATGAGGGTACCCTTTTGGCAGCGCCCACCCGCCCGCCCATACGCCCGCCCGCCCGCCCGCTATTTTCACCATTTTAATAACCGGATTTTTCCTTTGGAAAACCCGGTTAAAAACTGCTGAACTATGGAACCATGCATTTAAAGAGCACTCACAGAAATTCCTGGACTGTGACGGTTCACTGGACTGGAACCAGCATGGGGAGGAAAAGAGAGGCCTGGCATGGATCCTTTCCATTCGATGTAAGAAGTGCCATTACATAAGTCACCGTGAAAAGCTGTGCGAGGAAGTCAGTCGATCAGGAAGGGGACGGAGAGCCGCACAGTTTAATGTTGCCATGGCTGTCGGCCACTTGGGTACCAGCCTTACAACAGAGGGCATGCGTGGTATGCTTCTTTGCGCAAACATCGAACCAGCATCAGCCACCAACATTCATCAGATCTGCAACAAAGTAGGCAAAATCATCACTGATGTGAGCAAAAACAGCATGAAGAAAATAAGGCAGGACATTCAAGAGCTTAACGAGAAATGTCGACTTGCCAATACACCTATAAGAGCGGAAGGAGATGCCCGGTATAACAATGCCACCTTCAGTGCGATAGGGAAAACTGCCACACAAGTTACATACACATTAAGTGAAAATGTTACCAAGAAGAACAATGTTGTGGCAGTGTTTTGTGGCAATAAACTGTGCAAGAAAGGCACCCATCTTAGAGCCAAGGGAAAGGAATTTACCTGCCCCGGACATGAAGGCTGCACTGCAATCATTCCTCCAGAGACCACCATTAAAGACAAAAAGAGATGGGCTGCGAAATGCATCAGTGAGCTGCAAAGTGATGACTGTCCACTCATCATTTCCCATTTCACCAGTGATGGAGATAGTGCTGCTGCTTCCAATGCATCTGAAAAGCAAGGGCATATGATTGAAAACCTCAAAGACCTGCACCACTTCTTTGAATCTCAGAGAAAACAGACTGCTAGGGCTCCATTCAGCAGTCACATGTTTCCTGGAAGAACAAAAGCTATTAGAGAATTCATGCAGAGGAGATTTGCCCTGGACCTGAAGCTTAGATGCAGGACCGAGTACGAAAACTGCTACAAACACTACTCCAGTGACTTACCTTTGATGAAACGGGCCATGTAAACTGCTGTCCGTTCCATCATCAGCTGCTACCAAGGACAGTGCGGAAAGTCCTGCCAACTTCATTCCTTCTCCTGTCGCGGACTGAAAAACAACAAGTGGAACTCTTCAGTGTTGCCTCGTGACTTTAAATTAAGCATGACAGAAGAAGACATGTGCTACGGACAGACGGACGGACAGTCAGACACAAAAGGGTAAAACAGTTTACCCCCTTCTCCTTCGGAGCTGGGGTATAAAAATCTCAACTCGCTTTTAAGGCTGCAACCAAAGAATCAAAACTAAACAGGAAGGGAGAGTTTCACATTACCCTACTATTGAAAAGAATGACTTAAAACTGATGTACCAATCATCTGATTTAGAAAACAACTTAAAACTCCTGGAGAAATTTTTTGTAAATGTTGTTCTTTATTTTGGCGGTCAAGGTCGTAAAAATTTACAACAATTCAGGATCTCAGTTTTCAGCGCTGGGCATGATGCCGAGAAGCATCTTTACATATACATGGACAAGGACGAACTCGGGTAAAACCATCATCTGGAAGCCAACACAGCTGAAGGAAGAATGTACCCAATGCCAGGTTTGTAAGCTAGTTATAATCACATTTTTCTAGATATAAGAACCTACAGATGAATAAAAGTTAATTAAGTATCAGAATTTGGTCATTTATATATACATTTAGGCCATATTTATGATTTATTATGGTAGTACTCCTTATACATTATACATAAAATATTCAATTGTCTTCTAAAAGTTCTCAAAATTTACATGATATTTTATAGATGATGATACAGTGAAATAGTTCATGAAGTACAAAAGGCATTTAAATCCAAAGTGTGATAGATTTTTTCAAAGGCCACAAAGAACATTTAATGTAAATTCACATATTTGGTACTATAACATACCTCTGGGACACAATACTCTAGGAAACATGATGTCAAGGATACCTGAAAAAGCAGGCTTATCGCATAGGTACACTAATCATTCAACACTGGTACACACCCTGGACTCAACAGGTTTGTTTGCAGGTCGACACATTATGTGCATTACGGGGCTCCGAGCAGAGTCCAGTCTTAAAACCTACTCTGTTCAGACTGAGCCCGAGATTAAACGCAGGATGTCAGATAAAATATCAAAAACTCTCCGTGCTGAAACTTGTGTGAAAGAGGTAAAGGAAGGAAACCAATTACCCGAAAATTTCAGCACTAATTTTGATGTGTCAGAAGTGGAACTGAAGGTGTCATCAAATTCTTAGTATGACCATGTTTTGACTGTTTTGTTGGACGATGACTTTAATAGTGTTTTGAGTAGTTTGATTTACTCATGGAATCATATAATAAAACAAGTGAAAAGCTGTCAATGTGACAGCAAACCGGGTTTTCTTTTATGTAAACTGTATCCATAATCCATGTCAACCCGAATCCAGTGAAATGGAGTAACCTATATGCAATATTTTGACAAAAAAAGCCGGTACTTTTTTCATAAATCATCAGAAATCAATATCCTAGCAATATGCACACCTCTGATATATGTACAATAAATCTGCAAAAAAACAACTTCCTATCTTGAAAACTGTAGGAGGAGTTATCCGTACAATGAGGGTACCCTATATGCAATATTTTGCCAAAAAAAATGACTATTTAAAGTTCAAAAGCTGGTATTTTTTTCATAAATTATCGGCAATCAAAATCCTAGCAATATGCATACCTCTGATATATGTACAATTGATCTGCAAAAGAACAATTTCCTATCTTGAAAACTGTAGGAGGAGTTATCCGTACTATAAGGGTACCCTATATGCAATATTTTGCCAAAAGATGATTAAGTTCAAAAGCTGGTATTTTTTTCATAAATTGACAGAAATCAAAATCTTAGCAATATGCACACCTCTGATATATGAACAATTGATCTGCAAAAGAACAACTTCCTATCTTGAAAACTGTAGGAGGAGTCAGTGATTTTGCATGGCGGTACCGCGGTACCGCCATGCAGTGAATTTCCCCCGCCATGCATCACACAGTGCCGCCATGCTTCCCGCTATGCATGTTTATTTCAAAGCAAAATTCTTTTTACAATTATTACACATCTTAACTGTAATTAGTATATATAAATTGTCGTTTCTCCGCTCAAACTTCAGAAAACCACTTGCACCCGCAGTGAGCGCAGTTAACTTGGACATCGATCTCAGTAAGGGTGCACACGTGGTTTACTGTTAAAGGACTTAGCTTATGATTGAAATATATTAAAACTGATTTTATAAATTGGTGATTAATGCATAAATAGAGACGTGATTACTTCTTGTTTTAATATAATATGCATTTTTCGTCATCTCCGTCATTATCGAATGTTGTGGATTTTCCAAGATCTAAAAAGAGCACATGTTCACTCGATGGTGTTAGCTTGGAATCGATATTCTCTTTATTTGCCGCAAGGATATTGAAAACTTGAGAAAATGTACATAATAAAGAAAACAATCAAAGGCTGGAACGGCCACAAAGGCATCGAGCTGACATTTTCTTTTATATAGATTGATAAAATATGATATCAATAATTTGAATTTTTGTACTCATAGTCGTATATCAAATAATACATATTAGAATAAAAAAAGTAAATGAATTATGTTTTGCGTTCTTTAAAAACAAAAATCACTATATTTCCATATATAATATGTTGTGATGCGTTTATAATACAATAACTCATCATAGTTACAAAAATCAAAGAAATTTCAAAGTTAAAAATAATTATACATGTATTTTCTTTCTGCTTTAAACAGTCTTTGAACAATTTTCAAGGTGAATACATTGATTACAGTGTGTCTCTAATTATAATAATAAAACATACTTTTATTTATTTCAATTCCCGTTTGAAACAAGATTACCTATGGTATGGTTGTTTACAAACAAATCCACAACACGTGCTATTTTTTGCTCGACCAAACCGACTGCATTATCGTGTTTATTTATTGCAACAAAATCACTAGATACGTTTATCGCTTACATTCATTTTGGAGGCCGTGTCCGATAACAAATAAATTTACATATCAAATTTTATTTCTATCGGGCACGGTCTCCAGTTAAAATGTAATCGATAAACTAAAATAATATTTAGTAATGTTTGCACCTTTTGTATTCATCCGCCATTCTTGAATAGGCAAATTTATACTTATGCAAAGAGTTATCAATAACCAGGGAGGCAAGGTTGGATTTTTTGTACACAATGTAGTTGAATAAATGGAATAAAAATCTTGTAATACGTTTAATACTTTAAGGAACTTATTATTTTGTGCGCATTTAAAAGGCGGTGCAGTGCATGATTTTTTGTACGATTGCCAATCCGGACGATCGCTAGAAGGCTGCCGAGCATTAGCTCGACGCCTTAAAAACTACAATTATTTGCAGTCACATGCCTAGAAACATCGTATGCCTATGAAATGATTGACTGTGTACATAAATGTAAACGGGGAAGGGAACTGGTGTCAAGATATCACAGAAACTTTCATAATTTATAAACCCCCAATTTAAACAAGAAATATTATCTGCCCAGAATAAGTTGAAACAAGTTTGCTCAAATCTACATATAGGAATTTAGAATAGTGCTTCTGTTTAAAGGAATATTTATCATAAGGGGTTCTTTATCGTGCCAGCTCCTACAGGAATTTTGGACTAAAAAGGCTGTGTCCGTAAAACTCAATTTTTAAGTGGTCCGAGGAAAATGTTTGTATCAATTGTTTTTCAAATTTTTATTTTACTTCACATTAAAAGTATATCACAAGGAATAGGCACATAATCTCCTTATTATTAGAAGAAATCATGCAGTGAAAACTGTCCGCTGCATAGTTAATTTGTGTCCGATCCATGGTGAAATGAACATGTGGTGCAAAAATGACCTTGACATTAATTGTTCAAATTTCTTGAACTTATTTAAATCAAATTTTGTTTCAAAATTTACTTCTTTCTAATTATTTTACGCAGAGAGTGCATTTTCACTAATTCACAATCAAACGCACAACATTCAAATAATGCTTTAGTGTAAAATCTTCGTAACTAAATTTTCAATAATGGCGTATTTGACGTCATTTTACGATGCCTATATTGCTATTTCTTTGACAATATGACTGTCAAATTCTTAATAATGATTAAGTTCATTTGTTCTAATTCAGGAATATACAAAACAACACATGAGCGCATGCACATTTATTTGTACATTTATAAACAAAGCTGTCCTATCCAAGGTATGTGTCCGATGCATGGTTAATTCACCCTAAATTGAAATGATCCTTGTTGATGTAGATTTCATGAAAATGCATCAATTATAGTACATATCATGTAGTACGTTTCATCAAATGTTTATATTATTATTACACAGAGTGATTTTGCGCCGGTTTAGGCACTTTGATGCCGCACCGCGCACTTACTGTGACACCCCCCCCTATGCTGGGGAAAACACTGGGAGTTATCCGTACAATGAGGGTACCCTTTTGGCAGCCACCCACCTGCCCGCCCGCCCGCCATTTTCACCATTTTAATAACCGTTTTTTTCCGTTGGAAAACCCGGTTAACAATTATTGCTGTTTTTTGGTCAATATGATGATTTTGCTACCCTCAAAGTGCAATATTCACCTCGTCCTTTGGGCTCGGTGAATATTGCACTTCTCAGGTAGCAAAATCATCTTATTGACCTCTAAAACAGCAATGATATTATACAATATCATATCATATTATACAATATATATTATATGATTTAATACAAAAATAAATCAAAAATCATATTGTTACACTATCATATAATATTTTACAATATCATATCTTATGATACAATATCATATCTGATAAAATACTATATCACGTTATTCATTACAATTAAAAATAGGATATGATAAAATATAATATATCGTAATCAGCAATCACATCTATCAAGCAAGTTTGAGTGAGGAAGGACAAGGTTTACTTAGCATCCGATAGGCCCTTTATCTGGGGCTTGCCTTATTTTTCAAAACAAAAGTTAAATGTACTACAGACCCTGAAACGTGCTACTACACCTCTAAAATGTACCGTTTGTGCAAGAAACAAACCTTACCGTTCACAAAGCGAACCGTACAATTCACAAAGTGAACCGTCTGTTCACAAAACAAATTGTACTGTGCAAAAAGTGTGCTAGATAATTTATGCAAGACCTGCCTTAAAACATCCAAACAAGAGGCCCATGGGCCACATCGCTCACCTGAGCAACAATAGGTATGATAAGTCAGCTTAATGGAGTCATATGGAAACTATCTGGACAATGAAGTTTACATGTAGACCCTGTATAAATAAAATACATTTTTTTTACCCTGTATATTTCATGTTTATAATCAAGTCCTTTTTCTAATAGGATGATTTTATATCTTTATCACTTGTTGAGCATTGCAGATCTCAAAAAGATCCGAAACAATTGTTTATATGTGGGATATAAGCCTACATCAAACAACTAACAATTGTAAATTTGAATCCCAATGTGGCCCCACCCTACACCTCAAGATATTGATTTCAAAGAATTTGAATCTACATTATCTGAGGTTCCTTTTAGTAAAGTTACAGCTTTTCTTGGCATGTGCTTTTTATAAAAGATATTTAAGGTATCCGATGTACAATTGACCAAAAAATGATGCCTGGTAAGGTATATATTGAGTGTACTCGTTTGATAGGTAAGGATATGTAGTTTCTAAAAATAGATGTTTTTCCCGCCAAATCACTATGGGGAAGTAACTCTAGCTCTGCAAATCACGCATGGTAAAATACTACTTTTCTTTGACGAAAACATGTGTAATCATTAATAATATTTATCAAATAAAAATTGCCAACATATTTGAATAAAAATAAAGTTTTTAAATAAATTGATTACCTTTATCAATATCTTTTTTTATTTTTGCAAATTTTTTTTTTACAATGACAATGACTCACGCGATGTTTTTACCCCCCCCCCCCCCCACGTCCGCCGTCGAATTCATAATCTAACTATTACGATTGAGAACGTGTAATTTTAGAATTAAAAATCTAAATTGTTCAGTTTTTCTTTCATTCAGCAAAATGTTTGCACGAAAAATATTGTTACTACTACAACGAAGTCGTGAATTGCGGGTCACATCAGGTGTGTAAAGCGTTACGAACAAAGCGTGCAAGAACCGTGTGAAATGTTTTATTAGAATTCATTCCAAACCTTTTACTCGTAGAAAACAATATACATTGTATTATCTTTTATTCAAAATTGTATTCTTTTTCAACAAAAAAATTAAGTCAGTTTTAAAATGGAGACTGCCGATAAAGTCTGACTACGATGTTTCGGTATCGGTAGAATTGTGGAATGCACAATACATCAACATGCTTTACACAGTTATAACAAAATATGAATCAACCATAAATGACGCTGTGATGTTGTAATAAGCATGCATTTTTTACACGATAAGATTGTGTACAAATACTACACATAACATGCATCGGACATCGGCTATCTGGCTGAACCTGTCAATCAAATTTCGAGTATTTGATTTCATTGGATGGTGACGCGCCTCTTTTATGTAAACAGCAAAATAAAACGAATTGACTTTAAGGCAGTCGGAATCAGTATTTAATAGTATTATTTGAATAATATAAAATCCAGCGATTTTGAAAAAGAGTGAAAAAAATGTACCGTTCATGCACATACATGTAATATGAAATGCGAGAGAAGAAAATTGTTTGGAATCCCGATGAAAAAATAAATCAATGATTAGAAATTTCATTGTTTGACTCTTGTTAACTTGATTTACGGAAAATAACAAGGAGATGTTTTAACACGATAATTACAATAAACGTGTTCAAGCATTTTAACCACGAAATCCGTATGCATGGTACTTATTAAAAATAGTTAGTAGCAAATACGCCGTTATACAAATGTTAGGTCCGAAACACTCTGTATGTATAATGAAATTAGGTAAACAAAAAATTGAACTAATTGAATAGGGCCATACGATTACCGGACTACCCCAATTCAAGTTTTAATTATATATAGTCACAATATGTACGAAGTCAATGATTAAAACGACCTACATGTACTCAGTATTTTTCGACGAAATACGTGACTTGTGCACTGCAACTTTTACTCTATGAATTAGGATTTTTTTCTTCACGTTATTGCAAGAGCGCCGCGGGAAAAAAAAATAACGTCATACAACGGCAAATGACGTAAACCTGCTACAACGTCACAATCAGCGTAAGGGGAAAAAAGTAAAATAACTCGTTTTAAAATTAAGAAAAAAAATATTGCTTGCCTTTATGCATCAATTGCTTATTCTTTATCGTTTATTATGTCATATCAAAAATAGTGCGACTTTTTGAAAATTTATTTCAAGCTCCGTAATCTACCGAGCTCATCCCGGAAAATCCCGAGCTCTCTGGCTCAATTGTACATCGGATACCTTAAAAACAAGAATAGAATTCCAGGGTCCCCCGCCGGTCAAGCAGTATACTAGTATCTAGTCTATTGACCAAGGCTGATTTAGGAACTTGACCAAGGTATTAGTGGTATAAACATTTGGTATAAATTTAATGAAAATCCGTCAAAATTTGTAGGCATGAGCGCGCTTACAAGGTCAATTTTTGGAAAAAAACGGAGTCATGATTGTGGTCAAAGTCCCATAACTCCAACAAAAAGTATCGACCAATGCTGATTTTCAAACTTGACCAAAGTATTTGTGGTATAAACATTTGGTATAAATTTAATGAAAATCCGTCAAAATTTGTAGGCATGAGAGCGCTTCCAAGGTCAATTTTTGGATAAAACGGAGTCATTATTGTGGTCAAAGTCCCATAACGCCAACAAAAAGTATCGACTAACGCTGATTTTCGAACTTGACCAAGGTAATAGTGGTATAAACATTTGGTATAAATTAAATGAAAATCCGTCAAAATTTGTAGGCATGAGAGCGCTTACAAAAAAAAGTGACGGACGGACGCCACGGACCCACGGACACACGGACGGACGGACGCCCGGGGGGGGACAAAAAATTCTATCTTTATTCCTATGTATATTTTTGCCCCCCCTCCCCCTGTTGTGACCCCATCCCACCCCTGAAACGTTCAACCCCCCCCCCCCCCATTGTGGCCCCACCCTTCCCCGGGGATTATGATTTTAACAAATTTGTGTTTATACTATATAAGGATGCTTCCAAAAAAGCTTCAGCTTTCCTGGCTGATTTGTTTCTGAGAATTTAAGATTTTAAAGATTAACTCTATGTAAAAATTCGCCCTTCCCCAAATGTGGCCCCACCTTACCACAAGGACCATGATTTTAAAAAACTTGAATCTACACAATCTGGGGATGCTTCCACACAAGTTTCAGCTTTCCTGGGCAATTGGTTTTTGAGAAGAAGATTTAACCAGAAGAAGATGTAAAAGGTCAATCCGCAATTGTGGCCCCATCCTACCCCTGGGGGTCATGATTTTCACAACTTAAAATCTAACCTACATGAGGATGCTTCCACACATGTTTCAGCTTTCCTGGCTGATTTGTTTCTGAGAGGAAGATTTTTAAAGATTTACTGTATATATTCTATGTAAAATTTCGACCCTCCCCCCCCCCCCCCATAGTAGCCCTACCTTACCCCCAAGGACCATAATTTGAACAAACTTGAACCAACACTATCTGAGGATACTTCTACACAAGTTTCAGCTTTTCTTCCCAAATAGTTTTTGAAAAGAAAATTTTTTAAAAATATCAGCAAAGAATCTGAGGGGAATAAGCCGAGGCAAATGCCCACGTAGGTCCATAGAAAAATCAAAGGCCTGAAGGCCTGAGCGGCGCATCGCATTGAGGGTAGATTAGCTGCAATAATGGAGCCCTCTCCCGATTTTTTTTTTTTTTGGAGAGGGCTACAACTCCATAGGATCTCCGTAATGGTGCAAGTGTGATTCACTCCCACAACGATTTCGTCTCAAATCGTATATAAATGACAATAACATTTGCATTTCTTACCTGAACTCAAACATTGTAGATGTCTATGGCATAAATTAATCAAAAATATCAAGTATAGTCCATATATCGGTTATTTTTCGTGTATGTCAACAACATAAGTTGAATTTGTCCTCCATGTTTACTGACCTTGACCGGTATTATTTTTGGACAGCCAATGAGAAATCAGGAGCGGATCTTGAACTGAATATAGGAATTCCCCTATTATAAACATAATCAACACGGTAGATGGGTCATTATCAAAATATGCAGACTTTTAAAATATGTAAAACATGAGAAAATTATTGGTGAAAAAATTACTTTGATTGCAAAAAACACATTAAACAAACAATGAAGTATAACATCTAAAAATTTGCAAACATTGGAATCTACCGTTTGGTTGATAATAAGACTGAAATTAAATGAACTGTGAAAATTTTGTCAGTGGTGTAACAGGCATATAGTATAGGAAAAAATTCTTAAATAAAATAGAATAATTCTTTTAAAATGATGGACATAAAGTTTATATTAACAAACTTCATTTAAAGTTATTAGAATTAGATAACAGAAAATATTTGACACATTTACATAGTCACCAACATAACATTTGAGACAAAGTCTTGATGTTACTCAACAAATTTTTAATTTGAGCATTAAAAAGAACACAACTGGATTTTTCTTTTAATGGAGCATAAAAAAGACATTATTGTAAATGCACTGGTGTTTTCAAATATACATGAATCATTGTCAGTTAATTTTATTTGGAGAAAAATGTACACGTTACACCACTGATTATTATGCTTTACCACTGACTAAAAGTTACACCACTGACCTAGCGATAATAAATAAGAGATAAGCGTGTTAAATTTTGTAAAATAAACTAATTTCTATTTTTGATTGCATTTAAAACATGATAAATTTGATTTTAAATAAAATATTTCGTGCCTCCTTCTTTC
Organism: Magallana angulata; assembly: GCF_025612915.1. Classification (NCBI taxonomy): domain Eukaryota; kingdom Metazoa; phylum Mollusca; class Bivalvia; order Ostreida; family Ostreidae; genus Magallana; species Magallana angulata. The sequence goes on from NC_069112.1 coordinate 32,717,748, forward strand.
ATAATCTGAAGATAGACACACTGTTACACCACTTATAATCAGTGTTACACCACTGACACAAAAATGGCATGTAGATGTTTTTTTACATGAATTCACTCATTCTTTGATGTTATATTTTTTACTATTGGCATCCACACACTTTTATCCAGCTTGTACCGAGTTCGAACTCTCTTCGGCTCATCAATCTCACAAACAATATCTTCAATACTATACCAGCTCATATCAATCATACACTTTGGATAATAAAATTGAAGTTTCTCCAATTTTCTCCAAAATCTATGCATAGAATGCATATACACTTCCTCTTTGTCTATATATGTTTTTGAAGCTCAGCTAGCATTTGTTACCTTTAAGTATTTGAAAGATTTTAGTATAACATAATAGGGAATGTGAAATGTCAGTGGAATAACATTTATTAATGTACACTATAAGTCATTAAAAAATTTGATTTTTTAATAAAAATATGATGTGGATATTTTCATTTCTTTATTAGAATAAATTTGTTTTTACTTTTATCTTTTAATCAAGTATTTAAATGGGTAAAACATAATTAGAGCATACAAAATGTCAATGGTGTTTCAAATAATGTCAATGGTGTAACAGGTCTCATTTTCCAGATTAAGAAAACACAATTGCAATTAAATAGTCAAGCTTTCTTTATTGTGACAGTGTCTAACTTGTAAAATTGATAAATAACAATTGTTCAAAGTGCTCAAAATATAAATGAAATGGAAGAAAAAGTAAAATAATTAAATAATGTCATGTGGTGTAACAGTTTTTTCAGTGGTGTAACAATAATTTTTGGTTACACCACTGACCGTTATACCACTGATGTATCCATAGTAAATGTAGCAGTATGACCAAAGAGAACAGATACTACACTAAGCTACATAGCCTATGTTATAATGTGATAGAAATTCATCATTTATGTGAAAAACTTTTTTGTTCTTTCATAATAGAAAACCTTAAATAGCACGTTATCCCACTGACACAGTTTACATTGTATTTTTCGGAGCATACTAACATTTTCTGCCATATTTTCTATCACAATGATGTCATCACTGATACATTTATCTTTTTAGTAGCAGGGAATGATGTCACTATGATCTGGGGGATTCCAACTGTAGTACAATATTATTTACTTGATGTATTTTAAGATATTTTTATATAATTTGCCTTGTAACACCAATGACAAAAATTTTTTGTACAAGCATATATCTCATCAAATTCATTGTTTTTAAAAGAGAACTTGTTAAGGAGCATAGCAGAAATTAAAATATGAATGTTGTTTTGAAAATTAACGATGATTTTTGGAATAAAACATCAATATTATTGAAGATATTGTAGGTTAAAGACGTTGGAAAAATTTAATGACAACATAAATTCACTGAAATCTCATAACAAATAATTTTTTTTTTATACTTTAAGCAGTAAAATTGTCGATTTATTTGTTCAACAATATGGGTTTAAGTTTCTAAAATCCAATGGTACTGTATATATTCCCCAGAACATTATTTTCCCCCCTTTAAATTGACACTGACGCAAAAGGCTGCATATTTTGATAATGACCCAGATATGAATTTCTATTATATACCATTTCCTTAAATGATGTTTTAGTGATAGAAGGAGGTAAGATCTACACTGACATTCACGCGAGAACTGTGAGAAAAACAACTGGTAAACATGCTGATGTGTTTTATCTGGTTTTGATTTATTTAAGGAATAAGGAATCATTCTTTGAGTATTATGAGGTGATAATTTCGGTCGGGGCGCGATCAAATCCAATAAAGCCCGAAGGGCTTTATGATAGATTTGATCACACCCCGACCGAAATTATCATCTCATAATATTCAAAGAATGATTCCTTATTACTTATATTTATATAATTTTAAGCCATCGTACCATTATATATTTAAATGATAGATACGCAAACCCCGCTGGCGCCTCGATTTGGCGTCATTTGTATTATGGGTTATATAGTACAAAATCGATACGTAGTGTTATCACAGGCGAAGACACTGGAAAATGTAAATATATAGGTTAGTTTGTTCAACCTGAATTAAAAAATCATTTTATCTAAAGGAAGTCAAATATAAAATCGATCTTTTCAGACCAAAGTCAGTCGCATTAAAAAATTAATTTTGCACCGTTCCGGAGATCCTATGGAATTGTAGACCTCTCCAGTAAAAATCAGATATTAAAAAAAATCTGAGAGGGCTACATTATTGCAGCTAAGGGTAGCTAATTTAAAAAAGCATCACTACAAGTTGTTAAATATCGCCATTCTACATCGGGAAAGTGGCACGCTTTTCCTCATTCAGTTGGAAATCGTCTTATTCGTTTTATCAAGTGATAAAATACGAAATTTGTTCCTAGCTATAGGAAGACAACCACTCTCATTCTAATATAAAGATTTTATATACAAAATTATTACATTCTTTTACCTCCGATATTCGAACAATTAACCGTCACCGCTTTTAAATTGAAGAACGAACTGTTGTTATGCAAATTTTCTCATCGGTTGACTGGTCCTCTGTCCCTATCATACATCAATCGGCAATCCTCGGCTGATTCCGCTACGCTCCATACAAACTGTCGAGTGCGCGAGACATCCGAGTAGTTCCGAGTGATCATACATTGCAGGCATTGCCAGTCTATCTCACCTGTGTATTAATCTTTGTTTTGTTCTTTTAATTGAAGTTGATGTTTTTTCAATGTGTAAAAGAGATATCTGTTGTAATGATTTGTTGATATTTTTAAAACGCGTACTGAATATATATTCCTGGTTGAAAATACGTAACAATCAGAACGGCACTATATATTCAATGGCGCATTGATAATTGAGTTCTATGACGCCGCTTGTATATAAGCCAAGAGAAGCGAGCTGACAGCAATGAGGCTACATCACTGATAGCGATGCGCCTCAAAAACAAAATTATTTTTCTTACAAATTTCAATTATAGTTACATTTATCAAATATAGGTAATCATATACATTCAGTATTGCCAAAACACACAAAAAGTAACTTCACATTTAATTGATATTTAGACAACAAAATAGTTATATGCTTATTTAGCAACAAAATAGTAAAGAAATCGGATATTCAAACTATATTTTTTTCATAGAGTGGGTCATCGTACCACTTTTTAAAATACAAATATTGATAGCACATGTAAACGTTTATCTTTTTCAACTTTCGAAAAAATGGTACGAAAACCCACTCTATGGTAAAAAGTAAGTTTTCTTCTTTTAATTTTTAAGATTGGTCTTAAAATAGCTAAGTCCAGTTGTTCGCGTAATACCGATAACAATACAATACACTATTTTGTAGCTTTTCAATAAGCGAATCGGTGGTGTAGTGGTAAGCGGGGAGTCTTTGAACAAATGTAATTATGTTAAAGCGGGTGTTCGAATCATACACGTGATCGATGTTTTTTTTTTCGGGGGGAAGGGGGAGGGGATATGTTTTGTTTACATTGTTAAAATTTGAACGTTTTTTTCCTTTTTACTTAATAATAAAAAATTGCTAATAATAATTAAAATTGAAATTATTTGATATTCGTTTTCTACTACTTTTTGTTAAGTATGAAATGTATGCTATTCTCTTTGAGACTGCAAGATTTCACATTGTAAACAGACATGGGCCGACTTTCATGATACGGTTGTTGTGTATGCAAGAAACAATTAAAAGGCAAGACAAAACGTTACATCCCTCAACCCTTGAAAGCTTTGTTAACACAACAGGAACATACACTGGACAAAAGTAGTCAAATATGCACGAAATGCAGAATACAAGCCAAATCAAAGGTACAGTGTGCGCCTAAAGGAAATTGAACAACTAACTCGCCATGTATTTCACTTCCCATTGTATCAGCAGGAAAGTCACATAACAAATGCGTGTTTTGTTGCGAAAGAAATAACATAGTAGTTGAACCAAAAGAGGCACGAATGGATGCATTCATTCACTTTCAATTGCTTGTACCAGTTGGGTGCAAATGTTGTCGCAAGCATTTACTTGGAAAACGGCTTAATACTGATCATTTACATGTTGACTTTGATAAATATAAGAAACACAATTCTGCACTGTCATCTAAAGAAATACAAGATTTACTCGAACACGTTCGCTTAAGAGCAATGGGTTCTTGTAACACTTACAACCTAAGTTTTGATAAACTTATCAAAGATGAAGATTACAATTCTTTACTGGGAATCTCCAAACTCAATTTCGACGATCTAGTTTTACATGTAACGTCAATGAGAAATACACAAAATCGAACAGTTAGAAACGCTGTTGGTATTCTTCTTTTCAAGTTGAAGTCCTGTTTATCGAATGGGTTAATTGCTGGCTACTCTTTGTGGATTTCGATGTAGGCGACAAGTAGCCGAAATCGTTGAAAGTGCTCGAAAAGCGATTATGAAAGATTTTGTTCCACACAACCTTGGTTTTGACCATATTTATTTACTAGACAAAATGTCATAGATAATCATACGACAGATATATCGAAACAGCTGTTTTCAGATCCCATATCAGACACTGTCATATTAGTTCTAGACGGTACGTATATATACATACAAAAAAGTTCAATGTATAAATTCCAAAGACTTTCTTATTCTATGCACAAAGGACGGCCTTTGGTGAAACCATTTTTGGTGACAACAACAACCGGATACATTTTAGAAGTTTTGGGCCTTACTTAGCAAATGGTAGAAACAATGACGCTTCTATAATAAAAAATATAACGGAGACAAATAAATGCAGTATTTTGAATTTTCTCAATGAAAACGATGTTCTGGTAATTGATAGAGGTTTTCGCGACTCCATTGATTTTCTAAATGAATGCGGGTTCAAAACATAAATGCCAGTCTTTTTACCAAAGTCCTGCACACAACATTCTACATCTGATGCAAATTCATCACGATTGGTTACTAAAATCCGATGGGTAGTGGAGGCTGAGCAAATGGTCGACTTAAAAAATGGCGATTTTTGGACAATGTGGTGTGTAATTTGCACATTCCTTCCATAGATGACTATGTTAGAATTGTATGTTCTTTGATCAATAAATACAGACCACCCTTAAAATCAGATGATCCAAACGATCTTGGTAATGGTTTCCAAATGTTAATGATGGGAAAGAAAAATGAAAATGTCTTGAAAAATCTCTGTGATATGGAACCACATTACAAATATCGTGCTAACTCTAAATCCTGGAAGAGAATCGATGCACATGATGCTGCAGTTAATTTTCCCACTCTGTCGGAAGAAGATGTTAGACAATTAACTTTTGGAACCTATCAAATTCGCCAGGCAAACTCTTACATTAGAGAACATGTTGATGAGACTGGTCAGTACGCTATTGATGTGTCACAAATGGAATCCGACCTGATTCACTGTAGGCTTCAATCTAGACACTCGAGCAATACCCTGTACAATCTGTGGATTAAGTTCACAGATTGTGCCGTGACATCATGGTACTGCCAGTGCAAGAGCGGAGCAAGAACTTTGGGTTGTTGCTCTCACATTTGTAGTGTGATCTGGTACCTGGGTTGCTATCGCCATAACTGTAATGTTATTGAAACCAGGGGGTATGAAACAAGTGTTGATGATGCAGGGGAATACGTTGATGAATCTGAATGATAAATATTAACTGATCTTTGCTTTGTTTATATATTTAGGTTAAAATATCTTCAAAAATACTGTTAAATTGATGCAGGGATGCAGATCATTCCTTTTCAACTGCATTATTTTTATTATTTACACTGAGATAAATTATATGTTTAACAAGAATAGAATTCTAGGGTCCCCCGCCGGTCAAGCAGTATACTAGTATCGAGTCTATCGACCAAGGCTGATTTTCGAACTTGACCAAGGTATTAGTGGTATAAACATTTGGTATAAATTTAATGAAAATCCGTCAAAATTTGTAGGCATGAGAGCGCTTACAAGGTCAACTTTTGGATAAAACGGAGTCATTATTGTGGTCAAAGTCCCATAACTCCAACAAAAAGTATCGACCAATGCTGATTTTCGAACTTGACCAATGTAATAGTAGTATAAACATTTGGTATAAATTTAATGAAAATCCGTCAAAATTTGTAGGCATGAGAGCGCTTACAAAAAAGTGTGACGGACGGACACACGGACCCACAGACACACGGACCCACGGACGGACGCCCGGCATTTCTATGTCCCCGCACCGCGTTGCGGCAGGGGACAATAAAATATTGTTAGAAAGTAATCAACATTACCATTTAATTAAACTCTTTATGAGTTATTGTCATTACAAATTTGCCAGTTTTAAATTATATAAGTATATATAGATACTACAAAATTTAAACGCACTTACGTCTTCCAAATGTCGATTACTCATCTCTCGCAGTTTTGGACATTTTCATTTGGACAATACTGTCCTCCGTTTAAACGCCTAGTTAACTCGTACGTTTATAAATTCGTATAAGAAAAAGACTGTGCCTTTCATTTATAAAAACTTGAATCCGTTTTACTCAATGATGCTTTGTGTTAAGTTGAAATGAAATTGGCCCAGTGGTTCTGGAGAGAAGTCGAAAATGTAAAAAGTTTACAGACAGACGGACGGATGGATGGACAGACGGACATCGGACAAAAAGTGATCAGAAAAGCTCACTTGAGCTTACAGCTCAGGTGAGCTAAAAACTAAACATCATCCAGCATCTGAAACCTATGGCTAAGATTCAGCATTCAAGACTGTCAGGTGCATCAATATCATAGGACGCATCATCCATGCAAGTTTAGTGAAATTAGAAGCAGTAATAACTTAGATATCATCATCAGAGGTAACTTGTTTCAAAAACTTTAAAGAGACTTGGACACGATTTGAGATCATTTTAATTTTTTATGTATAAAATGGTTAACTGGTGCATTTTAAATGTACAATAATACATGTAGGTCCTGTATAAATAAAATCCATTTTTCCTCCTGGATATTCTTATGTTTATAATCATTAGTCCCTTTTCTAACAGGATCATTTTATAGTCATATCACATGTTGAGTATTGCAGTTCTCAAAAAGATCCCTAACAATTGTTTATATATGGGATAAAAAGCTACATCAAACTTTGAACCTTCTTGTGAGGCGGAAGAATTGTCCTGGAGCCAAAGTCTTAACACTTATAAAGAATCATCTGACTGATTAGTTTCTGAGCAAAAGATTTTTAAAGATTTACTGTATATATTCCTATGTTAAACTTCGATCCCCCATTGTGGCCCCACCCTACCCCCGGGGGTCATGATTTTCACAACTTTGAATCTACACTACCTGAGGATGCTTCCACACAAGTATCCGCTTTCCTGGCCGATTAGTTTCTGAGAAGAAGATTTTTAAAGATTTACTCTATATATTCATTTGTTAAACTTCGACCCCCCTTTGTGACCCCACCCTCGGGTGAACTAAAAAGGTTTAGTTTACAATTCAATAAGTTGGTTTCTGGAAGAACAGACTTTGAAAATTTTCGTTATAAATATTGACAATTTTTTTTACTTTTTTATTCTTTAGCTTTTAAGATCTGTGTACAAACATAGAATTGTGAGCAAATCTCTGTATCTTGCCTATAATTCAAAGCTTAACACTAAAATATGGTTAGTAAATAGAAATTGTAAACAATTAAACACAAGAAACATGCACTACATGTCTAACAAATAAAGAACACAATTTATTTTTTCGAAATGAATCATATATATACATGTACACACCTCACAGCCTTATTAACATAATCGGAACCTTTCTGGTTTTTATATTCACGAAAGAATGAAAAAACCCGAGAAAGTCAAAACTTCGTATATCTCGGGATTTTAACGAGACCGGTCTAATACTCGTGAAAATCGAGAGAGGAGTTTAAATGGAAAAAGTAAGTAAACGTTTTTGTATCTTATATTGGCAAGCTTTTAAATTATTTAAAGTTGCAGAACAATTGTTTATTAATGTGAAGTCGAAGTTTGGGGTGATTAGCCTTATCTCGTTAAATTTTGTTCAGCATGAAACAGTCTGAACAGCCATCCTCGATTTTGTCAACAATCTAAAACGTGCTAAGGAGTAGTCATTCGTCGGTAAGAACATACTTACTTACATTGTTAAACTACTCAAAAACTCTTTTAAAAGCCTACAATGCATTAAGTCTAGTACACATGTTACAAAAATGTCGATAATTAATGGTCGTTGTGAAATGTGACTTGAAAGACATGTTTTAGTATGAAATGTGTATGCAGGTGTATTATAGTCAGTTTTTACACATATTGTTACGTAGCATACGTTAAAAAAATATTGTATGTTTTTCCTAGAATATTGAGTTTGTGTCAATCATGCTTTCAGTCATTTCCATACAGAATTTCCTCGACACGTACAATGTACACTGTACATGTGGTTTTGATATCTGTATCTCATTCAAACTGTTAACTTTATGTCTTATTTATCTATTAACGATGAGAGTGTTTATGAATCAAGGGTCTGCATTTGTTATGTAAATATAACATTATACGATTGAGAGTATGAGAGAGAGATAGACTCAGAGAGAGAGGGAGAGAGAGAGAGTGTGTGTAATTACAGTGTACATGTAATTGTTATTGATTGCCCTGCTTCCATGAACCATATATATATTTCAACAATGCCACATTGCACTAGAAATATTGCTGACAAAGATGTTGAGAGAGATCACGGAGAGAGAGAGAGAGAGAACGAAAAGCCATATAACAAAGGACTATGTGCGGTATGGTCAAATATCTGCCCCCGATTTCAACCAATTTTTAAATTGTATCGTATAAATATAAAATCTTCCCAAATCATTGTATAGAGAATTCCTATAGCTTTGATGTTGATTTTAGTCATCATTGCCCATTCGCTGTCAATCTATGACGTCACCTAAATGACCCAATTCCCGGAAATATGCAAACAAATGAAAATATTCTCATTTTTGCTCTATATTTTGCATTGGGAAGTATAGAGCGCAGGTCTGCTCAAGTGCGATTTTAACATATGTTTTTCTTCAGATAGTTATACACATTATACTAATCAAAGGCCGGAACGGCCACAAAGGCGTCGAGCTGACATTTTCTTTAATATATAATGATATCAATAATTTAAATTTCTGTACTAATATATATAGTCGTTTATCAAATAATATTAGAATAAAAAAGGAAATAAATAACGTTTTGTGCTGTTTCAAAAACAATGATCAGTATATTTCGTTATAAAATAGGTAGTGATGAGTTTATAATACAATAACTCATCATGGTTACAAAAATCAAAGAAATTTCAAAGTTGAAAAAAATTATTATTTTCTTTCTGCTTTAACAAGTCTTTGCACATTTCACAGGCTCATAATTTGAATACATTAACAGTGTGTCCCTAATTATAATAATAAAACATACTTTTATTTATTTCAATTCCCGTTTAAAACAAGATTACCTATGCTATGGTTGTTTACAAACAAATCCACAACACGTGCTATCTAAAATGCTCGACCAAACCAACAGAACTGCATTATCATGTTTATTAATTGCAACAAAATCTATAGATAAGTTTATCGCTTACAATTATTTTGGAGACCATGCCCGATAACAAATACATTTACATATCAAATTTTATTTCTATCGGGCACAGTCTCCAATCAAAATGTAAGCGATAATATTTTAGTGAATGTTTACATTGCACCTAATTGTATTCATCTGCCATTTCTTGATTAAGCATATGCAATGAGTTGTCAATAACCAGGGAGGCAAAGTTGGTTTTTTTGTACACAATTTAGTTGAATAAAAGGAATACAAATCTTGTAATACGTTTAATACTTCAAGGAACTTATTTTTTATGCGCATTAAAAAGGCGGTGCAGTGCATGAATTTTTGGACGATTGCCAATCCAGACGATCGCTAGAAGGCTGCCGAGCATTAGCTCGACGCCTTAAAAAATGGTACTTGAGCAAGCCTGCGCTCGATGTTTCCTAGTCGAAAAACCATCGGAAAACACCCATATTTTGCCACAAATCATCAATTTATCAAATAATGCAATCTTCATGACGTCATTTCTACATTATGACGTCACTGTGGTGATAACCTTTTTCACATTTATTTCCAACATGATTTTAACTATCTTTCACCTTATTTTTAAAGCTCTTTCTTAAACTTTGATTTGGGGGGCAAAAAATGCATAAAACCGCACTTAGTCCTTTTATAGTTATATGTCATTTCCCACTTAATGAGTTGTTATAGCTGTTATCATGGTAATGTTTTGACCATGTCTCAGATACTGCATGTGCCCATAAAAAAGTGTAATCTAGGACAACCCCTTTTGTTTTGATAATGACAGCATTTAGCTTTGTAATGATAGCTAGTGTATCTTTTTTCTTCTAATCTACAGATTTACCTGCGGCTTCCAGATGATCTGAAGATCGGGAATATAGAAAATATTATCAATTTGATATTGCTAATGACCCAGTCATGTCTGCTGAAGCCCAGAAGGTACTTCTTTGTCATGTAATAAACTTACAACTTGTCTTCCATATGTAGATATATTTGGTTTAAGCTGATTGAAAGCCAAGCAAACTTTAAGAGATGTGTTTTACACTCTCTGAGAAAATGGGATTTGCAGTAATCCCATGAATTTCTTATGCTGGAAATATGTTTTTCAGATTAGTTTTTGTTATTGACGCAATCATATTTTGGTGTACATAGAATGTTGACAGTTGAAACTCATACAGACAATCATATGTTACATAAGTGTTTATGACTTTGATCTTTGTTCAATATATTTAATATCTTTCTGTCCACTGGATATCTAAATATCTTTGAAGTTACACCATTGAAGTTACACATTCATTACATTTATCATGTGTGTGCAGAATTGATTGAGCCAGGTTTCCTGATGTTGTCATATAAGTGATACATTGTACTGCTTTAAAAAGTACCCTGTATATATCACCTGTGACTTACTGGTATATTAGTACATATTTCATTTGTAAAATCATTTGACAAATTTAAAGTGTTTTGTAGTACTGAAATGTTTTTATGGCTTTTGAAATTACTGAAAGTACATGCACATGATGCAACTATCTTTTGACGCTGTATATATAACAAAAAGAAACTGTCAGCTGGGTTTAAAATTAGTGGCAAAATGATGTAATACATGTATGTACAATATTAGAAAAGATTACATTGTTAGTAAATGCACATTCCATAAATAACTTCATTGAATATATACATGTAAGTATTTGATGTGTGCACAATGTTTGCAAAAATTATATGTAATTCTCTTAACACTTTATGTTTATTCTATTTTAGTTTCCAGACCATGACATTAATGAATATTTCTTGAATGGAATGCATGAGGATTAGAATGGAACCTTATTCTGCCCTTTTACCAACCATCTTTTCAAGATTTATGGAGCCAACTACAGAAGAATTTGATCTATACACATCATTCATAACATTCTTATTTATGTTGCATAACTTTAAATGTTACTGGATGAATTGTGTTCACATAATGAATACCAGCAAACTCTTTATCGAGTGCACTTAATTTGTATTTTTCCTACCCATCCATCTAACATATGTTTTTATATAACATATTCATATACATGTAACATTTTTGGAAACAGCTATTTTTTTTAAATTGGAATTTAGCCTTACTATTTTATGCAAGTTTTTTTTAAAGGGACTTGGACACGATTTTAGATCAAAATTTTGTTTTCAATTTCCTTATGCATAAAATGATTTACTTGCACATTTTGAATAATTGACCATAATTTGAATGTTAGAAGTCAAGTTATAAGAGAGATACAGGGTTAAGAATTTATTGTTATGTAAACAAAGCTCGAGTCTTATGTTTGTTTACAAATAATATAAAGTATGAAATTACCACTTCTTTGAGAAAATGATTCATAGAAAAGAAGGTAAACTGATTCGATGTGATCATAAATGATATTATTAATAGAAAAAAGCAACATTTGAATGAAACTTACACCAATAAAACACATGTAAATAATAACAAGACTCGTGCTTTGTTTACAAAACAAAGAATATTTAATTCTTTATCTTTCTTTTAACTCAGTATTTGACTTTCAAATTTTGACAAAGCATTAAAAATACCCATATCAACCATTCTAAATATTGAAAATGGAAATATAAAATTTTGAATTTTAAGCTCAAATCGTGTCTAAGTCCCTTTTATATACTCTTTTGTATACAAACAGAACAAAAATACTTAGTTACAATGGGAAATGGACATAATATATATAAAAGTGTCTGATAAAAGTATAGGTCTTGTTCATGAACAGAAGAAATTGACAGAAAAATATTCAGTTTTAGCCATGAAATACAAATATTAATATTTTTTAAGAATATTATTTAATCTAAAATATTGCTATCAAAGGGCACCTGCAACAAAAACTTTAACCTGGTCCAACAACCTTAACCTCCCCAGCATCTGAAATTTAGGACTCAGATTCAGCATCCAAGTCTTTCAAGTCCATAAGTAGGTCCAGATGCATCATCCATGCAAGTTTGGTGAAGATAGGACAAGTAATAGCTTAGATACAGGACCTGCAACAAAAACTTTAACCAGGTCCGGACGCAGACGCCGATGACGAGGGTATAGCATAAGCGAAAACTTAGTATAGTATAGCATATATAGCATAGTATAGCGAAAACAATATAATATTATATTACAATATCATATTACATAATACATCATAACATTGAAACATATGATATTATATTGTATAATATAGTATGATATTGTATGATACTGTATCATTTTTGAAACATAATATGATATTGTATCATATGATACAATATAATTTGATACAACATTGTATATCAAATGATACAATATTATGTGAAAAAGTAAAATATATAATACTACATTATATTAAACATATTGTATCATATGATACAATAATATATTTTACAATATCATACAATACAATTTCATGTGATGTGATAATATATAGATTATTACATGGCAATTTTTATATCGCATTCTATATTAGCCCGAGGTCGCTATATATCAGCCCGAGAGCCGTCAGGCTCAATGCTACCAATTTGTTATGATTTTTATATCATATACTTAGAGAAAATATCAATAAACAATAAAAAAACATAAAGTGATAAAAGATTATTGATAACAAATATCTCTGTGTCTATATATTCCATCTCTGATAAACTTTCCTGAAATTTTGCGCCAGCTGTTTGTATACAAGGTTGACGTCAACGTAACTATTTGACGTCATACTCGAAGATCGGAGTTGAACGGTGCATTCCGAACTCTACGTCACAATAGCTGATAATTAACGGAAAGGGATGTGATATAACATCCGAGGATTGCCGGAGAGGGGTGTGATATAAATCTTATATCACACCCTAGGGTTTATATCACACCCCTAGGCGAATTTTTGGTTTATATCACACAGGGCAGAAATGGGTATATTTTCTATAAGTATACAATATATATCGTATTAAAAATCAATATCATATTATTCAATATCGTATGATACGATATTATATATTGTTATACTTTCATGTTAAATACTGAAATCTGATTGGTTAAGACGCAGTTAATAATATTTTCTATTACCCTCAGCGATAGCAACGCACTTAGCAACAGGTAACATTAAATCAAAGGCCTGAAGGGCCATAATGGCTTACTGGTTTGATATGACTATATTTACATGGATCGAGTATGATTCCCTCTATTTCTTACGGAAACTTAAGTTTATTTATAGCTCTATAGAAAGTAACTATAGCTACATGTAATTCATAGATCTATAGAAACTAACAGGACCGATATCAACATGCCCCATTTGTTGATTGGTCGAACCTTAGTGACCGAAACAGACAGGATTGAAATCTAGACGCCTCTTTTATCAATTGGTTGAAACCACCATTGCTTTTAGGAAAATCATAGACTGCATGAAATAATTATGATGATGTCAGACTCAAACTCCAATATGAGACAATTTGCTTCTTTCTTTTATCCAACGACTGAAGTACATTAACTGTAAATTCATACAACGATATAGGACACAAAAAACACTTAAAAACAACATGCTCTCAAATATAAATATACCTTGTATTCCTACGCATTATGAACTTGCGCGAGAGTTGGTGCACGGTGCGACGTAACAGCGCCACAGCCAGCGCGAAATCACTGCGCGTAAAAATAATATAACCAAATGATGAAAAGTACTGCATGTTATGTACTATAATTAATGAACTCTCATGAAATCTACACCAACAAGTAGTATTCCATTTTATTTGTATTTCATAAATGTATATTTATTCATATTTTTCTGGGTTTTTTCTACTTTTTTAAGAGGCTGACCTTTACAAGCTTTTATAAGAAATATAGATTCACAAGGCAGTTCTAACGCCTTCTGTTTTATTTTTTTCCCCTTTGTACAGAGATAAACTCTTTGGAGGAGGGGGGGGGGGACAAGAAACAGGCAGAACTATTCAATTACAGCAAACTTGTTTTGACACCAAATTTAATTAAAATTAATTACTGCACTATAACTTTGCAGTCAATCTCTCTTCACATGACATGTGTACACAGTCATTTTCAGAGGCATACTAGTACTATACGATGTCTCTATGTTATAGTAATATGACATCGCTTCTGTACATGACTTGCAATCAAGCTTAACTGTATATTGTTTTCTTATTTGAGTACATTTGGTCTCAAGTTTCCAATATTTTTACGACAAATAAACAGTTCAATCATAGCACAACCAAGGTAACTCCATCGAGGGAACATTGTGCTATTTTTAGATCTTGGAAAATCCCCAACATTCGATAATGACGGAGGTGTCGAAGAAGGCACATTCTATTAAAACAAGTAGTAATTGCCCATCTATATATGCATTTATTACCGATTTATAATCCCAGTTTCAATATATCTCAATCATAAGTTCAGTCCTTTAACCGTTAAACACTTTCCCCCTTGCTGAGATCGATGTCGATCGAAGTTAGCGACGCTCCCTGTGGGTGCAAACGTTTTTATGAAGATTGAACGAATTAACGACAAATTTACATTTACTTATCACTGTTAGGATCTGAAATAATTGGGAAAAGATTTTTTGCTTATTTATAATACATGTATGCATAGCGGAAAGCATGACGACACTGTGTGATGCATGGCGGGGGCCTATACCTCTATGCAAAAACGGCCTAGGGAAAACACTGCATTTAATATTCATTCGCGTTAGATTTCGAGTTTATTTAAATAAAGTCAATTCATATTGGTTACAATAACATAAGTGATAATAACATATGGAAAATATAATCTTGCTAAAAGATATTTATTTTGAACAACAAACAGTTAACTTTGCAACATTCGAATAGAACTATTTTTTGTCGCGCATGTTCAGATAACTGAACTCTTTGCCGTAAAGATTATCCGGCAACTAGATGGCCGTAAGCCATAAAAATGTTACATGCGCGAAAATTATGCGTGTACGGTTCGCTGTAGAATTCACGTTATTCACTGTATGAACGGCACACGTGTTCGATGTGAATGCGTAGTGAGGCAGCACTGTATGTGCAACATAATAAAGATATCTGGAAAATCCTTTCACAAAATAAACATATTTTGTATTTCACTGATTGTTGTTTTCTTTATTCTTTACTACAAACATTTTACTACAATGTGTAGTTCATGCATTTAGAAGTCCGTGCAACCTGAATGCCTCGATCGGAAAGCAACCGACTGTACCTTTCTCAACCGATATATATACCCCAGTGGTAGTAGAGGAGCGATCGAAACTAATATGGCGACCAAATGCTTTTATGAGTTCATGTCAGCTTTAAACATGTGACCTGTTCCAAACAAGAGGCCCATGGGCCACATCGTTCACCTGAGAAACAATAGGTATGATAAAATCAGCTTAATGGAGTCATAATACAAACTATCTGGACAATGTACAATAATACATAATACATACTTTGTATCTACAGTACCTGAGGATGCTTTCACATAAGTTTCAGCTTTCCTGGCTGATTAGTTTCTGAGAAGAAGATTTTTAACGATATATTCTATATATTCATATGTAAAACTTCGACCCCCCCCATTGTGGCCCCACCCTACCCTCAGGGGTCATGATTTTCACAACTTTGTATCTACACTACGCTTGACTGATAATGACCTTCAGTAGTCTTGATCATCAAGACGTTTAGGCTTTACAGTGAGGATAGATAAAGATAAGCGTCTGAGTGACCAACCTAAATACAAACATTCGCACAAATTTGGAAAAAAAAATGTGTTGGCATCAGGAATTGTTTAATCGCCATGTGGGCCCCTGGAATTGCATTTTCAAATCGCCCACACGAAAACTTAGTTGCAAATGGCGAGTGGGCGACGGTTAATTTCAAACCCTGTTACACAGTTCCGACGACACATCCCTTGCTACAGTGAATTGTATCAAAAAAACAGTCCCCTGCAACTTAAGACCATTGCATGACCCTGATCTAGGGGTCTGAATGAATTTCACATTTTAGGTGGGCTTCATGAATGGACATTATAACCAACAGTTTGGGGTTTTTTCCAACATGTGTGCACAGTTTTGAGTATTTGAATTTTTTTTGGCATATCTGCATGGCTCTGACAATGACCCCCTGGTGGTTGTCATTTTCACAATTTAGAATCCTCTTATCCTAGAGATACTTTAATTCAAAGTGGTAACAAATGGCCCTGAAGTAATCAACAAGAATTTAAAAATGTTAAATTGTAAACGCACAACGTACATCCATGGGCGAAGACCAATTGCAGTAGGCCATCTGAGTGACTCAGATGACCTAAAAGCAATACATATAAAGGTGAAACGATATGGCATTATATAGAGCATATATTAAATTAATACGGCACATATTAAACGCCCACGATAAAAAGTGGTTTAGTTATGACTAATACTTTTAGACTTCACAGTTTACAGTGATTATGATATGAGCATTTAATATAATGTAGTTTAAGATTTAATGAACTTGAGTCTCGACATTTCAAGATATAAGAATGGATTCTAAAGGCTACCAATTATTGGGACTAAAAAAAAAAGAGTACGACTGCTTGATCGGTGCTTCATTTGTTGAAGTCAATTTAATCATGTCAATAAAATCACAACTCAAATTATTAATATTCTTATCATCCCTTCAAGATCAAACTTATAAACATTTGCAATGAAAGTTATCATAGGTATATTGGCAATACAAAGTTGTTCATTCTGAGCTTATTCATTGACCTTTGTTTTGAAACTCAAATTCTTGGCTTGTGAAGTAACACAAAAATCTCAAATAATTATAACTTGGCTTTGTTTGTGTACAATAATCAACCTCATCATAACATACCTGTTAACCCTCCCGCATTGCGCGGGAGACTCCCGCAAAACGGCCTAAAAATCTAAGATCCCCCGCATCCAACCTATCTCCCGCGCGGGAGACAAATTTCTCCCACAATCGTATTTGTCTTCCCCATACCCCCCCCCTCCCAATTCTGAATCTTTACATGCAAATTTCATCAACCATTGTGGGTTTTTCTCTGATTTTGAGCTTAAAAAAAGCTGCTGTGTAGCTTGAATATATTAAAATCCATCCAAGTACTGTCTACCGTGATCATGGTATGATGGTATGACATGTTATAGTCCAGTTTACTTTTTACGATTACTTCCGGTTTTGACTTAAATCAGTTACGTATTTAGTTATGATAAATGAAAGCTTAAAACATCTTGATTTTACTCTGTAACACCAAAGAAAACAATACACAGCCAGTGGTGTCACTTAACAGGTGCACAGGTAAAGCACCCAAGCCACGTGCAGTGAGTCGTGACTAATTCTGTCTGGCCAGCACCTTCGGTAAAACTCAAAGTGAGTTTGGAACACTGGGTGTTTATACAAGCTACTGATAAAAGTGAAGCTCGAGGAAAAAGTGTAAAAGCATTTCACAAGAGTTTTTAAAGTTTATAGTACCGGTACTATGATTTACAGGGATGCTATAGACATTACAACAGAGATCATTTTTAAATGACACTGGAGAAATACATGTTGTTTTGTGAATTAAAAATCTGTCCTATATATAAGGCAAAAAATAATTTTAATGAATATAATTTACTGGTATTTTCTTAACTGGGTTTCACTGCAAATTCAAAATACGCAAAATAAATTTTCTGTGTTTACCCTAGATGTCAGCATGCAGTGATGGTTCAATACTCAACAATAAGAAGACTTAATATAAAAGGTGGCACTATTGACTTCTTGTATTGTACCATGCAAACAAATTAATAGTTTTCTGAACACAACACAAGTTATAATTGCACACTGGTAGTCATAGAAATAATAAAATTTAAAATGATTACAAATGCATTAATTACAATGGTGAAATAAGGTGTCTAACTGTATTTTTAATATATATTTGCATTTCACGTAAAAAAAAACGTCGTTTACGCAAAATCCCCCCTTAGCCAAGTTGGTAAGGGGGAGATTCTCCTACATAGCAGCTTTGAAAGGTTAACAGGTATGTCATAACATATCAGCATACATAAAAATGTATGATACACCCTTCCACATCTTGCACTCAAAAAATCACAAATAATTTTGTGATGTTCGTAATACGCGATTCGTAATGAGCAATCCATTACACATTAAAATAAAAGGACGACTGGGATGGCGCGGCGACAGCCATTGCATGCTATCAATTTGTGACGTCATATGACACGTTTAGCCTAGAATCAACTTGAATATGCAAAATTCGGTCGAAAAAAGAAACTTGTTTAATCAAGCCTAACCAAAATAAATAATACTATTGCACAATATCAGTATTAGTACAGGAAATACTCCCTACCTTCCAAGGGTCACCTTGAACCTGTTTGTCGAAGCGATGAAATTATGTTCAGCTTCCCCGCCATGTACATTCGGAAACCTACGTTTTTTTTGAAAAGTTCCGAAATTCCATTTACCATTACGAGCCCGATTTAATTACCCCAGTCATTAATTCAGTCGTTATCACTATGTAGCATTTGACCAAACATTATAAAAAGTAATTTTAAAGAAATGACATTACATCTCTCTCTCTCTCTCTCTCTCTCTCATTTTAGTCTGTCTTTTTGCTTAATGCTTAAACATTATTTTATATATTTGTTTTTGAGGAGTGAATTTTTACAGATTCTCAGTTTATGTATTTTTTATTAACCACAGGCTCCGCCTGCTCCATTTTAAAATTTTCTCTTAATGAAAAAAAATCCGTGTAAAATAATCCGCCGGTGCCTGACGGTCGTGACGTTATATTTTACATTTGCTAGAACCTCAACATATCAATGCAATATACACATTTATCATCAATGAAGATCTTATATTTTCAAAAAAAAATCTGAAGAAAAAAATCTTTTTACTCTGTGCGTGTTTGTTTATTTATTTTTTTTTGGGGGGGGGGGGTGTTTTGTTTGTTTTGTTTTGTTTGTTTTGGGGTTTTTTTTAACAGCCTTTATAAAGTAGCTTTTTCTATCAGAAATCATTCATTCATTTATTCAATCATTGATGTCAGGCTTAAACAAATAAAATATTTTCATCAACAATTCGTCTATTTAAAGCTAGTTCTAAAGACTTTAAAATTTGCATGCTTGTTGAAAGTTGCGCTCTATACATGTATTTGATTTTCCTCAAAAAAGAGAGAATAAAACTTGTGCAACCATTTGACCGATTAAAATGATTGAGTTCTGCAAAAAATAGCTTCACTCCTTATGTCATACAAAGTAAGATACAGGTATATAGACGAAAAATATTTCATGCTATATATTAGTATGTATATATCCTCTCTCTCTCTCTCTCTCTCTCTCTCTCTCTCTCTCTCTCTCTCTCTCTCTCTCTCTGCATGTTTGTGTTGTAAAGTCTCATCTGCATGTCTGTCTATTCATCTGTCCATCCATCTGTCATCCCCTCTTTCTCTCACTCTTTTCTTGTCTACTTATATCTTTTACTTGCTACCCATCTCTCTCTCTCTCTCTCTCTCTCTAGCTCTCTCTCTCTCTCTCTCTCTCTCTCTCTCTCTCTCTCTCTCTCTCTCTCTCTCTCTCTCTCTCTCTCTACCTCTCTCTACATGTTTGTGTTGTAAAGAATCATCTGCATGTCTGTCCATCCATCCGTCCATCCATCCATCATCCCCTCTTTCTCTCACTCTCTTTTCTTGTCTACTTATATCTTTTACTTGCTACCCGTCTCTCTCTCTCTCTCTCTCTCTCTCTCTCTCTCTCTCTCTCTCTGAGACTCTCTGTCTCACACACATACATACACACACAAACGCACTGTATCTCTCTCTCTCTTGATTTTTTTCTCTCTAAGTCTGAATGTCTGACTGTCTTTATTAAATTAAATGCTGTTTCTGTTCATGTTTACACTTATTCCTATCACATTTCTTTCTTTCTTCTTCTTTTCTCTGTTTTGGTATGCCTTGGTCTCTCTCTCTCTCTCTCTCTCTCTCGCTCTCTCTCTACATGTTTGTCTCTTAATGTCTCTTTATTTGTTACCTCTTTGCAACTGCATGTCCATCTATTCATCCATCTGTTTGTTTCTCCTTCTCCTTCTCTCTCTTTCTCTTGCTCCTTTTCTTGTCTACTTATATCTTTTACTTGCCATTTATATCTTCTCTCTCTCTCTTTCTCTCTCTCTGTATGTGCATGTATGTTTAAGAAATAAATGGCAATTTAAAAAGTTCATTGGGATATGAACTTGGTTGGTCACATGATCAAATCCTGTAAAGCTAGGAGGGCTTCTCAGAAGATTTGATCAAGTACCATCCAAATTTATATCCTGGTGAATTACTTAACATTGCTAACATTGTATATATATGTTTGATAATACCATATCATTAAAATGATGTTTTTTGTTTACAAATTTATGCAACTGTCAAATGATAAGCATGTGCAATTATCATGAAAAAGTTTACACAGAATTGATTAGTTCATATAATTAAAGGAAGCAATTTGTAAATGTAGATATTTACATTTCACATTGTGTGGAAAGCTACTAAAGATATAAGCACCATTACACAGACTGTGTACCCAAAGATTTAAATGATGAGTTCCCCCGGTCGACAGTAAATTATGCTATGGAAAGTGTCTACTGTCAACTGAGAAACAGGTTGACTGTTGACAGTAGACACTTTTCATAACAGGTTGTCAACCCTCAACCTGTGACAGTAGATAGATCAATAGAATATTTCATGGAAAGTGTAAACTGTCAACCCTCAACCTGTCCCCCTGCATGTCAACATGAAATTGTTTCTCTGTGTTGTACATGTTTATTTAGTACTAAACATTTCTTGTTATTTTTTCAGCATATTGTTCTATTAAACATGTATGTATTTCCCCCTTCCCTTCTGCTTTCTGACTGCATCTGTCTGTATGCTCTATCTGTCTGTCTCTCTGTCTTTGACACTCTCACTTTTACAGTCTCTCTCTCTCTCTCTCTCTCTCTCTCTCTCTCTCTCTCTCTCTCTCTCTCTCTCTCTCTGCATGTTTATTCCTAAATACCTCTGCATATATCTGTCTTTCTCTAACTCAGACTCTCTCCCTCTCCCTCTCTGTCTTTCTCTCTGTCTGTCTGTTTCTCCCTCTCTCTGTTCTCTCTCTCTCTCTCTCTCTCTCTCTCTCTCTCTCTCTCTCTCTCTCTGCATGTTACTGATGCCTGTGTATAAAAGCTCCATCTGTCTTTAATCAATTTGATCTGTCTGATATGATCTGAGTATAATCCATTTCTCTCTCTGATATTTTATTTCAAATATATGACGTTGTCTTAATGTTTTATATGATGATAAATTGAACAATTTTTATTTCTTATATTTCCAGATGGCCTGATAATCTATAATACTGCAGCTTAGCATGCACAAATATCAGGCAGGTTATATATAAAACATTTTTATTCAATATTAATGATTAATGTTAATCTTTAAGATGATCAAGGATGACGATAAAATGTACATATATTATGGTTAAAATCAAGCTAAATAAATTACAGGACTTAGTTATTATCCAGTATGATTATCTATTTGAAACTATTGCTAACAGCATTCCACTGTCTTGGTCATTTCACACAATGAAAATCTGTTTAAGTTTTTTATTAATTTTTTTTCATGTGTCTTATTTTTTCATCATCCTCTCTTGGGCCCCCATTCTTTACTTTTTCTCTGTCCCTGGCTCGATAATTGCCACATGTGTGTTTCAGCAGAGTATCATATTTCTAGTCTGACTCAGTTTTAGCACAACATTCCAATGTGATTAAATTCATGAACTAGGCTAGTTTCACCAGACACAAGAAATGAGTTTATGCCCCCCCCCCCCCCCCCCAAGAAAAAAAAACAAATTTAATGTTAATACAGCAATAAAAATATAGTTCTACTGACAATAGAATGCAAGTTCAAAGAAAACATTCATTGATCCTATTGAATATATGATAAAAGATGGAAAGAGATTTACTTTGGCTTTAAATTATTAAAATGTACTTTTTGTTAAGTTAATTTTGTTAATTTATATATTTTGATAAAAAAAAAAAAAAATTAAAATAATTCAAAGCATTTAATCATACATGTAATTGCATGCTTGAAAGTTTACTAAATTAATACAATTTATTTCTCACACAACATTAGAAACTACCCATGGATCACAGTTCTTTCTGAGTAATCAAATCATAATATTTCCTTATTAAACACCCGAATAAAAAAATTATGCGATTCACACTGAATTAGCAATTTAGGTTAAAGATGTTATCTCATATTTCACCCAGAACAAGCAACATAACTGATGAAACATAAGTTTATATGTACATGTACATGGGAAGAATAAATGGGTCAAAATATACACTAATTATTAATTATCAGTAAACCTGTTGATCTCACTATCTTTTTATTAATTCTTTTAGGTCAATGTTATGCATGTCCCCTCTCTCTCTCTCTCTCTCTCTCTCTCTCTGGAATGAAAATGATAAAATAACAGACAATTACAATTTTTGATTTCTAGTAAAGATCTAAATTGTTTTTCAACCTACATTATTTGTTTGCAGGCATAAATTGTTTATGTGTCTATAATATGATGCATTTTAAATATGAAATTATATAATAACACATATACCAATGACAGTGAAAAAATTTGCAAATTTACAGCAAAATTCATCAGTTTAAATAGTTGACTCTGCTGGCATGAGGAAAACAAACTCCAATGTATTACAGAGATCTATTGAACTAAAATTCAAGCAGCAAGGACAACTTCTAGCTATAGTAGATGCAATTACCTGTTGCAAAAATTGGCAATTTGTTGACATCTTTAAATGTGCATCTTTTAATATGACCTGAAATAAAAATAGCTTTGACCTAAACCTATTATATGAAGTGCATGTGCCAGCTGCAGCATGCATGGTTAGATTGACTGTTTATGGTGTTATAGTACTGCCTAATTATCTTCATATTTTGATCATAAAAATATACATGTATTTGCATTCACAGTATTTATCATCCACCAGACACTGCAGTCATATTAATGATAACATACATGCATCACTGAATTAAACCTTTAAGACATACAGGTTACTGTGACAACTACTTTATAATGAGTACAGTGGGCTCTTAATTCCAACAGTTAAGCTCTCAAAGAAATCATCGTTCATATCTAACAAATTAATAACTGTTTATAAATACATGTTCGTTCAATAGTTTAACCATTTTTGTAATATCCATTTCTATGCACTTTCCATTCTAAACTGCTACACAGTTGTAAATTGTTATACATGTACTTGGTAAGAACCTCATTAGTTGCTAGAACTTGTGTTTGAACTATTTATATATTATGTTTATGCAATAATTTCAAATATGTTTAAACCAAATTATTATATGTAGTCCCATTATGATGCTGATTTTTCTGTTATGAAGTCTGATTGCAACTAATACCGCCTTATTCAGGTTTTGTTCTGTAAAAGTGTAATTATAAAATTTCTATTATACAATGTCAGTATTGTTGGTCATTGTTTTAGACATATAAGGAATTAATTTTACGTAATATAAACCTGATCACAATTCATAATGTCGCTAGACATTAAACAGATATAAATAGACTTTATATTGTGTTCCTTTAATTCTTTATTATTAAACTGTATCACTTGGTGTACATGCCTGAGTCATCTCTTTTTTTATAATTCCTGTACATATGTACTCACAATTAAATTTTGCTTGCATGATATCTATTTTGAACTGATTTTATGGTAATATAATAACAGTGGGTATGATATTCTAACACAATGAGTTCATGGATACACATGTACACCAAAGTTGAAAGTCTCGACATCTAAGAAAATCAACATCATGTATTGCTCAGGTCCAGTTCCCTTGTTACTTGAAAACCAGCCTTTATTCCCACCCAAATTCAGATATCTAATTCCATTGATCAATATGGCTGGGTGTCTCTCAATATGACAGTTTTAACAATTACATTATA
Organism: Magallana angulata; assembly: GCF_025612915.1. NCBI lineage: Eukaryota > Metazoa > Mollusca > Bivalvia > Ostreida > Ostreidae > Magallana > Magallana angulata. The sequence goes on from NC_069112.1 coordinate 32,742,224, forward strand.
TGCTAATATTTCAAACTTTTACTTACTGTGTAATGAATCATGCATGTCCAATCAAATTTGTATGGGATGTACCCCTGGATCTAAAATCAAGGGTGTATTAGAATTGATTCTGGGATTAAGGGTCACTAAATTAATCCCACTTCACTTTTAATTAGATCGACTTGGATAATAACTGAATTTCTATATATTAACTGAATGGAATTTAAAATCTCATAAGTCTTCATGCAGATCATTATGTAAACATCTCATTTTGCATTTAATTCTTTTCTCTCATATACTGTAATGTCATGCAGTGACTTCACAAAATTTAACCTTTAATGTCTTTAGCAAGATCTTTAATGAAACTCCAATCTATTCAATGCTGTTTAATCAAATTGGGTAACTTCATTTGGGTTATAAAGTAGGACTGAACTCCACTAATCATACAAATGCATGTGCTGGTAAATGAAAACTGTTTGAATCATTTGAATCTGAGACTCTCTCTCTCTCTCTCTCTCTCTCTCTCTCTCTCTCTCTCTCTAACACATGTTAGGGTTTTTTCCCATCAATTAAAAATAAATGAGAATATCTATAAGATTAATATTCATATAAACATTCCAAGTTAAAAATCATACATGCAGGCTAATATTTAAAAGTGCAATACATTGTAGATGTATAAACAAGGGGCACCTAAAGGGAATTGTTTTGAATTTTAAGCTTTGTCACAGCCTTGGATTCCATTGACTTCATCATAATGTGATTGTGCATGTTTGTTTTATTCTATTGAATTGAGAAACTGTTATCTTTAATTGATAAGATTGAAAATCCAAAGAAAAATCAGATAATAATTAATTAGATATGCAAAATCTATATGTAAATGCAGAGTTTCAATGATGTTCTGTGTACTGTGAGAACATTGGTAATTAAAATTTAGATTTAAAAATGATGTTATCCCTATACATTAAGAAAAGGCTATACATGTATATGACTGTACCCATCTTTTAGTCTTCACAACAGCAACCACATGTGCATTTCAAGAGTTATTTTTACCTACCTTAAGGATTGTTTTTTTGTTGTTCTTAAGCATCAGGATTTATGCAACCCATGGTTGTGTTCATTTATTGTATGTTTATATCAAATTTGAACACTATCATATATCTTTATAATTAGATATAATATATTTGTTCCCATCGTAGATCCTTCATCAGAATGGTAGATGGTAGTCGTCTAGGTTATATCAATTTACCTTGGGGGGGGGGGGGGGTGTCATACTTTACTGTTGTTGAAACAAAAAGGTCTGTAGGACATATTGATCCCTCACTTGAGTAATAGATTTCTTTATGTGTACATACAAATGCAGCTGCAAATTTATCAACAAAATTTATCAATATGGGTATAATATACAGGAAAATCTCAATATAAAACTCTTAAAATCAGGATAGAAAAATTAAGTTCTGATCAAATGAATCGACATTATGCTATGAATACCGGTAAGTGACTGTGACTCTTGTTACCAAATAAGATTAAATGGAATTTTCACTTATTATAATAAATGTTCGCTTTCTCGGGCAAAAAAGTAAATATACATGTAACTTCCTTTTTTGATAGTACAAGACATCTGAACCCTTCTTTGCTATTTATATGGGGTGTATTCGTTTCCTACCTCCAGAACTAGTTCAGGATATCTTCAGTGTATGTACTTGCTATTTTAAAACTAGATGATAGGAGAGACATAAATAACAAAATATGTATGTCTCTGATGATAGAGATTTACAGGAGATCTCCGAACCCCAAACGAGCAAATTAGGATTAATGTTGCAGCTCTCCATCCACTTAATCAAATACACTCATTGTCTCCAGTATATTTCAAACTTGCACAAACTTGCACACGAGTTCTTGGCGAGCTACATGCCGATGGGGCCACTTCGACCTTCGCACTTTCGCCTTTAGGTCAAAGATGCAAGAGTGCGAAGTTGCGAAGGCGAAAGTGCGAAGGTGCGACGGCGAAGGAGCAAAAGCGCGAAGATGCGACGGCGAAGCGCGAAGATGCGATGGCGAAAATGCGAAGGTGCGAAGGCGGAGGAGCGATACTACTATCGCTCCTTCGCCTTCGCAACTTCGCACTCTCGCCTTCGCAACTTCGCTCTTTCGCCTTCGCCTTTTTTGATAGCATTCAGAAAGTCTCGGTCAATTACATAGAATTTGATGTAGGCACCGTACTCGCCAAGGTTTTCCGATTAATCCATGTAATTATTGGTACGCATGCGATAGGCCATTGTGCTTACTATGAATGTTTATAAATATTTTAATGTGTATATGTAACATATATGTTTACCAGTGCTGGCTATGCCTAATCATTATATACTCCGTATAAAATGTAATGTCCACCAGAATGTATACATATGCACTTCCAGACTCCTGCCACTTACCAGCTGTCTGTTTACCGTGGATCAAACACAGAAACATTCTAATTTCATTATGCGACACTCCTTGCTCATGTATGGACCTAGAGGGGGAGAGGGGGTCCGTCCCCCGGAAAATCCAATATTAATAACTTCACACATGCAGTAAAGGGGGATAGAGGGTCCGGATCCCATCCCCCGGAAAATGAAATTTTATTAATCATACATAATAAAATCTCTAAAATATGTCTCGGACCCCTCCCCTCTTAGAAAAAGTTGTGGATCTGCGCAGGGTGTTGAAAATAAATTCTAAAAAGTTCATCGTCTACCTCATATGTCCTTTTATACATCTAAAATTGTCTTTAAACGATAGAGATCTCCACAATTATAACAAGGCGAAGGCGAAAGCGCGAAGATGCGAAGGCGAGAGTGCGAAGTTGCGATGGCAAAGGAGCGATAGTAGTATCGCTTCTTTGCCTTCGCATCTTCGCACTTTCGCCTTCGCATCTTCGCACTTTCGCTCCTTCGCCGTCGCACCTTCGCACTTTTGCCTTCGCAACTTCGCACTCTCGCACCTCGACCTAAAGACGAAAGAGCGAAGGTCGAAGTGGCCCCATCGGAACACCATAGTATGACGATTGTTCTACGAGAATGTACGAATGTAGACGACCTATTACGACTTGACTATTCATTCGTTTGTTGGCTCTCATGGATACTTATATTTATAGTCCGTCAAAGGTTCAGAAACCTATTCAATAGAGGTAGGCTTTATGCAGCTAGAGATGATCGGATGATCATCCATAAAATAAAGTAGAGAAAAGATGAAATAAAATAGAACAGCTCAATCACCGTGGCAACTCGGGGGAAAATATCGATCAGAGCACGTACAAATTAGTAAAAATGTTGAACGTTTGAAACTCGTTGAATTTCGGATGCATGTTGAGCAGAGATCGTGTACATATGCCTTCAAAACTCGCTAAGCAACTCTTAAAATGTCAAACTACTTTTTCAAATGGGGAGAATCGCCGACATACTAGTAATACAATAAATCGGCGACATGCACACAAGACTGGACAACAACAATTCAATATGTCTTCGACATTTGTTCGAGACTAAAACTTGCACAAGAATTCAAAACCGTTTTGAATTCTTGCCGCTGCTTGGCGAGCAGCGGCGACATGAAGAGACATTTATTCAACATGCACAGAATTATGTTCGAGTTCTTCACGACACCTAAAGAGTTTATAGAGCTAGAGATTATTACATGTACTCGCTATAAACTCGTAGCTCCAAATCGTGACAGTGAGACCGGGGCTATAAGACTCCCTGCATGTGGTTTGGCCGCTTGTTAGGACATTAGGCTCCTGTGTTAGGACCTGCTGCACCATCGTTAGATGTCAAGATACCTAATGCATCAAAGGTATCCAATGTTAGGGCATTAATTAGGCTCCGTGATTAGGGCCTTTATGTAACTAAATCAATTTTAATTCTTCTTCCTACATATGTAACACAGACAAAACAAAAACTGATAATTTTAGGATAAATTTAACAATTTGTTTAAAAAAAGATATACAATGTAAATGAAAAAATGACAATAACAAACTGTCAACCATTTCAAAAATCCATAAAACGAAATACAAATTCACAGTAGTGCAACACGGACCTCTAAAAGTCAGGTGTCATGGAGGAGTACATGAGCATCCCCTGCGCGGGATATATATTAAAGAAATACTCAAGTAAAGAATGACTGGATGATTTCTCCCATGCTGACCGGTCACACCCGCCGTGTGCTCTTTGTCGTAATCGAAAAAAACAACCGGAATACTCCGTAGACAATGAGGTGATTAATTATGGTATAACAATTAGTATGAAAAACGTCAGTCAGCATGCAACCCAGTGGAAAATTGTACATGTATTTGCTAACAAGGTCGTTGTATCGACCATAGAATTTACGAAAAGATTACTTCAAATGAGACTGTCGACAGTCCTGTTTTATCAACTTGTGTGTCAGTAGCTTGTCTCGCCTTAGAAACTGTTCATACAAAGAACATGCCTTCATGTATAGAATTAACTGAGAGACAAAAACACCATATGCAGGTGACGAAGGTATATTACTTCATAAGTAAGGAAAGTTGACAAAAGAAAAAGTTATCGCGTTTATCATTAAGTTTTGTTGTTAGATTACCATCAATGTCCATTTCCAGTAAAATATCCAAATATGAAACAGATGACACAGACTCTGTGGTATCTTTTATTTCAAGTTCACTGCATGGGATATATCAAGTCTACTAAGTATGGAAATAACGATTATTAATTGATAATAGGTCGTCGATATACCTGAATGTTGAGTTGAAGGCCACAGCGAGTGATTAATTTTTTCACGTACAAGTTTGAATAAATTCTGCTTCATAAGAATACAAAAATAGGTCTGCTAACAATGAGGCACAATTGGTTCCCATGAGAATTCAAACGGATTGTTGGAAGACCTTATTTCCAAAAACTACATAGATGTTGTCTATCATAAACTCAAGCATCTGTTAAAGTTACATAAGTTACAATAACATTCACATCTCTTAACACTAGTCCAGATTCCTTCATCAACAGAGAGGCGAAGATTTGTAGTTCGAATTCTAACTAGTATTTTTCTTAATTTACTGGGGAAAAAAAATAAAAAGCATCGTTCACATTCAAAATTTTATTTGATTTATAAATTTATATATAACTTTCTGAGATGATTCTTAAATATCATTATGCAAATCTTTCATGAAACAAAAAAAAAGTTGGAATCTTTAGAAAAAATAAGGAACTCTGTTCATATGCATAGAAGTATCATTAGATGCATATTTCCTACCCCCCCCCCCCCCCGGAGGTATGCAAACAACTCTACAGATTACATCTTTGCCAAAGTAAAACAAAACCCTGTTTTACTTTATCCACATATTAACAGGTATTTACAATATCTTTGATAGCTACAATTATCCCTCTCGATCAAATATTCGAAAGTCTGCATCTATACATGTATTTTTCATATCAGATACAAAAATTAGGTATTTGGATAGCATCAGGGTCATCTATGTTGGTTTCTGGGTACAATATCAACATTTCTAATAATATTAACAACTTCATTGTAATGAAGTATATTCAATTATAAAAAAAATTAACTATAGACCGAATCTTGCCACACTAGGTTTGCTCCCCAGCTTTTGAATGATCTTTTTCTTGCGTTTTGTAATGCAGTTATACGTTATTCATATTTTTAGAATTCATTAATTGCACATAAATGTTTTCACTTTTTTCATTTCATCAAACCAATATGTTGATAAATCAGTCCCAATACAGTCTGTGTATAGAAGGAGCTTTGAAAAAAAAGATATGAAATGCACTACCTTCAAATGACACGACCAGGTCATTAATTTCCACAACATGTATTAAAACATTAATTCTTCAGTTTTTATGCATAATAAAAATGTTAGTTTTTCCGTGTTCTACACAGCATGTACATGTATATTAAATTATAATAAAATGATGCTGAAGACACCAACCATTCTCATTTTGATATGCATGCATGTATATGGTATTGTGGATGTCTATCGAAATGAAATCGATGATTGTGTCAATGACATTGATTATTCATTTTCTTAATCGCCGATTTTGTTTAATCCTTATAACTAATAAATGTATGCATCTGAGCATACACCAAAGAAGTTAACTGAAAAACATATGTTTATATCATGATTATTCTGAAGTTTCCAATTTATAAGTAAAAAGGAAACGGTCTAAATGAAACGCTTATTTTATCATATCTTTTGTTCAACCTTAGTGTGCGTATAACTCTTCAATGTAAAATAAACAGTCGCCATATTCACTTTGTTCCTAAGACATCGATTCACCTGTCTACTTTAAAGTAGTCATGTTCTATATTTTATATGATAAAATGAAATATATCAGAAAGGACACTTTGATAAAACTATAACATGTACCAATCATTACTAAGTATCTGAAATGTGTATGTATACATTAAGATTTAGCATATTGCCCGCAAATATTTATTTAAGAATAAAAATTAACCTCCTATTACACTGCACTATATATCTATGAAAAAATACACGGGCGTTGATCTTATTAACTTGTAATGATTGCAATAACATGCATCTTAAGATATGTCATAAGATAGTTTAACAGTAAGAAAGTTTTGTGAATTAGCTACATGATAGAGATGATAGCTACATGAAAGCAGAGGATGCTCACTCCTCCTTGGCACCTGAGGCCCGTTTCACAACGGCTTCCTAAGATGTTTCCTAAGATAGAACTTAAGATATGCCTAAGTTATAACTTTAGAAGTTCCTAAGATTTGTCATAGCTGTTTCACAAAACTTTATTAGCGTTACGCAGTTGACTAAATCGTATATTAAGATACATTGTAAGCCAGTTTTTAAATCATTTCGTTAATTCCTAACTTACTAGTATATCGATCATGTAAATTATATTCAATATGTTACGGATGTAAACTTTTTAAGTAAACGTAAAAACACATTCCCTTCTTCACTTAGAAACAAATTGGGAAAAAAATTAAACCGTGTAAATAGAGTGTAAATAGTGTAGTGCCTATGATGTTAGTTGAAGAAATATATGTATCTTTTGATAGTTCTAGAGTTTTCAGTTAAACCCCTGTCACACCGGAGCTGCGTCCTAACGGCGATCCCGCTGCGTCCTTAAAAAAAGTAAAACGCCAAGATAAACGCAGTAGAGTCTCCTACAGCGCCGTATCAACGCACCAGCATATTCGTCCGTCGCAGTGGGATCGCCTTGAACGTTTTAGAACGCCATGCGACCGCGCGCACTTTGAACATGCACAAAGTACGCGCGGTGGCTCTGCAGTCTGATAAACACGCCCTAGAAGTGTAGTGAGGTCGCCGTGACAGCGCCGTAAGATCTCCAACAGCGCCACGAGAGCTCCATGGGCGCGCTTAAGAAACGCGACTAATCGACGTGTAGACGCAGTGATAAGTCAATTGCGCTTGCACGGATACTTCACGGAGTCCTTTGGGATCTCACTGCATCTCTATCGCGCTCTCACTGCGCTCTCACTGCGCACACACAGTGTTTGAACAAGTTGTTTTTCATTTTGCTGCGTTCACACAGCGATCCCAAAGAGCTGTTGCTGCGTTCATCACGCTCTCGTGACGTTTCTTCTGCGTTTATACTGCGCTCCCACGGCGTTTCTTGTGCGTTGTCATCAAAACCACGAAAACTCGAAATATGGCTGTTGTACAATAGCAAGCGATGTAATAATTATCAAACTGGATGTAGATGAAAAAAGTAGCATTTGCTAATATTCCAAGACCTATCAATGAACGTGGATGGAATTCATGCCATTTGGTTCTGATGTTTTCACATCTTTTCTTTTTCTAACAACTAATAACTGATCTTTTTTGTAGACCTGACTACTAAGAGTTTTGTCCTAGTCCTTCACAAATTGGTTAGAAGTAGTTATGTTTCAATTACAATGTACCTTTTCATAAAATCAAAACAATTTTTAAATCATTTATTTACTAATTGTAAATTCTTGTTTGTTTCCAATACAATAGTACAAATTGATATTAACCTACCAAGAAGTAACGAACGTCTTGTGCACGCAGTCAGCGCGCAGAGCACGCCGTGGACGCGCGGTAAAAACTCTAGAATGTCATGAGCGCTCGGCGGAAACTCAGCGAGAGCGCTACCGCAGTAAATCGCCACGTAGAACTCCGTAAGAACGCCTCAGTCGCCGTCAGGACGCCGTGACATCTCCACTTGTAAAATTTTCAAATAAAACTGTACATTTTTTCTCAATTTTCCTTGCGATCCTACGGCGATTCCATTTTACAACGCCGTGAACACGCCGTGGGGACGCAGCTTGGTGTGACAGGGCCTTAAGAAGTAAAGTGAACAAGTCCTAATGATTTGTGTATTTTTGTATTTTCGTTCAACTTTAATGTGCATGTAATTCATTTCAATACCAAATAAACAGTCGCCATATTGAGTTTGTTCCTTAGACATCGATTTAGCTGTCTTAAAGTTAAGACATACATGTAATTTAGGAATTTCATAAGATAAGACAAGTATAATGAAACAGATAAGTAATGAACTTAGGAAAAAGTTTTTTCCTAAGATATAACTTAGTCCTAAGTATGTTTTGAGAAACGGCCCCCTGATCCTGCCTCTGAGGTTTTCCAGAGGTCCGTGATTGCCCTGCTTTCGACTATTGATTAAATACCGAATTGTCCATGGATTTTTCTCCGTTTTTCCCGATCATAATATTTCCCACAAATTACGACATTTTCTCCGATATAAATGACATTTTTACTGATATAATATTGGGCTCACGGCGGGTGTGACCGGTAAGCAGAGGATGCTTACTCCTCCTAAGTACCTGATCCTACCTCTATCTATTTTGAGGTCCGTGTTGCCCTGCTTTGAATTTGTATTTCGTTTTATGGATTTTTGAGATAGTTCTAGGTTTGTTATACCGTATTTATTGTTTGTTATTGTGTTTTACCACTTTACAACTTCCAGATCAATCCGAATGCTCCGAGACAACGACTTTACTCAATTTAGACATATAACTGGAAGCAGCAGACCAGACTGGATATGAAAAATTCCTAGCGACGTTCAGGAAGTTACTCTTTGTAAATTTATTGTTAAACTTTGGACTCTCCAAGACCTTCCCCCGCACATCTGCAGTTTATGTCAAAAATTGTTCACATGTTTCTACTTCTTGTGATGGAACCTTTTTATTTAGAGAAGCCTGGTGGCAAACTGTTATAGAAAATTTCGACATTAACTTATCTGCTGACCTATGTGGACTTAGTAATAACGACATCTATTTGTTTCTTTTAGGCGCAAGGTCACTCTCAGGCCTTTCATTTACAGATTTTTCTTAAAGTTTGCACCTTCTTAATTTTCGGCTAATTAGGGATGCAACAGCATGTTATTATAGAATGTCACGTGTAATATCCTGTCCATACACATAAATGTCACAGGATTACAGTGTTATATAAATAATAATACTTTATATTTTGGTATTGCCTTATAGAGTGTGTACACCTGTAAACTTGTTGGTAATTACGTGTTATATGTACTGGATCTTTGCATCATAGTAGACCTATATTATCTCGTTTTCTCTACAATTGTCTATATGTTTATATTCTTGTAAATATGTTATGATAATCTCCTTTGAGAGGAAATAAAGAAAGAAAGAAATGTATGACATATCTTAGGAACTTCCCAAGTTATATCTTACTAGGTATCTCTTAAGTTGTGTCATAGGAAATCTTTATGAAATGGGCTCCATTACTATAAGGTGCCTCAATATAAATGTATTTTTAAAATTTTACCATTCAATAAAAGCGAGCTATCGTCATCTTACTCAGGTATGCAATGCTCTGCGACAGAGTTTCAAACAGTTCAAATCATTACATTTCATATCGTTCATCATGCATTAAATCAATTTTGAATTGCGTCTCAACAACTGCTTTTGCCCCTATTTATGGAATAAAATGTAATAAGATACAAGTATCTCCTATTTATAAGTCTTTCTGATATAGTAATGAAATATTATTTTAATCTATCAATTACATTTTTATAATTTTTTCCATTTCAATCCGATCGCATATAGTTCACCGCTAAATATTCCCTTGATACATGTACAATACAAAAGGCTAAATTACATAAAGAAATTATAGATTTGAAAGGAAATGGGAAAATAACAGAGAAATTTTCAAAGCGGGGTGTTGTACTCAATAATTTTTAAAGCACACGTAAATGTAAACACAACAGGAATAAGGAATCATAAGTATAATGGGGTGATAAATTTGGTCGGGGCGTGATCAAATCGAATAAAGCCCTGATAGATTTGATCACGCCCCGAACCAAATTATCACCTCATATTAAAATGATTACTAATTACTTAATAGATTTGTACAATTTTCAGCAGTTGTACGATTAATATTAGAATACTCAGTATGCAAACCTCGCTTGCGCACCAATACTACGTCATTTTAATGTATTGGACTGTATGGTACAAAACCAGTTCGTAGTGTTATCACAGAAAAAGACAGTGGAAAATGTAAATATTCATGTATATTAACCACATTTGTGCAATGTAAATGTATAATGTACCCGTATATCTGGTAATTTTTGCGATGATCTAATTTTCGCTTTCTTCGGGATCTCTTTTAAGTCGCAGATTTTTGAATACGCAGAAATTATACTCTATATTATTCTCTATGATAAACTTTTTAAATCGCGAAAAAAAAATGACCGGCGCAAATTAAAAATGCTACAAATTTTCCTCATATTTGCAAATTTTGTGACACGCCAAAAAAACCGGATATACGGTATACGTACACATTAATTAAACTTGACCTTCGTAAACAGAAAAAGGATATATACTGGCCGTGCGTGTTTTCCAAATATTAGAAATAAGTCAGTCAGAAGTTATAGACGGTGGGTGTTTTCTATAGTTTGGATTAAGTAATGCTGATAGAAATTTTTGTCTGTATTAAAGAATTTTTCATCCAATGAAGTGGTACAAAATGTTTTACTCTTACAGAATCGCAATAAAAGGAATGGTAATGACAAACATATACTTGTGGGGAAAATGTTCATCTAAACAGCTTGATGGTCATCAATTTACCCATCTTTATTAAATATTTAATATCTTTCTGGTAATCCTGAATAATACAATATGCTCCAAAAGTATTTTGATCAACTTTTTTGATTTTTGTCTTTAAACTGACCTTTTTCCTTCAAGTATTTTGTTTAGAAACATTATCACAAACCCTTAGAACTTATGCTTTGTGTTGACTTAAAGTAAAGATCATACAGAATAAAAGGGGTGCTTTTTTCAATAAAGTATAAAGAATATTTGATTCTACACTAGAATCAGGAGAATTCGTACCCTGGAGAGCCCGTGCTTTGGAAAACATTTACCCTATTGATAACTTTATATTTTCCTGTTATCAATAGGGTATACTGCAGGTAGATGCATTTTAAGTTTACATATTTAACAACTACAATCATTTCATAGCACTGTTTTGGCCTTTTATATAAGGGAGAACCTCTTTCTCGATGAAAGAATACATGTGTATAATTATTTTTTAGTTAATGAAAAAGAAAATGAGATATTTTTTAAAATTGTATTACGTGTTTTCGTTTTTAGAATGGAATTATTCAAAAATATCGAATACATGTACAATCAAACATTAGTAATGTTTTACTTTTCCTAGACATACATCTAAATACTGACTTAAAACATACCTGTATAGACAATCTTTATTGTCTAAAAACGCAATGTGTAATTTCTGTAAATACATGTATGTTATAATTGTATTTCAGTGGCAGATATGCACAATGGGCCGGCTGTTTCAATATTCATTTTGTTTTACAGTCATCTAATTTGTTATAGCACATGTCACTATAATAAATTATTCACTTTATTGCTTATTTACTTAATATAAGTCCGTAATTAATTCGTGGCCAAAGTCGCATATTGCATTTATAAACAATGTACTTTTTGCGACTGAAATGGCTCTATGATGAGAGCATCAGATGAAACGTAACCTTATAGAACTAGGCTTTTTAAGTTGTGGGTTCGTTGCCACCCACACTTTCTGAGTTTTTTTCTTATCGTTTGTTAGAATATTCAAAACTGAATATAGTTCGACATTGTCCTTTTGTAAACTTGTATTATAATATTACATGTATCAAATACATTTATAATTAATTAGAAATTGCATTTACGACTTAACTTAAATGGACATTTGTGCTATCGTTTTCACTCATTTTCTTGAGTAATTTTTGTGAAATCTAGAACAAGCAACCACCGTTTTTTCTATGGGGGTTGTTCGCTGGAGTAATTTACAACCTCACGAAAGAATTACAAATTGTGGAATAATAATCAAATAGGAGACGAGTTTATATACCTGTTAAAATGTATCATATTTTCTTTGATTAAAATAAAAAATCAGAAATATCATGTCCAACCGAATACTCTAATGTTCTGTACTTAATTGTCAAATATTAACTGCGTACTAAAAAAGCCCTCTGCATTTTCATGACTAAAGTTGATGAGGTTTGTTCTTCACGAGTAAATTGAGCCAGCTCTGCTCATCCAAGCTGTTTGTACATGTATATCTATGTGTTGTGCTTCTTGTACCTTTTATGGTTTAAAAAAATATATAAATTTTAAAAAGAAGAATTAATACAACGATGCTATAAAATTAAAGAGATTGTCCTCAAACGTTATATGCAGAATCATACTAACTGTTGTTCTTGTTTTTTTAACAATTAAAAGAATCAATGATATTCTTGTTAAATAGTTTGATTATTGGTTATTTTCTTAATTTCTTAATACAAGTTTTCATTCTACAATTTTTTTCTCCATTTTTAAAAAATCAAATATACTCTAGAACATGTCAGATTGACGAACAATTAAGGTAATGTAATCTGGAAACAGGAAGAGGATCTTATACCGTCCGGAAGGGGAGGGGAATATATCTAATGTTTGATGAAATAATATGCTAGGGTGCCTCTTTTCCACCCGGAGGGATATTGCACACCAGGACTGCGTTTTACAAAAGAACTTACGACTAAGTCGTATATATTTTTTGTCTCATAGAATGGTCTTTAATGAACACAATTTATATAAAACCATTTATGTACAACTGTTTTGATATCCATAATTATATTTTACAGCAATTAGAATAAACCATTGATCAGTGAGTGATTAAATAGCATTCATTAATTTGGTCGCAAGTCATAAGTTCTTTTGTAAAACCCAGCCCAGACCCATTTTTCTGTGGGAAAGACTATGCGGGAATGAGGGGGGGGGGGGGGGGGCTATGCTTTATCACTGGTACCAACAAGTTTTTCTGGAAAAATCTTTTTATTCCCAATGGAAAATGTGGAATCATTAGATTTCGTGGTTGCTCAATGATTTTTGTGGAATACGTGAGTATCTCTCATCCACGAATTAACATCCTCCACTAATTAATAAGTTAGTGTTAAAAAGTCATACCGGTATTTCCTATATAGAAGAATACACGAAATTACGTTCCCATGAACCAATAAAATTTAAGCAATCCACAAAAATTGGCCCCCACAAATTTTAATCAAATGGCAATACATGTAACTATAAGAATGAAAATCTTAAATAATATTCTAGTTATCATTCAAAGTAAGTATGTTAGATAAAGATATTTCGTCTTCCTTAATCATTTTTTATGGCTGGGATTAGTTTTTCACAATACTTCTAATTCATTTTTCTACAGGTCAAAGAGGAGATAACTCGTTGGGGTCATGTAGTACATGCGTTGGAATGTAAACAAAGAGAGAGAGAGAGAGAGAGAGAGAGAGAGAGAGAAAGAGAGAGAAAGAGAGAGAGATTCATTATTAATCATTAAATTAATTATTGTGGATTTAATCGGAAAGTTGTTCGAGCAGTAGTATAAATCGCCTAAACTGAAGTTATGAAATTTTAAGATTAATCGTCTTGATATTTTCATAATGACGTGGTATTAATTTTTTTCAAAGACAAAATCCAGTATAGAAGTTTACGAATGGTGCTGACAACAAAGTGCGCTATAATTAAAGAAATTTTACTTAAATGGCAATTGTCTAATTATATAAAAACCATTGTATTTAAAAATTGATTGGTTTATAAAATGAATGTTTCTTGATAAATACATGTAGTTTGATTACTTTTCATTTTAAGAAATCCATTACACAGTAAAACACACTGACAGACGATTTCGGCGATATAATGTAATTTGTTTCTGCTTGAATACTTCATCCGTGGTTCAAAGAGAAGATAACTCAAAATAACTCACTGGGTTTATGTAGTACAGACGTTGGAATGTAAACAAGAGAGAGAGAGAGAGAGAGAGAGAGAGAGAGAGAGAGAGAGAGAGAGAGAGAGAATATGAATTATTGATTGCATGTTTACATGGAGCAAATGATAAAAAATTGCATGACTATTAATTATATGTTATTTCAATTTTATGACAGATCATGAACATAATTTAATCAAACACTTCATTGAAAAACTAGTCTACAAATATTTCATGTAAACAAATAAATGAGGCTTGATGGACAATTCGCAGACAATACAAAAATGATCGAGTTGTGCGAGTTTAGGAGCAATGAATTCCAGATCTTGAGTTCACTTATTAGGTAAATTTTGTCAATGTTGAAAAATGAGTAAGTACCTGGTGTTAAGTCTCTCATTCATACAATCCAGACTAGGATTTGAACCTAGATACCCCATAAAAATATGGTTGCTTTTCATTAAGCTACCTGGATTTGAAATGAGAAGGAACTTTACCATCAGATAAATTTAAAGCAAATCGAGACATGTCTACCACAAACTTTTGAAATCAAAATTTAAAAAAAAGATCTAACGGATTATAATGTTGAAGATCTTACTGTATATGACATTGTAAAGATTTGTTTTAAAACAACCAAAGATTCTTGTGTATAGTGGCTTCAAATTTGAACTTTACACAAAATTCCTCCAGTTGGATACTACCTTAAAAAATCAATATCAAAACTACTGACAGATGTGTTTTGTAAAAATAAAGTGGAAACGATAATTTATGTTTTTAAAATACATACCCTGTGGAATGAACTTAGTTTATAAATTTATAGAAAGACCTCTGAAAGAATTGGATTTAATATGTCTAATATTATAATTGGCAAACTTCCATCGTCGTTTCATAACAAAATCGTTAATTTTATAATTCTTCATATGAAACAATATATATTTTGTTGTCTTATGTCAAATAAAATTCCATGCTTGGTTTCCTTTGTCACTTAAAACTAAATTACAATATTGAAAGGTATGGTGCAATACAAACTTGTATATTCAATATTTTGAAAAATTATGGGACATTTGGAAAGGTATCTGCTGCTGACATCTGTTTTATTTTTATTATGACCATTTTTTCTATTTCTTATTTTTTTTTTTGTTATTTTTTTTCTCCACGTAGGCAAGTAAACACAAAGTAATATGGTTAGGTGTTTATTCATAAGTGTGCGTAGTCTGCTTTTTCAAAAAGAAAGAAATTATAAAAATAAAACCAAAATAAAAAACACTTCATGTACCTTTAATGTTGATTGTTGATCTAAAAATCTTTATCGTTATGAATTTAGTCGGCATTCCCCAATTCTGATTGTCTGTGTTTTCCATATGTTTAATGACATCTGGTTTTTCTCCGTTATCAGTAACACAGCCGCTGAGAGAAGCTAACATGACCTTGGCTGTAAAATGTAAACAAAGCTCTTCACGAAATTGATATGATCAAGAAATTAACCACAGTCTGTATCTGTACTGATATTAATTAGACGAAACAAAGTAGTTTGATTAAAATATGTATCTTGATAAACTATGTCGTGCCAATACACGATATATTTTAATAAACCTAATTACATTTATTATATTAATACGTCTTTTATATAAAAGGATATAGACGTATGTAGTATTACAAGAACAATTTTGATTATTTTGTATTTATCTCTCAGATTTAAGAATGTGCATGGGCTAATCATCTTTTAGGAGAATTTAGCAAAAAAAAAATCAAACTGAGATAAGTCATGGTACTATTCTCATCACTTTGTGTTTTAAAACAAGCTTGGTTAGATTTGTTCAGATCTTGCGGAGTATATTTCAAATATTCTAAGCACCCACATTTTCAGTCAGTTAATTTTTTTTTACAACTTTTTCATGTTGACAAACAATGAGCAAGTTTACTTACCACATATCCACACGCGACGTTTTCGTTTAGTCCAACACAGAATGAAAACCGACAAAAATATAATCCGTTAACCTAAAGTACAGCTCTCTTGTATTCACTTTCTTCACTGACACATCTTTATTACAAGCCGTAATCGTGTAAAGATCGGTAAAACCATACTCAGCCGAACATATCGATCGCCATTTCTTTCTCCTTCTCGTTCACATTATTGGGTCAAGCATGCGTAGAAGCTTAAAATTATATACAAAAACAACACAGCTGAAAATGAGCACTAAAATTTCTGTCGACGGCGATATCTTTTGAAAACTAGATACATATGCATAGCGCAGTACCTCAAAAAAATAAGTCATAATAATAGCCAGTTGCTCTGAGCTTTTTGTTGACATATGTATCAAAGTTTAGAAAGAAATCTTCAAAAAACCGACGTTTGCTCCTAAATGACATCTCAGACGGAATCGCTCGGCCGGAGATATATACTCCCTGAATGGGTACCCTCAAAAACTTTACTGGCTTTAAGTTATTATGTATCAAATATTTATTTCAAAACTGAAATTTAACGTCTGAAAGAACTCTCCTTATCATGATTAGAGTTTACCTGGTGTCAGTTCGCGATTCGCCGAGTTAGAGCGATTTAAAAAACCCGATCGGACATAGGTGCAAACCGTTTTTTCGCCCCAAGTCCCGTTGGCACCTAAATGACACGTCAGACGGTTTCGTTTGCAGCTATGTGATAACATTCGGTTATATATATATATAGATATATATATATATATATATATATATATATATATATATATATATATAGATATATAGATATATATATATATATATATATATATATATATATAATTATATTATATATTTACTTTCAGTTATTATACACAGCTAATTGTGCCACCTACGTTTAACATATGTTTGAGCTTAACACATGTACAACATACGTTAAACATACGTGACACACACGTGGAGTCAAACCGTACGTTACACATATGATGAGAAACGCATGGTTAACATACGTGTGATAACATACTTTCAACATCACATATGTTTAACATACGTTAGATTTTACATATGTTAAACGTATGTGAAACATATGTTTTACATATGTAGATCTCAACTACATGTTACACATATGTTAATAAACACATGGTTAACTTAAGTTCTAAAAACCATATGTTACACGTGCGTTAATAATATATGTTTTACATATGTGTGAAGGCATGCACTTGAATAACTTGACATTAAAATTATCTGCATGCGCGGATATGAGGGGTCCCGACATCCCCTCCCCCGGAAAATGAAAGTTTATGAAATTTACAAAGTAAAATTATCGCAAATATGCCTCGGATCCCTCCCCCCAGGCAAACACAATTATCCTTCGGACCCCCCCCCCCGGAAAAAATATCTGGATCCGCGCATGATCTGCATTTTGCTTTATCACTCTTGTCTCTGAAATGGATGCATGTAAACATGTGTGAAGAAAAGCCTCGATACTGTGCATGTTTATTGGTTTAAATTTTATTTGTACTAATGCATAAATAAAGTTGTTTCATTAACAGAAGCCACGTGTCTTCTTAAAATTAATTCGATAACGAATCCGGAATTAATACAAAATCGGTTTTAGTTTTGTCAAGGACAAAATATACGTCACATTTTTACGTCACGGAGGCAGAAGATCGAACTTCAGGATGAATTTATCAGAAGTAATGATTGTCAAGCATTCGTTTTTATTTACTTGTATTTGAAAATTATAATTATATGGCAAAAGAGTAAACATGTAGCACGGAGCTGTAACTGTGTTCTCCGGGAAACTTCGAGTTGAATTAATGACGATAAAAATGATGTTTCCCCAGAGAGCTACAACTAAGCAGCAATTTGGTTTAGTTAATTTAGAAGAATCAATACTTATTAAAACCCATAAAATATATTTTGATCTTGGATAAGACGCATTTGAAAACTGAAATATTGAAAGTAGAGAAAAACTACAACAATGCCTATGCAAAGTAACGAGTAGGTCTTCCATTGCAACTAAGTGAAATGATTACTGAATTGCCTCTATTAAGTTGTATTCTTATTGCATGGTAATTGAAACATTTTTATAGGCATGCATTGGCTGCTTGACATATCCCTGGAAGAGGACACCAACTAGCTAACAGTCAATGACAGATGTCTCTTTGAATTGATAAAATCATAATGTAAGTACATAATGCATTTCACAATTTAAACATTTTTTAAGGGTCATCAACACCGCCGCTGGGAACATTTTTTCCATACAAACCCAACCTAATAAATAACTCAAAGGAATGGATTTCTATGACATACTTCATAAAAAGTAGAAGTCACTGGGTGTTCAGGATCATTAATGATAATCTGTTGCATGACAACTACATTTGAATTTCTTAGTAAGCAAGTGTAAAAGTTTGATATATATACTTATCTAATGCATGTATTATAATTTGTAGCAAATGGATATTTGATGTAGCCTGAAGATTTTGTAATGAATGATCCAGGATCCAAAAGTTCTTCGCGAAGTTCAAAGACAGTTGCAATGTGGTTGCTTATTTAGTGACAGATTAGGGTAATTCAATTTAGATAAGGATTAATACAGGCATGTATCCAGTCACCCCCCATACATGTATAAATTAAATTTTTATCATGTATTTAAATGATTTTATGTACTTAAGTTTGTATTAATATTTTAGAAAGAAGTTCAAACAAGCATTGTAATGGGAAAACATTAAAAAGGAAGAAGTTGGAGGTGGACAAAAATCAGGATGAATATACTAGTGGAAAAAAATTATTTTGTCAAATTAATACTTGTGATTGACCTTCTATTTTGCCCCCCCCTCCCTCTCTCTCTCTCTCTCTCTCTCTCTCTCTCTCTCTCTCTCTCTGAATGCTTGCAAATAAAAGAAAAAAATATTAACAATTTTAAACTTTCATCATGTTGTATTTGCAATAAAATCTATATGGATCCTGTTATAACAATATTGTTGAATAAAAAAGCAACCGAGGCATTTGTAAATCTTACTTTATCATAAAATGAAATTTAATGTTAAATTCTTTGGGTTTTTTTTCCCCAGAAACTATTTAAGCACAAAAGAATGACAACAATATAAATCGAAATGTAATCATTCCAGGAATTAAATTCATTTTTAATCTCGAAACTGTTTTTTTTTTCTGTAACTCTAATTTTAGGTTAACAAGTAGCTGGAAATGCAAAATGAATGTTTCCAAAGATCCACTGAAGTTACTGAGTAATCAATTAAAGTGATTCAAGCAGCAAGATGGAGTATATCAAGAATGAACTGAAAAATTAAAAAAAATTCAAGGAATTTAATTTTAAGCAATTTACATGTGATATGTATGTAATTCATGTGAAAAACGTATGTTAGATCCACATACGTAAAACGTATGGAATGTATCACGTATGTGTAACACACGTGTAACACACGTTTCACATATGTTCATTAATGTACGTTAAACACACGTGGTACTTAAATCACGTTAAACGTACGTGAGGTCACATACGTATCACACATGTTTAACGTATGTGAAACGTATGTGGCACATTTTGCTGTGTATAATTGATATAAATCAAAGCAATGTATGTTTTTCACAATAACTATGGATGATCATTTCAAATAAAAGAAATGGCATTTTTTCTACTCCATAATGATGTGTAAAAATGCATACCTTTTGAATCAACTGGTTTTTTTATGTATTTGTAGACAAACACACAATTGTTGTTGCATGATCCGACCCATAGGCAATCAGTAAAGACATTGTAGCTTAGGCTGTGCGGCAATATATTCATATCTGATCTCATTGTTAGACTTGACAGGAACTGACCGTTCCATTGCAAAATATGCACGGTCTCCGTCCATAAATCACACACAAGAATATGCGACATTACGTCAGTACATATTCCACGTGGCCATAGTACTGATCCTGGTGGATGTCCTGTGTAGGAGAATCGATGTTTTCCTTCACGCTCTGTCACCACTATCTTATAAGAATCAGAAACCACTACATCACCATTGTTGTTTTCTGTTATATAGTTAGGCTTGTTGTACAGTTCATTTCCAATGCTGTCATATTGCATTGTTTGGGTCTGTTGCTCGGATTGGTCGTGACGGGTTACCTTAGCTTTTAATGCATCCTCCCTATACCTCCCGATCAAAAGATCCCCAGTGTACGGAGACCAGTACACACATTGTGGTTTCCATTTAGATTTTGTAGTTCTTTTTAATATAATGGTAGTTTCCATATCATTGCACAGTTTCAGGATATTCTGATTTGTATCCATATAGATCAATTCGCCATCACTGTTCACTGTATGTACACCATATCCTTTATGGACGTCTCTCAGATGATAAAAGATATCTTTTTTTGTGTTAATCAACATGAGATTATTCTCTTTATCACTGACCCAGATCAGGTTTTTTGTCACGCAGGAGATGTGAATGCAATAATTAACACCTGATACTGTTAGAAAATGTTGTAACTCCGGAGAATAAAACAGTATCAGTAGACATTCATTTTCTTTTGGGTTTTTTTGTGTGACTGTGCTTTTGATTTTATGCAGTAACTCCAAGTCATCACCTTGGACTTGATTTGTATCTAAAGAAACAACACATAATCCTGAAACACACGTATTAACCAAATCATATTTATTTAACATTAACATAATGACAAGGACGAGTTAAAGAGTACAACAAAATGAGATAATGTACAACCCATATAAATCACAAAAGGTTTTAAGTACCAGTCCATATGAAGACCAGACAAACGTTTAAAAAATGTGATACATGGTATATCATGAAATAAACTTTTACAGTGTAATTTTGATTGGACTTTATCAAAAAATGACATGTTTAAAATTTCAAGGAATTTGCTTAAGTGGTTTAGTAATAGAACATTTTAAATTATGCTGACTTTTTTCTTCGATGCTTATTATTTCTAAAGTATACATAGTAGTTTATTTTTTACAAAGACCAGATACATGTTAACAAGATATGTGTGTAATATATTAATTTTAATGATAAACTATCTATTTCATATTAAGCACAAATTTCATGGGCTCTATTACTAAAAGATTTTTACAACTGTCTAACAATAGGAGTTTAATCCTAAAGAGTATCTCCCTTTGTGGAACTCTTCTGATTTAGAAACAAGATTTCATTAAAAAAAAGGCAGACGACTGTCATCCAAATTATGCATTTAAAAACAAATGCAGTTTGTCTGCATTTTCAAACATCACATGCGGACTATTAGCCTTATTCCCATTTGAAAGGGACTGTTCAAAAGGTGTAAGCAGGCATCTTAGGTCTTTAAATCTTCATGACAAGTTTAGCTTTAAAAAAAAAGCGTACCGTCTTAAGAGCGAACCCTAAACACCAATCAGTTATCAAAGACAATTTAATTCTTTTTATATAAATGTCTCTTTCCTCTACATACCATGGCGTTCGGAACATTTTTTTGCCATCATGTGTCTTTTAAGCCTGAAATTGAGAAATGCCTACCCGAGCTTGTAAGTTGATATCGACTACAGTAGGGTAAAAGAGATCTTAAAAAAGGTCGTAGACTCGTATTATTTTGATAAAATGTTATACCGCTGCATTCAGTATTTTGTTTAACAATTATTACACGTAGTTTTAACATATCTAAGGTAAACAACTTTACCGATATTAGCCATACCGCATTGATTTGTTTTTAAAATTTTTGTAAAACAAAATAATGAAAGAAAAGGAAATAATTTCAGTAGATATTATAGAATATTGCTTTCAACTAGTTGGACCTGAAAATAAAAAAATAGCAATTTGTATTGCTTTTTCGTTTTCCCACCTTTTTAAGATTCGAAATCCACGAAATTTGTTAAGTCGTACATGAAAGAGATCATCATAAAATCACCTCCCTTGCGCCGAACAGTATTTCAACCTATGAAATAAATATAATTTTCACCTCATGTATTTTCTACCTATCACAAAGGAGAGGAAGTGCACAACCCGGAGACTGTAAATTATTTCAACTCTGCATACCGTCTTCCAAGGAAGACGGTAATTGATTTGTGCAGATTGTGTTAAGATTAATTATAAATTATAGTGTAATGTAAATATTGTTGTTATTTCAGAAAATGCTGTAATATGCTTTCAATATTTTACATTCATTTATAACTTTTTAAAAAATTTTATTACCTTAACATGTAATTTAATAAGCAAATTTTGCCATTAAGTTAACTTCAAAGCCTTCTTTTACTGTCCAGGCAAAATGATTCAGTGCAAACCAATATTTGGCTCTTGGTCAATTTTTTTTTTTTTTTCAAGACTTTTTGCATTGAAAAAAAATATTCTCCAGAGACATCAGTGATGATGATTTGGATGCAGTTCTTTTGAACATTGCTAAGGCCGAAGCAGCTGCAGAATGTCAGTAGGACGGACATAATTAACTGAGAAAGAAACAGTATTCATTATGTGACAAGCACGGAAAATATTTGATGCATATAACTTACGCAAAGTGTTTTTATTGTGATAATATCTGTAGATTTTAAAAGAAGGCTGGGTGGTTAACACATTACTCATCAGCTATACCTTTAATTTTTAGATATGACTTGCTAAGCTTTATACTGTCAATTGGTAAAGATAAATCATTAAATTTCAGCAGGTGAACTTCATTATCTTTATAAAGAGCTCTTCGCTTTAAGAATACCAGTGGATACTATTTTACAATGACCTCAACCATCCAGCCCTTCATTTCAATTGAATTGACAATGTTGATTTATACAAGACTAGACTTTAACTCGTGCGTGCACGTGTTGGCATATAAGATATGATCATATGATATCGGTCATTTACGAAATAGATACATCGACATGCCGTATTGTTAACATTTACATAACCAAGCTTTAAGCCTACAATAATGCTATTAATTTCACTACACTCTATATAGTTAGAAAAATCTAACTGAATAACCTCGGGACGGGCCTTCACCACCGTTAAAACGTCTCCGATATGTACGACCGTAAAAATGAAGCAAACAATTTGCAGAATCGCTCCGGAACTTTTTGGAGAAAATTAATAAAGCTGCATTGTAAATAACAGTCAAATTATTCACAAAAAACATTTTGAGGTTGTAAATATCTTTCATCTAAAAATTTAATTCATATTAATGATGTATTCAACACTTTTCACCAACTTTTTTCCTCGTTTTGAATTTTGACATTCGGAACTCTTGGGATTTTTCATATTAAATGCACTGATTGAGAGTTATCTCCCGTTTTTTCTTTGATGAATATATGACAAATTTTCAATGAAAAATTACACGTATTTGTAATATCGTTTCTGAGTTTATCCAAACAAATGTCATATTTCAGAAACATAAACTAAGGAGCCTCCCGTGATTAAGCGTGAATGTAATGCGGATGCGCAAGATTGTAAAATTGAAAAAATTCAGATTATTTCTGAATTTTTTAAAGGAATTTTCTTTGATTATTTATTAGCGAAGCTTGATTAAGAAAAAATAAAATCAAGTTGGTAATCTTCACGTACCAATGATGTTTTAAATATATATTAAACAAAAGACAGTACGATTTCTCGGTATTAAAGCTTAAAAAATCGAGTCTATTTTTTTAATATAGTAGTATAGATTGTGTGTAATTGGGATGAGGGGTGAGCATAACTCCATTTTTAACGAATAATCTACATAACAGTCTCTTCAGCTATTGTGTACGATAATAAGTACAATTATTATCTGAAAATGATTGCATGGGTTGAGCAATACACCACTGGGTAGTAATTTAAACACAATGTACATGTAAAATTAATGTATAATTAATTCTTTGTTTAAAAACCATGCTGATATATTGAACTCCATGTATTTTCATATGAATATCATCCTACATAGTTCCTACTTGCTTAAATTCTCCTGAAGAACAATTAAATATGGAAGCTTAATTCAATTTGTTTTTCATGTTTTCTTTAATAAGCTTAAAAAGCTCAATCACAGGTATAATAATATTATTGAATTCATATCAAACAAAAAATGTACATAAGTTATTAAAGAAATACTGTGCTTAATGAATTAGATAAGTTTCTCTCCTTAATTGCAAATTATTTATAGAAATATATAAAAATAAATTGAAAATCTTGTAAGATAATTGCTCTGCTTGATTTAGTGATCGATGTGTTCAAAATTTTAATGTTTGGCTCATGATTGAAAACACCCAAATGTAAGGTTATGAACAGATATCATATTCATAGTAACGTTTCATGAATTTTATTTTTATTTCACAAACACTATATTTAGACCATAAAAAAACAGTATGTGAAATATTATTATAATCTGAGAACCTACATGTATCACCTTTTGTCTGAATTTTATGTGGACTGGTACTTAAACACTTAAATTTGAATTCAACGATTCGGACATGTAACAATCGCTTAAGGTGGGTAGCAGGTATACCCCCAAAAAAATTTCACGAGAAAATATACACCAAAAAAATCGTGTCATCATATTTAAGTTTATTAACGTTTTCCATTTTCAACGGAAGACCTGGTTGTTTTCGTATTGTTTCTTCTTAGCAATTGTTCCGTTGAAAATACTTAAACAATGTAGCATAACAGATCCTGTATTTAAAAAAAAATTCTTTGCATATTCTTATGTTTATCATTGACCCCTTTTGTGCATGTAACTGGACGATTTTAGAGTCGTATCACATATTGAGCATTGCAGTTCTCGAGAAGATAATCAGATTTAAACAACTGTTTATATATGGATTATAAACCATCAAACTGTTAACTCCCTGTGGGGTCCAAGAACTGTCAATGGGCCAGAGTCTAAACAATTTTAAAGAATCAACAATATGTCAAAATATTTGCATATAAGATATGTATAGTAACATTTGAGTTTTTGTGAATAATTTAGATGTTTTCCAATGTAAATTTGGACCCCCCCCCCCCCCCCCCCATGTGACCCAACCCTAGCCCTGAATATTAGGATTTTATAAATTTTAATCTTCACTATCTGAATTGAACAGCTTTTATAGTCAAATTGTGTTTTAGTAGATGATTTTAAACGAATTTTCCCTATATATGCCTCTGTAAAGTTAGACAACCCTCTCATTGTCACCCAACCTTACCGTCGGTATCATGATTTGAACAAATTTGAATCTCCGTACCTGAGGTTGCTTCCACACAAGTTACAGCTTTTCTGCCGGATCGGTTTCTGAGAAGATTTTAAAACATATTTTTTTCTATATATTCCTATGTAAAAATTCGACCCCCTACTTCCCCCCCCCCCCCCGATTGTGGCCCCATCCTAACAATAAGGTACATGATTTTATCAAACTTGAATCTACCTAACCGCGAATGCTTTCACACAAGTTTCAGCTTTTTTTCCATCTATTCCTACGAACAAATTCGACGCACCATTTTGGCCCCATAATACCCCTGCAATCATGATTTGAACAAACTTGAATCTACCCTACCTGAGGATGCTACCACACAAGTTTCAGCTTTTCCGTTTTTGTTTTTGTTTTTTTTAAATACCAACAAATTTTTAATGATTATAATTTTTCCCCTTGAAAGAGGATGTAACCCTTTTTTAAACAAATTTAAATTCCCTTTATCTAAGGATTCTTTGTGCTAATTTTGGTTGAATTCGGCCCAGTGGTTTTGGAGAAGAAGTCGAACATGTTAAAAGTTTACGGACAGACAGACAGACGGACTCCGGATGAAAAGTGATCAGAAAGCTCACTTGAGCTTTCAACCCAGGTGAGCTAAAAAGTCATATGCTCATTCGGGTGATCTGAATAAAAAGTAATTTTACCTGTACCGGTGTGTTGTCTGGTAAAATACTTGTATAGGCACACCTTTTTGTTGCTATTTGATCCAACCAAGAGACAGCGAGAATTGCTATCATAACTAAGACTGAATGGCGAAAGATCAGATGGTATTATCAATAAAAGTGACAAAAAGTGACCGTTCTGTTCTATGATATGTACTGAGTCTGTTAGGCAATCACAAACTAGGATGTGTGACATGTCATCTGTACAAATTCCACGTGGCTCTAGCCTAAATTTTGATGGACGTCCTCTATAGGAAAAAAGAAATTCTCCTTCACAGTCAGTCACAACTACACCTCTCTCATAATCAGATACTACGACATCCAGATTTTTATTTTCTGTTATATAGACTGGTTGTCTATAAAGTTCACGCCCTTCATCGTTTTTTTGTATTGTATGTATCAGATTTCCAGTCTGGTTGAACAGCATCACCTTTGCTGATAATTTATCCATTATATCTTCTTCTTGCATCACCACCAGTAAATTTCCAGTATGTGGGGACGAATACACACAACATGGTTTCCATTTAGTGTCTAGAGAAGTCTTTAATAATGTTATTGTTTCAACATTTTTTGACAGTTTTTTAATGTCATAGTTCGTATCTATATAAATTAATTCTCCTTCATGATTTACAGTATGTACTCCATAACCTCTACATAAATCTACAAGACAATGTAGAGTGACACCTGTTTTATTTGTAAATAAGAGATTGTTTTTATCACTAATCCAGATCTGGTCTGATGTCAAACAGGAAATGTGATCGCAATGATCAACATCTGTTACCGTAAACGTTTGGTGTAACTCAGGACTCGAAATCATTTGTACCTGACCTTTATTTTCAACTCGTCGTTTTCCATTCTCTATCATTTGGATTTTATTGAGTGACTCTTTGACTTCTTCCTTATTAAATGATTCATTAATGGAAACCTTGTTTGTGTGAAGTCTTATCTCTCTATGAAAAAATAGTAAATAGAAAATAGAATCCCATCTATGTGCATCTCCATATGGGTACATAGGACACAAACAAGCCGCCATCATCTTGTTCAAAAAATTACGTTTAACTAAAACATAACAAAGGAAATAGTTGTTCTTCAAGGACAAGAGTAATTGAACCGGTCTGCGTTCTGAACGTTCATAAATGACTTCATAATTCTGTATGACGGCAACACGTCTTTTTATTTCTTGTATTTGTTTTAAACATCTGTGTTTCAAATCAACGTGACATAACACATTGTCAATAAGATCCTTCATTTTCTGGGCCTTTTTTTCCATCTCCAATAAATGGATTGATAATTCTTTGTCACATTTTTTGGAATCGGCTTTGATTTCCTTTAGAAGAGCCTGATTGTTTAAGAAAACCCTCTTAAAAACCTTTTCATGATGAATGGCATACCCTTTTTCTTTTGAGGTGGATTTAATTCTTTTGCTATAAATTATACAATGGTGGTTTTTTGTGTTTGGATTTTGTGCGTGTTTTTCTTTACACGCGCGACACAGATCATATGTACATGATGCACAAAAGTATTCTGTGTTCCCTTCGCACTTTGAACACTGACGTACTTTATATTGAGTGCTTGCTAAGTTCATGATGTTGGTGGACTTAGTCTCAGGAATACCACCTGCTCAAAGAAAATCAAAGTTAGCCAGCCAGCGTAAGGAACAAGGACAGAAAGATATACTTACACAATGTAAATATTTTTTTTACTTCAGCAATATTTGGCAGCAAAGTTTGAATGGCGCGCCTTTTAAATACTCTTTGACCAAAATAATCATGTCAGATCTGTTTATCTTTCTTTCCTGATAATGTTAAAAGTTATTTCAATACGCATACTGTAAGAAGAAATAATGTCAAGTGACGCTGCGTCAATCTAAGCTAAGACAAGAACTTTATTTTTTCTAATAGTTATCCGCTCTGACATGCTTATACAACCGTACCGATTACTTTCAAAGTATTTGTTGATTTTGTTTTTGAAATTCAAACAAAATTAGTCGTAGCAAATCTACCCAACCGATGTCGAATTTTTTTGTAAGATTATTGCTTGGTCAAATGCTCAACGTTGCGAGTTCAGTATCAATTATTTGCTTCAGCTTCTCTGTAAAGGGAGTCTCGATTCTGGGGTAAGCAAGTTAATTAAAAACAGCCATTGAGTAACTCGTGACATTTAAGAAGCATGCACATTAAAGGATTAATAACATGAAAGAAGTGTCAATAAACATAAACAGAAGTCAATTAAAAGATTAGCTGTCCATCCCTAATTGTGACTTAGGTGAGATTAAGGCTGCGCTGAATTTAAAACGTTTTTAAAACAGTTGTTGAAATAAAGGGAAAGTTTTTGTAACAATTAAAACAAAGTCCGAAAAAGTTAATTCACACAATAATTAGAAAAAGTCTGAAAGATTGAATGCCGTGACACAAGCAAAGCGAGCTCTAATAGTCAGTGCGCGGGTAAAAAAAAAATAGGATAAACATATAAATTCGACAAGAAATTAAATTAGCAGCATCCTATCATTCATTAGAGCTCCTGTTGTACTATGACAAAAAATGGGAGTTTAAGATTTCGTGAGATTTGTTTTGACTATCGTACACGCTTTGGTGAATTCCAACAGAGATATTACTTTATTCTGTTTCATCGTACTACGAAAAGCGTGAACAAATTAATAAGTTAATGTATGACGTCGCAGTGGAATCGCCCTATATTTTTTAGATAAATGTGGAAAAACACCTGTACAAGTAATAATTACTCACCATTTCAGTGTAAAGTGGAATCCCTTAGCTCATTGCAATCTGTTTTATTTTTTTAATGTCATATAAGGGGACAATATACTTTTGTTTTGTGTGTGTGTGGGGGGGGGGGATTACAACGATATTTTTTGGTTTTTTGATAAATAAATAGAAAAAAGAAGAGAAAAATCAAGTGATTAAAAAATCTATGTAAAAGTTGCACATGGTCAAATCTTTCAAATGGGAACGGGTAATTCAGACCCTGAAACGTGCTACTACACCTCTAAACCGAACCGTACCCTTCCGTGCAAGAAACGAACCGTACCGTTCACAAAGCGTGTATAAAATACTGTAAGCAAGACCCGCCCCAGTACGACCAAAGAAAGCGTACCGTACCGTGCAATAAGCGTGCAACTTCCACACACGGCTTATTGACCTTATGTCGTTCGACGAAGACGGACAGGGATTATCGTTGACCAGATAAGTTCAATATTTTGCTAGATTTTTAACAACTTGTAAAATATGAGAGAGAGAGAGAGAGAGAGAGAGAGAGAGAGAGAGAGAGAGAGAAAGAGAGAGAGACTTGTGTGTTAATTATGATACCTAAAATAAAATTTTATCACTGAAATTAATTATTTCTCTTCAAGTTTTTATATTCGGTCAGTTGAGCGGGATTTTACTTCAGGACTCCTCGTGCTACGCATGTCAATCAATTTAAGTATTAGTACAGTTCACGCTATGCGCCTCGTGCTACTTGGCTCCTCCTACATAGCTAGAAGAAAACTATTGAATGAAAAACGTTTCTTTTTTATTTTTTCTTAAATCCATATTTCAGAAAGTATTCCTATTTGAATTTATTCAACAATCATTTCCCTTCGACATCGTGATTTGTTTACAACCATTATATGAGTAAATAACATCTATCATGCTAAGGAAAAATAAATACTACAAAAGTTAAATAAAAACTGTCATTTAACACACCCGGTCCATCGGACATATAGATAACCTTCACTATATGTACATTGTCAAGAAATTAATTAAAAAAAAAAACACCATTAGGTGGTACATGTTGATATATAGCTGAGTTGTGGGTTTTTTTTTCTAAGTTAGCCAACATTCAAAACGCCTGCTTAATCACATGCATACACTAAAGAGCGGGCACTTGTCCAACAAAATGATAAATATCGCCATACAGAGCTATTGACTTATTGTGTATACCCAATTGTGAATATCTTAAGAAATGTGTTACTTGTACAAGTTAATTTAACTGAATTGAAAAAACTTATACTCTTATTTTGACTGTAAAAACCATGTCATTTCAGGTAAGAGAAGCGATGATGGGTTATGTGTGATCTGTGTATACGAACAATTGCAGCAGAACATAGAATCAATAAATGAATTAATAAAAATCCCTGTTGAAAAATTTTATTACAGTAGATTCAAGATTTTGAAACTGAGTTTCATTATTTATCTGCTCATTTTTTAGTGTATTTTTTTAGTGTCTATTTGCAAGCAGAATTTAATTGTCTACGATACTTTTTGCGTGTATTTTTTTATTGTCTATTCGCAAGCAGTATTTATTCGGCAACGATATGCAATTAAGAATTATCATTTATAAGAATTATGAATAAAGAAATATAAAGGTGCTTAGTCAAAAAACCAACTTGTCAAAAATCAGGACAACAATCAAGGTAACTAAAATATCGGAATAAAGTCGGAGCGTTTTTTTAGAAATTTTAAATGGATTAAAAATATAAAATAACTTTAAAAATAGCATAGAAATAGAAAGATGCTTGTTAGAATTATCGACCGATCACTTTGTTAAAAAAATATATCAGATTGAAGTTAAACAGTTCTTTTAAATAATTATAATAAGTACATTTATTTAGAATTAAATTCGAGTTATACCAAACTAATCAAAATTAAAAAATCCCGTCCGCTACCCGGTTTTCAATGCGTTTAAGTTTCACGCGACATATCAAAAACGGTGTATGTACTTGTCTTGATTACCACCTTGTTAAAGTCAATCGGGCACAATTAAACAAAATTATATCGAAACCAATCAAAGCGTTCGGGCCACGCCTACCTCATTAAACAAGAGGCCCATGGGCCATATCGCTAACCTCAGCAACAGTAGGTATAGTAAAATCAGCTTAACAGAGTCATAATACAAACTATCTGGACAATATATTATAGTACATGTAAATCCTGTAAAAATAACAGTCCATTTTTTTATAGCCTGGATATTTTTATCTTTATAATCAAGTCCCTTTTCTAACAGGATGATTTTATAGTCATATCACCTGGTGAGCATTGCAGTTCTCAAAAAGATTCTTAATATTTTTTTATGTATGGGATATAAACCTACATCAAACTTTGAACCCCTTGTGTGGCCTAGGAATCGTCCAAGGGCAGAAGTCTAAACAATTTGAAAGAGTTCACCTTAGCAAAACACACCAACTATTGAAACACATGCATGACGTTATGTTTTGGGCCGAAAAATCGCAGGGTTGAGTCACATATGATGAGCAATACAGGCTTCGGATGGCAATTAACCCATCCAATAACTGGGAGGGGGGGGGGGGGGTAATAGATAGCTAATTGTGGCTATATGATTCCCATGACCCAGTCCAATACATATCGTCCATGTTTCGTGTTAAAGTGCTTTGACTTTATTTACAGAGAATCTTGTACCAGAATCCATTGTGCTTATCTGCACCAGTACATCAGATGCAACAATAAACATCCATTAATTGCTGCATGGACACTCAAACTCATGCACACCCAAATGGTCAGTCATTTCGGGGACTAGGAATTACATTTAGACCGTCTCAGTTTCAGTCAACCAACAAACCAAGGCAAGTCTTACCACAGTCAAGACAATTTACACCACAGTCAAGACATGTTACACCACAGTCAAGACATGTTACACACCAGTCAAGACAAATGGGCCTTGGATGTTCCCCACTAAAGACACGACAAATACTGGAACATTTAATTCATTACCCAGATAGAGAGGCAGCACATACTTCAAGGGAAGGTCTAGTTAATGGGTTTAAGTTGCAATACGAGGGTCCCCGGATTCCAATTTTCAGTAGCAATTTAGTGTCTGCAAAGCAGCATCCAAATGTTTCACAAGAGAAAATAGAGAAAGAAATCACATGGCAGGACCCATTCAGTCCCCCCCTATGTTAAACTTTCATGTGTCCTCCATAGGTGTTGTTCCAAAAGCAGATGGCGGTTGGAGAATGGTAATGCACCTTTCATACCCACCATCTGCAAGCATTAATCACAACATTGACCCTATTCACACAACAGTAAAATACACATCATTCGACGCAGTCATTCAAACAATAAGTCAATTGGGGAGAAGGACAATTATTGCAAAATCTGATATAAAAAGCGCCTTTCGTATACTTAGGATATTCCCAGGGGATTTTGAATGATTAGGTTAACTGTTTCAAGGTAAATTCTATTTTGATAAGTGCTTGCCATTGGGATGTTCCTTTTCATGTAAATTATTCGAAATGTTTTCCACATTCATAGAGTGGTTAGCTAAGGAAAGGTCAGTGTTCAAAACCATTCATCATTGATTAGATGATTTTATCTACATAGGGAGTGCTAACACAAGTCAGTGTAAATTTATTACGCAACATTTTGAGAAGTTATGTTCGGAAATTGGTGTACCCTTGAACGCAGAGAAAACAGATTCGCCCACTACTAATTTAGTGTTTCTTGGTCTGGAAATAGACACGGTCAAAATGCAAATCTCTATTCCAAAGGAGAAAGTTTATCAACTTTCTACTCTGTTAAAATGTTGGGTTGGTAAGAAGAAAATTAAGTTGTCGGAGCTACAATCTTTTGTTGGCAAATTAATTTTTTTCAGCTAGGCTATACCAGGTAATAGAGCGTTTAATCGCAGGTTTTACAATGTTATGATAGGAACTAGTAAACCAAATCATCATATTAGGATATCTGCATGGTTCCATGCGTCAAGATATGAAAACCTGGATCGAATTCTTGGGTAGTATTAATGGGGTGGTATACTTTCCAGACAGTGAGATCTACCCGCTATTATGTGTGACGTCATATGCGACCTCGAGCGAGAAGGTGTTGTTAGCCATCTTTGTAATTGGATTAGATTTAAACGACAATTAAACTAATTATCACCTATGAAAATACCGATAACTGAACGTGATGGTGTTTTGTGTCTCATATTGGTGTTCTAGCCGTCAAGAATGGGGAATTTGTCTGATGTTTTTTTTTTAAGTTTCCCATACGAAAGTGTGCGGAAACCTTGGGACAAATAGCTGCCGACAAGAGGATTTATAAATATACTACCAACACATACATTATAAATTATATGGTATATTTTTGTAAAGTCGGTTTCATAAATAAATCGTATTTATTTTTCAAAGAGAAAAATAGAAGTTTATGCACGAGGGCCTGTGTTCAAAAAGCGAGTTCATCGGAGGAAAATAACGAGAGGACGCCATTTTGGATACCGCCCCGCTTCATTAGCTGTTTTCTTATTGATATTTTGAAACTATACATGCTTGTATGAGTCGATTTTCTATCAATGATTTCTTCATTCATAGCTCACCTCTGCAGAAAACGTATATACGGTATTTGAGATTTCTGTAAGTCAAAACGTTGTCGATATTGAATGTTTACCATGTTTACGCGAGATATAGCCTAAAGTTGTGATATATGTATACGGATATAGATAAAAACGGATGTGATCCTACAGAAGAAACAATTCAGAAAATCGATTTTTCCTGCTTTATAATGTATATAGTGTAACATGAAGTAAAGAATATTCGAAAGTTGTGACCACTCACGACCGAAGAAAAAAACTTCTTGTGCACCACAGTTTTACAACAATGCACATTATGAGTCATATAAAGAACCCCAAAGAACAAAATTATTGTAGATATTGGTAAAATCAACACCTGTTACCGATTTTTTTTGAGCTAATATCCATACTTAACAAGTTGTGCTTACCATGTTTACACGTCGATCAGTCTGATTATTATTACAGACTTCATCGTAACTTCTTCAGCTATAAAATCGTTTTTATCCGTACTGGTGGCTCAAACATGTACGACTGAATAGTAAAATTCTTTAAATTTAGTTAACATCGGAAAAAAACCACATTGATGGTGAATGAATGTCAAAACTTTAAAGAAGATAGTACTAATCCTACCATTTGTTTACAATCAGATGTTCGAAGAAGGTCGCATGTGACGTCACCGTACCACGTGACATGCTTTATAATTAACGAGTTTTTATACGATCGGGGCTATGATTTAAATTGATTTTATATCCATTTAAACCTTTTTAGGCAAAACAAACATTTGGAAATAATTAACATATACACAAGAAAGGCAACAAACGTAAAATGTCCGATATCTTAAAAACATGTGAGATGTCTTTTAAAGTACAATTTTCACTCTAAAGCCAACCACATCCCATAGCTGACTCTATTTCCCGCAAAAAGTGGAACACTTTCAGGAGCCTGGCACATGCAGCAGACACACAACCTCAGCGCATTCCGGAGCAATTCCAGGCCTTGCTCTATCAAGTGAAATAGAGCGTTTATTCAGTGCATCTATATCCACAAACACTAGCGAGGCATACATGGGTAGGGATCCAAGCGTTTGAGCAGTTTCGTGTTGGCCAAGGGTTGTCTGTGGTTTGGTCCCCACCGGACACACAATTAACATGTATATTGCTCATTAAAACACTACAAACACTCGACTGCAAAATCATACATCGAGGCAATAAGCTTCAAATGCAAAAATCATACATGGTTAAATTGCTCTGTCTAAGGGTAATTCATATCCCAGTAAAGACAATGCAATAGTGTTTGCAAGTGCGGCCAATCATAACAGGGCCATTATTTTGTCATTTTTCAGGGAAACCACTAACACGGTATCAATTTAGTGCAGTCCTAGTCTAGCTTCAGGGCGAAACACATGTCTTCCAATTGGCAGGTAGATGACAATCTAATGCCAATCGCACATATATTCGTTAATGATAAGATTTATTGGGCTAGTCTTATATACCATAATACATTCATTATTTGTAGTAAATAGTAGCTAAGCTTTACATATATTCGTTAATGATAAGATTTCTTGGATTAGTCTTATATCATACATTCATTAATTGTAGTAAATAGTAGCTAAGCTTAACATCTACCAAGTTTTGTGCACATAGGTGTCAATAAAGTGTGCGTCATAGGATCCTCCATAGTCAAGAGAGCAAGCATAGAGTCCGGGGAACGAAAAGGGGGCTTAACATTTGAAATAGCTAATACCGAAATATGATGGCAAGGCTTTGGAGGTGTGGTCCTTATTCAGTTAATTCCCAAGATTCGAGTGCTGCGAAGAATTGAGAATGACCTTGATATATTAATTATACACTGCGGAGCAAATAGTTTATGGCTCATTGATTAAAAGTCAGCGCTGGAAAAGCTCCAAACCACACTGGAACAAATAGCCAAGCTTTTCCCTCGTTCTAAATTGGTATGGTCAAACCTGTTCCCTACATTCAATTGGAGGTATTCAGACGACATTAAGGCCATGGAGGACTCGAGAAAAAGAATCAATAGGGAAGCAAAATTGTTGGTTACGGTCATGGGTGGGAGTTTTATTAAACACACTCAGTTCGACAGTAAGGACCCAACATTATATCATGATGACGGTGTTCATTTGTCAAAGAGGGAAACGATTCATTGCTAGAAAACATTGAAAAGGTTATCACATCGTTACTCAAGGTTTGGGGGGGGGGGGGAGCGAGCTCTGGCCGCCGGTGACCATCTGTGTTGAGGTACTGCCGCCGTCAATAATGGTCTTTGCTACTCCTATTGTGGCGGTTGCAGTTCCATAAATGCCCGTTTTAGACTTGCATCAGACAACAGGCATTTATGGCCCTTGCAAATGGCGTATTTCGACAGCACTTCAACAGAAATGGAAGAGTCGACACATCTTCTACGCTCATGGCGTCATATTGGACAGTTGAACCCAATTCAAATCCATAATGATGGATATGCACATGTTAAATTTGTGTCCATTTACTTGTCATTCAAGGTTGCTTATATCATGTATATGGCTTAAGTAATGTTAAAATATTCATTATACCGTTAATGCACTTGCGTTTACCCAGTGCATGATTACGTCATATTTGCTTATTGATAATTGATAACGTCATATCTGCTTATTGGTGAAGTCAAATTTACGTCATAGTTTCTATTGATTACGTCATGGTTGCTTAATGCATGTTCACTTGCTTTTTGCTTGCTTGCTTTTGTTGGGGCGGCCCTGCGGCGACCAGAAGCGCCAAATAAACTTTTCTCAGATATCTTTGTCTTCACGTTATTTATCAGGTATCTGGGATAAATATTCCTATGTAAAAGTTTGGTACCCCCCCCCCATTCTGGCCCAACCTACCAATGGGGATCATGATTTTCAAAACTTTAAATCTGCACTGCATGATGGTGTTTCCACACAAGTGTCAGCTTTCTTAGCTGATTGGTTTCTTAGTAAAAAAAATTTAACGATTTACTCTATATATTCTTTGTAAATCTTCGACCCCAATAGTGGCCCAATCTTACCCCCTGAGACTATGATTTAAACAAATTCTAATTTACACTATCTGAGGATGCTCCCTCACAAGTTTCAGCTTTTCTGGCCAAGTGGTTTTGGAGAAGAAGATTTTTTGTAAAATAAAAACACATTTTCAATAAATCCTAATCATCTCCCCTTGAAAGAATGCGTGGATCTTCATTTTCACAAACTTGCATTCCCTTCACCCAATGATGCTTTGTGCCAAGTTTGGTTGAAATTGGCCCTGTGGTTCTGGAGAAAAGTCGAAAATTTAAAAAGTTTACAGACAAACGGACAGACGGACGCCGGACAAAAAGTGATCAGAAAAGCTCACTTTGGCTTTCAGCTCAGGTGAGCTAAAAAAGGTCCAACAAAATCAGCTTAACAATTTTGATGTTGATCGGCCTGCCAATTTAATATGATTAGATTTAACATATTTTAACTTTAATCACAGCTTAAAATATAAATAATGTGCATTCTAATGCAATACAGTCATGCACATGAATTATTCAAGACTAAACGTTGAAAAGGGGTTTTTTTAATATAATTTTATGCATGTCAAAATGTAGCATCATCATTATATGAACGTCTGCAGAATATTCTTACCCCGACTTTATTCCTTCATAATTGTGTCGATGGAGGAGATTTTTTTTTTTGCAATGAAGTTCAGTGCCAAAAAATTTCCGACATCGACACCATTCCTATATACCAAGGTTGTGGTTAACCTTTTTCTTTGATTTGATCGGAATATACGTAAAATACGCAACAATTATCCCAATTATCAATGAAAAATTAAAAAGTGTCAAGTATAAACACCAAAAGAATTTCAACAACGCGGTGTAAAAACAAATGACATAGTCTACTGTAGAACTGAATTCGGAACTACGATCTACCAGTATTTCACAAAATATTCTTATTTAATCATTGTTTGTTGCAAACGTTAGCTTTAAAGTTTAATCGACAAATCACAAACTTTCCTTATCTAAATTCTTCTTCAAAATGGAAGATTTTACAAAAAAAGAGCCTTCGTAATTCCGAATATCGAGTCTGATCTAATATAAATGAACACATGTTCAGAACACGCTTACAACACGTACTTTGATCCCTTCTTAGGATCCCAGTATTAGACTTGGGGGTCATCATTTTTACAATTTAAAATCTGCTTTATATATAGAAGTTTTCATATAAATATTGGCAATACTGGTGCAGCGATTCCTGAGAAGATTTTTAAAATACACCTTTCTTTGTCGAGTAAGTACAGCTTTACGGAAAATGATTTGACAGCGGGTTAGTGGTGATTGTTTTGTGATATATGGATGCATTTATGTTTAAAATGTAAATTGTAGGTCTGTTACGAAAATTCAGGGAAACTGGAGTCGAAACATGGGTCGAAGCGTAGACCGTCTTTGGTTTACTTGTTTTCCAGAATCAAAAAATGAGGGCTTGCATGTGAGGAGAAGTGGATGCAGGCTATGCCTGTCCACTTCTCAAAATAGAGTACCGCCAAAACCTCCCCAACCAATCTCTGCTAAAAGAGCCCAAGACCAGTCATATAAGCGCTTTCACTTTCATCTTTAGATTTTTTTCCCTAATCTTTCTAAGAACGTACGGGATGATCATGCAGGTATTTAGAATAATCTAAAACACTATGTTTTAACCAAAGTGTGTAGTGTTTTGCTTATATTTTATTTTGCAATTTTTATTTCTCCTTTATGGTTTTCCCCCCAAAATCACTGAGTTCAAGCCGACAGTCAAAAGAGGAAGACACGCGTTTAATTTCAAACAGCCGAAAATTTAATTGGACTATTTTATCAGTATATTTCATAATCTAGCCTTATAATTGATATTAAGTCCACTTCATTCACTCAGTTAGCTTTGTCGTAAATGACAACTGATATAAATTCATGTGAAACACTATCGGAATTGCAAAGTTTCACACTGACACTATTGTGTTCTTTTCAATCCAAGTTTAAAAAAATAAACGTAGTACAATGTTTATGCATTAAAACAGAAAATGTGTAGCTTAATCACATTCTCCATTCCAAAGCGAGTAAAAAAAGTCAAACTACCTAATCTGTACAAAAGATTAATGAAAAAAATTGATACTAAGTACTAGTTTTTAATAAAGGCAGTGAAAGAAATTATACTTGTGTTTAATATAGACTGTGAAACAAATAATACTTGTATTTTATACAGGCGGGGATAAACCGTGACGGAGTTAAGTGTTTTCAGAGAACTTAATATATCAAAAACCTTGATTCATATAAAACAATCAAGTTTCAGAGGTAAACGATACATACTCATAATATTTAATCTGCTTTAGACTTCACACTATTTACAAACGGTAAGCCTATATTTTTTTTCTATTTTCTTTTATTATTTTCTTTGTTGTTGTTGCTTTTTTTGTGTGTGTGCCTTTGAGTGGCTGTAGCCTTACTATTCTTAAAGGGACAAAGTTATCAATTAAACAGTTGTATCTTTGGTATTAATGTCT
The DNA here is from genome assembly GCF_025612915.1 of Magallana angulata. NCBI lineage: Eukaryota > Metazoa > Mollusca > Bivalvia > Ostreida > Ostreidae > Magallana > Magallana angulata. The sequence goes on from NC_069112.1 coordinate 32,781,062, forward strand.
CTTAAAAACATAAAGAACTATTGTAGAACCTCGGTCACCATTCAAACAGTCGTAGTTTTGACTTGACTTTGCAATGTATTGCATTTTTTTTTAAGTTGGTTGAATATTTTTTTTTCTTTTTAAACAGTATATAAGGCCTCTCAAGAAACATCAAAACTACAACAAAACTCATGATCAGGAACACTGCTTTAATTATCTTAGATGTTGTATCCCATGGGGAACATGTCTACATACAGTGAAACACTACGTTACATATTTACTAGTAATTATCGACGACAGTTTTAACTGCGTAAGAAAAAATGTTCTCAGTAATTGCTTTGACTATTACCTGTAGTTTTATAGGAAAAGTTTTGTCTTCTACATGAAAAACTGTAAGTTTCTTACCCTTTTTTGCATTCGACGAATCATTCACATCGTTTGAAATCAGGTACTAAAAATCAATAACTGTCTGTAAAGTCTGTTTCTTAACAAAGCCGGAAACATGTGTTTTTCTCTACATCCAAATTACTGGTACTAATTCTGAGTGTCTTTTAATTCAGAGGGAACAATCATATTTTGTACGGTTTTAAACTCCTCAATTGAGTATATAATGAATGATGTTTTTAAAGGTATTTCAACAATACACGTACCAGCCCTTGATAGATTGACTTTGATAATGCAAATGACAATAAAAAAAGCATTGAAAGATCCACCTATATAGCAGATGTTCTGAAAGGAGATGGATCCTAAGACATATCGTGATTAAAAAAATTCCAACGTTGAATATCGGAAACAAACAAAACATTCTAAAACAGCCAACGACATTGGCAATGATGCCAATTGCTTTAACTTTGTAGAATACAAAGGAATACGATTACAGCTAATCATTTATAGTTTAATAATAAATCCGACGTAAAACCCTGTGCCGGTGCCAATGTTGCATTTGTGCACCCGTCTAAGCTGCATGTATCGAAAATATCAAATATGCCATATGATAGATCAATGCGTAAAGTGTTTATAACCATATTTGTTGTTAATTTATCTCACCTGTCAGTCATGTGAGATATTTACCTTTAAAGATAAATTTCTACGGGAAAATAATTTTTCCCAATAAGAAAAACAATTTTCCAATAGGATGATTAGAATATCTTACCGGAGTAAAAGAATGATGCATATCTTTTACAGTTGTTTTTGCTATGCAATGGTATGTTGTAAAAGAAATGTTTAAACTGATTGCACGACTACAACTAGCCCTATGTAGTATACAGCGATACATGACTACAACTAGACCTATACAGAGAACCACCTTTACAAGTAGACCCAAGTTACAGTAGTATACCGTGACACATCTACTCATCTTGACATTTAATAATATTCCTTAACTATTAAGAGTAGTTACCCTTTGCAATTACTTTTAAATTAAAATAGTTTAATGGAAGCTTTTGATATTCTAAACTCGAAGCTTCCATTAAACTATTTTAAATTAATGTAAAAGGTGAATGTAGTTGAATTAACGTAACTTCTACTCGTTTTTTATTAATCTTTTTTTCTTCAAAAAGACTTTAATGCGTCACAATCAACAATGACACCTATTGCTTTTCTCATGTTACAATTCAAATAAATTTCAACGCATATGTTTAAACGAAATGCATTGTCGAAAATCAAAATTATAATCATAAGAGATCGATTTTTGTAAGTTTTAAAACATATATTCTAACAAACTGAGTAACTAATCATGTGTGTAAACCATTCAAATATAACAAATTATTCAATTATACCTATGATGTTCATTATTCATAATACTTCCACTTGTATTTGTTTGAAAAAAAAATATAAGTGCATATAATTTAGAATGATACAAACATATAAATAAGCGAAAAAAATATGATATAGCGCTAACAAACTATCTTACATTGAATTATGTAGAAATGTGTGTATTTGGTGTTTAACACATCTTAACACATGTACAACATACGTTAAACATACGTAACACACATGTGAAGTCAAACGGTACGTTACACATATGTTGAGAAACGCATGGTTAACATACGTGTGATAATATACGTTCAACATCACGTATGTTTAACATACGTTAGATTTTACATATGTTAAACATATGTGAACCATATGTTTTACATATGTAGATCTCAACCACATGTTACACATATGTTAATAAACACATGGTTAACATGAGTTCTAAAAACCATATGTTACACGTGCGTTAATAATATATGTTTTACATATGTGTGAAGGCATGCATTTGAATAACTTCACATTAAAATTATCTGCATGCGCGGATCTAAGGGGGGGGGGGGGGGTTCGGAAGCCCCCCCCCCCCCGGAAAATGAAGGTTAATGAAATTTACACAGTAAGATTATTGCAAATATGCCTCGGATCCCTCCCCCCCCCCCCCCCGGGCAAACACAATTATCCTTCGGAACCCCCCCCCCCCCCCCCCCCCGGAAAGAATTTTCTGGATCCGTGCATGATCTGCATTTACATGTCTGATGTTGCTTTATCACTCATGTCTCTGAAATGAATGCATTGCATGTGAACATGTGTGAAGAAAAGCCTTGCTACTGTACATGTTTATTGGTTTGAATAAATGACGATAAAAATGATGTTTCCCCAGAGAGCTATAACTAAGCAGCTATTTGGTTTAGTTAATTTAGAAGAATCAATACTTATCAAAACCCATAAAATATATGTCGATCTTGGATAACACGCATTTGAAAACAGAAATATTAAAAGCAGAGAAAAACTAGAGAAATGCCTATGCAAAGTAACGAGTAGGTCTTCCATTGCAACTATTTATAGTCTGTCCCAAGTTATTGCTTCCATCAATTTTTGATGATTTTTTACAAAAGTACACTTACCTGTGAAAGAAATACAATTGAAATCGATGAAAGGGAATATATCCAAGATATCTTCATTGAACAATTTTCCCTTTTCACTCATAAAATTTCACAGGAACGAAAACAATTTTCTAACGGAGATTTGTAATGGGAAATGTTTACATCTTTTCTTCATTCGAGATACACTCGGAATACATCGCACAATTTTTTTAACATTATCATCCGGGCTTATTAATGGCTGATGCAATGCAAAATCTCCGTAGACTTTCAATTTTTGGATGTGTATTGAAACCTGAAGCGATAGAGGGGGCGTTTTAAAACAAATAATCTGGACATTTTTCATATTAGTTGATGAACGTAGTTTGAGCACAAAGGTATTTACTATTATTGAAATATCAAGCAAAAAGTGGTGGAAGCAAAAACTCGGGACAGTATAAGTGAAATGATTACTGAATTGCCTCTATTAAGTTGTATTCTTATTGCATGGTAATTGAAACATTTTATAGGCATGCGTTGGCTGCTTGACATATCCCTGGAAGAGGACATCAACTAGCTAACACAGTCAATGACAGATGTCTCTTTGAATTGATAAAATCATAATGTAAGTACACATACCATTGCATTTCATAATTTAAACATTGTTTAAGGGTCATCAACAATGCTGGGAAAATTTTTCCATACAAACACAAACTAATAAATAACTCAAAGGTATGGATTTCTAATATCTTTTACGGTGCAACCGTTAGGGCGAGCACAGCATGTGATCAAACAATGAATTATAATAAATCAATAAAAATAAAATTAACATCGTAAAACTTGATTGCAAAAAAATAAAACAAACGTTACCTATTTTTCAGTAAATTTTCATTATTCATAGTTTATAAGATTTGTTATAATTTATTTATTTATAAGTAGAACAGTAGTTTAATCTCAGATACAATGTTGTTGAATAATAAAAAATTTAATATATAAATATACATTGCACTGTATCTCCTCATTTAAAGTGATTGTAACGTCAGTTCATCCCCCTTTTTTGCAGTATACATTTTTTCTTAAACCTTCGTATAAAACTTGACTCATCATAGAGCTTCCCCCTCCCCTATGTTAAAAAAATAATATTTCATTTTTTTTTTTCAATTTACACAGAGCAAATCGACTTATCATGGATCTGCCTCCTCCACTTAAAAAAAAAAAAAAATAATGTTTAATTATTTTTTTTTAATTTATGCTTAAAAATAGTTGCTTATCATATTCAAAAAACATGGTGCCCCCCCCCCCCCCCCCTGCATGTAATAAATGGAAGTGAAAATAAAGAAACCATTGAACTGCTAAAGAGCTGAAGGATTAGAATTTTCATGATTTTTCTTTCTTTTTGCTTGCAAAGATTTTTTGGATGAGGCTGCCATCCACCCACCCACTCCCTTTTTAAAAAAGGCGATGCTACGTATACGTTCCAGGAATTTACCGTAATTATAGTGAATAAAATAAATGTGCGCATTCATCCAAATGAGTGCGATTTACATATGTTTCCTGTATCTGAAGAAATTTCCTTATTCTTCAGCTGTTCTTTAGCTTAGCCTTTGCAAGATTTTGAGAGAATTTTGGTCATTTCAGCTGATTTACAATAACTTCAATTAGAGTAATTTCCCCTTATCAGTGCTTATTGTGACGTCAAAGCTGATGTTGGTTAAGTGTCGCCTGACTCTTTAAAACTCCCCTGAGAAATAAAAGTACGCGAAGTATACTGTTTTATTTACTTAAAAAGGCATGATATTCTTAAAATTACATATCTTATATATGCTTCCCAAAAGTTGTACTTTGATTCTCGCGAGAACGTGAGGTTGGAAACCATTGGTACTATGAATTGTGGGTCAAAATTTACTGACGCCGAAAAATTATATCGGATCAATCTGTAAACTTTTATGACGTCACTTGATTATTTTTGATTGAGAGTGTACTGACGTGAACTTTAGAGGTAGCACTGACTGTATGTCGTATACATCGTTATCGTTTTTATATTGTCTTGCTGATTCTCGTGAGAGTGTGAAGTGATAAAAATTGCCAAGATTACGGGGAACTACTGGGACGATTAAAACAATGCATTACTGGTCCGATTTACATACGCCAAAAAAATCCATTGTCAATGAATGAATGTGCAAATAGTCCGAATTTTCTATTCACACACGCCTTGCCGGTAGAGCTCGCTTCGCTCCGGCGCTGCGCGACGGCGAGCTGCGCTCGCTATGATATACTTCATAAAAAGTAGAAGTCACTGGGTGTTTTGGATAATTAATGAAAATCTGTTGCATGACACCTACATTTGTGTTTCTTAGAAAGTAAGTGTAAAATTTTGATATATCTATTTATCTAATGCATGTATTATATTTTGTAGCCAATGGATATAATACAGAAGTTTCAAAGATTTATTTTGATGTAGCCTGAAGATTTTGTAATGAATGATACAGGATCAAAAAGTTCTTTGTGGAGTTCAAAGACAGTTGCAATTTGGTTGCTAATTTAGTGACAGATTAAGGTATTTCAATTTAGATAAGGATTAATACAGGCATGTATCCAGTCACCCCCCCCCCCCCTCCCTCCCTCCCCAACCCCATACCCCCCCTTTTTTTTTTTTGTTGCAGCAAAGATTTTTCTTAAATGTTCATATAAAAAGTGAATTATCAAGGAGTTCACCCCCCCCCCCCCCCCCCCAATGCATGCACATACACACACACACACTTTTCTGGGGACTGTGAAACTATGTGTAAGTGTACTTTAGAATATCATTTCACCCAAATGATTCAAACTTATTTGCATAAAAAAATATTTACCTGTATACAATCTAATGATTGTATGTACTTAAGTTTGTATTAATATTTTAGAAAGAAGTTCAAACAAGCACTTTCATGGGGTAACATTAAAAAGGAAGAAGTTGGAGGTGGACAAAAATTAGGATGAATATACTAGAGGTAAAAATTTATTTTGTCAAATCAATACTTGTAATTGACCTTCTATTTTGCCCACCCTCTCTCTCTCTTTCTCTCTCTCTCTCTCTCTCTCTCTCTCTCTCTCTCTCTCTCTCTCTCTCTCTCTCTCTCTCTCTCTCTCTCTCTCTCTCTCTCTCTCTCTAAAGCTTGCAAATAAAAGAAAAAAATTATTAACAATTGTAAACTTTCTTCATGTTGTATTTGCAATAAAATCTTAATGGATCCTGTTATTCTTCAACAATATTGTTGAATAAAAAAGCAACTGAGGCATTTGTAAATTTTACTTTATCATAAAATGAAATTTAATGTTAAATTCTATGGGTTTTTTTCCAGAAACTATAAAAGCACAGACGAATGACAACAATATAAATCTAAATGTAATCATTCGAGGAATTGAATTCATTTTTAATCTCGAAACTGTTTTATTTCTGTAACTCTAATTTTAGATTAACAAGTAGCTGGAAATACAAAATGAATGTTTCCAAAGATCCACTAAAGTTACTGAGTAATCAATTAAAGTGATTCAAGCAGCAAGATGAAGTATATCAAGAATGAACTGAAAAAATTAAAAATATTCAAGTTATTCAATTTTAAGCAATTTACATGTGATACGTAAGTAATTCATGTGAAAAACGTACGTTTGATCCACATACGTAAAACGTATGGAATGTATCATGTATGTTTAACACACGTGTAACATACGTTTCACATATGTTCATTAACGTATGTTAAACACACGTGGTACTTAAATCACTTTAAACGTACGTGAGGTCACATACGTATCACACATGTTTAACCTATGTAAAACGTATGTGGCACATTTTGCTGAGTAACTTTAAGTTAGCCCGTACGTGTTTCTGTTTCTAATACTGACTGACAATCAAACTTACCTGTCAAGGCGTTCTGTCTCTAAAACAATTGTAAACACTCATATTGTTTTGATGCTTGATCCGCCCAATATACTATCAATGTTATTATTATAACTCAGTATACAGTGTGTACTTCTTAATTGTGTTATAAAAGGGGAGACAGAAACTGACCGTCTCACTTTAACATATGTACAGTTTTGGTTCATCCATCACAGTCCAAGATGTGTGACATTTCATTTGTGTATATTCTATGTTGTCCTTTGCAATGTTTTTGTTTGATGCCTTGTTTAGTGTTTTCCACCACACCAGGTCACAACTGAACCATTTTAGCAGGGTATTGCTGTCAACAGAGAGAGAGAGAGAGAGAGAGAGAGAGAGAGAGAGAGAGAGAGAGAGAGAGAGAGAGAGAGAGAGATAGGTGAGAGAGAGATTATTATTTTGTTTGTAACATTTTATGTTTATTATAGAAAATACATTTAGGTTTTTGGTTGATTATTTTATGGTGTCATAAACTAGCCTTCGGGGTAATTCTTGCTGAGCTTACTTTCATTTTTTCTGGACAAAGGCAAAAAGGGAAGATGTGTTAACTCCTCTGTAAAGAAGAATTAACAAGCACGGTGTGCCCTTACTAAAGTATGTGTATTTGTTCATTGTTTTGGTATGTATAATAGTAGTTGCATGTGTAAACAAATTCTATTATCTATTGATATTGAAATATGTAATTTTATTAAGTTTTTGAATGAGAAATTGACAAACCTGAATTTACATGTATTATACAAAGGATAGGGGATTCTACTATACTCAAATGAGTAATAATGAGTATTGGGTGTACGTGTATTTACATTGTATATTACAAGTGTGGTAAACAAATTATTTTATTTTTATTTTTAGGAACTGTCATCGTTTATGTGTGTATATATATGCTGATACCAATTATTGGAAATAAAGAACCTCAACACAATATTGTTAGTGTTACATTTGGCGTTGCCGTTAAGATTCCGTTCGGTTTCCCTAGGAAGACTTCCAGAAGGAAGACAGCTAAGATACAAGTTGACCATGCACATTGTAAACAGTGAGTTAATAGTGATATCAGTTCAGTGTGAGTAGTGTTCACAACAATATAAAGTTCATCAGACAGAGTTGTACCATCTCTGGACAACTTTAACGAGTCATAATGGAGGAAGAGGTAAAGAAGTTACAGAATCAAATCAAGAACAATGAGCCTAAAGGATCCCATGTGCTAGTTGTATATGCAAAATCAGACCGGAAATTTACCTGTCAAAGATGGAGACTCAGATGTCTACAATAGGATTTCCGATATGAGAGAACACATACAGTCAACTAAATCGAAAGATGATTTTGTAGTTTTCATCATGGACCATCTGACTGTATCTAGGAAATCAGAAGTTAAACACTTACCTTTAGAGGAGAGAAAACGGGAAACAAATATTAGATATTCTGAAGACTTTGTTTGAAATCAAAGAAATAAGTACACAACGTTTCCAAACATTTTATCAACGAAACCAAAGACAGGATGATGACGATCAATTAAATGACCCAAAATTAGAGCCTTCTCAGTGAGAAGTCGATCTGTTAAGGAATAGGACCAATACTCAAGCTGAACGGTTTGATGGTCGAAAGTTCCTCAAGGATTTTTTTGTAAGCCGATATAGTGTGTTTGTACACCTATTGCTTTTGTCTATTTCAAACAACGGTGTTTTAAATCAAAGCCATATAACGCATTGTCAATAAGATCCTTCGCTCTGACATTTCTAACATTTCTGGTTCATACAGAAACAATTCGCTTTGACAAGTTTTGACATTTGTTTTGACTTTCATCAGAAGAAATTGTCTGTTTAAAAGCGCATGTTTTTTTCATAGAAGGAATGACGCTTCTATATTTTCTCTACAGTTTTTACCTACTGTTTTTAAAGATTGCTTTTTGTGCATACAGAAATTTGTTCAGTGTTTACAGAAAACGCGATTACAAGTAAAACAAAACGTTTAAGAAGCCCTTCTACTATAGATCCCACAAGACTTATGGTTTAGTTTTTTGCGATCAATATATCATATATCCTTTATGCTTTAGTGCCTTTAAAGGGCTTATATGGACTTCTTTACAATTGTAACAACAATAACAAAAGTACTCTGTGTCCCTGAAACTTTTAGCAAATATGCACTCAATATTTGGCGCAAACTTCATCCATGATTTAGGTGGTCTTGGTAAAAAAAAATATATAAAAAAAATTTTCTTTTTTTTATTGAAAAGACTACAGTTATGTGTATTTCTTCTAAATTCAATGTAGAAAATTCTCTACAACAACGCTCTTGTAAACAGTTCCTTTCTATACCAGGAATGATTAGATTAATAAACATGATTTTATTTTAAAAAGAGGGAATAAAACCGCAGCATTCTAATGAGTGTTAATAATATTTATCTTTTGTGGAAATAATCGAATAAATTTAGAAATCTACACTGTAACGATGATATTTGTATTGGTTTTTGTTCTATAATTAAACATATGCAGGAGAAGATCCTATAAGACACGAACATATGTCACTTGTCAATGCTCATCAGTTGTATGACAGTAATAAAATAATATGCATGTACTTTATAATGTACATTTTCATTCTCCAAAGATAAACAAAAGGAATGAAATCAATTTGCAATAGAAAAAAATATTTCAATCTTATGTAAATAAAACAAAATTGATAATTGACTTATTTCCTGTTTATTTTTATAAAATTGTAGTTACACAAAACCACATAGAGGCTTGGAACCTAACGACAGATTGCGATTGCAAGGCTAGTTACTTTGGTGTTTAAATTATGTACAGAATATTTCATTGTAAACTTTTTTTAGTAAAATGCATAGCTGCTGCGCATAACTCAATCAGATTTAAATGGGCCAATAAAGGTTGAGTAACAGATTTGTCTGTATCTGATTTCACAGAGCGTTAAGGGTTTGTATATTTTTTTTTTTGTCATGATGTAAGGGACATGAAATAAAATCTATGCTTCTTCATCGAACATTGTATAAATCAGGAACGATATTCAAACTTTTTCTTCATTACACACACTTATTCAACCATATATGTATACGTAATGGGTATCTAAAGCTCCATTCGAAATGAAGTTTAAATTTTACATGATACCAACCATGCTTTACATCAAATTATGATGTTTCATATAATCATGAGGTAGATAAGTTATCTAGTTATTTCTAAAGATGAATACATTTTTGAATTTCAGTTGTAAATTTTAAGCTGGATACAAAGCTCAAATTCTTTTTTCCCTTCATTTTGTTAACATAATAATATGAAAAGAAATTGATTTTAGCATAGTAAATGTAAGCTCGAGATCTTTAGATTTACGGACAGTTGTTGTTTTTATGCCAAAGAAATACATTTTCTTACATATAAAAAAAATTCGCAATTCATTGCAATCAAAAACAAGCAATACTTTTTAACTGATTCACTCACATTCCCTAATTCCCTACACAATTATGCAAATAATTGATACCAAAATGATTAATATATATTCTATTAATGTTTTCAACTAGCTTACAAAATCTTTTGAATACGTCTAAAATCCCTTTTAAGTGAATAAGTGTGGATTTTCTTACTTGTAAAAGAAACGACTCTGTACATGCAAGTTAACAATAGAATCAACCTTTATATTTGGTTGATATATGCGTAGTTTAAATTAAACTTAAAATTTCTTATATAAAAACATTTGCATAGTTTCAATAATACATTTGATATACTTGACGTTTACCAACAGTTTTAAAAACCTTGCATTTAAGTTCATTTAACTTTCCTATATATATGGTATCAACCCAAAGCTATTGAATCTATGAAATAAAAGTTCATGCACGCAGTGGTTTTTTTAAGTAAATAATGATACAGTATTTAGAAATAATACATAATAGAAAGAAATTATAAACACTGAACAGGGATTTTTTCTGAGGAAAGAAAAATCGCTTTGTATGTTTGCTTTAACACGACGCCTAACATTCAAATAGAAGGTCCGTACTTAAACATCGACAACATAAAAAAAAAATTAAAAAAATAATCTTTTTGCTCGAATGACTGTATGCTATTAACACCTGTGATTAGAATAAAAAAAAATCAATTTAATTTTTACTGGTAACACATTTAAGAAATATCATTTTGGTATTGTTAATCCTTTTTATACTGTGAAGATCAGATATCATTCAATGGTGTGTTTGTTAACAATATCATATAAAATCGCATACAACTAAACATGATATCGTAAATGAAGGATTCATGGTCAAAACCACTAAATTTTTCTTCAGCTTTTGGTGGAATATTTTTTTGTAACTAATTGGATCTAACAGCTTTGCGAGACCACGGCGTATGTTTTTGCAAGTTCTATGATTGAGAATACGTTTAAGTGGGCATAATTGCTGGGGTTTGCTACAGCATATGGACACATCAATCAGCAGCACCCAACCCCCACCCCTGTCCCCCATAAAAAAAACCTTCTGTCTCTGTCGTTTAAAACTAATCTGTTTTTAGCAATGGTTGTGTCTTTGTATGCCTGTGTTATTAAAATGTCCTATAAGACAAAACTTTATGCCTATCCCCTACGTTTATAAGCAGTCATCGCCAACTAAAACTGAAGAAAAATACTATACTGAGTGTATTTGTCATTTCAATGGGAAAATCGCTACATTTATTTTGTTTTATTTTTTTTTTCATCTTTGATATTGTACTCTTTTCCTAATGTTCAATATTTGTTTGGCATCAGACAGTCATATTTTAATGGCAACGGCAAAATCCTGAATTAAAATGATACCTGAATACTGTGGTCATAAGTATACCGATAGTCTTATAAACGCTTTATTTTACCTCCCATTATAATGCCATGTTTATATCTGGTAGAAACATTGATTCTGATAAGTAGAATTATAATGACTAATTTCAAATGTTAATCAACAAACAATGCTTTTATAAGTCTTCAAAGAGATTTACAATGCATTAGTAACCAAATATATCAAAGATCACTACAGGAAACGGCATCATCAAACCGACATTGCTTGATAACAATAATAGAGAAAAGAAAAACATTATAATAATGATATGCGAAGAAGTTTGCGTGGTTTTAAAAATTTGATTTTGTGATGGTACATGATACTTAAAATGAACAAAAGAAAACTAAACCATTATTATTTGGATGATTTCTTAGTTTATTGTCAAAGCGTTAACAGCATGATAAACTCTGATCAGATATACATTCCTTGTGTACTGGCATTTCGAATAATAAAATGGCACTGCAGTTATCGCTCATGTTTTCTAATTCTGTTTTATAAAATCAATCTTAGCGTGTTCCATCTGAAAGGAAAAAATGATTTGAATTTAACAATAAAGAAGCAACATGTCCTAACGATAAATATCAAAGGCAGGAATAGCTGATATTCTGTGTATGAAGATTCAGGGTAGTAACACATTCAAAACGACACTCAAATTTAGGAATGTGAACTTGAACTTAATTTAACACTTACTACTTCACAGAACGTTTTCGTTTTCCCGCTAGTGAAGCTCCCACGCCTCCAAATTCAGCTTTAGCACCCTTTATCTCAGCTCTTCCACCTCCGAATTCGGCGCTTGCACCTCCAAATTCAGCTTTAGCACCCTTTATCTCAGCTCTTGCACCTCCGAATTCGGCCCTTGCACCTCCAAACTCGGCTCTTGCACCTCCTATTCCAGCTTTAGCACCACTTGGTGGAATTTTACCACCATTTACAATACGCGCAATTCCAGCAAAAATATCTCCAATTCCATCGAAAATATTTTTAAGGGGATCTGAAAAAACATCAACAATACCTAAGTTGAAAATCAGAAAACAACCCAAAAGAAAAGTAAGTGCAGCCGATTTCATCTGAAAAAAAAACCACATTGACATGGATTAGTGGAATTATTACAAGTAGACATATGACTTAAAATAATAAGGATTTGTAGTGTAATTATTTTCTTGCTTCCTTTAAAATGCTAAGACTTGATATTTTATTATCAAGTGGAAAACCACATATCGATTAATTTTTAGCACATCTTACAGGAATAACATTCTTGAAATATACCTTATATTATACCTAGCACAGGAAAAACAATGCCATTGAATCAAGTTAACTTTGACTGAAAGGTAAGATATAGGAAACAGCTCTGTCATTCAGTCATTGATCAAAGCCTTTCGGTTTACATTAAGTTGGCTGAATGGTATAGTTTCATCTTGTGTTGTTTCTTTTGTTTAACTTTTCAGTAATGACCCTTTACTTTACATAATACTCTAAACATGTTTACTTATTCAAAACAATAAATTCTTGTACATAAGAGACCAAACAATAGAAATGTTACGTTAAACTTTTAATTTATTTATACATTTCAGTAAATGCTATAGAATTTAATCACTCCTTTGCTATCAATTTTTGCATTCTTCAATTTGCCTGTACATTTATTGTTGTATAACTATTGACTTGACCATACATCGGTATGTTTAGAACAGTATGCTACATGTGTAACTGTTTGTTTTAGATGTATACATTACTTTCGTAATGCTAATTTTGTATGAAAATGGTTCATTCATTTTTTTTCCACCAAGAGAACGTATGTTCAATATTTTTTTATCATTTGATATCTTTCAGTTGTATTGTTTTCTACAATATGGAAAGTTTTGTAGGGTTGGATTAAGATAGCTCTATACGTCAACATTTATAATTTTCAAGAAACTACGTAACAAGATGGCGATTTCACTGTTTTGATAAATTTTTTTTATCAATATTATGCATAGTTTTCGCCAATTTAACGCTATACTTTTAACTGAATGTGTAACTACTATGATTAATATACTGTTCTTGTAAATGTTCAATATACATGCATGTACTAACATGCACAAGGGTTGATCCAAAAGTAATGTCACACCATGCGCCACGTTTTACGCTGGCGCTGTATTGTATATAATGATACATCAAAACTTTCCTTATCAAAATTCTGATTTAAAGTACAATTTTGAATAAATTTCAATGAACACTTAACAAGATATTGATGTTTGTAGGATGATATATACGTGACATCGCCGCGTCATGAATTTACGTCTTTTTATAGATTTGTATTTATGCGTAAACTACAAGCTTCCAAAATTTAAAAAAAGACCAGAGATACGAGGCATTTTTTGCTTCGATGGATAGAAATATTAGAAAATGTGCTGGAACTGACATATCAATCTAAAATTGAGAGCGAATGAAAAAGGTTCCCTTAACATGGTTCCAATATGTAATGAAAGCATATGTCTCGTTAATAAATAAATTAAATAGACGAAAGGTATTCGCTCTGAAGGAATGTTAAAACTAGGTTCTTACGTCATGAGCTGTATCATAAAGCTACGTTAAATTCATAACTTCTTGAAGAGACTTCGACAAACTGATCGCACATTAAATAATATCCATCATATTACCCCATCGATTACAAGAAGAGTAATTAGTTACTTTATGATAAAAATGGATAAGATTTTCAAATAGAGCCTCGTGGCCAATTTTTATAGAGTACCAAATTACGAAATTCTACAAGAACGCCAAAGATCTAGAAATGACGTCGCTAGCGTGCAGCGACTATCCTTGCTTCACGCTCTAAAAATACATTATCTTCAGATATATTTATCATAATGCATTAAAATTTATAAAACTGAACTGAATTAGGTAGATATCTCGAATCACAAGTTTGTTGACACTTTACGCGGATTTTTCACTATTTTATTGCATCTGTGACATTACGTTTGGATCAACTCTCGTATCATGTTCCTATATTAATAATATGTAAACTTATGAGACGATTGTCTTACTGAAATTAAAGAATTATATTAATCGAGTAGTTATTTGCTGATTTGATTTATTCTAAGGTTAAGTGAGCCACCTTAATTGCAATATTTACAAAATACAACAATTGCTTACCTTTTAAAAGACAGTCCTATAATCATGACAATTTATTGTAATAAATTTTCTATTTATACCCTACTGTTAAAAAAAACGGTAAATCCGGTGTGGGGGTTGCTGCTATAAAAACAACTCATGAATATTTATATAATTGTTTCAAAATAACACAATTAAGTGACCACAAAAGAGTAACATAAAAAGCCATGACAAACAATAACTCTTGTTAGTTGTCAGCTTTAAATGTGACTGTAAAGTCTAAAAAGTTGACAGTCCTATAATTATGACAATTAATTGAAATAAATTTTCCATTCATATTTTTCTGTAGAAAAAAAAACAACAACTTTTTGGTGGTTGCTGCCGAAAAACAACTCATGAATATTATATGTCTTTCAAAATAACACAATCAAGTGACGACAACAGATTAAAAGGTTTTATCCGTTTCGTATTTAAATCACTACAAAAAAATAAGCAAAATGCACTTAAAATTTGTTTTTGTTTACCCCATCTAATGCGTTCTGAGCTAGACAATGGACAAATTGTAAGTGTTTAGATATTACATGAATGCATGCTTCAATTAAAAAATGTTGTGTAGGTGGGCAACTTACACTTACAATTTGACCATTGTCTAGCTCAGACCGCATTAGATGGGGTAAACAAAAACAAATTTTAAGTGCATTTCGCTTTTCTTTTTACAGTGATTTAAACACGAAACGGATAAAACCTTTTAATCTGTTGTCGTCACTTGATTGTGTTATTTTGAAAGTCATATAAATATTCATGAGTTGTTGACGGAAGGTATTCGCTCTGAAGGAATGTTAAAACTAAGTTCTTACGTCATGAGCTGTATCATAAAGCCACGTTAACTTCATGGCTTCTTGAAGAGACCTCGACAAACTGATCGCACATTAAATAATATCCATCATATTACCCCATCGATTACAAAAAGAGTAATTAGTTACTTTAAGAATAAAAATGGATAAAAAATTCAAATATAGCCTCGTGGCCAATTTTTATAGAGTACCAAATTACGAAATTCTACAAGAACGCCAAAGATCTAGAAATGACGTCGCTAGCGTGCAGCGACTATCCTTGCTTCACGCTCTAAAAATACATTATCTCCAGATATATTTATCATAATGCATTAAAATTTATAAATCTGAACTGAATTAGGTAGATATCTCGAATCACAAGTTTGTTGACACTTTACGCGGATTTTTCACTATTTTATTGCATCTGTGACATTACGTTTGGATCAACTCTCGTATCATGTTCCTATATTAATAATATGTAAACTTATGAGACGATTGTCTTACTGAAATAAAAAGGCGCCTGTAAAGTGCGAAACGAAATAGAAACGAAACAAAATCGAACGAAACGAAACAAAACCAATCGAAACGAAACAAAACGAATCGAAACCAAACGAAACGAAACCAAAAATCGAAACGAAACGAAACGGAATTTAAACAAAACTAATATCAATTTTGACTACATAAAAGTGAAAATAAATTCAGTGAAATAAATTTTTGAACCATAAAATATAACTACATGTATGTTTCAGATTGCCGCTGTAAATTTTGGAGCCGATTATCCGAAATTTGGAAAAATTATATAATTATGTAAATAACTGATGTACATTCCTATACGTTTCAATGTTTCTAATTTGTTTCATTAAATGCTATTCAAACGTTTAGAGATATAGAGAGAATGAGAGAGAGAGAGAGAGAGAGAGAGAGAGATGCCTTAAAACTTATCAGCGACATCACATAGCAAAATATATACGCAAGTTTAGGGGAGACATAGAAATAAAGAGAGATAGAGATAGAGATATGATGATGATGATGATGATGATGATGATGATTATAATGATGATGATGATGATGATGATGATGATAATGATGGGGACATAAAAGGTATGGGAATGTGTTTTTTTTTTACAGAAAAATATGAATGGAAAATTTATTACAATAAATTGTCATAATTATAGGACTGTCAACTTTTTAGACTTTACAGTCACATTTAAAGCTGACAACTAACAAGAGTTATTGTTTGTCATGGCTTTTTATGTTACTCTTTTGTGGTCACTTAAGGAAGGAGTCTTTTTATTATCAAACATACTTCTTATAATAAGAAATGCATGACATTTTGACACAGTCAAACGGATCATATTACTTAATAATTCTATCAGTTTAATTAAATTTGACCTTTTTGTTTTCGGATAAAGGTCAGGTCAAGGTCACTACCTTTTTCCTCTACGTAAAGAGTGATAAAAATAAGTGTAGCTCTTTATAGTTCTGTAGACATTTGTTTAAGATTTGAAGATTCAAATCTTCAATGAAATCATAGACCATGAGAGTGTCTATCAGCTTATATTACTAAATTGGAATAAATATTTATACTAAAATTGATATTGCTTAGCCCGCATTTCCTCTAATTTTTTTAAATTTTGAAGAAATTTTGATTATTTTTTTATGCTTCCAATAATAAAATATTTCTAATTTTTATGTATTATGAAGACTTTATATAAAAATATAAAT